>NC_044977.1:183707930-184307930 GCF_008728515.1 Papio anubis
TTTAATCTAATTCCCAGTAAGTTCCTCTTTTCCCTCTGAGACCTCCTTAGGCTAGACTTCGTTGTCCATATCACTATCAGCATTTTGGTCATAACCATTCAACATGTCTCTAGGAAATTTCAAACGTTCCCACATCTTCCTGTCTTCTTTGGAGCCCTCCAAACTCTTCCAACCTCTGCACATTACTCAGTTCCAAAGTTGCTTCCACATTTTCAGGCTTCTTTTTTTTTTTTTTTTTTTTTTTGTGAGACAGGGTCTCTCTCTGTCACCGAGACTGGAGTGCAGTGGCATGATCTCAGCTCACTGCACCCTCCACCTCCCAGGCTCAAGATTCTTCCACATCAGCCTCCAGACTAGCTGGGTCTACAGGAACATGCCACCACACCTGGCTAATTTTGTTGTTGTTGTTGTTGTTGTTGTTGTAGAGATGGGGTTTTGCCATGTTGCCCAGACTGGTTTCAAACTCTTGAGTTCAGGTGATCTGCCAACCTCAGCCTCCCAATGTGCTGGGATTATAGGCATGAACCACTGTGCCTGGCCTTAGGTATCTTTATAGCAATGCCCCACTCCTTGGTATCAATTTTCTGTATTAATTCATCCTCACACTGCTATCAAGAAACACCTGAGATTGGATAATTAATAAAGAAAAGAGGTTTCATTGCCTCAGGGTTCCAAAGGCTGTACAGAAAGCACAGCAGCTTCTGCTTCTAGGGAGGCTTCAGGAAGCTTCCAATCATGGCAGAAGGCAAATGGGGAAGCCAGCACTTCAAATGGCCAGAGCAAGAGGAAGAGAGAGAAAGGGCAGAGGTGCCACAAACTTTTAAACAATCAGATCTTCTGAAAACACAATGACAAAAACAGCACCAAAGGGGAAATATGCCCCCATTATCTAATCACCTCCCACCAGACCCCACCTCCAGCACTGGGGATTAGCATTTGACATGAGATTTGGGCAGCAACACAGATCCAAACCATAGTACTCCCCTTTCTTCTCCTCCTCCGTGGTTATTTCTATTTTCTGGCTTAGGGCAAGGCCCAGGAGAACATCCATAAATGCTATCCTCTCCCTTGTCCCCAAGGATAACACAGTCCAACAGAAAAGAGGATAGAGTAATTTATATTTTGATATAATCAATTCTACAGCAGATATAAGCTAGGGCGTCACTTCTCCCAAATTATCAGAGTGAAGAAGGTGGTTGCCAGTTCGTGTTGGGCTTCTTTACCTTAAGTGCCATCCTTGAAATGTTGAAGAACAAAGAAACCAAGGAGAAGAAATAATTTTAATCTTAAAGTTTTGATTACTCTTTTCTTTAATAATGTTCTTCTAATTCATAAATACCTGGCTTTTCTTCGATTTAGCAATTCAGTGCCCTTCTCTTCCCAGAACCTGCTTCCCTGGGTCAATAGTTCTTCCATCCAGACTACGTCAAATTTACTTATTTGCTTCTTATTTGTGCCCGGCTTACACACATGGTAGACTTGTAAATACTGGCGAGCAAACACATTTTCGATTGTAGTAAATCCTAATGAGCAAGAATATGCCTTGAAACTCCTTCTACATGATACTTTTCTTGCCTTTATTCGTTCCTATTTTGAGTGGATTTTTACCATCTCAATTTCAGGTACAGACAATATCTGATTCTTTTTCTGTGGACTAAATTCTGATTACTCAAACACTTACTATGTAGCAACGTTGGGGATAAAGGTTTATTTATTGAGTTGGTGTCATGAGCTAAGCACATTATATTTATTGCTCAATTCAATCTTACAATATACTCCAAGAAGAAGATATTATTATCCCCATTTACAGAAGAAGAACTGAAAGTTCAATTCCACAGCCAGTTAATGTGATGGTACTCAGGCATTTTTGATGACAATTACCAAACACTTTTTCCTTATACCACTTTGCCTCCTGCAAATACATGGTCTACAAAGGAAAAAAATATGATATTTGCACAATTATCTACTATATTACTACACTCTTCTCTTTCAGCATTTTGCCTGACTCTCTCTCTTAATACTCACTTCTGTATCTCTACAGTGAGAAAAGCAAAGAAGCAGATAAAGCCTAGTCGGTTGGAGAAAATAAGGTTAAGTGTATGTGAAGTTTAAGGCATACTAAGAAAACTGATAGGAGATATAATATGAGAAAGACTAAGACCAGTTAGTCAAGAGACTTGAGATGTTTAAACCCAGCCTTGGAAATAGTGAGAAGCCACAGGCTGTGCTTGAGGGGAATAGATATAACCCAGACTGTGCAGAAGGGGCAGGCATTATCTTGAGATTTTTGAAAACAAGTCTCAGAATTTATTCTGGACAATGACATATAGCCAAAAATTCTAACGATCAGCTTTTAGTTTCAGCTAAAGAAAATGACATGAGTTGACACAAGTCAAGACGAAATAAAACATTTTCCAAAAGGTTATCACATTCCTTTCCCCCTAGCTGAATGAATCCCTGTGAATTTGTGAGCTCATTCTGAAGAGCTCCGGAGGGCCTTGTCAGGAAGGTGTTGTATAAACCGCTTTGCCTCAGTGTTATATTCCTGAGGACATGTTTATGAGAAAGAAACAGCACCTGGTGGGTGATGTTTTTCAACAGATTTCAAGGGGCCCAGAAGTCAATATGACAATACAGGACTCACTTCTCACATCCCCTTGCCAGGTAGGTGATGGTGGGTGAGTCTCTGATTATCAGGCCCTTGGAGCATTATTATGCCCCTCTGCTCTCTGAGCTCCTTTTGCCGGTGGCAGATGAGAAAGCAGCAGAAGGGTCTGTCTGTAGGAAATGATCATTGTCAGATTCTTCCTCAGACCTCTGTCCTTTTTTTGGGCAGTGGGCACCAGCCAAGCCAGACCTTTAAAATCCATCAGCATGTGGTCTGTCAGTTTCCTGTCATGGAGGAGAACAAAAGGAGCACTAACTCAGAGATCCCTGGGCAGAAACCCATTGTGCTGGTGACAATATGAAGTCAGGAGAGACATCACATCAGCTGAGGGCTGCAAAGCATAGGGGACTCTGAGTCAATCTGACATCTTTGGTTTTCTTTCCAAGTCTGCCCATTGGCCACTTCTTATACCATAGAGATCCAGAGTCCTCAGGCTGTTTCCTCCCCCAAGTATTCAAACCTGCTCCCTGACCTCTCACTGACCCTGGGGTGTCAACAGCTAAAATAAATGCCCCCTAACCCACCCACCTACCCCACACACTGGCACTTGCAGGCATTTCATGACTGAGAGTGATTCACTGAACTATATGAATTTAGGCAATGTCTTAGTCCATTTGTGCTGCTATAATAAAATGTCTAAGACTAGGTAATTGATGAACAACATAAATTTATTTCTCACTATTCTAGAGGCTGGGAAGTCCAAGATCAAGATTCTGTGTCTGCTGAGAGTCACTCTCTGCTTCCAAGATGGCATCTTGTTGCTGTGTCTTCACATGGCAAAAGGGAAAAAGGATCTAGCTAGTTCTCACCAGGCTTTTTATCTATACTTAATTTCACTGATGAAGATGAAGCTGTTATATCCAGTCACCTCCTAAAGGCCTCGCCGCTTAATAATATTGCCTTGGAGATTCAGTTTAGCATTAATTTTGGAGGGGACACTAATATTTACATTATAGTAGGCAAATTGTTTGGATTCTCTGTGGCTTCATTTTCTCATATTGAGATGGAAATGACATCTTCTTCTCCATTTTGCTATGTGGAAGTACCACGTAGCTGGAAATGCTACTGTGCACATAACCTCACCTATGAGCAAGGCTTAT
This sequence comes from Papio anubis, assembly GCF_008728515.1. NCBI lineage: Eukaryota > Metazoa > Chordata > Mammalia > Primates > Cercopithecidae > Papio > Papio anubis. The sequence goes on from NC_044977.1 coordinate 183,711,699, forward strand.
CCATCCCAGAAGCCCTCCCACCTTGTCATCTTCCAGGCAGCTCTTGAGTAGTTTCCATGCCTCTTAGCAGAGATCATTTCATTGGCCTGCCCATGAATTTTCTGTGATCTTCCATCACTTACTGAATAAAGGCCATGCTTCTTACTTGAATATGCCGAGTCCTACACAAATTGATCCCAATCTACCTTTTCTTCTTATCTCTTGGTGATAAACATTAGACAGTATCTGTGGATCACCTGCTACGAGTCAGGCTCTATTCTAAGTATTTTACCTGCATTAATTCATCGATCCTCATAAATATTAGTCAGGTAGGTTTAGCATTCCCATTTTACAGATATAGAAAATGAGTTTTAAAAAAGTGATTTGTCTAAGAATTTCATAGTTATTAAGTGATAAAGCTGAGGTTCAATCTGAAGCCAAGTCTTTTGTCTAGGTGCCTACATTTTTCCTGGATATGCTCTGGGTTTGAACAACATATGCAAAACACCATGCTTCAGATATGCACGTTCTGTTTGTCACCAACACTGTGCCTTTATTTTGCTATTACCTTCCCCTGGCATGCCCTCACCTTATTCTACACTCATCTAGATCTCATTCATCCTCTAAGGCTTGATCCCGGCGTGACTTCTTTCAGGAAGCCACTTTTCCTTATCTCACTGAGAATGACTTGTTCCTACACCAACTCTCCGCTTTTGGGCTCTATGTGCCCTTTTACTTCCCAGGTGTTATTGTTACTTATATATTTGTCTGGGTACTCTATTAGGCGGCAAGACTTGTGAGGATGAGGATAAGTCTTATCTGTCCTCATACCTCCTAAAGTATGCAGGACAGCATTGTGCACTCACACTCCCTTATAGCACAGTGCCAGCCAATTTCCAATCGCTCTCATGTTGATGCAGTCTTCAATCTTCACAGCAGGCACAAGGGTTGCCAGGAAGGAGGAATTCCACTACCATTTTACAGATGAGGGATCTAAACCTCAGAGGGAGAGGATATTACCAGCCATAGAGATAACTGCAGGGACAAGCTGGACAAAATGTTTCTATTGCTAGCCTCTGATATTTCTCCTCCACCAGTGTTTGGCCCTTTACCTCTTCCATGTGTGCAGTGAGTGTTTGCTGACATTTTTCAAAAGCCATATAACGTGGTACAAAGAGTTAGATAATAAAAACAGCTAACATTTGCTGAGCTCTTAGTGTGTGGCAGGTACTGTTCTGAAAGGCAGATCATTTAGTCCAAGCAACAACCCTGTAAGGTGATAACCATTATTATCACTAGCTGTTAAGAAAAATCACAGCCAGACAGAGGACAGAAGTTAAGGCAGTGAAGACAGATTTTATTCCAAAGACTATTGCAATAGGGGAAGAGAGACTCCAGTGTAGAACTGGAGCTCAATTCTAAATCCATTCAGAACACGTGGGAATTTATAGGCAAAGAGGAATGTGTAGTGGGGCATTGGTAGAAAAAAAATTAGTAGAGGAGACATAAAGTCTGGGGAGATTTGGGCTGAATCAGCCTCACAGAATTCTTGCTGAAGGCAGGCCAGGGTGATTCGCTATCACCTGGGGATAGTGGGAATAAGGAGCTTGGTCAGCTATCAAATATTGAGTGTGGGGAGCTCTCCGTAAACTGACTTAGCAGGATTCTTGCTAAAAGTACACGGTGCAAGGAAATACTTTCAAAAGCCTTGTTGGAAAGAGGATTCAGGGGAGCCTGACTAAAGTCCAACTGAGCAAAAAACCTTTGTCACAGCCCCATTTTATTCATGAGACTAGGAATCACAGAGAGGTTTAGTAGTGTTCCCAGAGTCACAGAGTCATAAGTAATGGAGCCAGGATTTGATCACAGAAAGTCTGACTCCAAGGCTCCTGCATATAGACACCAGGTTCTGCTGTCTCAAAAGGCAGTAGGTCTAGATTTTGATGCCTATGTGCTCTTGGACATGTCTGAGTCTCACAACCAATGCAGGATACCCCTTGCAAGGCCCTGCATGTAGTAGGCGCTCATTAAATGTTAGCTCTGAAAGTTGCTGTGGAACATCTACAAGAGCCCAGACTAGGCAAAAGCCTTCCATGGCAATGAAAAAGCTTGACAAATGGAAACTCATAATTAGCTATTTATTTCCAGCTCACCTCTACCAAGTTCAGATAAAACATTAAGTGCCTCATTCCAGTCATGAGAAAGAAGTAGGCGAGAGTCAAGGTTTGACATTGGGTTTTAAAAGCTCTTAAATAATTACAGTGTTCAGAGTAAACAGGGCCTTCATGCTTCATTAGACAATGTGTATTATGGCTCCATTAACACACTGCAGAGCTTTTCCATTTCCCATTTTTTGAAACACGCTGAGAAGGGAGCTGAAGTCATCAGTGTTAATTGATAGCTAACAGAAAGAAACTTCCTAAAAGGGAAATGACTTTTAGGTCCTAATTTGATTAATTATTAAAGCTGCTGGTACCTATCTTGATGAGGTAACAGGAAAACCAGATATTGTTAATATTTACTCATGTGAAGATGCAGCCTGTTTATAGCCTCCACATGCCTGAACCTTTTAGTGTTTGTTCATGAGTCTCCAAAGGTAAATAGGAAAGCAAGAAAGCTTTAGAGATAATTGAAAATAAAGTGCTGTTCTCACTTTCACTCCCCAGAAAATCCAGGACATGTCTTAGGTGAGACAATTGAAGAGAAAGACCTCACTTTTGCCCCTAGACTATTATCTCTCAGCTTGTCCTGATGCTTCGATAATCTACAATACTTTGGTTCATAGTAAAAGAAGCAATCTTTAAATAATTGGGATGAGTGCTCATCTGAGCAAATATCACTCATTAACACCTTTATAGCCACAGATGCATACGTAGATGTAGATGTAGATTGATAACAAAGGGATAGAGAGAGAGAGAGAGACAGACAGACATGCAGATGTAGATTGATAACAGAGGGATAGAGAGAGAGAGAGACAGACAGACAGACACAGACATAGATGTAGACATAGACCTAGACATAAACCTAGACCTAGGTATAGATTTGAATGTATGGATATTCTAACAAACATATGGAGGCTATTCAGAGTAGTGATTAAGGGTTGGACTCTGGGGCCAGATTCCCTGCTTCAGATACCTGTGTAATTACATATTAGCTGGGTGCCTTTGAACAATATATACCTAAACCTTCCATGACTCAATTTCCTCATCTGTAAAATGGAGATTATAAAAACAATAGCAACATGTGATTGCTGTGAGATTAAAAGTGTGAATAAAAGTAAAACTGCTTAAAACAGTTTCTGGCATTAATTAGTGCTTTGTTAATATTTTCTGTTGCTGTGATCATTTTTTTATGTGTGTGCCAGGTTCTGCTATGGGGCTTGGGCCCTAATTCAAGAGATTCATCACCATGTGCTTTAAGGCATTTACTCGAGTAACTACTACAATTTAGAAAACAGTAAGAGCTTTAGAGAAGAACATCAATCAGAAATGCTGGATGAAGGTTCAGAGAGAATGAGGAAACTTTCCAGGAGAGAGAAAAAGAGATGCTGTATAGAAGAGATTAAGAGGACAGTCTGATCCTACAGGAAATAGTGTGAACAAGTGCCTTGAGGAAGGAAACATTGAAGGGTTTCTACCAAAAGCAGTAACACAGAGTACTAGTTAATTAACCCGTAGAACTAAGCAGGGAGAGGAGCCAGTCAACTCTGGGGAGTAGGTGACGAAGTTTGAAGGAGCCTACTTAAGTTCACAATGATAAATGGTGCCAGGAAGCACTCCACAAGACCACAAGGGATAACAATGAGATCACCTGGACACAGGAAGGGGAACACCACACACGGTGGCCTGTTGTGGGGTTGGGGGAAGGGGGAGGGATAGCATTAGGAGATATACCTAATGTAAATGACGAGTTAATGGGTGCAGCACACCAACATGGCACATGTATACATATGTAACAAACCTGCATGTTGTGCACATGTACCCTAGAACATAAAGTATAATAATAATAATAAAAATAAAAAGAAAGCCATGGGCCACCAGAAGCAGACCATCATACACATACCATCATCAGCAGAAAGACAAGGCAGCCTGTCAGCTAAAGGAAATGCGGTCTCCCAGCTCTTCCTTTCTCTAGTCTACCTGAGACCTTGGGCAATTCCCTATTCTTTTCTGGATTGCATTTGCCTGAACTATAAAATGAGAGATTGGGGTTAATCCCCCAAAACCCTCCCAGCTTTGGCATTCTAGGACTCTTATAAAATTTTGCCAAGAGCTGGGGTACGTCCTTCTCTGCCCCCCATCACTCACTTCCACACCTTTCTTACTTCTCCAATTCCTTATTTATATATAAGCAGATTCAAAGAAAAATGAACAAAAAATAATCCCAAAGCGAAAACCTTAGGAAAGGGTTACAGGTTTAAAAAGCGGAGGTAGAGATGGAAATCAGACTGGGCACTTCTGCAGACAGAGTGGGAACAACTTTATGGCAAGGCCACCCTTTCAGAGCCTTCATGACTTGGTCGTGAAGCTATTAAGTAGCTCAAACCACTCTTTTTAAATAAAGTGGTTCATTTGAACAAACACTTCAAGCTAAGAGGCAATGTTACTGCAACTAGAACTGGAGTGCTCTGCAAAGAATTAAGACAATTTCTCACTGTCCTTTATCCTCCCCACTTTATGCGAAGTTATTTGAATTAGTGTTCATCCAATATCAGGTTGAGTCTTTCTATTCCCCAAGTTTCTCAAGATTCTACAATGTCACTTCTATTGACATGATTAACTTCTTATTAACTTTAATGGAAGCTGTGGGCGTGAAGTCCATTTTGTTCTCAGGGACTTTTGTTTTTTTTTGGTAAATTCTGGAGCTTTATTTGACTCATCATTATAAATATACATTAGGTAATGACTGCTAAGGACACTGGTTATTGAACAAGATGGAACTTCTGCCTCCGACTCAATAAACTAATAGATGTTCAGGACATGAAGAATCACGAAGGTCACCGAGTCCTGCCATCAGTTAAATCCCGAATCTCCTTTTCAACATCCTAACAAGTTCAGCCTCTGCTTGAACAGATCCAAAGGCTGGGAACTGACTTCTTTTAAGTGTTCACTGTGTGGCAAATGTCCATACCCTTTTGCTTCCTCACCTTTGAGTATGGTCCTATTTGTATTCATGAATTCCACTTAGCCATGAACAGTGGTTTTCCCAAGGGCCCATCTTGAGATTGTCATTAACTGCTTGGACCATGCCTAGTCTCAGAGACCAATTCCTTAGAGACTGTGCCAGTAACTTAGGGAGGGACAGTATACAACCACAGACTGGCCCGTAATTGGCTCAGCAAAGTATGATAATACTAGCTGTGGTAAGCAGAATAATCGCCCTCTCACCAATAAAAGATATTTATATCCTAATCCACAGGTACTCCAGGTCAGGAATACAGATTCTCTCTCCCTTAGAAAGTACTAAATAATTATGAGGCAATTTTTCCTTTCTAGTTTTCCTTTATTAATTGCTTTAGCCAGTCACAAAAACATGTTTTACCTTGTATTAATCAGGGTCACCACTCAACATATTTTCTTGATAGATAGGACCAATTAGAAGTTTCCAGACACATATCTATATTTGAAATAGATATCTTTGAGATATCTCAGAGGGATTTGGGAAAAAACTATTGATTCACTGGCAACATTCAGAAGTCACCTTCAAGTGGGTTAATTTCTAAAAATATTTCATATATGATGAATGTCATGTATTTCTGTGAAATTCCACACCAGAGAATATTTCCTAACATTTTCCCCAACTCTTTGAGCTACACCCTAGTTGCCTCCTGTGGACACCTTATTTTAGTACAGTTTTGAGATGTAAAAGACATCAGGGAAGAATCTCAAGGTCACCCTTGATTCATAACTCTCCTTAAGGTCTTACGTCTAATTGCCATCTAATCCTGTCATTTCTTTCCCTCCAGAATGTCTATGAATTTATTCCCTCACTAGATCAGGCTTCCAACTCTCACATGATTGAGATCCAATAATCATATTATCTCTCCCTGCTGCCAAGCCACCTTAAATGAGTGCTAACCAATAAGTGCTACGTTGGGCTTTGGAACCAATGAATGACTGCTAGGTTGGGCTTTGGAAGTGACCTGTCTATTTGCTCTGACCTTTGCCTTGTCCCAGACTAAGGCATTTACTTCTTCTTTTTTTTTTTTTTTTTTAATACTTTAAGTTCTGGGGTACATGTGCAGAACGTGCGGGTTTGTTATATAGGTATACACGTGCCATGGTGGTTTGCTGCACCCATCAACCCATCATCTACATTAGGTATTTCTCCTAATGCTCTCCCTCACCTAACCTCCAGCCCCCTGACAGGCCCTGGTGTGTGATGTTCTCCTCCCTGTGTCCATGTGTTCTCATTGTTCAACTCCCACTTATGAGTGAGAACATGTGGTGTTTGGTTGTCTGTTCTTGTGTTAGTTTGCTGAGAATGATGGTTTCCAGCTTCATCTATGTCCCTGCAAAGGACACGAACACATCCTTTTTTTATGGCTGCATAGTATTCCACAGTGTATACAAAGGCACTGACTTCTCTATTCACGATCCTTCAAGAGTTGTTACTTATTTATCCCATGAGTCCAACTTATCCAACTGGCATATAATCAGTCCCCCACCCAGCAAACTTTATTTTCCCAATTTTTGTTTGTTTGTTTGTTTGTTTTACAGACTATATCCAACAAGACACTCTCAGTTTGTCTGTGTTGGATCTCACTCCAAGACACACCCAAGTCTAATAGGAAGAAATGCCAAGGGGATATGACTCTTACCTAATGAATAGATATAGACAAGTAATTCCTTGAGGCCAAACATAGGCGATTAGAGTCCAGGCTCTGCCATAATCTCCCACTAAGCCTCACCTGTAAAGTACAGATAAAACTAATACGTATTCTACTCTCTGTTTCTATGAGTTAAATGTTTTCACACTTCACATGTAACTGGAATCATGCCAATTTTAAAAATTATTATCTATTTCTTAAGGTTGTTGTAAGGATTAAATGAGAGAAAATGTGCTGTTATTGTTAAATGTTCAATATTCTTTTAACTACATCATGCAGATTCTCAAATTAAAAAAAAAAAAACAAAAAACCCTTAGGATTCTGAAGCTTATCAAAGCAGCTGAGCCCAAAGTACCTCATAGATTTGGGAAATATTGATTCCTTACTGATTCCCCCAGTCATTAATATAATATCCCACTCTGCTGCTAATTTGATGGTAGAATAAATAGCACCCACGGAAAAGTGGTGATCCTGCAAACTGAATGAAAACAAAGTAGGGAAGCTACTGAGTTTTACCCTAAAAAATTCACAGACTACTCAAGGGTCATTCTGATAGCAAAGTAAAAATCACTTTGGTGATAGTCTCACAATATGTCATCACATAGTGCATGAGAAAGATTATCTTATATTAAAAATATGAATAGTTGGCTCTGTCACTAATTTTTGACCTCAGCTTCAAGATCTGTGTATGAAGGATAGGAGACAAAGCCCTCTCATTCAGTAGGTTTTTCTATTTCAGCCTCTATTTCTATTTCTGATGCTTCAAGGACTGTAGGAGAGAGAGAAAAAAAGAAGGAATGAAAGACGGAGAGGAAGAGAAAAGGAGACATAGGTTAGCTTAGAGTTGAAAACTTAGTATAAAATTGAAGGGTCAAGTTTTTTTAACTGGGAAAGTAAACAACATTCCTGTTGTGTAAAACAATCTTCCTGATCATCTTAGAGCTGCTCTAAGTAAGACTTTCAACCATAATTTCTGTCCTGCATGACCATCAAGCTCAGAGTACACAGAAACCATACACTCTGAGGTGGCTCCATGAGAGAAGGACTAGCTCCACAAGCCCCAAGCTCTCAAATCCTTCTAAGACATCAAGCACCAGGCAGGCTCCCTGACTCCAACCTAGGCCAGTCTGCAAAGCTGAATCTGCAACCTCCCAGGATCCCTAGCAGCAGGAAGAGAAGCCTTGTCCTCCCCTAGCTCAGAAACACTAAAAGGAAGCCCCATGACTAAGGTCTCTACTGGTAATAGCCTGAAGCTGCCAAAGATTTTTAGCCTAGTTGTAGAACCATTTCCCACTTCAGCCATACAGAAGATTTATGCTGAAGGCTTGCTTTCTTTCCAGATCTTGTTCTTCACTTCAATATCTACCTTCTTTTCTTGATGGCAGGATATGTCTGATGACATAGAACTTTTGGGTCTATGTCCATTCTTCAGGATCTAAACTCAAGCCCAGTCCTTAGTTCTCCGTACTGGATTCTTCCTGGCCTCCAGACCTGACCGTCGTGCCCTTCAGAAGACAAAGCCATCCAAAGAGATAGAGCACTCTAAGTAAGCAACTTGAAGAGTGAGAGATGTGGACAGAGGGAAGGGCAGGTCTGCACAGCCTGTGGCCATAAACTCCACTTCTAGCCTTCTCCAATGAAGCCACATTGAAGATTTAAGAGAACCTGTGATCAACTTGTGGTATTTGCACCCCAGGAAAAGGGAGTTTGCAGGATCCCAATATCACTGCGAGTTGCCACTTTTCCAGTCTTTTTCTGCTGTTCTCTCATATCCACAGGGAAAAAAATGAAACGAGCAGCCCAGTCCCTCAGGCCTTTTTCTTTAATGTTGCCATAAAAAATCAATAAAATGCATCAGGATGTTTTACCGAAGTTGATCTCAGACCAAACAGGTATGGTTGCCAGGGAATATGTTGAACTATCTTTAAGCAAAGAAAAATTTTGTGCTTGTTATAAACTAAGAGGGAAACAAAAAACAAGAGAATAGAACCTGTATACTGGCTGGGCATGGTGACTTACGCCTGTAATCCAGCACTTTGGAGGCCAAGGTGGGTGGACCACCTGAGGTCAGGAGTTCGAGACCAGCCTGGCCAACATGGTGAAACCTGTCTCTACTAACCATACAAAAATTAGCTGGGTGTGGTGGAAGATGGAGGTTACAGTGTGAGATTATGCCACTGCACTCCAGCCTGAGTGACAGAGCAAGACTCTGTTTTTTGGTTTTTTTTTAAATCAGAAAACAAAAAACAAAAAAATCCTACATACCAAACTCCCAGGGCTGAAAACATTTTGTTCATTTGTAAGTCCATTCCTTTGCCTAAAATAAAAACGTCGCATGTGGCAGGAGTGCCCTCTGTTAGCTCCCTGTGCCTGCTGTAACAAATTACTAACACAGATACCGTGTTTTAAACCAACATACATGTATTCTCTTATAGTCTGAAAGTCAGAAGTCTGAAGTCAGTTTCACTTGGTCAAAATGAAGGTCTCAGAAAGGCAGTGTTTCCTCCAGAGGCTCGAGAGGAGGATCCGTTTCCTTGCCTTTTCCAGCTCCTAGAGCTGCTTCTTCCACCATCTTCAAAGTCAGGGGCTTACCATCTCGCCTCAGTGTCACTTTGTCTTCTTCAACTGTCCCCTGCCTCTCTCATATAAAGACACTTGTGATTACATTTAGAGCCCACCTGGGTCATCCAGGATAATCTTCCCATCTCAAGATTCTCAATTTGTTTACACCTGCCAAGTCCCTCTTACCGTATGTATTAGTCCGTTTTCACACTCCTCTAAAAAACTACCTGAGACTGGGTAATTTAAAAATAAAAGAGGTTTAATTGACTCACAGTTCCACATGGCTGAGGAGGCTTCGGGAAACTTACTATCCATGGCAGAAAGCGAAGGGGAAGCAAAGATCTTCTTCACAAGGCAGCAGGAGAGAGGGAGAGCAAGCAAAGGGGGAATTGCCAAACACTTTTAAACCATCAGATCTTGTGAGAACTCACTCACTATCATGAAAACAGCACTGGGGAAACTGCCCTCATGATCCAATCACCTCCCACCGGGTCCCTCCCCTGACACGTGCGGATTACAATTTGAGGATGAGATTTGGGTGGGGAAACAGAGCCAAACCATATAATCATATAGGGAAACATTCATAGGTTCCAAGAATCCGAATCTGGATCTCTTTTGGGGGCATTATTCAGCCTACCACATGTGCCTTTCACCTTGTCAAATGTGGAAGTTGGTGTAAGATCCCAGGGTTTAGGAAAGGGCGATGGATGAGACATTTTCCAAAGTAAAGTTGAGATGAGGGTGTGGTAGTGGGATTTGAAACCAGGGAGCAGCAGACCCTCTTTCCCATAGCATCTCCAAAGGTTATTCCAGCAGGAGATGAGTCTCTTATGGAGATCCAGTGAGACCTGTTGACACACACATTCCTCAGACCACAGCAATGAGCAGGTGGTGGTACATTGCAGGTCTGTGCTGTGGAGCCCTCACTCTCTCTTTCCTGGAAGACTCAGACCTGCCTTTTAAGTCATCTCCTAAACCTGTTGATGATTTCTGAACTTCCTGCTTTTGAGCCTATTCTGGAAAAAGTGGACAGAAGTGATGCTGGTGCTGTCGCATGCCAGCTCTTCAGCTCCTATGCTGTTTTGAGCCATTGCATTGCCCCAAGGAACACTCAAGGGCAGACGCAGGTACAATAGGGAAATTCCCATCACTCTAATGATCCAGGTGGGCACTGCCTTGATGCCAGAGTCAGGGAGATGACCTTCTGCTTCCTGTTGGAGGGTCCTGGGCTTCCCAGAATAGCATAACACCCTGTCTTGACCAGAAGAGCCTGTGTTTTGGATGTTGTTGCCTTCAGCATACTGAGAGCCTGCTTGTTTAAGCTAGTGCAGCTTCCAGTAGAGACATAAGACACTTGAGTCCACTCTGACAGTCCAACAAACCAGAAACAAAAGAAAACAAAAGAAGGAAAACCTCTAAGTCTTATCTGCCCAGCTCAAATGTCTTTCTCTTATTCAAACATCCCACCCCATGGGATCAGTACATTTGAGATATATACCCCCTCACTCATCCTGCCCAATACCCATTTTCCCTCCTAGGTTCAGGGATTCTTAAACTATCAGAGTCTATGAGTTGATGATGCCCCTCCCTCTTTACACAAAGAAAGACTCCCCGGCCACAAAGGAACTCTGGTCCCCTCCTGGCTCCTAAAGGCATTCTTTCAACCCCCTTAATTCCTCATAGTTGAATTCCCTCACTCCTTGATGTCCAATATTCTGGGTCCTGGGTTGCATTTAAATCAAGTTTTCTGACTCACTTATTGGGTGCAACATTTTAATTGCCTTTCTTTTATATTTTTTGATGTCTTCTTTTTATTTAATAACTTCCAAGGGCTCCTGTGGTATCCAGATTATGTAAGTGTGGAGCTGGGATAAATGATGCCAGCAGCTTTACAGCCCAGAAGGAAAACACTTGAAGTGATTTTAATTTCATTCTCCTTTCATTCTAGCACCCAAAGACTAGAGAAAAATGATGTGAAAGTTTTCTGTTTTTCTCTTTCTGCAACAAGAGGAGAATTTGAAAAAGGAAACGCTTTTTTCTAATATCAGCTTATTATTTTTTTAAAAGCACTCAGAATATGGAGTTCGCATAGCTATTTATTCGTTGTTCTTAATTTGAACAATCCGATGTGATTGCTTTAAATGCACCTCCTGGGTTTCAGCTATTTTTAATTAGCTGTGGCTTCTTCTTCTCTTCTTCTCCTTGTTTTTTCTTCTTTTACTGTTACCACTCTAGTTGATTTGTTTGATCTTCATGCTCCATTAGTTCTTGCATCCTCACCTAGCTCTTCTGTCTCCCCATCATATTCACCCATGGTTTTATAGAAGCTGGTAAAATTCTGAATTATCCGTGTCTATAAAGAAAAAGGTCTCCAATTCTTACTCAGTGCCTCTCATTGCCTCCTCACCCTCATACTTACAAACAGAATTGAAAGTTTATGAGGATTTGTTCCCTCTGTAATGAGAAAACCAATAAACTGTATCATAAAAAGAATCATAACATTAGAGATAGGAGATAATAAATTTTAACTTCTCGATTTTACAAAGGAGAAAACTGAGGGTCCGGTCCAACCAAAGCCTCAGGGCTAGTAGGAAACTGACCTGGACTCCAGGCTGGCACCACACGTGAGAGGCCAGCCCTACGCCCACTGCACAGCCCCCTGCTCTGGGACGACAGCTGAAGTACATGTGGGGCAGGAACAGACAACATGTAGGACCCTGCCCTTCAGCTCAGGCTCCCATCTCTCCTCTCCAGGACATCTTGGTGGTTTGCTCCAGTCTCTCTGCAGGGAAGTATTGTGGTGTTCTGTAGAAAATAAGAGCACAGAACTGAACGTTGAAACATCTCCATTATAGTCTTGCCTTTGACACTAATCAACTGTCATTTTAAGTCTCCAAGTTTCAGTTTACTCTCCGTGAAACAGATATAACAGTGCAATGTGCTGATAAACGACTTCCCAGTCTTTTGAAATTCTCCATTTTTGGCTTCCAGGATACCCTTCTTTTCTGGTTTCCTCAGCTGTGTGGTTATTCTTTTTGGTCTCCCCTGTGAGACGGTTTTCTTCCTTTCACCTCTTACCGTGGACTCATTTCAGGACTCTCTCCTCTTTCCACTTCTCTTCTGACTTTATATGCTTTTCCTGGACAATATCACCCCCGGACTTACATTGCCGCGCATGAGCTGATGATTCCCAGATCCCATCTATAGCCCCCACCTCATCCCTGAGGGAACATCCACCTTCTCACTCACCAGTTCCTCTTGGGTGGTCCCCAGCACTTTAACTCCCCATGCTCAGTGCAGACCCACTATGCTCCCTCTAAACTTTGTCCTCTTCTGGTCCTTGCCTTGGTGATGGCGCCCCCTTCTACTCTGCTGCTTGTATCAGAAAAGTGGCAATCATGTTATTTTTCTCCTCAATCCTCAGGCACATTGAATAGTTCTTAATATTCTGTTATTTATTTCTCCTAAATTTTTTCCTATTTTATCTCATTTTATCCATTCTCATTGTCTAGTTAAGGCTCTAGCCTCTTATATGGACTATTTCAGCAACCTCTCACCTGTCTTCTCTTCTTTCAGGTTGTCCTTTTCCAGTGCATTTCCACACCACTGTTATACTTAACCACCCAAATCACAATTTTGGTTGTTTTATGCCCAGACTTTTTAAAGTCCCTCATTATCTAAAAAAGAAAAAAAAAAAAAAATGAAAGTCTTTCACAATGTGCTGTACGCCAATCCTCCAATCTCATCTGTCTCTATTGACCCCCCTCCAACTCCACTGCACTTTAGCACTACAAAAATTCCCAGTTCTTATTTGAGGTCTCCCAACAGCTTGCAGTCAACTAGCAGACACCTTTCAGACTGTCTGTGCAGCCTTCAAGTCCCCATCTTTAAAGTTTTCACCCATAGCAGAGAGCCTGGGAAACTATGTTTGAACCCTACGATCCTTCCACTCTGATCATGATGGTATGACTGGAACAGATTCTGGAGCCAGGTTGAGCCAGGTAGTTATTCTCTATCAAGAATTTGGAATTTAGACTCAGAACTGTAAATTAGATATCTATGGTTCAGTAGATTCCTTTTCAGTTCTTGGTTCAACCCCCTCATTTGGCTTGGCAGCTCCGGGCTCTCCGGATCTGTGGGATGCCATGATTTTCTATCCAGCTTTCCCTTTTTGTTTAAATAAGTATGAAATGAGTCTCTTTACCTGCCACCAAATGATTCTAAGCCACTCATCAACACATCTCATACTTAGTCGTTTTTCCTCTCATTTTCCACCGACTGAATCATCCTGCAACTATTTTCATCTTAAAAATTTCCATGTATCCTCAGGAATCAGTGCAAGCATTGCCTCCTCTGCAAAGCCCTCCAATACTCCTTCTCCCATAAGACAGTTTCATTTACTCCACCTTATGAGCTGCCACTATACTTGCTATCACACTTAGTTGGAACTTTGTTTTATAGGATGGTTTTTCCTGTAAGAACGTGAGCTCCTTGAGAGAGGCCATAGGCTTTTTTGTATCATCAATGCTAGGAGAGAACCTCACACATAGCAAATACTTAGGACATTTATCTTGAGAACTTGAGTAAGTGAGTTGATACTTGTGAAAAATATATAAAATAAACATTGTCTAAGGCCTTATACATCCAATAGATCATCCCCACGGTTCTAAAATTCTGATTAATGCTTTTTCCCAAATTTTAACTTTATCATAGGTATAATCAAGTGATTAGCTTTCTGTAAAAATTAAGACAAACACAAGAAGCATACTGACACAGTTGTCATTTAGAGAAATAAAGGGCTTCATGCTAACGGATAAGGCTCCAGTTGGCTCTTTTATTTGAAGCCACTTTTAGGTTGAGTTGTTGAGAAATATTTTGACAGCCTACTTCAACATCGTGATTTTCTTCTAGTGTTACAGAGTATAACAAAAATGTATTTTCTTTGACCTCTGCTAATGCTTTTTAGTCTTTCAAAGAAATTGGAAAATGCTCACAAGCAATCTCAAAAGAGAACTCATACATCCTCCACTCATTCCAGGGAAAGACTTGTTTCCCTGCATCAACCACCCCAAAAATGTATAAACAAACAGCTGCCTGAATTGTCCTTCAAGGTCCAATGGAGAATCTAGATGACAGTAACACACCTTGCAACTGACTCCTCATCATTCTGGAAACACAGCCTGTGTTTTCCTACCTGTTTTGCTATCTGTTTGACTTGGAGTGATGTTCACATGGCTCTGCCCTCTACCCTCTGTTGAAAGCCCAGCTCTTCTGATTTCCCTGAATGGGAATAAGTCTTTTCTTTTGGCTGTGTCCCCATAGCAATTGTTTTGCACTTCACATGTAGGACTTCCTACACTCAGCCATGAACACATCAGTTCCCACTCCAGATGGGACTTGTCAAGGTCAAGGGCTATGTCTCTGAATATCCACAGCACCAACTCAGTGCATTGGCACTCAATATTCCTTATAATTAAATTAAATATATACAAAGAAGATTTTGTTTACTAATCCTTGAGGACCATATGACACTGCATTTAAAATTAAACCCAGTTAGCATCAGGAAGCAATTTACCCAACTTTATTATTATATTTTAGCTTGACAGTAATTGACAACATGGCCTTCACAGTCTTACCTCCCCATAAGCCAAATTGTAAATTCTGCAATTAATATATGACAGACTCATACCTGCAAGTGTCTCACAAAGATAATGCAATGAGTACTGGTAAGAGAGCCAAGAGAATGAGGGTTTAATCCTGAATGTAACAATGTATATGACACTTTTCTTCCATAAACCTCATTTTTCTCATTTATAAAAAATAAGTTCCCAGTGTTCGAGAAAATATCTTCCTATGGTTTGGTGATAGTAACAGACCTAAAATCCAGCATATTTTTGCTCTTATTTCAACCAAGAGCTGATCAATGCAGCATACGTGCCATGAGGCAGAGTCCATCAAAAAATAAAAATAAATTGATGTACTTAACACTGTAGTTGAACTACTTCTTTTCTAGATCTTTAGAATGATTTCTAACTCTCAGAAACAAACAAAAACAAAATATAGACAACACTCAATTGTGTGCAGAGGTGGATGAAAGGATTGGAATACATGTCACATGCAAAAAGGAAAAGTAAATAACTAGGGGTGGCTAGGAGAAAAAAGAGAGCACATGGGTACTGTGAGGGGCCAGGGCATGAGAGCTCTTAGCAATGAATACCGCACCACCAGAGGCATTTCAGCGGTGTGTGGATGGCTCCTGGATAGGGGTATGTCAGGGCAGATTTATATATTGAATGGTGAGTTAGCTCACAGCCTCAAGAACAAATTCAAGTTCTAAATGATGGGTGAGGACATAGCCAGGAGATGCTGATTCTCTCTCGAGTCCCAACCACACCCATCTCTGAGAAAACTCTCAGGACAGGATTTGAAGGACATTGGTGCATCCCTGGGAGATGGTAGAAGCTGTTACAGTAAAGAATTCACTGGATATAAGTAGTTTTCCTAAAAAGGCAAACTATATAGCAGATTATAAAGCCCTAGGTTACAGTGACCCAGGGTCTACACCCCAATGAACCATTGATTTTCTCTGTGGCTGGGTTCACTGAGGCAGATCAAGCCTTCACCCTGAGGTTAGCCTCTCAAGTCAGCTCCTTCCAGATGATTTTAGTTTTATAAACAAGCGTCTGATTTGTTCAACTCTCTATCTGCCTAGAAGTACCTGATGGGAACTTATGCTAACTGAAATCAAGGGAGTTTACAAAACATCTGCTGTGTTCAGCAGATTCAGAGAGTTCTCTTTACAGACAATTTCCAAAGAAGAAATTTCAGAGAGGCCAAATCTCGATGGGATGAATAAGTACAAAGGGACAGTAAGTGGATGGACTTAATTATATGAATCTTCAAATAAAGCAAATTATAACACAAAAATTGCCTGGAAGCATAAAACGCTTATGGCTAAGTGAAAGGCACTATAAGACCAGCAGAGTTATTTAGATTTTAACTTTTTTCTCTAGTAAAAAGAGATCATCCTGCTTCATGGTGTTAAAAAAGAGCTAAAGGCATCAGCAAGCTTTGTTTTCCTTCTTTATAAATGTGAAACAACTCAAATGTTTCTTACTAGAGGAATGGATATAGATATTGTGGTATATTTGTGCAATGAAATAACTATACACAATTAAAATGACTGAAAAATTTAAATGGATAGATCTCAAAAATATAACATAAGGTAATATTCATAAAGATTGTTAAAATACAAAGCAATGCAACATATCAGTTGTTATTTTATGCACATATAGTAAAAGTTTAAAACTTTGAGGGAGAAGAATACACATTGAATTCATGATAGTACCTGTCCCTGCAGAAGAGAACAAAAAACCTTCAACTTTATTTGTATTTATTTGTTATAAATTCTGAAAAATATAAATATTTACAAACGGCATATTATATTGTAAACATAAATATTTACAAATGGCATATTAGTCACTATGATGACTTTCCAAATATACCCAAGTCTGATATTTTTTCTTACTGTCTTAGAACAGTGGTTCTCAAAATTAGTGTGCATCAGTACCTCCTGGAGGGCTTGTTAAAACACAGATTTCTGGCCCAGTCACCAACATTTTTTAGTTATTAGGTCTGGGATTGGGCCCAAGAATCTGCATTTCTAACACATCTCTAGGTGATTCTAACACATCTCTAGGTGATTTTAACACTGTTGAAGAACTAATGTCTTGTATCATAATTACTAGTAAACATGCATCTAGACTTTGAACTAAGGACAAAGATTTTAACTCACTAATATTTGTAGCTTCCACCTCACCTAGCAAATAGACCATCAATAAACATCTGTAAATCAAAGGAGTTCATCTTAAAAAATAAAAGTAAAAAACTATACACACACTTAAATACACATTCCACCATATGTGAACCACTTAATAACAATGCGAAATAAACAATATCTTGATGATTATGAATCAACAGTTTTAGAAAAGCAAACAAAATGTTACCTTAAGAGTCATACCATACACTCAAGAAAAACCTCAGTGTGTGGCCAGGAGTGTCTCATACTAGCAGGATCTAACTATCAAGTCAGAGTCCCTAAATCATTTTTATCATTGCACCCAGAGATGATGAATCTAACCTTGGTGTTTTTTTTTTTCTAATTTGAGATGGGGTCTCGCTCTGTCACACAGGCTGGAGTGCAATGGTAAAATCTCGGCTCACTACAAACTCCATGTCCAAGGCTCAAGTGATCCTCCCACCTCAACCTCCCTAGTAGCTTGAACCACAGACATGCACCACCATGCCCAGCTAATTTTTTTGTATTTTTGGTAGAGACAGGGTTCCACCACGTTGTGCAGGCTGGTCTCGAACTTCTGAGCTCAAGTTATCTGCCTATCTCAGCCTCCCAAAGCGCTGAGATTACAGGAGTAAACTAACGCTCCTGGCCTAATGAATCTATTAGAGGCAAACGTTACTGACAAAATTTATATACATAGTACCAGATGTATTCAGCCAATTATGAAAAATTTAACTACCTCACAAGGGTATATGCTTCTCTAAGAAGCACCTTCTCTTCCTGAGCATCAACCTCTGTAGGAATCCAAGGTTAACTGGTAAGTGTAAACTCAGAGAAACAAAAGTGAGTTGGTGAAGCACGGCAGCCAGTAGCATTGAGCTGCAATACATTGCTGTATCCATTTCCCTGTGTGGGACCAAGCAGCCTAAAATGATTGAAGGAAAGAAGGCCGTGTATCCAAGACAGAGCTAAAGATACTCTGAAAACCTCTTACTTCTAGATTTCTTTTTCATTTCACGGAGAGAAGCTATGTAACACAAATGTTCTTTTCCTCAAAATATGGTGATCGTTATGAAAACTAAATATTTCCCTTCCAGTCATGATTGATGGATAAACCCTGCCTTCCCTATGTGGGAGCTGGTAGTTAACCTGGTTTTTAAGGTGGCTTCATTTATGCATTCATTTATTGAGTAGTCTATGCAAAGCAATGCACCAGTTACTGTTCTATGAGGCTGAACAAGATATCATCTCTGCCATCACAGAGATTGCAGTGTAGAAGGCCAATGATATCTGGATAGGTACTTACCACACAGTAAGGAAAATGCTACGGAGGTGAGAAATACACTCAGGGTGTAGTGAGAGCATACCAGAGGGGCAGGTTCATGGATATCTGCAGAAAACAGATATCCATTGTATCTTCATAGCACCATCAGAGGACAAATTTTTTTGAAAAAAGCAAATTCTAGAAAATGAGGATTTCTGGTTTCAGCTCCAACCTATAAACAGTTTGGAAGTTGTAATTCCCATCTTACAATAAGAACAATTATAAGGACAACTCCAAGGTGCACAAGTTTAAAAATCGGCAACTTTTCTTGGACTTATCAGAGAACAAAGGTAGCAGAGAACGAAGGTAGCAGGGCAAATTGTCACCTAAAATCTTGAGAAACAGTTGAATACAGAGAAATACAGCAACCTACATCTGTTTACCTGAAGCAGAAGGAACACTTCCATGGTAATCTTGATAAATTTCTGGAGGCAAGGTGGGCTAATGTGACAATAAGAAACTCCTGGAAGCCCCGAAACGTCTGTGGGTTTCCCCTCCAGGAATCTCACCAGGTTTTCAAGTTAGGGCTCTGAGAAAGGTCCCTTTGTTATGTCCAAGACGGCAGGAGAAAATTAACCATTTTGAAATATGCCCCAAACCTTCTTGATAACAAAGGCCTACTCTCCAGGAAAAGAGATGTCAGAAAATGGGTAAATGACATGACCAGACACTTCTCAAAAGAAGGCATACAAGCAGCCAACAGATGTAAGAAAAAATTCTCAATATCACTAATCATCAAAGAAATGCAAATAAAAACCGCAATAAGACACTATCTCACACTGCCAGAATGGCTAAAAAAGAAATGTCAGAAAACAACAGATGCTGGCAAGGCTGCGGACAAAAGGGAACCCTTATATATTGGCAGTGGAAGTGTAAATTTAGTTCGGCCACTGTGGAAAGCAGTTTGGAGATTTATCAGAGAGCTTGAAATAGAACTACCATTCGATCCAGCAATCCCATTACTGGATATATATACAAAAAAACCCCACAAATCTTTCGACCAAAAAGACACATAGACCACCATGTTTATCACAGCACTCTCACAATACCAAAGACATGGAGTCAACTCACCTGTCCATCAGCAGTGGATTGGGTAAAGAAAAGGTGGTACATCTACAACATGGAACACTATGCAGCCATTGAAAGAACAAAACCATGTCCTTTGCAGCAATTGGATGCAGCTGGAGACCATTATGCTAAGCAAATTAATACAGGAACAGAAAACCAAATACCACATGTTCTCACCTACAAGTGGGAGCTAAACATCAGGTCCTCATGGGCATCTGATGGCAACAATAGACAGTAGGATTACTAGATGGGTGAGGGAGTGAAAGGGGGCAAAGGCTGAAAAACTATTGGGTACTACACTCACCACCTGGGTGATGGGATCAGTTGTACCCCAAATCTCAGCATTATGCAATATACGCAGGTAACAAACTGGCATTTGTACTCCCTAAATCTAAAATAAAAGTTGAAATCATTTTTTTAATGAGCAAAAGATAAAATATAAATGTTAATTTATATAAATATTTGGAATTGTATTTTTAATATGATAATTCTAGCTATTGATTAGAAAAAATCCTTGGACAGAAATATACCTACAATTTACCTCAGAATGTACTTTAAATTCTAATATATTTGAATAAGAAGAAAAAGTAGTTGAGGTATTTATCTAAAAAAAGAATAATAATAACTTTGGGATACTCATGGAAAAAGCAGACAACATGTAGGAAGAGATAAGTAATGTTGCAGGGAGATAAGCTCCAAGAAACAGTCAAAAGGAAATGCAAGAAATCAAAAACAATGAAAAAAGGAAGAATGCCTTCAGTGGGTTCATCAGTTGAGGAAAGAATCAGTGAACTTAAAAGTAAGGTAGATCACTAGAAATTTTCCAAATCAAAATACATAAAGAAAAGAGAATTTTAAAAAAATACAGAAGAAAACACCCAAGAAATGTGAGAATATTGGCAGGTATAACATACACATGATGGGAATGCCAGAAGAAGAAAAAAGAGAAAATAGAGCAGAAGAAATATTTAAAGTAATAATGCCTGAAAACTTCCCAAAATTAATGATGTGTGCCAAACCACGTGAAGCTCAGAGAATACCAAGCAGGATAATCACTAAAGTAAACCAAACTAAAACAAAAAAACACCTGAATATATCATATTCAAACTGAAGAAAACCAAATACAGAGAGAAAATCTTGAAAGTAACCAAAGGAGAGGGAAACTGTCTTATAGAGCACATTTTTCACCAGAAATAATGCAAGCAATAAGAAAATGAATTAAAATATTTAGTGCTTAAAGAAAAAACCAACAACCTAGAATTTTATGTATAGCAAAATTGTCCTTTAAAAGTAAAGCAAAAATTCTTTCTCCGAAGAACAAAAACTCACAGAATTTATTGACAGAAAACTTACCCACAAGAAATATTGATAAAAGCTCTTCAAGCAGAAGTAATATAATATTTCTCAGAAACTTAGAACTACATAAAGAAAGATGGAGTATCAGAGGAAAAAAAACACATCAAATATAATCTTTTTATTTTTCTTATTCTTAATTGATCTACAATATAACTGTAAGTTTATAGTAATAATAGTAACAATTTACTGGCTGATTTTAGCATATTAATAAGTGAAACATGTAACAGCAATGTCTCAAGATACAAATGGAAGGAATAATGTTATAAGGTATCTGAACTCACATGGAGTAGCATAGTGTTATTTGAAGGGAGACATAGAATGGTTCAAAATTTGTTGTGAAGTCTACGGCAACCACTAAAGCCAAACATATCAAGGAAATAAGGAGAGAGGGAGCAACAACAAAGAAGAAATGCAACACATGGAGAATAGTTACAATAGTCCAAACATATCACTAATCACTTTTAATGTAAATAATCTAAATATACCAATTAAAAGATATAAATTGTCAAAGAATGTGGACCAGAAAAAAGCAAGATCCAACTACATGTTATCTATAAGAAACCCACTTTACATATAAATGCTTAGCTGGATTCAAACTAAAAGAATACTTTTTTTCCCCATAAATTGAGAAGCTGATCCTAAAATTCATATGGAAATTGAAGAGATCATGAATTTTATACATATATATATATATATAGAGAGAGAGAGAGAGAGAGAGAACAAAATAGAGGACTCACACTTCCTAATTTTAGAATAACTGCAAGACTATAGTAATACAGGTAGTATGGTAATAGCAAGAGGATAAGCATATACATGAATGTAATAAAATAGGGACTCCAGAAATAAATCCTTACATATATAGTCAATTGATTTCATAAACATTGCCAAGACAATTCAATAGAGAAAGAAAAGTCTCTCTGATGGTTAGTTTTATATGTCGACTTGACTAGGTCATGGAGTGCCCAGTATTTCGTTAAACATTATTTTGAGTGTGTCTGTTTGAATGTCTCTGGTTAAGATTCACATTTGAATTGGTAGATAGAGAAAAGTAGATTGCCCTCTCTGATGTGAATAGGCCTCATTTAATTTATTGAAGGCCTGAATAAAACCAAAAGACTGAGTGAAAAAGGATTCTCTCTCTCTCTGCCTGACTGTCTTAGAGCCCCAGCTCTAAGTCAGTTTGATAAGATTAAACATTAATCTTATCCTATTTTAGGACTTGAATCAAACTGGACTATACCATGAGCTCTTCTAGGTCTCCAGATTCTCAGCTACAGAGCTAGGAACTTCTTAGTCTTCATAACTGTGTGAGCCAGTTCCTTATAATAAATCTATTTGGAAAGATAGATAGATGATAGATAGATAGATAGATAGACAGAGGATAGATAGATAGATAGATAGATGGGACAAATAGAGACTAATCTCTCATAGAAAGAAACCAATCTATTAGTCTGATTCTTGGGATAACAGACTAATATAGTGTCTTCCTTTACTCATTTTAGCTTTTACTTTAGATTTGGGGGTACATGTGCTAGTTTGTTACATGGGTATATTGCGTAATGCTGAGATTTGGGGTACAAATGATCCCATCACCCAGGTAGTGAGCACAGTACCCAATAGTTAGTTTTGCATCCCTTCCCCCTTTCACTCTCTCACCCTTCTAGTAGTCCCTACTGTGTATTGTTGCCATCGGATGCCCATGAGGTACCCAGTGTTTAGCTCCCACTTATAAGTGAGAACATGTGGTATTTGGTTTTCTGTTCCTGTATTAATTTGCTTAGGATAATGGCCTCCAGCTATATCATGTTGCTGCAAAGGACATGGTTTTGCTCTTTCAATGGCTGCATAGTATTCCATGTTGTAGATGTACCACATTTTCTTTATCCAATCCACTGCTGATGGACGGGTGAGTTAACTCCATCTCTTTGGTATTGTGAGAGTGCTGTGATAAACATGGTGGTCTATGTGTCTTTTTGGTCGAAAGTTTAGGTTTTTTTCTTTTTTTTTCTTTCTTTTTTTGGATATATATCCAGTAACGGGATTTCTGGGTTGAATGGTAGTTCTGTTTCACGTTCTCTGATAAATCTCCAAACTGATTTCCACAGTGACTGAACTAAATTTACACTTCCACCATCAATATATAAAGTTTCCCTTTTGTCCACAGCCTTGCCGGCATCTGTTGTTTTCTGACTTTTTTTTTTTTTAACCATTCTGGCAGTGTGAGATAGTGTCTTATTGTGGTTTTTATTTGCATTTCTTTGATGATTAGTGATGTTGAGGATTTTTTCATATGTCTTTTGGCTGCTTGTATGTCTTCTTTTGAGAAGTGTCTGCTCATGTCTTTTGCCCATTTTTTAAAGTGGGGTTATTTAATTTTGCTTGTTGAATTGTTTAAGTTTCTTACAGATTCTAAATGTTAGACCTTTGTCAGATGCACAGTTTTCTAATATTTTCTCTTATTCTATGGGTTGTCTGTTCACTCTGATGACAGTTTCCTTTGCTGTGTAGAAGCTCTTTAATTAGGCCCCACTTGTCAATTTTTGTTTTTGTTGCAATTGTTTTTGAGGACTTAGTCATAAATTATTTTACAAGGTCAGTGTCCAGAATGGTGTTTCTTAGATTTTCTTTTAGGATTCTTACATTTGGAAGTCTTAAGTTTACATCTTTAATCCATCTGGAGTTAAGTTTTTATATGGTGAAATGTAGGGGGTCTGTTTTTATTCCTCTGCATATGACTAGCCAGATATCCCAGCATCACTTATTAAATAGGGAGTCCTTTCCCCATTGCTTATTTTCGTCAAGTTTGTCAAAGATCAGATGGCTGTAGGTTTGTGGCTTTAGTTCTGGGTTCTCTATTCTGTTCCATTGGTCTATGTGTCTGTTTTTGTACCAGTGCCACAGTGTTTTGACTACTGTAGCCTTACAGTGTAGTTTGAAGTTAGATAATGTAATGCCTCTGGTTTTGCTCTTTTTGCTTGGGATTGCCTTGGCTATTTGGGCTCTTTTTTGGTTCCATATGAATTTTAGAATTTTTTTTTCTTTTTTAGTTCTATAAAAAATGATGTTGGTAGTTTGATAGGAATAGCATTGAAACTGTAGACTGCTTTGGACCATATGGCCATTTAAACAATACTGATTCTTCTAATCCATTAGCATAGAATGTTTTTCCATTTGTTTGTGTCACCTAAGATTTCTTTAGCAGTGTTTTATAGTTCTCCTTGTAGAAATCTTTTACGTCTTTGGTTAGATGTATTCCTAGGTTTTTGTTGTTGATGTTGTTGTTGTTTTGTGTGTGGCTACTATAAATGGGATTGAATTTTTTATTTGGCTGTCAGTTTAAATGTTACTGATTTGCAGAAATGTTACTGATTTTTAGTCACTGATTTCTATCCTGAAAGTTTACTGAAGTGTAGTATAGCACCTTCCATAAATGCTGGAATAACTTGATATCTACATACAAAAGAATAAAGTTGGATCCCTGCTTCATATTATATACTACAGTTAATTTAAAATGTGGCATATACCAAAATATAAGAGCTAAACATATAAAATTCTTAGAAGAAAATATAGGAATAAATCTTTGTTATCTTGAATTGGGCAAAGATTATTGCTTTTTAAATTAATAAAATGTATTTATTAGAACAGTTTTAGATTTACAAAAAATGTAGGCAGCTTGTATTGAGAGTTTCCATATATCTCCTTTCCCCCACACAATATTTTCTATTATTAACATCTTGCATTAGCGTGGTACATTTGCAACAGTTAATAAACCAGTATTGATACATTATTAAGTGTAGTCCCTAGGTTACACCATGAATACACCATTATACTATTACATATAATTATACCGTTATACTATCATATGGAATATGTATCATGGCATACAGGATAGCCCTCAAATCCCTTGGGCTTTGCCTATATATCCCTTCCCACTTCCTCTGATCCCCTGGTAACCTGTGATCTTTTATCGTCTCTATAGTTTTGCCTTTCCCAGAATGTCATATGTTTGTAATTATACAGTGTATGCCCTCTTCAGAATGGCTTCTTTTATTTAGCATTATGTTTAGGGTTTCTCTATGTCTTTCTATGGCTTAAAAACTCATTGATTTTATTACTAAGAAATGTTTCATTCTGTGGATGTACCACAGTTTGTTTAACCATTCACCTGTTGAAGGGCCTCTTGGTTGCTTCTAGCTTTGGACAACTATAAATAAAGCTGCTAAAAACAATCACGTGCAGGTTTTTATGTGGGTATGTTTCCAACTTATTTAGGGTGCAATTGCTAGATTTATGTTAAGACTCTGTTTAGTTTTGTAAGAAACTGCCAAACTGTCTTCTAAAGTGACTGTACCATTTTTGACAATTTTGTATTCTCATTAGCAATGAATGAGAGTTCCTCTTGCTCCACATCTTCATCAGCATTTGGTATTGTCAGGTTTTTGGATTGCAGCCATTCTAACAGATATGCAGTGGCGTCTCATGGTTGTTTCAATTTGCAATTCCCTAGTGATATATCATGTTGAGCATCGTTCCCTATGTTTATCTGTTGGCTGTATATCTTCTCTGGCGATGTGTCTCTTCAGATCTTTTGCCCATTTTTGAAATTGGGTTAGTTTCTTATTGTTGAATTTTAAGAGTTCTTTATATATTTTGCATAGAAGTTGTGATGGTTAATTCTGAGTGTCAACTTGATTGGATTGAAGGATGCAATATATTGTTCCTGGGTGTGTCTGTGAGGGTGTTGCCAAAGGAGAGTAATATTTGAGTCAGTGGACCGGGAAAGGCAGACCCACCCTCAATCTGGGTGGGCACCATCTAATCAGCTGCCAGCATGGCCGGAATAAAAGCAGGCAGAAGAACGTGAAGCAGAAGAAAGTGAAAAGACTAGACTGGCTTAGTCTTCCAGACTCCATCTTTCTCCCTTGCTGGATGCTTCCTGCCTTCAAACACTGGTCTCCAAATTTTTCAGCTTTGGGACTAGGACTCACTTCCTTGCTCTTCAGCCTGCCGACAGCCTATTGTGAGGTCTCACATTGTGATCATGTGAGTCAATACTCCTTAATAAACTCCCCTTTATATATATACATCTATCCTACTAGTTCTATTCCTCTAGAGAACACTAATACAGAAGTCCTTCATCAAATGTCTGTTCTATAATAGTTTTTCCCACTCTGTGGCTCATCTTATTATTCTCTTAGCAGTGTCTTCCACAGATAAGTTTTTAATTTTTATAAAGTTTCAACTTATCATTTTTTCCCTTGGGTCATCCATTTGATGTTGAATGTAAAAGTCACCCAGATTTTCTCCCATGTTATCTTCTAGATCAGAGGTCCCCACCCCCCAGGCCATGGAGTGGTACCAGTCCGTGGCCTGTGAGAAAACAGGCTGCATGGCAGGAGGTGAGCAGTGGGTGAGCAAGCATTATCACCTGAGCTCCACCTCCTGTCCAATCAGTGGCGACATTAAATTCTCACAGGAGTGCAAAACCTATCATGAACTGTGCACGTGAGGGACATAGGTTGCGTGTTCCTTATGAGGATCTAATGCCTGATGATCTGAGGTGGAACAGTTTTATCCCCAAATCATCCCCCTACCCCTTGTCTGTGGAAAAAACATGTCTTCCATGAAACTGGTTCCTGGTGCCAAAGAGGTTGGGGACCACTGTTCTAGATCATTTATATATTTTTGTTTCCATTTGGTTACCTTTTGCGTAAATTTTTGTGAAAGCTGCATTGTTTGTGTTTAGATCCTTTGACTTTTTGTTTTTATTTTATTTTGTTTCATTTGTTGCTTTCATTTCTGTTTTGCATATGATCATCTAATTATCCCAGTACGATTTGTTGAAAATAGTTTTCTTTTTCCATTAAATTATCTTTACCTATTTGTCAAAGATCAATTAATTGCATTCTGGGCATTTTGTTCTGTTATAATTAACTATTCATCAATTGTTGCTCCAATATCAGGCTATCTTGACTACTGTAGTCTTATGGTAAGGCTTAATGTAGGGTACTGTCAGTCCTCCAACTTTGCTCTGCAGTATTGTGTTGGCTATCATGGGTCTTTTGTGTTTTTTGTACACTTTAGAAGGCATTTGTCAACATCTACCATATTTCTTGCTGATATTTTGATTGAGAGTACATTGAATCTATAGATCAAGTTGAGAAGAATTGATATCTTTACAATGTTGAATCATCCTACCCATGATCATAGAGTATCTCTCAATTTATTTGAATTTTTAAAAATTTCTTTCATCAAAGTTTCATAGTTTTCCTCATATAGATCTTGTATATATTTTGGTAGATCATATTTGGGCATTTTTAAATTTTTTTTGTTTATTTATGTTTTGATGCTAATGTCATTATATTGTGTTTCAACATTAAATTTCAATCATTCATTTATGGCATTTGGAAAATAAGTGTCTTTTGTATATTAAGCTTGTATCCCACAAACCTCACTATAATCACTTGTTAAATCCAGAGTACTTTTGTTGTTGTTTCTAATTCTTTGGGATTTTCTACATAGAAAATTATGTCATCTGCAAACAGAAACAGCTTTCTTTCTTTTCAATCTGTATGCTTTTTAAAATTTTCTTTTATTATCATATTACATTAACTAGGACTTCCTGTATGATGTTGAGTAGGACTAGGGTAACAGGACATACCTTTTCACAGTTTTAGGGGGGAAGTATCTAGTTTCTCATCAGTAAGTATGATGTTAGCTGTAAGTTTGTTGTAGACATTCTTCATAAAGTTGAAGAATTTTTCCTCCTAGTTTGCTGAGCTCTTTTATGTTGAATAGATGTTGGATTTTGTCAAATGCTTTTTTTCTTTTTTTCTTTTTCTTTTTTCAAGATGGAGTTTCACTCTTGTTGCCCAGGCTGGAGTGCAATGGCGCAATCTCGGCTCACCACAACCTCTGCCTCCAGGGTTCAAGTGATTCTCCTGCCTCAGCCTTCCGAGTGGCTGGGATTACAGGCATGAGCCACTATGCCCAGCTAATTTTGTATTTTTAGTAGAGATGAGGTTTCTGCATGTTGGTCAGGCTGGTCTCTAACACTTTTTTTTTTTAATCTGTTAATATAATCATGCTATTTTTATTCTTCAATTTCTTTTTTTCTTTTTTCATAATTTCCAAGTTTTATTTTAAGTTCAGGGGTACATGTGCAGAATGTGCAGGTTTGTTACATAGGTAAAGGTGTGCCATGGTGGTTTGCTGCACAGATCCTATTCAATTGTCAGCCAGGTATTAAGCTCAGCATCCATTAGCTATTCTTCCTGTTGCTCTCCCTCCCTTCGCCTCCCCTGATAGGCCCCAGTGTGTGTTGTTCTCCCCAGTGTGTCCATGTGTTCTCATCACTTAGCTCCCACTTACAAGTGAGAACAGGTGGTATTTAACTTTCTGTCCTCACATTATTTTGCTGAAGATAATGGCTTCCAGCTCCATCCATGTCCCTGCAAAGGACATGATCTCATTCTATTTTATGGCTACATAGTATTCCATGGTATATATGTACCACGTTTTCTTTATCCAGTCTGGCACTGATGGGGATTTAGGTTGATTCCATGTCTTTGCCATTGTGAATAGTGCTCCAATGAACATACATGTGCATGTGTTTTTATAATAGAACAATTTCTATTTATTTGGTATATACCCAGTAATGGAATTGTTGGGTAAAATGGTATTTCTGCCTCTAGGTCTGTGAGGAATCACCACACTGTTTTCCACAATGATTGAACTAATCTACATTCTCACCAACAGTGTAAAAGCATTCCTTTTTCTCCACAGCCTCACCAACATTTGCTGTTTTTTGACTTTTTCATAATAGCTATTCTGACTGGCACGAGATGGTATCTCATTGTGGTTTTGATTTGCATATTTCTAATGATCAGTGATATTGAGTTTCTTTTTATATGTTTGTTGGACGCATGTATACCTTCTTTTGAAAAGTGTCCATTCATGTCCTTTGCCCACTTTTGAATGAAGTAATTTGTTTTTTCTTGTAAATTTGTTTAAGATCCTTATAGATGCTGGATATTAGGCCTTTGTCAAATTGACAGATTGCAAAAATTGTCTCCCATTCTGTAGGTTGTCTGTTTACCCTAATGATAGTTTCTTTTGCTGCGCAGAAGTTCTTTAGTTTGATTAGATCCCATTTGCCAATTTTAGCTTTTGTTGCAATTGCTTTTGGAGTCTTCATCGTGAAATCTTTGTCTGTGCCTATGTCCTGAATGGTATTGCCTACATTGTCTTCTAGGATTTTTATAGTTTTGTGTTTTACATTTAAGTCTTTAATCCATCTTGTGTTTATTTTTGTATATGATGTAAGGAAGGAGTCCTGTTTCAGTTTTTCTGCATATGACTAGCCATTTCTCCTAGCACCGTTTACTAAAGAGGAAATCCTTTCTCCATTGTTTGCTTCTGTCAGGTTTGTCGAAGATCAGATGTGTAGGTGTTCAGTCTTATTTCTGGGTTCTCTATTCTGTTCCAGTGGTCTATATGCCTATTCTTATACCTGTACCATGTTGCTTTGGTTACAGCCTCATAGTATAGTTTGAATTCAGATAGCATGATGTTTCCAGTGTCTTTCTTTTTGCTTAGCATTGTCTTGGCTATTGAGGCTGTTTTCGGTTCTGTATCAATTTTTAAATGGTGTTTTCTAATTCTGTGAAGAATGTCAATGGTATTTTAATGGGAATAGCATTCAATCTATAAATTGCTTTGGGCAATGTGACCATTTTCATAATATTGATTCTTCCTATCCATGAGCATGGAATGTTTTTCCATTTGTTTGTGCCATCTCTTCTTCAGTTACTTTATGTGATGGATTACACTGATTGATTTTTTAATGTTAAACCAGATCTGTATACTTGTAGAAAAGCCCCAGTTGGTTGTAGTTATAATTCTTTTGGACATTGTTGGCTTTGTTTTTTTAATGATTTTTGCATCTATGTTCATGAGAAATGTTGTGTAGATTTTCTTTCTTGTAATGCTTTATCTGCTTTCCTCTGCTTGTATTTTCTGGAAGACATTGTAAACAATAGTATAATTTATTCCTTAAATGTTTGGTAGTATTTAGCAGTAAAATCATCTGGGCCTGGTGCTTCATTTTTGGAAAGTTATTCATTTCTCATTCAATTGCTTTGGTAGAAATCAGTCCATTTAGATTACCTATGTCGTCTTATACAAGTATGAGTGGTTTTTATCTTTCAATAAATTGGTCCATTTTATCTAAATTGTTAAATTTGTAGACATGGATCTGTTCACAATATTCCTTTTTTATCTTTTTAGTTACTGTAGAAGTAGTAACGATTACCCCTTTTGATTTATGATACTTGTCATTTTTCATTTTTGTCTTCTCGCTCTTTTTTTTCTGTTACCTTGGCTGGAGGTTTATCCATTTTATTGATCTTTTTAAAGAACCAACTCTTGATTACATTGATTTTTTTCTATTGATTTTCTGTTTTTAATTTTTGTTCTAAATTTTATTACTCATTTTCTTCTGCTTGCTTTGGATTTATATTGCTTATCTTTCTTCAGTTTCCTGAGGTACGTACTTAATTCAGGTCTTTCTTCTTTTCTTTCATTTTTTGAGACAAGGTCTCCCTCTGTCTTCCAGGCTGGAGTGCAGTGGCAGGATCATGGCTCACTGCAGCCTCAACCTCCCCAACTCAAGCGATCCTCCCACCTCAGTCACTGAAGTAGCTCAGAGTACAGGGGTACACTACCATTCCTGGCTAATTTTTTAAAAAATTTTTTTAGAGGCAGGGTTTTGCCACATTGCCAAGGTTGGTCTAGAACTCCTGGGCTCAAGCCATCTGCACACCTCGGCCTCCCAAAGTGTCATTACAGGTGTGAGCCCTGTGCCTGGCCTGATCTTTCTTCTTTTCTAATACATCCATTTAATGCTATAAATTTTCTACTAAGAACTGCTTTTGCTGCATCCCACAAATTTGGATAAAGTTATATTTTCATTTTTCTTTAGTTAAAATTGTGTTTTAGTACCTATTACAAGGAAAATATTTAAAAATTTTAAAAACAGTGTTTTAATTTTTGTAACTTCTTTAATTCATGTGTTATTTAAAATTATGTTGTTTAATCCATAAATATTTGGGAGAGTTCCAGCTATTTTTCTGTTCTGATTTTTTAGTTTAATTTCATTATGTTCTTAGAGCATACTTGGTATGATGTTTTTACTTTTTTTATTTAATTATTTTAATTCTAAAAATTTGTTTAGGTATGTTTTATGACTCAGAATGTGGTCTGTCTTGGTTAATGTTCCATGTGAGCTTAAGAAAAATGTGTATTCTGCTGTTGTTGGCTGAAGTATTCTATAAATGTCAATTCGTTCTAGTTGATTAATGGTGCTGTTTAAGTCAACTATATCCTTACTGATTTTCTGTTTGTTGGATATGCACATTATTGATAGAGACACATTGCAGTCTCCAACCATAGATTTGTTTATCTGTAGATTTGTTTATTTTTCCTCGCACCTTTGTCAGTTTTGCCTCAAACATTTTGATACTCTGTGGTTAGGTGCATACATGTTAATGATAATAATCTTCTTGGAGGACTGACTCTTTTATCATTATGTAATGTCCTCCTTATCCCTATAACTTTTCTTGTTCTGAAGTCTTCTTTGTCTGAAATTAATATGAAATGTTCCATTTTCTTTTGATTTGATTATCACGGTGTACCTTTGTCATCATTTACTTTTAATCTATCTATGTCTTCATGCTTATACATTTCTTGTAAACAACATATACTTAGGTCTTGGAAACATTGCAAACTCCAACTTGAGGCACTATTTTTTCATTTTATCTGTACTACATATCTTTCCAAATATAATCTTATAATTTATTTTTTCTTCCCTGTACCTGGACACTCTAATTCCTCTGCTGCCTTTAAAATTCTTAAGAGTAGATTTTAATTTTTTTTCTTCTACAATGTTTTATCATTCTTGCGTTCTGTGTTATTTTCTACACTGCAGAATTGAACTTGTTTGGTGAAGAGTTTGAAAGGGACAACTTGTACTGATACGCTGATCAGAATATAGCCATTTTAGGCCATGCAATAGTTGGTCTATTGCTTATACAGATAACTGAAAAATTAGAAAAGACAAATTAAAAGAGACAATAATTTTTGCTCCCGTTTATGCCATATTTTCCAGATTTATTTTCCATGACACAATTCCTTAATAATACACAGAAGCACTCATCACTAAATGTAAATGTGTTTGAAATGTACTCTCAAGAGAGTAAGAGCTCTAATTAAAAAGTTATCAATAAAGAAGTTCTAATAAATGAGTTCGCCTACACTTCTTACCAACTGTGGCTAGTTAAGCTGGAGCTATGTTCTGCAGAATCCCCCACCTGGCATAGATTCCAGGTTAGGGCTAGACATAAAAAAAATTTACATGAGTGGCTCACGCATGTAATCCCAGCACTTTGGAAGGCCAAGGTGAAATAATTGCTTGAGCTCAGGAGTTCAAGACCAGCCTGGGCAACATGGAAACCCCATCTCCATTTTTTTTAAATTCAAAAATTAGCCAGGCACGGTGGCACGCACCTGTAGTCACAGCTACTAGGGAAGCTGAGGTGAGAGGATATTTTGAGCCCAAGAGGTCAAGGCTGCAGTGAGCCATGATTGTGCCACTGCACTCTAGCCTGGACAACACAAGGAGACCCTGTCTCAAAAAAATTTTTTTTTTTTTACACGAGATTTAGAAGGTGAAAGTGAGACAGCAACCTGTACGATGTAGGATTCCAGGAAGCACTGCAATTTGCACATGTTGCCATTGATCTGCTGGCTCACCTTAGTGACTTGGAGCAGCAGCTGGGTCCATAGCTGCTCCAGCTCCCACCATATCCCTTTCTTTTTCTTCTCTGACTCCTGGGACAAGCATGTACACAGATCTTTGCCCAAGAACACCAGCTGTTTTTACAAGTCTCTCAAGTGGTTGAGGTTGGAGACAGTGAGAGACAGATAAGGATTCAGGTTAATTCTTTTTTTTTTTTTCTTTTTTCTTTTGGGACGGAGTCTCACTCAGTCGCCCAGGCTGGAGTGCAGTGGCGCGATCTCGGCTCACTGCAAGCTCCACCTCCCGGGTTCACACCATTCTCCTGCCTCAGCCTCCCAAGTAGCTGGGACCACAGGTGCCCGCCACCGCGCCCGGCTAATTTTTTGTATTTTTAGTAGAGATGGGGTTTTACCGTGTTAGCCAGGATGGTCTCGATCTCCTGATCTCGTGATATGCCCTCCTTGACCTCCCAAAGTGCTGGAATTACAGGTGTGAGCCACGGTGCCCAGTGGATTCCTATTAATTCTTATGAAATCTACTTAACACAGTTCCCAGGTTTCTCTTGTTCATCTCATTTTACAGTCAGCTTTTCTTCTCAACTTTTATCACTGTTGACTACAGTGACTTCAGGCAAACCACCAAAGTAGTCTCCTATAAACTTTTATCACCAGCCCCCCACAACTGTGTAAGGTTTAATCTCTGTTTAAAAGTCCTGTATTCCATATCACAGATAGTGATTCTACAATCCTGATCAAATTCCAGTTGATACAGAAATTGGTACCAAAGTTTGTTCCATGGGAACAGGACCTTAAAGATGGATTCTCTGAATTGGTTCTGGGCTATCTAATTAACAGAATTCATTATACTTATAGGCATTAATAAGTCTGTGGTAAAGGGGATATTTGTAGCCCATGACATAAAATTTACCTGAATTACCACCTGTAGGTGCCAATAATCAAGAACTTATAGAAAGCAAGGCTTTGGATGGCCAAGTACTTGCTACCAAGAACATTTTCATGAAAATAAGGAGGATACTGGAAATAATGGTATTGGACAACCTGAGAAAAAAATATGAGCTCACGGATTTAATTTCCCAGCTCAATGTGTAGGTAAGTGACCAGAAAGCATCTATTGTTACTCGAAAAGTGACTTTTATTTCCTTAGCTGCAAGGCTAAGATTTCTTTTTTTTTTTTTGAGACGGAGTCTGGCTCTGTCGCCAGAGCTGGAGTGCAGTGGCCAGATCTCAGCTCACTGCAAGCTCCACCTCCCGGGTTTACGCCATTCTCCTGCCTCAGCCTCCCGAGTAGGCTAAGATTTCTTAAAACTAAAACCAAAATTCAATTCTAAAAATGAAAAAATTATATGCAAATTGAATTAATAACATGAAAGGGTCTTTTAGGCTCAATGTGTTGTTTAGAGAGGAGTAGGATATTGAAGACTGGTGGATGGGGATATGTGATCAGATTCTGGTGAAGTTGGCAAACTTGAACCCCTAAATTCTGCCAAATCTCCTTTTACCGTTGTCCAAAGAAGTTAGTCTCCCTTTTCTTGAAGAAACTTTAATACTCCACTAAAACAGTGGCCTTAAAAGGGCTGCTGATCCTTTCTCCTTAGGATGTATCCCCACCATCTCCTTTGTTTCTGGAGCTATCATAGAATCAAATCCCAACAGTTCCCAGGCGGTAAAGTATAGGAGTGACCTTGAGAAAGTACCACCAAAAAAATTTTACAATTTTGCTAAAAAGTGTTGAAAAAAAGACTGAGAGATTTGTATGAGAATGGATACTAAGAATGAAAGAAATATAATGTTAGATTAGACTAAACTGGTTAATATGGGCATATTAAGGAGATATTCTTGGTTATGTGTACTATTAGCTCTGGTGGCTAGAAGTGGCTCTCAGAGTTTTCTTGCTTAGTTGATTGGAACCTAAACCCTAAAGTGGCCTACACTAAATAAAGTTAAAGTAATGTTTTATTGGTTTATGACAGAGGAAATTATCCTGGATTGAGGAGCTTGGAATACTGGAGTGGCTTTATCACATAACACTTGCTCATTCACCTCCTACCTATGACCTGTGAGAGGGACCAGCAACACTCTTTCTACCAAGGCTGTGAATGGGAAAACGCCCACAGAGCTCTGTGAAGCCTCATGAAGTCTCTCCTCTGTAGGCCGGAAATAACAGTAAAAGTTGCTGTCATTAAAATGAACTCCGTGAATTCCTGGGAGTCCACTTTATTTTCAGATCCTGGGGTATCAGAGGCCAATAATGGTGCTTAAAGCCAGAGATGAGGTGAGTGTGCTTACCACAACAAGCAGTAGAGGTAAAGTAGAAGTCAAAATGATTTGACCAACAGAGATCTTCAGTATTGTTTAATTGATCCTGGTTTTCCCTGAAACTGAAGTCAATGGGCATTATATTTTTTTATATATTATATATATATTTATATACATTATATATAATATATTTATCTATATTATGTAATATATTTTATATATTATATATTTTATATTTTGTATATAATATATTTTACATATATTATATAATATATTTTACATATGTTATATATAATATATTTTACATATGTTATATATAATATATTTTACATATGTTATATATAATATAGCTTTTACACTTCAACCAGTTCCAATATTTGAGCCAGTTCACAGACCAGAGCTCCTTGAATGAAGAGAAGGCTGATCTACTTGAGGAAGAACCCTACTAAACAGCCAAAAATGTATACTTTTAACCTCCCCAAAGAGATTTGCATGCATTGATCAGGGTAACTGTATATTAAGAAAGAAGAAATTGTCAGGGTTTGGGGGCAATTATTGGATATTAGCTCCAAACTCATGCTAATTCTTACAAAATCAAAACTCCACTGTTGTCCACAAGTCAGTGTAGGAGCTTATGGATATCAGGTGATAATAAACTTTTAGTTCAGATTCATCTCCCAATAAGCACAATGTGTCCCTGTACCCACTTTGGGGATCTTCCCAAGGTCTAAAACGCAGAGTTGAAATAGAAAATCTCCCCAACTGACAGAATTCCCAAAATGACTCCCTGATCCACAGAAAGGAGCCATTGTTGTAGAAAAGGCAGATGGAAGCCAACAGAACTGCCTCAACCTATCAAATAGCAAACCAAAAACAATACCACATCTCAAGAGGGACTGCAGAGGTTTGTGTCACCATCAAAGACTTAAAAAATACAGAGCTAGTAATTCCTGTAGCATTTCCACACAAGTCACCTATATTTGATTTGTGCAGAAGACAGATGGATGTTGAAAAATGGCAGTGAGGTGTCATAAAATTATTAAAATAGTAACTCCAACTGCAACTGTTGCTCCAGAACAGCACATTCCCTGGCACCTGGTATATAGCTGTTGATCTGGAGAATGTATTTTCCTCTCTATACTTGTTGATAAGATCAACAGAAATAGTTTTCTTTTAGTTGGCCAGGATAGGAATATACTTTCATGATCCTAGCTGGGGGTACATCAACTCTCAAACTCTATGTTATTACATAATCCACTTAGGAGGGACTTCAATCGCCTCTACATTTCACAGGACATTGTGCCTGTTCATTACATGGATATCACTGGAGACTGGAACAGATGAGCAAAATAGAGCAACATCTCTAAACATCTTGGTAAGACACATGCATGCTACAAGGTGCCAAATGAATTCCAGAAAACTTCAAGGGCCTTCAACTTCACTGAAATATCTAGGGATCTAGTGGTCTGGGTTGTATTGAGATTTTTTTTTTTACTGTTATTTTAGGTTCAGGAGTATATTGCAGGTTTGTTTTATAGGTAAATTTTGTGTCACAGGGGTTTGGTGTACAGATTATTTTGTCACTGAAATGGTAAAGATAGTACCCTGTAGATAGTTTTTTATTCTTCTCCCTCCTGTCGCCGTTTACCCTCAAGTAGGCTCTAGTGCCTACTTTCCTCCTTTGTATCCATATGTTCCTAATCTTTAACTCCTACCTATAACTGAGAACATGTGGTATTTGGTTCTCTGTTCCTGTATTAGTTTGCTTGAAATTATGGCCTCCAGATCCATTCATGTTGCTGCAAAAGACATGATCTCGTTCTTTTTTATAGCTGTGTAATATTCCATGGTGTATATGCACCACATTTTCTTTATTCAGTCTGTCATTGATGGGTATTTAGGTTTATTCCATGTCTTTGCTATTGCAAATAGTGCTGCAATGAATATACACGTGTATGTGTCTTCATGGTGGAATGAGTAATATTCTTACCAAGATGAAGTAAGATGCACCTATTCTCACCTCCTAACGAAAAGAGACAAAATGGCTAGTGGGATTCTAGAATGGAAGCAGTATATACCTTTGTTGGACATACAACTGAGGCCCGTTACCAAGTAATCTGAAAATCTCCCAGGTTTTAGAAAGACTTAGAAGAAAATAAGTATTTCAAATAGATCTGGGCTTCAGTATAAGCAGCTCTACCATTTTGACCATAATTCCCAAAAGAGTCATCCTGTTTGGATTGCATGTGGCACATAGGAGGGCTTTAGGGAAGATTTGGCTAGCTCCTGTAGGTGATTCATGATGAATCATGTTTTGGAATTAAGCTATTCTATCCTATAGAGATAACCATGCTCCTTTAAAAACAAAACCAAAAACCCACAGCTTCTGGCTTCTTCCTAGACCCTAGTAGAGATTGAACGCTTGACCGGAGTCTATCAAGTTACACTGCAGTCTGAGTTTCCAGGAATTGAGTACTGACTGATCCACCAGCCCATAAGCTTGGGTGCACACAGCAGCATTTCATTAACAAATGAGAATGATATGTATGATTTAAGGCCCATACACATCTTGAAGGCACAAGTAAGCATAAGCAAGTGGTCCCAGGTACCCACAGTCTCTACACCTACTGCACTGCTTCTTCTATGGGTAGATAGCCCACATCCACCACCTCATGAAGGGGTTCCTTATAACTACTTGATTAAGAACAAAAGTTAGGACTGATTTATAGATGGTTCTTCACAACAAGATAGCACCCACCAAAAGTGAACAGCTATAGCACTGCAGCCCCTCTCTGGGGCCACATTAATAGAAGGGAACCTCTTCTACTCTAGAAGGATGAAGCAGTTCCATTTTGGAGGGTATTAATTGGCTGTCACTTGTAATATTGCATATTGTTTTGGATATCGCCCTTTAAGAAATATAGATTAATTTAAGCAGTTCTTGGACAGAGCATCCAAAGTGGTGAAGAGAATTTGAAATTAGGCTATGCAAGAAATGTTAAAGTAACTGAAGGAATTTAGTCTGGAGAAGAAAGCACTCAGGTAAGGGAAATAATAATTGTCCACATGTTTTTAAGGGTTAATTCTTCAGAAAAGCCAGTCTTAATTTTCAACTTTTCCATGTAAGCTATCGGCGACTTCGGGCAAGTGGTTTAAATACCTTGAACATCAGTTTCTATATCTTTAAAAATGGAGTTATAAATTACTATTCTATTGTCTAACTTATGAATTATAAAATGTGTGAAGTTCCAGTGAGATTGTAGACCACTTTAATAAATTGGAAAATATCTTTAAAATTGTAAGTGGTTCTTTCCTTTATTATCAAAGGCATTTGTAAAGAAGCTAGTATATGCCAGTCACATACTAGAGTTTTCAAAAGATAAAAAGTCTAGTAAAGCCTAGCCTTTTTTTCCTCAGAACTTTCATGTTGAAATGTTGGGATAAACATTAATATATAAGTCGCTATAAATATGTAAACAAAAACATAACCATAGAAACACGCATGTACATGTGTACACACAACACTAGTAACACAAGATAGTACTAGGTGCATGTGAATAAGAAAAATTCGGTTAAAAGTAAAGGAAAATCTTACCCAAATGACTTTTAAAAAATAAAGAGAACGTATTGGATCATACATACCAAAAAATACAATGGTGAGGTTTTTTTCAAAATTAAGGTTAATATTGTACTTTAATAAGTACACAAAATACCCAATTTTATTACATCTCTCCACTCTGCCTTCTACAACACAGGCTTTCAAACTGCAGAGAAAATCTTAATATGATTGACAGAAGCTCTCAGGACTACCTCTTCATCCACAATCAGAACTGTCAGATGTCCCAGTAGTGCCCAGAGAAGTTTATGGTCATGTGATTATAGGTGAACCAATCCCTATGTCTAGGGGCTGATATATTCTAAATGGCTTAATCCATTCTAATATCATTCCTGAACTGGAAATGGAGTCAATTTCAACCACACTGCTGAGAATACACAGAGGGGTGGGTTACTCAAAGTGTGTATTAGAAAAGAAGAACTGGGAAGAGAAAGAGGAAGAAGGAGAGGAGAATGAAGACAGAAGGCAGCAGCGACAACTTCAGAAATCAGTTTGCTGCGATGAAAACAAGTAACCCAAAAGTAACTGTTTGGTAATTCCGATGAGAGAAAGAGCCTGATTGCTGAGGAATTCCAGAAGACTTTGCAAAGACTGCAGAACTTGATTAGGGGTCTTACACATGAGTCCGTCCTGCTAATCCATGTATAATTACAAACAAAAATGATGATGAAGAAGGGAGTGGTGAGAAGTTTAGTAAAATCGTTGCTTTCCATCCTTGTTTGGGGTGGTGAGTAAATGTACGTGGAAAAGTGAGGGGAAAATTACGTCCTACTGCATATAGAATTTACTACATATAGTATAGAATATACTACATATAGAATTTTAACTCTCATGATGTGCATTTTGTAGCTGAACAAATTGATACCCAAGGACAGCAGTTTTAGGGCAGTTTAATATTTTCCTTCATAAAGTGTGTCATCTGACCTTAATGCAGCATTGGAAATAAAAATGTACTTTCAGGTTTTTATACAGGAAAGATAGAATTAAGCAGCAATTAACTAGAAATGCATTATCCTTCTTAACTATTTGAACTTTACCTTAAATGTCTGAATTTCTTTGAAATACTATTTATATTAATAGTACTATTTAATATCTGGATAACAACTTCATCATCCTAATGTACCATATTCTAAAAACATATGAAGCTAATAGAAATAAAACGACAATTTCTGTGACCTAGAATATTTATATGAGACCCTTTACTACTTATGTGACCTAGAATATTCATGTGAGACCCTGAGAGGTATATCAACTTCAATGACATAAATGCTTATTACATAAAAGTTAACCTCATTTATAAATCTCAAAAAAGAAATACTCAGGTCTTCAGATTTCAGCTCAGGCCAACTTTTTACAGGTACACCTACAAGGTCAGAGGGTGGAAGGCATGGCTACTACCCAGTCATGACGGAGGCAGATATCATGGCCTGTGCAGTAAAGACTGTGACCAGTCAATTTATAGTTGCTTAAAGCTAAATGTGCCCACATCCTGAGTTGTACTAAAACCTGTGTATAAGGAATTTAATGAGAAAAGGAGTGCTTAAAACATGAGGTCACTGATTTTATTTTTTATGTGTCTATCCATTTATTCATTTAGTAAAGTTAAAGCTATGACATTGAATATATGAGAAGAAAGGTTACAAATAATTCCTTGGAAATAATGCCCCTAGTAAAGTCACAAAATGAAATCCCAATCCCAGAGCCTAAATCACTTTCTCCTCTAACAATAATAGAGTAGTAATACCCATTTGTATTATAAATTGAAGAGCTAAGTTAGATGGCCTAGAGCTGATCTATTCTTAATTTGCCCAGCAAGTTACAATTTTCCTTTAACTCTGCTCTTTTCCCTAAGATACAGTAGGAAGAGCACTGGATTGGAAATCAGATGACCTGGTTTCATCTCTACCTTTAAGCAGCTGGGGACACCTTTGGCAAGTTACTTAATCTCTTTGATTCTCCATTTCTTCACATGCAAGAGAAATATTAACTCATTTCAAGCTAATGTGGATGATGTTATCAAAGTGTATACTACATCATTATACCTATAACTTATTCATTTCATGCAGAATAAAACCATTTAGACTTCTAAAACATAATTAAAAACCAATAAGAAAAAATAGTTTAGCGAGAGAGACACAGAAAGAGAGAGGGGTCATTGACAGCTTTTCCCAACTCCTACAGAAGTCATTTCCTAGCACTCTGTACGAACTTCCATTATAGCATTTGGTTATTTCTTATGAATGTATGTTACCTATTCGACTCAGCTTCCTGAAAGCAGGGTCCTTGACATGTAAACTTTGTTTCCCAGTTTCCAGCACATCCTTGACATTGAGGCACACTTTAGGTAATAAAAAGAAGAACCCCTGGAATTGAAGCATTCATTCTCATTTACTAAAGAGCCAGGGGTGTGGTCATCAAAGTGTCTCCTTAGTTTTGTGGTTGTGAACCATGACTGATTTGAAGACTACCTCTCAAGGCACACTACTATTTCTTTATTTTAAAAATTTTCTATTTTCTGGGACAGCCACTTCTTTTCCACTCCAGGACAGAAGCATCCTTTATTTCTTGGGTCTAATCTAGTGAAAGACAGTCCCTTGAGTTTCTTTTCTTCCTATTCAATGCCTTTACCACTTCTTCCTAATGTACACGTTATTTTGTACCAATTGTCTTGTTCCCTTTCAGAAGAAAACAAACTGTTTAGTGGAGGGTAAGGAAGCTCCAGGAACAAAATTAGTATTCACATCAGACTAATAAAATATACCAATTATCTAGAATGGTAGATTCCTTGTGGGACAGTGTAGTGGAATAATCAAAATAACCCTGAGATAGGAGAGGGAGAGTCTAGCTTTGTTCAAACTCTGTGGCAACTTACTGTTTTCTTAGAAACCTTAATCTCTCCAAGTCATCTTGCAGTAACATAAGTGGTGAGGACAGTATCATTTCTGAGACTCCTTTCATATTGGATACTTAGAATTAAAGGTATACTTTGTGTCACTATAAAACTGAATTGTCAATATGTTGAGAATAGTTTCAGTAAAGGCCAAGAAACGTGGCCATGTATTAGGGTCAAAAATGGATCTACATGATCTTGAAATAAACAAATGTGAGAAAAAGGTTAGTGAATCTAATTTTCTATAACTGTGAGCCCCATAGTTGATGGACAGTTAAGCAGCCCTGCCAAGGGTTTTGTACCATGGTTAAGGAAAATTGAACGGGTTGAAGCTTCCAAAATGACTGAGTCTGCTAACCACATGCTTTAGTGGTTATTAAAATCATAACTATGTGCTATTTCTGTCATCACACTAGCATGACAGAAAATGGCCACTAATGTCATTTTCCTATGCCAACTAAAGCAATAAGAATGTTGCCTCCTCATAAATAGAGATTTATTTCACTAGACACTGTAAGTTCATAGATCATTCACTCACTTTTTCAATGAGCACTGAGACACTATTATACATAAGACACTGTATGAGATTCTGAGTGGACCATAAATATGAATCAGACACATATCTATTCGAAGGAAGTTCACACACAAACATTCACTCACTCTTCTGCATACATTCATGCAACTATCATGAATGGTTCAAAGTGATAAATAAGCGCCATGAAAGAGACACAGATTAAGACACAGATTAGAGAAGGCAGGTATTCCACTTGAGGGTATAAAAGAAGAATTTTATGGGCAAGAAGTATGTAATATGGACCTTCAAGACTACATTAGGTTTATCCCGTGGAAACAGCAGGAAATAGCAAAGGCAAAGAAAAAGAGGCTGGGAAGCATACCACATATGAGAAAAAAAGTTGACATCAGTTGTAACATCTAACATTTATTTACTGTTCAGTGTGTACTAAGAATTTTAAATACATGGTCTCAGTGAATCGTCATAAATGCAAGGGATTAGTTCTGCTGTGTGCCTAGTTTCGGGTGGGAAAAGTAAGGTCCAGCAGTAAAGAACACCTAGCCCAATTTTTTCCATTAAAAGAAATACCAGGCTGCTCAGGATGGCTGAAGCACGTGGTTGTGGCAGGCAAGAAGGAAAATATATAGATGATTCACTGTGGCTAGGTAATAAACAGGCTAGAATGCTAGACTCTTTCAGTGAATCAGACTTAAAAGGAACTCAAATGAACTAAATAGGAAGTAAAAAGCAAGATCCTCTGTATATGTAAAATAAAACAAAGCAGAACAAAGCTATACTCTATATATTACTTAAAACAGCCCAAAATCAGCCCTCCTTGAGCACCCTTGTCAATGTCAAAGCACAAAATAGCAGTTGGCAGTCACATCTAAAAGAGATGTGCGTGCCTTTTCTAATACGACCCTCTGCTTACAGAAGTGGGCAAACTGAGGCTGAAAGATAGTTGATTATGTTCAGATGTTTTACTCAATTTAAGCTTTAAAAATGTGTATGTATGTGAGCATATGACTACATAATTCTTGCCAATTATTTTTTTCCTTTCTTTCTTTCTTTCTTTCTTTCTTTCTTTCTTTCTTTCTTTCTTCTTTCTTTCTTTCTTTCTCTCTCTCTTTCTTTCTTTTTTTTTTTTTTTTGATGGAGTCTCACTCTGTCACCCAGGCTGGAGTGCAGTGGTGCTATCTCAGCTCACTGCAACCTCCGCTTCCCAGGTTCATGCCATTCTCCTGCCTTGGCCTCCCAAGTAGTTGAGAATACAGGTACCCACCACCACACCTGGCTAATTTTTTGTATTTTTTTTAGTAGAGAGGGGGTTTCACCTTGTTAACTAGGATGGTCTCGATCTCCTGACCTCGTGATGCCCCCACCTCAGCCTCCCAAGCCAATTATTTTCGTACTACTATTGAGAACTGACAACAA
Organism: Papio anubis; assembly: GCF_008728515.1. NCBI lineage: Eukaryota > Metazoa > Chordata > Mammalia > Primates > Cercopithecidae > Papio > Papio anubis. The sequence continues at coordinate 183,755,142 of NC_044977.1, forward strand.
AGATGGTATTAAAAACTCGAAATCCCCTGACACTCATACACGGCCCAGAAAATCATTAAGTTGTGTTCTCATCTGTGCTTTAATTATAATATGATGCTATTACTCCACTGAGGTTTTTTTGGTAGCCAGATGTACATAAGGCATTTAGCACAGACAGATCCCATAAGTGGACATGCATTAATCCCCACACCTAAATGTCTTGTAAATAAAAGATATACCAGAGCATCAAAGGATGTTCTGTTTTCACAGAGATTAGTAAAGTGGCTTGGTTTTTTTTCTTTTGTTTGATCAGCTGTTCAGAAATTAACTTCCTCTAAGCCAGCCACATTCAAATGTGTATTATCTAACACAAATATTTTCTATAAAATATTAAGCTCTTCTTAAATGTTTTTATGATACGACCAGTTAGTTTATACTACAAGGATTTATATTGAGCCTAGATATTTATGTTTGGTTTTTATTCCAGTAGCTACGCAGAAATGCAGTTGATAGCTAAAGCACACATCCCCCAAAAGGATATCTCTTTAGGTCTCTGTAAATTAAATTAGCAATGTTTCCATTTCTGTCTTGAGTGGTCCCATTTAGCATGTTGTTATAAGACTACCACCCTTACTGAGAATTTAAGAATAATTTTTGTGTTTTTATTTGACTCCCATATTGATAAAATTAAGAGAATACCAGAGATGTCTCCTTCAGCTATTTCATAATTATGGTTTTGAGCTCCAATACCAGCAATATGGATAGCATTCAGTGAGGTAAACCAATGTGCATTTCTTGCAACCTATGGTACTTCCAGAAGGAATCTTACAATAAAAGCAATATTTCTCCCTGAGAAAAAAATATCTTAAAAGCTTGCTTTTAAAACAGTCATTTAGCACTGTTCAATTAGAGAGAATTGTCAAAGAAGATACAGAAGCAATGGTATTTCTCTAGATAAATGTTTACAAACTAGAAACAAATTCAGAACCTCATTTTAGCTATTTAAGCCAGACTTTTTCTCAACCACTAAAAGACTTTTTTCCTTCCATCTTTTCATATGTTATGTATTTTACATATCAACCTGGTAGATAGTTGGATTTTTCAGCCTAACTATTCACACACACTCATTTCAATAGTCCAACATATAATTTAGGTGTATTTAATATGTAATTAATGTTTGTGTCAGCCCCTCCCAGTAATTATCATTGAATTAAAGTTTGAATGCATAGAGTTATGTGAAACTATTTAGGTTTAAAATGACTCATGTTATAATAGTTATCATTTAAAACGTAAACTTTATTGCCACTGAGAATTTTAAATAGATCTTTGTGAACATTGACGTGCCTATCTCAAATAACTTTACTGAAACCACCACTCAAGCTTTTTATGTATTATTGAACAGAAAGATTTACTCAATAGAAATCAAATTCACATTTTTCATAATTTCACCATAATTTTATTTTATATTTACAGTCTTCAATTTCTAATGCAAGGGTCTCGCTGAGGATTTGGAGGATTAGGGAAGAGAGATGGGGTTTAGGGGTGAGGAATCAGAGGTCTGGTATGGACTTTACTAATTAAGAAAGCTAACAGGATGTGAAAGTCTTCCAGAAGAAATTCTTGCAGCCAGCTTTGCGTTCTCGGGGTGCCATAGCTGGGTTTGAGTTAGCAGATCTCTGCAACTCAAGCCTCATTTCATCCTGCTCAGCAGCCTGGGACAGATCTTCGGGTTCCAGGGCATCATTCTCCGTCTGGTTGGGTTCAGACAGCAGCTCTGCCAAGAAGTACTTGGCCAGTTCCTGTATATGGCAGAAGGGATAGAAAAAGAGAGAAAGAGAAGGAGGGAGGACAATGGAAAAAAATTGAAAAGCCTAAATTAAAGAACAGATTTGGTCACACACAAAATCCAGTTTTTACAGCTGCGCATTTTTTGTCACATTTAAAATCAATCCAGGATATAAAAATAAGGGTAATTGCTATAATTACCAAGTTACACAAAAAGACTTTAAGAGCTCAAATGTTTCTGCAATCTTTCTGTCCCTGTAGGCTTAAAACACACACACACACGCGCGCGCACACAGACACACACAGACATTAAGACCTTTCTGGTAAGATAAAGTGTGTGCCAACAATTTAATTCAATTTTCATATCACGAGCTACAAAGTAGAATTGTTTTACCATTTTACCAAGTAAACTGCAAGGAAACGAGACTTCTCACAATCTCGAACATACTGCGTTTGGTCTTTAGAGTGCCCCTTTGCCCTAGTCCCGACGTTTAGAAGTGACATACGCGAAGAGGTAGCAGCTTCCGAGGTCTGCGTTTCAGCACCTGGGTCAGCGCTTCCCAGGGTCAGCACCAGGGATAGACGCCATCATCGCTTCGTGCCCAGACAACTACCCAGGTTTTGGAATTTTCTTGAATACCAAGTAAGAACTCACCTGAACTGTGCCCGACTCTGCTTATCATGGGGGAAAAAAGAGTTAAAAGGGGATTTTAGCCTTTGAAAGTTTTCTCAAGAGCTTTGGGAGATGAGGGACCCAGAAAAGCACCAAAACTCTTTAGAAGGACTGAGCATCCCTTACGTCCAAACCAATGGGGCAGGAGCAAGGGTAAGGGAGGGCTGGAGAATCCGGGAGACGTCGAGGGAGTCTCCTTACCTGCTTCCCTGCGGCAGCAGCCAGGGACTTCTGCAGAAACTGACGGAGTCTGGGGTCCGAGGGAGCGCCGGTGACACCGCCCAGGGCCAGGACGATGGACAGCGCAGCCAGCGCGCACTGGAGGCGGCAGGACAGCATCTCGGCGGCGCCGGGAAAGCTGAGCTGAAGAGTGGCTGGTCAAACTCTAGGCACGGATCAGCAGGCAGCAGCGATGGCTCCGAACCTCGCGACTCCTAAAGCGGCTTGTGTGCTCTCCACCGTCTCCCTCGGTTTTAAACTCTCTCTCTGACGTCAGGCTAGGAGGCGCCCCCAGATCTCACCAGCCCTTTTACGCACCATTAGTCTCGCAAAATCAATCACAGAAGACAAGGGAGGCGACAAGATCTAAAGTGTCTTACTTAAAAAAAAAAATACTGCACACGCACAGGGACTCACAATTCCACAAGCCCCACGATTTATACAATCTTTTATTTTCACTCAGTGCTATGAGCATACACATTCCATAATTTCACTCCCACACATGCACACTCAATTACACACAAACAGAGGCTCAAACACTCAGCCCTTAAAGAGCAAATACACTATCACCCTTAAATGCACATAAATGTACCCAGACAACTCCATCTGTCATCATACTCAAACATTTTAGGAAGGCCCGACAAATGCAAAAGGACATGTGTATGGCAGGTGGAGATCAGAATCATTCCTCTAATAACAGATCTGGGAATGAAATACGGACAGTAAAAGGACTGCGCCCTCTTTATTTCCTCCATTATCTCATCAAAAGTCTTGAAGATGTAACAGGGCTCTGAAAGAACGTCACTCTTCTCTAAAATGGGGGAGAAGGTACCTCTGGCTCACTCTCCCTCCCTGATTCTCAGCAACTGAGACTTCTGATCTACCCGCCTTTCTATTGTGTCCATATGTATGTATGAGTATGTGTATATGTATGGGAGGGAGAGAGACAGAGAGATTGAAATTGACTTCATTTTGGTGCTGAGAAATTTAGAACTGGAAGGCAATCTAAGAAATCATCCAATAAACCTCAGAATTTGAATCCGTAAGGCCGAGTAATGGTCAGTAAATTGTTCTCATTCACATACTGCATACTTTGAGCAAAACCAGACCTCCACATTCCAAAGCCAGAGTTTCTTCTACCAAGCTCTGAGTTTTCTAACAGATTCCTGACCAGTAGGCGTAGTTTTATGTCAGGAAGCCTCAGTTTAGACATATAAAGTCTAGGAACTCCCAAAACATATATGACCACTATTGTGTATCTATAGTGGGAAAGGATCAAAAGATTCTTAAATTCAGCTCTGCCTGATCTCCTAGACACAAAGAAAGTTTAAGAAAACCTGTTCTTGAATTCTGATTGAACTCTGGTTAAATGTTTGCTCTTCAGGCCAGAGTTCTGACTGCTTTTATCTAAATAGTTCCTTACTGAGGAAGGACCAACTAATTTCCTAGCATGGACGAGATGATCCCTACAGGATCTTTAAGAGCTGATATCTTATGAGCTTCAAAAAAGCCAATATTAGCTAAAAAGATATGCTGCATCTCCGGAAACCATGCGAAGCTCACATTATGTATTAAAATATTCTCAGTACTTAGACCTGAACCACAGTGTTGAGAGGCAGAAGGCAGAAAGGTTTGGGAAGTATCCTGAATGCTTGAATAATTGTCACTATTTCCTTTTGTGCCTGTAATCCAAGGCAAAGAGGAAATGCACAGCAAGAAGTGTTAAAGCTTCCAGGTCTTGACAAGACTAAGCGGGACATTTAAAGTGGGACATTAAAAAGTCATTCACATGTGTCAGAATAGTCTAAGAGATCAGTGAATCCGGAGCTGTGGAACCCAGCCCTAGGAAATACATGTTATATTCTCTAAATCTTGCAACTCTCTCTGGCCCCTGACTAAGGACTCAGAGTTTAGTTCTATCAGTGTGACTGTCCCTCCGTACCTCCAAATGGTCTCATGTCTCCTGTATCCAGGATGTGGTCTTTGGCATTCCCACTGAGTAGGAAAGGAGGATTTTTCTAAAGCAGGAGCCAGTCGAAGAACAAATAGCAGCTCCCCATCTTCCCCTGTGCTCTAGGATCTCTTCTCTCTCCTTCCCCGGATGCTTGCTCGCCTCCTTCCCCATCCCTGTCCTCTCCCTCTACACTTTCTCCTCCTTCTTCTTCCTCCTTTTCCTTAACCTTTCTGCAAATTTATCTTTCAGAATTTTGCTCATTCAATCCTTCTTTTGTCTCCTTTCTTGACTCTGTATCCTCATTCCTTTGTTTTTCTTGCCCTTCTCAATCATTTTCTGAGTTTGGTCTGGTTCAGCCCGGCTCTTTCCCTGCCTTCTCTCCCTGCTTAGCCAGGGCCTATCCCAGTCTCTGCCTCAAGACATCTCTCCTTCTCCTGTCTCTCTTCTTCTCTTTCTTCTTCCCTCTTCAGCTGCTTCTCACCAAAAACAAACAAACAAAACACTTCATGATCTCTATCTGTTTAAGTACCTACTTATGAATAGTAAACAGTGGCTTCCCTCGCACCCTGCTGAGGAGCTGAGGCTGTAATGAGATGACTTATGGGTTTTGCTTTTATTGTTTTTACTTCCTGGAGTGTTATGAGTCTAAGAACCACTTATTAGAGAAGCCAGGACAAAAAGGAACACAAATTCTCCCTTGAGCCCTCCATGGTGAGTTATAGCTTAAAGGTTGGTTTAGCATAAAGCACTTCAAACTTTCCCAACCTGAGCCTTCTGCAATCAACCCCCAGGGCATCTCTCCCAAGTCTCAAAGCTGGAAGGGAAAAGTGGTTTGTGGTTGTATTGGGGACCCTATTTCCCAGACCAACCGAGCTCACTAGGAATCCTTACCCAGTCCTCTGTGGCTCACAAAGCACTTTCTCATCCAATACATCAAGGCATGTTAGTCCCACCTCACAGAGGAGGAAACTGAGGTACTTAGACCTTCAGTGCCTTACACGAGGGCACACAGGCAGGAAGTGGCATGGTCACAGGGAGAATGTTACTTCACTTGAGAATGCTTCATGCTTCCCTGACTCAGAGATGCCAGAGATTCCTGGCTGAGCAGTCTGCAGCCGGGATACATGCACCTCTAGAAGGCATCCAAGCCTCTTTCATGTGCAGTTTTTTCTGGACAGGATATGATTTCCCACCTCCCTTGTGGAATGTACATTTTGGTGTGACTACCTGCCAGTATAAGGAGTAGAAACTTATTTTAATACAAAGCAACATAATCTGTGACTAGACATAGACATTCAATGTTAAGCAATGTAAGGAAGGAGAAAGTGCCTGTAGTGGGAGTTGAGAGACCTGGGCTCTAGTCTGGTTCTGCCACAACCAACCATGGGACGTCCTCTCTGGGCCTTGGTTCTTTATTTGCAAAACAAAACTTGGCAGGTCATCTTTGTGGTTCCCTCCAGCTCTGATAATTAATGAGTATAAATTTGAGGAAATAAAAAGGCAAACTAGAATGTACTATTATTGTTAAGATGTTATCATTTTCTCAAGATGAGAATTTTATATTGGAAGAGAACCTGGTTTTTATGTAATACCAGAAAGGAGGCTGGGTGCAGAGAGCATTTCCCAGGCCTATTAGAAGATGTATTCTTGAGTCTTGTTTCTGCTACTGACCTGCCCTTCTCACTCTGGACCTCAATTTCTCCATCCATAAAATTGATTCACTCAACCTCTTTCTACAGCTAATTCCTGAGAAGCTTTGCTAGACTGACGCCGATGATACAGCAGTGAACTGGATAGGCATAGTCCTCCTGAGAAAGACAAAGAATAAACATATTAACCCAGGTATGTTCAACTATGTTAGGGTTAAAGCAAAGTATAGAGCATAATGGTAGGGGGAAGATGCTTCTGAGGAGGAGCTCTTTGAACAGAGCTGTTTGAGGCAAGGGAGCTAGCCATGCAAATATCTGAATAAAGATATCTCCAACTCAGGTGGAATCAGTGCAAAGACCTGAGTGCAAAGACAATCAGTGCAAAGACCTGAGGCAGAAGTATGCTTGGTAAATGCAAACAGCAGCAACAAGGCAAAGACTCGAACAGAGTGGTTAAAGCAGAGAGGGTTAGGAGATGAGGTCAGCAAGGCAGGCCAGGACCAGATCACAGAGAGCCTTGAAGGCTGTGGCAGGGAAACCCTTCTGAGCAAGAAAACTGACCTGATTTGATTCTTTTAAAAATAATGCCTTCTGCTCAGTGGGGAATTAATCGTAGGAGCACAAGAGCTCAAGAAAGGAGAGAACCTCAGAGTCTAAGAAGTGTTTAAGAGAGAAGAGGAGCCAGGGCAAAAGGAACACAGATTTTATTTGAAATGTCCCATGGCCAACTGTTTTTTTTTTACTGGGAATCCTGTGCTCTAGACCTACTTCAGGTGACATAAGATGATGTTTGGGGCGAAGGTGGTAGCCATGAAGAAGATGAGGACTGGTTAGACTTAAAGTTCATTTTGAAGTATAGTAAGCAGGATACGATGATGGTTTATTTGGATGTTGAGTTAAGGAAATGAGAAGAACCATCAACAATGCCTAGAGAGTCATCCAGATTATCTCTCAAATGCCTTCAAGTTTCACAAATTCCAGAGAGGTCAGGAAGTGGGTTTATGCCAAAAACTTCTCCTGGACATTTTGCAAGTAGAAAACCATTTTATTTTCCAGACAGAAGACAGTGAGAAATAAAGTCAGTGAGGAGAAGCAACATGGAAGAGCATAAACAGTCATGGGTTGGGAGTCTGAGGCCCCAGGCTTAAGTACTCAGTTTGCATCTGCTTAAAATGGACCTGCTAATCCTCTCTTTTTCTCAAACAAGATTTGAGAACCAAATAAGACCATGTAAGTGAAAATGCTTGGTAGCCCATAAAATGTCACAGGTTTTCTTATTGCTGCTCAGATGGAGGCAACCAGTCCTAAGCCGAAGGTGATTCCAATGAACCAGTCAATCACTTTGGGAGCTGGAGACTCTGCTGAGGCTCTGACCCAAGAAGCATGCAGACCTTTCTCAGTGGGAATGTGTCGGGTGTGACTTAAAGGTCTAGAAAGATCTCACAGAAATGCAGCAGACAGGTGCTGAAATCCTTCCATTAAAAAATACTCTCTTCTCCCTTACATGTACTTACCTAGGAGGTATAATACATTAAAACTTAGTAACTATTAACATTTTAATGTGGATTCATTTGTTGAATTGTCTTCTAGATTTATAGCTGGCAAGTGGAAGGTTTGATTTAAGTAAAGCTGGGAGAAGGAGACCAATTTGGAGTAAGAAACCATGCAGCAGAAGACAGATTGTGTGAGATGAGCTGTTGGGGATGGCGGTAGGCTATGAGTATATAGACACTTCAAGGGTGCATGGATGAACATCGCATAGGGACCTTTTCTTCTAAGCAACCCCACCATCACGGAGCACAAGAATTAAAACTTGCAACCCTCCAAGGGCTTCCATTCAGCTGGAAAATTCCCAGCTCAAGCCCCTGGAACTGCTGATGGTAGAAGAGCCAGACCTCCCTGACAAATTGACTTTCACCACCTTCCACAAAGCCTAGGACAAAGTGATTGCTTTAGGTAAGAAAGGGCAAAGACCTGTAAGATTACCTGTTCTTGGAGAGGGATGGGTGGTGACATCACAGGCTCATGTCTTGCAGCAGTCTCCTATCCTGTCACTTTCCAGCTCAAAAGCTTTAAATGAGTCCCCAGTGCCAGTGTGTTCAAATGCACACACAGCAGCCTGACAGCTGTATTTCCTTTGTGACTTTCCCATGAGTCTCCCTCTTCATGGTTCCCTGTCTGCCAGCCCTCCTAATCCCTCTAAACACTCCTCTTCCCTGTACCCTCCCATCTCCATTTGCACATGCTGTTTCCTCTCCTGGAATATCTTTAACCCGTCTCTAACTAATAAGATAATGTAGCCTATTCTAAGATATTTCCAAGAGCTTCTCACTTAGAATCAACGGGGCCCACTCCTGTGTCCAAAAGTGTGCCTTTCATGCCCCTAGCAGAGACCCTCACATATTTCTGTTCCTTGGGAGTCTGTACGTCTCATCTAAAAGTGTCAAGGCTCTTGGGAGGCCAAGGCAGGTGGATCACTTGAGGTCAGGAGTTCGAGACCACCCTGGCTAACGTGGTGAAACCCATCTCTACTAAAAATTTTAAAAATACAAAAAATCAGCCAGGCATTGTGGCGGGTGCCTATAATCCCAGCTACTTGGGAGACTGAGGCAGGAGAATCACTTGAACCCAGGAGCCAGAGGCTGCAGTGAGTCGAGATCATGCCACTGCACTCGAGCCCGGACAACAGAGCAAAAACTCCATCTCAAAAAATAAAAAATAAAAATAAAAGTCTCGAGGCTCGCTGAGGGTAGAACCCTTGTCTCAACTATCTTTATTTTCTCCTCGGTGACTATGAAAATGTTAAGCACAGAATATTTGTTGAAAAATGATGGTCAAGTTGAAGACAAATTTCTCTGTCCTTATTTGTGGGTCTCTGTGGATTCTGTAAGTAGGACAAGCATAATGAACGGCAGCTAACTGAGGTCTGTATTACTTGACACACACAAACACACACAGCCCCCAACCCTAGGTAGCTGATACTTTCAGGAACACATATCTATTGATCCCTTAGTCATCTCTGAGCTTCAGAAAGGACAAAAATCTAAATGCTGAGGCTCAGTGTAAATGTTCCTCTATATTAAGAACTAACTGAATTTGTCACGTATGTGTGCTAACGTAGTCACTGAAAATGTAAGAGTCTTCATATTGATTGGAAGACCAAGGGAGGAAAGATCTGTTTACCACTGAAATAGGCATATGTTCCTGGTGCACATAGAAGTGAACAACAGCGCTAACTCACCTCTATGTAGTATTTGACAATTGCTTAAGTGTGTTAATAACATAATGACCCCAACCAGGCAAGGAAATGGAGGCCTAAGTTACGTAGCTAGTGTGCAGCTGGGCTGAGATCTGAGCCCTCACTGTCACTCCAGCGTTGCCTTTCTCAGAGGAAAGGTAAGATATATAAGGAAGTTTTCTTCCTAATTCTCTCAGCTTCCCTTTCTCTTTGTGGGTCCATTGGACACTCCAGAAGCTTCGCACATGTTGCTCTGATTTCTGCTCGGGGCTTCCCGATTAAATAAAATTGAACAGTGTTCCACCCCACTATGCCACCCAGAGAATATCTCCCACTTTACTTGACCTATTTTCCTTCCTAAAACAAGGCATTAAACCTGAGGTTTTCCATGAGCCTTCCCAGAGCAGTCAACAGGGGAGGTGTTATCTTGGTCAGATCCCTCCAGTGCAGGGTCTGGAAAATGAGGCCAGGAATCAATGGCCCTGTCTCCTGGAACAGCGGAAAATACATGGCAAAGTTCCCCTTTGACTTGATCCAGAAACCTCCCTTTTGAAAAAGTACGATGGAAGCCACATAAGCACAAAAATCCGCCATGGGATGAAAGTATCTCTGCAACAGTTCCAATTTTCTCACACTCAAACTTATTAGTATTACTCTAGACAGGTGTTTCCTAACCTTGGCTTCACACCAGGATTGCCTGAGAAACATTTATAAACCACAGGTGCTTGGATCCCAACTGAAGTGATTCTGATTCACAGGTCTGGGCTGGGCTCAGAGATCTGTGTCTTGTAAAAGCTTAATTCTAGTCTGAAACTGGATTGTTACCACCCTAGAAAACTAGTAGGTCCTAAACCACTGCCCACTGTCATTCCTCTCTTATCTCACTCAGCTCTGTTTCTTCTTCCCTCTCCCTGTCATCTTTCTCTTACATTTGTCTCTATTTTCTTCCTTTTTTTTGCTTTGCTCTTGTCCCTGTCAATCCTCTGTCTCATTTTTCTTTTTATTTTTCTGTCTCCTATTTGTCTCTTCTTACTCAACCACTACTGCCCTTTTCTCTCTTGAGAACACCAGGGGCGATGAGGTTGGCTTTGACTTGTTGAGGCTAAAGCACCTGCTTAATTGACTTTCCTGTTATTACCCCCTAGAGTTGAGGGAAGGGGCAGGACTGAAGCCACAAAGGATCCACCTACTGAACAGAACCTAAAAAGTGATCTAGTCCTACCCCTCAGTTTACATATGGAAAAACCAAAGCCAAGAGAAGAAAAGAAGCTCTCTCGAGGCCACATAACTAGTGTCAGAGTCAGAGCCTCTGTTTTCTGTTTGTTTGTTTGTTTGTTTCCATTTTCTTTTTTGAGATGAAGACTTGCTCTGTCACCCAGGCTCGAGTGCAGTGGTGTGATCTCAGCTCACTGCAACCTCTGCCTCCCGCGTTCAAGAGATTCTCCTGCCTCAGCCTCCCAAGTAGCTGGGATTACAGGTGTGCGCCATCACACCCAGCTAATTTTTGTATTTTTAGTAGACATGGGATTTTACCACATTCACCAGGGTGGCCTCTATCTCTTGACCTCGTGATCCACCCTCCTTGGTCTCCCAAAGTGCTGTGAGCCTCCGTGCCCAGCTGAACCTCTGATTTTTAATCCTATCTTCTCTCCATGACACAAGTACACTGTGACATTCCTTGAATCTCTCCAACCAAGTGGTTGAAATCCTGTTGCAAGATTGGCAATGCCTGTCCTGTTCTCTATGTACCTGACAGTCAGCCTAAAGCCAAATCCCATTGCCTGATAAGGGTATTTAGTCTACAGAGAAAGCTCTGGAGGTTCATGTGCAGAGATTTCGAGATCCCCAGATTGGACCTTCATGCTTTGTGTCTTTATCCTTTTCTGGCTGTGCATTTCCTAATCTTACAAACCAACCAGACCTGCTGCTCAGCGCATGCTTCTGGACTGCTTCCGCCCACCGGCGAGGATGCTGTGGTTAAGCTGAGTTCTCCTGCCCTCTGCTGGCTTGACTAATAGAAGGCGTCATCTAAAATTTTAGGGCAGGATGTCGTTCATTCTTTTATTTACTCCAACAACTTTTTAAGAGTGCTCACTATTAAAAAGGGTGCTCACTATGCACTAGGTTACTGCTGCTGCAGTTGCAGAGAAGCATGCAAAATAAACTCTTCCTTCAAACATTCAATTATTAAACACTTGGTGCCAGTGTCTGGGCTGGGCATTCAGATACTTGGCTTCAAAAAGAAGACAAGATTTGGTAGCTTTTATAGATTTTTGTTCTGAGTCACAAAATCAAAGAATCAGCACTAACAGGGACTACAGATACCTTCTAATTCAGAGTATTCATTATAGCTCCCCTAATTAGGTTTAGAGTTCTCTGCACACAGTCCTCAGGGACTGTCAACATGGGGAGGACACCTGTGACAGGGATACTATTTCATTGATTAGGATTCTACCATAAAATCTCACAGAAACAAAGGGTTTCAAGGGGAAACAGTGTTCAAAAACTGCAGATTTAATACAAACCTTCCTTTTGCATGCAATCTGAAAGCTTCCCAGCCTCACAAACCTGTACTTACAATTGATGTCACATTTTTAACTGGTCTCAGTGTTTACTGGCCTAATCCACCCCTTTTTTTTTTCACCCATATCTCAGTTTCTTTGCAAGGTCACCTTCTGGCCATGAGGCAGGGAGGGCGCCAAAAGAGGTTTCGCGTGAGTTGAGTGCTCCCTCTTGTGGCTATCCAGGACATTGTTTCTGTGCCTGGCCAGAGCTCCCTGGGTCCCAGGTCAATCCCAATGTTGTGCCCAGAACTGAGGACAATTCCCTGACCCACAGCTCTCTTCATGTTGCTGTAAAGAGCCATGGTAGAGTCTCATACACCGGTGGCTTTCAAACTTTTTGATGGGAACTTATGTGAGAAAGACATTTTACATCATGATCCAGTGCACTCATGCATACTCACACATACATTTCTCAAAACAATATTTACCTTTATTTCTTACAATAAATTATGATATTCCCATTATTTTCTATTTTGTTTATTTTTCTGTTGAACGCAGGTTGTAACTGGGTCATTAAGTGTGTGATCCACTCCTGAGTCACCAGCATGAGTTTGGAATGCACTGCCTTGGGCCATGGCCCACCTGCATGCACTTGGCTGGCACTTGGAGCTTCTAGGCTGCCATTCTCTCCATGGCTGCTCAATCCTAAAGTGCCACAGGACAACATTCCTTGCTGTCCTGGGATGCTAGAACTCCCATCTTCTCTTATTTCTCTCCTCTGCGTTCCATCTTTTTAGAGGGTCTCGCCGCAGAGCTGCTTAGGCCCCTGGTTGTTAAGACAGCAGTGTTTACCAAAAGCAGTGGGCTGAATGGTGGCCCACAAAAGACATGTCCACATTAGAACTCCAGGAACCTGTGAACACGACTTTATTTAGAAAAAAAAACAAAAGGATCTTTGCAGATATAAGTAAGCTGAGGATCTTCAGATAAAAGCATCCTGGATTTTCCAGGTAGATCCTAAATCCAAAGATAAGGATACTTACAAGAGACAGAAGAGAAGACACAGACATAGAGACCAAGGCCACGTGAAGTCAGATGAGTGCAGGGACACAACCCAAGCCAAAGAATACCTGGAGCCACCAGAAGTGAGAAGAGACAATGAATAATTCTACCCTATAGGGTAGAATTGGAAAGAGTGTGGCTTTGCTGACACCTCGATTTCAGATTTCTGACCCCCAGAACGGCAAGAGAATACATTTTCATTGTTCCAAGCTACTGGTTTGTGGCAATTTATCACAGCAGTCACAGGAAACACGTATACTAGCCACACCTCTCCTTTCCCCAAGCTCCAAGGGGGTCAGACAGAGCTGGATTTGAGTCAGTTCCACACCATGCCTGGGACCACTGCTCCCTTTCAAACCCCAAGCTTTTTCATACAGTCGGGCCCATTCTACCAAACACCTTCTTCTTAAAGATTAGATTAGACTAAGAAGCCCTAGAGTCTGCTCTTGTGATGTTGCTCCTGTTGCAAGACCCCACTCCACCACACTCGCTTCTGGAAGACGTGCCTCAATCAGCTCAATCCCAACTGCGGACATGTTGGAATTTTTTCTCCCAGAGGTTCCTCAAATGTTACGCACATCAGTTGTTAAGACTGGAAAGCAGGTGTAGCACGTCAGTAGAAGTGGTGGGTTAGGTGTGAAGATAAAAGCCCAGAAGAGTGCAATGATTTGCCCAAAGCTGCACAGTCAATACGTGGCAGGTGGGTGCTTTCTCTGAATGCTAACAACATAAATATGAAGAGTTTCAGGGTTTTTCTCCCTTCCCACAGCATTAAAGGAAAGATAAGATCAAGCCTACCTTTCTCAGGCATATTGTGCCTCAACTCAGCTTTCGACGTGTTTATATCACCAACTGCTTCGCTTAAGGGAAATCGCTGCTGTCTCCTGTTTACCTTAGCTCTGCAGTTCGTTGTCATAAAAACTTTCTGATAAATTGGTAACCAATGCCATGCCTTAGAGGAAAATAATAATAATAAACTATTGGCTAAGCCGCATTTGAAAGCAGGAGTCACATGGAAACAGACGTCAGCTTTGGGTTCTTAACAAGAGAACAAGTTCAGCAGAAAAACTGTGTTCTTAGAACCAGGGAGAGGCAAGATAAGCTCCAGTCAGAAAAGATTCCCACAGTTAGCAATGAGTGCACGAGATAACTTCCCAATCTCCTCCAGTCCTTAGATTCCATGTCTCTCTGGAGCTGTTCCTTCGGACCCTAATCCTCATTTTCTTCTTTAAGAGGCTGGGCCAGGTGCGGTGGCTCACGCCTGTAATCCCAGCACTTTGGGAGGCTAAGGCAGGCGGATCACCTGAGGTCAGGAGCTTGAGACAAACCGCCCAACATGGCAAAACCCCATCTCTACTAAACATGCAAAAAAAATTAGCCCGGTGTGGTGGCCCATGCCCATAATCCCAGCTACTTGGGAGGCTGAGGCAGGAGGATTGCTTGAACCAGGGAGGTGGAGCTTGCAGTGAGCCGAGATCGCGCCACTGCACTCCAGCCTGGGCGACAAGAGCAAAATTCTGTCTCAAAAAAAAAAAAAAAAAGGCTGGACATTTCTGCACACTCTTGACAACTTCAGAGGAGACTGATGCAAAAAACATATACCATCTTCCAAGAACCTACAACATAGGCTCCCAGAACTAGATAATTCTGAAACGAGACAATCTCCTTGTGGTTTGTTGTTGTGGTTTGCTTGCTTATTACAGCAATTATCTTATTGTCTGTCAATAGTATTTTGTAAGTCTGGCTCCTTGCAAAAGGCTTTGTTGTAAAATGACTTTCCTCAACAACAAAAATTGTGCCTTCTGGCCAGGAGCTATGACTCATGCCTATAATCCCAACACTTTGGGTGGCCAAAGTGAGAGGATCATTTGAGCCCAAGAGTTTGAGACCAGCCTGGTGAACACAGTGAGTCTCGGTCTCCACACACACAAATATAAGTTTTAAAATTTAGTTGGGCATGTTGGCATGCACCTGTAAGTCCCAGCTACTTGGGAGGCTGAGGTGGAAGGATCACTTGAGCCTGGGAGATAGAGGCTGCAGCTAGCCATGATTGCATCACTGCACTCCAGCCTGGGTGACAGAGTGAGACTCTGCCAGAAACAAAAACAAAAACAAACATCCAAAAGAACTTGCCTTCCTGTCATGGCTTCCCTAGAAAATAGCCTGGAAAATACTAATACAAAATACTTGTGAGCCGTTGAATGTATATTGACTTTAACCTCTGGTCTTACCACTGTCTGTTCTGCCTTTTTGAAGCCACATCTTACAGCTCACATCTTGTAAATTCTTCTTTAGATGTGTGTTTCGGCTTAGTCTCTCTCCATTGTCATCATAATGGACTGCCACTCTGATTCAGCACCATTTTAGGTCTCCTGTAAACTGTTTTAAAATCTTCCTAACTAGCTTTCTCATCATTGATCCAGCCCTTCCCTCCACTCTCATCTGCCACTAACTGCTAACCTAGTCTCTTCCAATTTATTCTATACTGTACGGTCTGAGTCCAACTCTGAATACACATCTGATCATATCATTGTCTCCCTTCAAAACTTCAAATACAAATCACTGTTTCCAAAAAATACCCACACTCCGTATGCAGGTTTTTGAAGCCCTTAAGGATGTAGTTCCAACTTCTCCTCCTTCAGTTTTATTTCCCACTGATGCTTCACCCTTCAGAAAACATATGTGCTCACTATTTTCTAAAATGGTCCACAGATTTCAGTCTCAAACTGCTTGTCTTGTTCCATCTGTATGCAATACATTCGTGCCCATCTCCTTCTATCAAAGTCTACTTGCTCCTTAGAGAGCATTTCCAATTTCGTATCTTCCTGGAAGAAGTGGATCTTGATATTTGGAGACCTGGAACTTATACAATTTGGTATGGGGTAGGGAGCTTTTTAGGGGAAAAAAAAACAAAATTATGAATAAAAATCTCTTCATAGAGAAAGTTTAACAGAGATTCATAGAACAAAAACATTTAAACATCTTGAACACCAAGACTCTGAGATAAATGCACTGAAAAACAGCCGAGCAGGATGATTGTAAAGATAAGAGTAAAGTGCTTCTTCCCCTCAAGAAATGTATAACAGAGCAGGAGCTATGGAGACATGCTAACAGCTATCATACAGAACAGGATGAACTCATTAAGTGCAGACTCCAGAAACAGGTTGTGGCAATGTGCCAGATGATGTTCCAATGTCCTTAATGCTGTCTCAGGGTGTCAAAGACTACTTCCTAAAGAATGGCATTTGTTGTGGGACTTAAATAAAGGGAATAAGCAAACTTTCGGTGAAGATTGGGAGCCCAAGAATTGAAAACTTGGAGATCCATGTGTTTGAGGACAGGGAACGGTAAAAATCTCCAGTGTGTTTCAGAGCAACACATAGTGCTATGGGACCAATGCCCTGTGACCACTTCTACGTTGGACCACAGTGCCAATGTACAAGTTGATGACCTGAGAGACGAGCCTGATACACTAGTTGTGGTTATGTTCAGCTTCAAATGACAAATAAATAACCATGGCTTTAAAAGCAGAGAAGTTTATTTCTCCCTCATACAAAATTTCAGGTTGATGGTTCAGGGCTAATAAGGGATGATATTAGCTACCAAGGTAACTTCTATTTTGTTCCTCTGCTGTGTGTGGTCTTGACCATGATCAAAGATGGTAACATCTGTGTTGAGGCAGCAGGATTGGAAAAATAAAGAATAAAGATGAAAGTGAAACACACGGTCATCATCTATAGGAGGTGATATTTTCCAATGGTTATTATAGTGATGTTCTTCTTACAATATGATTTTGACATATCTTCTATTGAAAGGTAGGGTCTTTGCCCCCAGTCTTTAAAACTAGGCAGATTTTATGACTGTTTTGATTAATAGGCTATATTAGGATTGACACTATGTGAGTTCGAAGCTAAGTCATAAAATAAATTTTTACTTCTGCGGTCCCCATTGAAATATTCATTCTTATTGTCTTCAGCCACTAGACCAGTTTAATTGCCCCAAGGTGGCCATGCTGTGAGGAAGTCCAAAAGCCCATATGGAGAGACTACCTGGAGAAGTCTCAAGACCCAGTGAAGGAAGAGAGTTACCCAGCCAGCCCTAAACACTGGTTGCAACTGCAGCCACTGTCTGACTGCAATTCCACAAAATACTCACAATCAGAACACCTTCCCATATTTCTGGCTCACAGCAACCACAAGAGATAAGGAAATGATTGCTGTCATTTTGTGTTACTAAATTTTGGGATGGCCGGTTACATAGCAATAGACGATCTAAACATTGTTTAAAAAGTTTTTCTAAATTTTTCACATTCAACTTCTGTGTAATTTATATTCCATTGGCCAGAATTTAGTCACATAGCCATACCCAACTGCAAAGGAGTCTGGGAAAAGTAGTCTTTATTCTACAAGGCCTTGTGCCCAGCTAAAATCTTACTCCTGTGGGGAAAAGGGACAACAGATATTATGAGACAACTAGTGATCTTCCACAGCTAGAAAAGTACCTCTTTTAAAAACCAGAAATGTATGAGTATAAAATACTAATTTTAAAAAATTATTTAAATATCACCTAATATGCATCTAAATCTGTATCAGTTATTTATTTATAATCATCTTGTTTAGTTAAGATTTACGTTGGTTTAAAGGAGTAGATTTTTAAAAGGCAAATTAGAAGTAGTAACTTCAGGTTCAAGATAGTGAACTCCACCCAAGCACCTACTATCCAAACCTCCCAAACGTTCCAAATTCTCTGTTGGTGCAATGGGAAAAATGCAAAGTAGGGAGAGATCTGTATTTACGGGAAGTCACAGATGCTCAATAGCAAATTTCTCAAATGTTTGGATATGTATGTGCTATATAGTGGCAGTCATGATAGGATTGATTTTGGACCAATCTGTGCATCTCCATATGCAAAGGAAAAGCTCCTTACAGGAATAAGAGAAAACGACCATTTCCTCCAACCCTAGAACGCAAGCACTAACTAATGTTTCCAAGCTGGGAGTGGCAGGGTGGGATATTGTGAAATATATATTTGACTTTGTCTTCATTTTCTGATATATATCTCTGAAAATCCTTGAAACCTCTGGAGTAGTAAGAGTGTCTTTTGCATGCAAATGAGATGACTGATGGCTGGCAACCCCTAGGTAACTTCAGGATGGAGGTTAGTCACCAGAAAGTCCAAGGTGAGGTTAGAGAGTCGGAATTTTTAGCTCTATCCACCCAACTTCTAGGAGACGAGAGGGGCTGAAGGTTGAGCTAATCACCAGAGGTCAATAATCTAATCAATCATACATACATAATAAAGCTTCCATTAAACTTAAAGAAGGCTGGGCACAGTGGCTCATGCCTGTAATCCCAGCACTTTGGGAGGCTGAGGTGGGCAGATCACAAGGTCAGGAGTTCAAGACCAGCCTGCCCAACGTGGTGAAACCCCATCTCTACTAAAAATACAAAATTTAGCCAGGCATGGCGGTGCGTGCCTGTATCCCAGCTACTCAGAAGGCTGAGGCAGGGAATTACTTGAACCCAGGAGGCAGAGGTTCAGTGAGCCAAGATCATGCCACTGCACTCCAGCCTGGCTGACAGAGCAAGACTCTGTCTTGGGGGGAAAAAAAAATCAAAGAAATAGGATTTAGAGAGCTTCTGGATAGCTGAAAATGTGGAGGTTCCTGGAGAGTGGTGTGTCTAAAGAGGGCATGGGAGCTCTGCCACCCTTCCTCCATGCCTCGCCCTATGCATCTCTTCATCTGTATCCTTGAAATATCCTTTGTAATAATCTGGTAAATGTCAGTGTTTCCCTGAGTTCTGTGAGCCACTGTAGCAAATTAATCAAACGCTAGGAGGGAGTCATAGAAACTCCCATTTATGGCCGGTCACCAAAGGTGCAGGCCACAACCCGTGCTTGTAACTGACATCTGAAGTGGGGGACGATTTTGTGGGGTTGAGCCCGCAGCCTGTGGGATCTGGTGCTATCTCCTCCCAGCAGGAAGTGTCAGAATTGAACTGAATGAGAAGACACCCACCAGAGAATCGGCTGCAGATGTGCTGGAGACTCGGTTGACTATTGGTGGGGAGAAATCCCCACACATTTTAGTGACCAGAAGTTGTTGTACTGAGAGGAGAAAATATATTTTTCCCCTGTATCCTCAGACAGGATCTGGAGATGAAGACAGGTGGAAGGACAGTTGATGGGGGCAAATCTCTATCCTGCCTCTAGAACTGCACCAGGTCCCCACACTCGGAGCATCTGGTCACTGCACTAACTTCCAGATTAAATTCGCATGGAATATAAAGAGGAAGCTTCCAAAGCCAGTTCCTAATGAGAGTCTTCATGCCAGTCAGTGAGAGAGGCAGTATCCCCACAACTTGTTCTGCAGCAAAACATGAAAAGAAAATGCTTTGTCATATTCCTATGGTCACAGAGGGAGGCTGCATCTGCGGGAAGCCCCCTTTCTACCACCCCCTTTGCAAGTCCTCTCTTCTGGTAAAGAAAATTTGGGCAAAATTGGCATTTCCCTTCTCCCTTTGTCTGAGACCAAATAATCTGAAGAAATACCACATAATCTCTAAACGAACTCCCGCAGTTCCATGTCCCCATAAAAATCCGCAGAGAAACTTCATTAAGCATCTGCAAAATTGTAGTTCAATGCATAAAAACAATCTAAAGAATCAGAGGAAGTGTCTCTTTCGCCTGTGGACAAAGTTACTGCAAGAAACAATAAAACAAGAAAAAAGCCTTAAAAGCTCTCCAGCTTATATTCTTTACAAGCTCTGTGAAGTTATTGCATATGTTTGTGTGTGTGTGTGTATCATTGCATCAGGCAATGTGGAAAAATAAAAGAACATCAGGTTGATACCAGAATTTTACTTTGCCACAGTAAATTCCAGAGACATTGAAATAGTGCCTTCTAAGTTTTGAGAGGAAAAGAAGTTAAAAGTGTGATAAAAGAATGTAATGGTTGGCTGTGCCATTTTTTATGGGTAAAAGCTACAGAAAGTCATTCCTAGAGAAGCATACCATCTATGTACCCTCTCGGAAAATGTTACTCTCCAAAGTACTTTAAGTAAAATGAAGAAAATAAGCAAAATAAAGAACTCAAAAGTAAAGTGGACTGGTTTAAAAATGATGAGGACAAAGAAACCTGTAAAGTTTAAAAGTTCATTACTAAACTTCTTATCAATATTATGGAATACAATGCATTTGTCTAATATAATTTGTGAAAGAGAATGTATGAGCGGTATTCTATGAATTTAATTATAAAATAGTAGATTATTTTGGCAAAATTGGAAATCCAGTTTGGCAGGGAAGAAGTTATGTTAGATTCCTTCCCACTTACCAAAAGAATTCATAGCTTATGCAAATATTTGAAATAAATATAAGAATATAGGTTAAAATATACATTTGTTTTACAACTTTCAATAGGAAAATGGTTTTTTTAAGGTCTAACAATTCTGTGAAATAAATGTTTAAAAGATTAAGAAACATCAAAACAAATTATTTTTACACATAGGATTTTCCTTCTCCTTAATTTCTTGATCAGCCACAAATATTTTGCTTCATTTTAATCCAAAATTTAAAACATGCTTTTAAAATTTCCAGACACTCTAATTTTATTTTATTTTAGTTTGGTTAATTTTTTTGTTTTGATTTCTCTGTTAAATATATTACAGTCAGAAACATTTTTTCTGCATAATTTTATTTCATGTAGGTTCATTGAGACATCTGAGAACCTCACAGACACTAGAAAAAGAAATATAGCATCCCTTTGTCAATGTCCTTTAGCCAAAGACCACCAGGAACATACCCATCACTGAACACAGCTGAGTTTTTTTGACACTTTGCTACAAGTGAGGATGCCCACAAGAATCATGAAGCATTTCAGTAAGAGCGTATTAAAATATACTGTGGCAGTGAGCTGAGATCTGGCCACTGCACTCCAGCCTGGGCGACAGAGCGAGACTCCATCTCAAAAAAAAAAAAAAATACTGTGGCGTTTGAGCATATGTTAGTTGGTTTGGGAGGGAGGTTCGCCTAAGTGGGGCTTTGTTCTGAATTGGTTGCTGTCAAAAAGTGAGAATCACTCTACGACTGGGTACTTAGTGAATCTTCCCTAGAAGGTGAAAAGAAAAAGCATGAAGCTAAAGCTGTGATTAGTAAAGAAATAGCCACTCATACTGGCCAAGACACAGGGTTGTTTAGTCATATCATGGTTTGGACAATGTTCACGTCTCTATCTGAATTCAGACGTGACTATATAAGGTGGCCTCGGGCTTGCCTTGATCTGTCATCATCACAGAGTGGCCTTGCATGAGGCTGGTGTTCTGTGGAATTGTTTATGTACAATAGGAGAGACCTGCAGCCTGGCTGTGAGGGTCAGACCATCCCAGGTGTCAGAGCCTGCTGCTCTCTTTCCCATCTTTTATATACCTACTTTGATAAGAGAATACACACACATATACGTATATAGTCAAAGGTTTCATATACTTTATTTTCTCTTATTAGGAACATTTAACTTTGCTTAATGAATGTACTACATATAATGTATATGCATATATGTACATTTCTAAAGGTGTAATTCATTTTTATTGTAGAAACAAACAAAAGGAAACAAAAAAGCAAAAGAAACCATCAGTACTATAACTGTTCTCAATTGAATTCAACATGTGTGAACAGTTGGGACCAGAAACAAATTGTTTGGTTAGACTGATTATTAAATTAGTTAGTTGACTTTATTTTCAGCATTAAATAAGCAAAGCTTTATGTTATTTGGCTGAAGTTATTAGTTTTGTGATTTGCAGCCCGGATTACCACTCCCCACAGCGCACTTAAAGAGATAATTTATTTCTGTACCTAAAGATGAGAACTGAAACGATTCTCAGTTATGTGAGTGAGAAACAAAGATGGGTGGAAAAAGATCAGAATGGAGGGACTGCTGAATTCTCCCATTCAGGGACTAGGTCTAACTATCTTTGTGGTCCTGAAACTTAGGACGAGCCAAGAATAAAATAGTCCAGAATAGATATATGTTGAACTATGAATGAAAATTAAAGAAATACAGCTGTATTCTTTAGAACATACTCCTTGCCTTGTTTTTCCAAGGTTGGTAATGGGTTCGTCATCCTCATTCCACTGTATTGTTGCACTGGTTCTCTGATTTGTAAACTACCAGCACAGCATTCTTTTGTGTAGTTTACTGTCCTCTTCATCAGGTACTCTGCAAACAACTGCCAACCAGTAATCAGTGAAAACCGTATTTTCTTACTCAACCGTGCAAAATTAGCACAAAGATTCACAAGGGAGTTATTAAGCACTGTCTTGCAACACCTACAATACAGATATAGTTATATGATATAGACAAACAAAAATAAGAAGCCACTCTTGACAGGTCACACAGGCCTCATAAGAGGTGAGGAACAAATATTTATTCTATCTTAAAGCAACAAAGGTACATTATCACTGGAATAATTTCACACCAAACATCTACAAGAGTTCTTGTCCAAATCTTTTTTTTTTTTTTTTGAGACAGGGTCTGGCTTTGCTGCCTAGGCTGGAGTGTAGTGGTACAATCTCAGCTCACTGCAACCTCCGCCCCTTGGGTTCAAGCGATCCTTCCCATCTCAGCCTCTCAAGTAGCTGGGAATGCAGGCACACACCACCATGCCTAGCTAATTTTTGCATTTGTAGAGACAGGGTTTCACCATGTTGCCCGGGCTGGTCTCGAACTCCTGTGATCAAGTGGTCTGCTCACTTTGGCTTTGCCAAGTGCTGGGATTACAGGCGTGAGCCACCATGCCAAGCTTCTCCTGAATTTCTCGTCAACTATCGTAGCAAACAATTTTTGCGCATTTCTCAGAAACATCTGTATCTAGATTTCTAGAAGTCTAACTTCCTTTTTTTGTCTTCAGATATTAGGTTTAAGTCCAGTTGTCATCCAGATGTTGGTGGGTAACTCTGCCCTCCAGGCAAGGTGCCACGGTCCTTGCCTACTATCTGAGCTGCTTCTCCATAAGTGTTCATGTTGCTCAAATAGGTTAATTTAGGCGGGGTGTGGTGGTTCATGCCTGCAATCCCAGCACTTTGGGAGGCCGAGGTGGGCAGATTGCTCGAGCTCAGAAGTGCAAGACCAGCCTGGGCAACGTGGTGAAACCTCGTTTCTACTAAAAGTACAAAAAATATCTGGGTGTGGTGGGGGGTGCCTGTAGTCCCAGCTACTTGGGATGCTGAGGAGGGAGGGTCATTTGAGCCTAGGAGGCAGAGGTTGCAGTGAGCTGAGATTGCACCATTGTACTCCAGCCTGGGTGACAGAGCAAGACCCTGTATCAGAAAAAAAGAAAAATAGATTTATTTAATTTTGTATTTCTTAGCAGTCTGGGCTCCTGTATCAGGTTTAAACTAATTAGCTCACTAGGCTTACAAAACTGGACATCTCACAAAACCTCAGTTTCCCCTCTGTAAGTGTGAATAACTATAGTGTATATGTCATGGGTTTTTATTAAACAGAAATTAAACATAAAAGCTAGCACAGAGCCAACATTTCCTTCCCTTCCAGCTTGGGGGTATGAAGTATTGCAGTGCATGAAATATATACAACATTGTTCTTAGGGAGAGGAAGGATGTAATCGGGAACATTGCATCTAACAAGACAAGAACTTGATCAGTGAGCCATTCTGATTAAACAGTTACTCTAAGCCAGGTGCTGAGGATAGAAAGACTTTAAAAAAAAACCTGACAGCGATGGGCAGATACACCTGCAAACAAGTAATGACAACACAGCACGCCAAGGGCAGTAGCAGAGGTAGCCTCAGGTGGTGAAATCCCAACACTGCCTGGGGCTGTGAAAGAAGGCTCACAGGAAAGCTAATGCTCAAACCAAGCAAGACTGAAGGAAAAACGTTTGAAAACCAGTGGGGTAAGGTGTTCCAGGGAGGGGGAACAGTAGAATTTGAAGGGCACTGGCTTAACTGCAGTAGCAGGATGGTACAGTGGTTGAGAACTCACGTTTTGGGGTTACGGCAACCCTGGATTTCCACATTAGCACCGAGACTTTCTAACTAGGTCACCATGAGCCAGTTTCTTACCTTCTCTAAGCCTCAGCCATAAAATAGGGATAAAATAATACCTGCCTCGAAGGATTGTTTTCAGAATTCGATGAGGTAATGCACATAAAAGTGCTTAGCATAGCATTTCATGCACAGTAAATAATTGTAATAGCAAATGTTTATGGATCTCCTTCTCCACAAATGTTATTTTTTTATTATTTTCTGGAAATGAAGTGTACCTGGCTAATGAGGCTAAGTTTTACCCAATGGCAGGAGGGAGCTCTGGAAGAGTCCAAGCACAGGACTGTGTGCATCATACATGATCATTAGAAAATCACCCTGGGACGGTGGCAGAGTGGAGAGTGGAGTGTAAGGAAAGAGGCTATAGGCATAAAGATTATTAAGGAGGCTACTAAGCAAGAGACCCTAAATGATTGGATTTGGGCAGCAGTAGGGGAAAGGAAAGAAAGGAGACCAACCCCAGAAGGACTTGGGAAGAACAATCAACAGGACATGAGACATGGTGACCAATTATTGTGGGGTGGGGTAGGGCCATGAGAGGGGATCAGGGGACACTACCCAGATTTCTGAGAAGTAACAGAAGTGGGTTTGGATGGCAAAGTGACAGGCCCAGCTTTAGTCATGCTGCCTTTGATGGGAATGCTCTGTGAACAGGCCAATTGGTCTGTGGGCCTGGAGCTCCACGGAAATGCTTAGAGAAGCCATGAAGACCAGGAGTTCCTATGGGATGAACATGCTGGAAATTATGAGTGAGTATGTTACCGAGAAAACATGAGCAGAGTGAGACAAGACTCCCAGGATGGGTGAGGGAAAAGCTCCCACAAAGAATATTACAGTGGAGAGAAAAATGAAAGAGCAGATGGAGGAGCAAGTACTGCTGTGGAATCTTCAAGGAGGGAGTATAAAATGCAACAGGCACATCAAGTAAGATGACTACAGACAAGTGGCCAACGGTTTGTCTCTAACTTAGAACGCCTGTGGTCATTCAGGTGTCTATCATTAGATTGTCTGAGGTCACCCAGGTGTCCCTATCATTAGAATGCCTGGTATCAGTGAGGAGTGTCTCCCATTAGAATGCCTGTGGTCGGCCATGAGTCTCTATTTTTAGAATGCATGAGGTCGCCCTGTTGTTTCTACCCTTAGAATTCCGGGGATTGCCCGGGTGTCTCTATCATCAGAATGCCTGGGGTCGGCCAGCAGTCTGTGACCACAGACAAGTGGCTAATGGTTTGGCAGTGGAGTGTTTAGTGACAGTTTCAGAAACATGAAAATGAGATTTCCATGGATTCAGGAGTAAATAAAGAGATGGAGATAAATGTAATCTACTCCTTTGAGAAACTTGATTTTGAAAGAATTTTCTTTTTAATGAATAGTCCAAGGGGAATGTGGAATCAGAGCAGTGTCTTTCTAGTTAACTATGGAAAAGACACAGGTGTATTTATATACTGAGAAAATGAGCTGGTAGAGAAGGAGAAGTAGAATATGTTTATCTTTTGTTTTCCCAGATCCCATCTCTTTTCATCTGTTCTAGCCCCCTTGTCCTCACTTCCATTTTCAGTGGCTCATCATCACCCAACTCACAGTCCTCACCACAGATGCCCCAGCCTTGCTGACCCTCTGAGGCATGACCTCTCCCTTGACACAGTCTTGGCTGTTTATCCTTACCCCCATCAACCACAATTTCAGTAAGAGATGCTGCTGATGCCACTTCATCCCAATCCTGTCCCTTCATGTTCCTTAAGATTCCCAGGGTTGGCCAAGTTCTCTGGAGATCACTTGACTCCCAGGCTCTTTGATGTCCATTTTCCCAGAAACCACCATGCACCTGCAGCGGGCAATGGCCCCGAGGAGCATACACCCTGCACTGGCCCCACTGAGCACCTTCTGCAGCTGACAAAAGTGAATCCAGAACCTCACGTGCCTGCTAATTTACAACCACTCCAGCCTGATGCTCTTCTTGTACCCTTTTGCTGAACCCAACCAAATAAAGGCAGAGGTTCTTTCAGATTGCCTAGTTCTTTGCTCTTGCAGGTCCACAGAGAAATCTGACGAGCCACCAGGATTCCGTTGCCAGCGCTGGAGAAGAGTAAAGCCAGCCTGGGGAGACAGATAGCAGGTGGGGCACAGTACTCAAAGCAGCCCCTCTCTGAGAGCACATCTAACCAAACACTCCATCCCTGAACGTCACCTTCAGCTCTCAGGCCCCACTTGGGGGCTCTGAAGGTGGGCTATAGAAAGATGTGAATCTCAGGGGACAATTAAGGGTGTGAATAGGAGAGTTTCTGTTTCCAGTTCCAGACAATGATGAACACAGTGTCATCGGACCCCAGCTCATGAGTCAAACTGCCTGCTTCACAGCGATGCCTGAGGGAATGGGCACAGCAAATGTATTTACCTTGATGGGGTGGTCCCATGGACTACCCAAAGGGGAAGGTGCTGGGGGACAGATGCTGTCTGCCTCCACTTACGCCTCCCCTTGGGCATGACCTCCCCTGCATGGAGACACATAGCCCTGCTCTCACCTGGAAGATCCACACCTGCAGATCTGCCTCATCTGCCCCTTCTCTCACCATCTCCAGGAACTAGGATGGCTATCAAATTTGCCACAGTGTATTTTCATACAGAATGACAGAGAAGAATCTCCCTGCATCGTGGGTAGCTAGTTGTGCCATGTCCTACCACATCTCCGCTGAGCACAGGAACGTATAAACACACTTTAAAACATGTGTATGGGCCAGGGCTGGTGGCTCATGTCTGTAATCCCAACACTTTGGGAGGCTGAGACGGGCGGATTGCTTGAGGCCAGGAGTTCAAGACTAGCCTGGCCAACATGGTGAAACCCTGTTTCTACTAAAAACACAAAAAATTAGCCAGGCATGATGGCGCATGCCTGTAGTCCCAGCTAATCAGGAGACTGAGGCAGGAGAATCACTTGAACCTGGGAGCTGGAGGTTGCAGTGAGTCGAGATCGTGCCACTGCACTATAGCATGGGCAACAGAGTGAGACTCCATCTCAAAAAAACAAAACAAAACAAAACAAAACATGTGTATGATCCACCCTGTGATGTGCTTCATATCCCAGACCCAGTTGACCAGACCCACTTTCCGTCTCCTCTCCAAGCACCCACCAAACCAAGACACGCACACTGAGCTAGCATCTTGCGATGAATTTCCGCAGGTCCCCCAGCTGCCTTTTGGGGCGTGGCCACTTTCAATGAAAAAGAAAAGCCAGAAGTTGTGCTTCTGCTGAGATTCTTGCAGCCTCCTTACAGCTAAGTGTTGCCTGACTGGGACTCATCTCTGATATCAGGGCATCATGCAGCCAAGCCTGCTACAGCATGGACTTCCATGTTCAGGTCAGGATGGTGGATGGCTAACACAGGGCCTTCTGGAAGCATTCTGCCAGCCCAAGTACGCTTCACAGCTTTGATAACATTCTACAGGATACCAAGAAAGTTTATGAGGAAGTGCTAGCGACGTCACAAGTCTACGACTGACTCCCTACGAGAGCACTGCCAAGAGAAGTAGTCACTGAAACCCACCTGAGGAGCATCCTAAATTAAAACATTTTATGACCTTGCCTGTCTCAAGAAACGCAGGCCCAGCCTAATACTCCATAAGGAAGGTGGCCTTGCTGAAGGTATAGTCTCTATGCCATCTATACTCCTGATCTTGTTTTCCCTTTCCCTTGTTCTCCATTTCCTCCTTCGCAGTCCACCTCGGTTTCCAACACTTGTCTCAACCTTCCATTTCCTTGACAACTATTCTTGGACACACTTTTCTGTCTCAAGCTTGTATTTCCTTCAAGATACAGCAATGGGCCAGGAGTGGTGGCTCATGCCTATAATCCCAGCACTTTAGGAGGCTGAGCAGGACAGATGTTGGAGCCTAGGAGTTCGAGACCAACTTGGGCAATGTGGAAAAAACCCCATCTCTACAAAAGAAATACAGTAATTCCAGGTATGTCGGGGTGCCCCTGTGGTCCCAGCTACTCGTGAGGCTGAGGTGAGGGATCACTTGAGCCTAAGAGTTCAAAGCTACAGTGAGCTGTGACGGCTCTACTGCACTCCAGCCTGAACAACAGAATGAGACCACGTCTTAAAAATAAAAAAGACACAGCTGTGGCATTTATGGTCTCTGAACCCTACAAAGGGGCTGTAAACAACTGGCAATTGGCACCCCACTCCTATGGTCTACTTTCTTTCCCAGACCTAGCTGACCAGACCCACTTTCTTCCCCCCACTTCCACCCCACCCCCCACCACCAAGACAGAGTCTTGCTCTGTCACCCAGGCTGGAGTGCAGTGGCGCGATCTTGGCTCACTACAACCACCGCCTCCCGGGTTCAAGCAATTCTGCCTCAGTCTCCCGAGTAGCTGGGACTACAGGTATGCGCCACCACACCCAGCTAATTTTTGTATTTTTAGTAGAGACAGGGTTTCACCACGTTGGCCATCAGGCCCAGCTAATTTTTGTATTTTTAGTAAAGGCAGGGTTTCACCATGTTGGTCAGGCTAGTCTCAAACTCCTGACCTCGTGATCTGCCCACCTTGGCCTCTCAAAGTGCTGGGATTACATACAGGCGTGAGCCACCATGCCCAGCCCAGACCCACTTTCCATATCCTCCCAGGAAATAAGGTAAGACAACACAAGGACCTGCAGATGCTACTCAACAGAGAGCCACGAGCATGGAGGTCATCTATTTACAGTATTTATCTACCTTTACCACACCCCACCCCACCTTTACCTGCCCCCAGAAGGCTTCATGTTGCACCTTTAAACCTGTGCCCACCTCTTAGTGGTAGAAGTCCACATACATTTAAGTGGGAATTTCAAGTTCTGGACCGGAGTTCACCAACAGAAATTTCTGTAATGACGTTCTATATCTGTACATTGCAATATGTTAGCCACTGGCCACTTATGGGTACTGTGCACTTGATATGTGGCTGATGTGACTAAGGAACTGAATTATTAATGTTATTTCATTCTAATTAATTTAAACTGAAATAGCCACATATGGCTAGCGGCCAACATATTGGACAGTGCAGCTCTAGACAATTCCAGCCAAGCTGACCCTAGAACCAGAGTAAAAATACTAAGTTTCAGAACGATGGGAGCAGGCTTTCCAGGAGAGGACCAGGTACCTTGTCCCTAAGCCTTGAATGGGGCCACTGCCCTCTCCAAAAGGAAGCAAACCAGGATGGGCAGAGGCAGCTGAATGTGAGTTTGAGGACGAGGCAGGGTTAAGACAGAATCTAATGGGGTCATAATGGGGGATGATATATGGAAATGAAGCATAAGGAGAGGTAGAGATGGAGGTGGAGGAGGGAAAGGAAGCAGGTCCCTCCTTGTTGACTTAGTACTAGCACCAATCTTGGCAAGCTCTAAAACCTTCATTACACCCTTTTCCCCTTCCCCCCTTTATTGCCACATCCAATGAAAGAATCATTACATATCTTCTAATGCAATCCCCTCATTCCACAGATGCATAAACTGAGGCCCAGAGAGGTGACTGGGCTGTCCAGTCATATGCTGAATCTGCAGCAGGATCAAGATCAGACTGTGTCCTCCCCACTCTCAAGCCCATGTGTCCTCTCCCACCCTTAACCAGCTCCACTAAAGGAAGGCAGGACTGCGGAAGGAGAACTGCAGGTAGACAACGAGCAGGCAGAGAGAGGCCCAGAAGAGGCACCAGCGAAGAGACAAGAAGTTATAACCGGATCCCGCCTGGGCCCTCGGCTTGGAGGCTTCAGAGAATGTGTAGGCGGTCGCCTCCTCCTCCAGCAGCTTCTCGCTGGGCTTCCAGTGCACGATGCCCTCCTGGCAGGCCTCGCAGAACTCTGTACGATGTGGCCCGCTGTCCGGGCGGCTGGCCACGTGAATGCGGTACTGGCCACCGTCCTCGCCGTAGCACTGCTCGCGCAGGCTGGTGATGAGGTTGTCCACCAAGCCCTCGATGTTCTCCTCCAGCATGCTGGACTCGTCCTGCCGCGCCGAGCCGCACTCATAGCACAGCTGCTTGAAGACACGCATGCGCACTGAGCCCATCCGCCGGGCACGGTCCAGATGCATCTGAAAGAGGATGACCACGTGGGCAGACTGCCAGGTGTGCCAGCACCAGGAGCAATGGAACCTGCCGGGAGGAGAAGGAGGGGTGGAGAAGGTGGGTCTCCCAGAGACAGCCCGCCCTGAGGAGCTCTGAGGGGGGAAAAAGGCCTGTGTGCCCGTGCTTAGAGATGGAGGCAGAGTGTTTACTGCCCTGTGGATTCATTAGCACTCCAAGGCCTGCCTGCTATCGCCTCCTCCTGGTGAGCACCCCTGGGACCCAAGCAGCATCCTCAGGAGCCAGTGCCCAAGCCATCTGGCATCCAGCAGTGCTCTAGAGCGTGCCTCCTGCGGTCTCAGCTACCCCCGAGCCCAATGCACTCAGGTCTTGCACCTGGGCGCTGTGTAGGGTCATTTCCCCTCTCTGGGCTTCATTTCTCATGTGTGAAATGAAGTGTGTTGGCGTTCAATAAGGGTCCTTCCTCTGTGACCTCCTGCAATTCTAATAAGAAGGATGACATACACCATCTAACGCATCTTGCTTACTCTGGGGAGAAGAGACACCTCTACTTGTGCCAAGCACAGACCCTGGCACACTGTAGGTCCTCAGTATGCCACTGAGAATGACGGGATGGGTAGGATCAACTGGCTTTGGGAGGAACTACCAAGTTTAGTTACTACATCTTCACAAAGAACGCTCCCCAGTCTCTTGACAAGTCATCTCTAGATCCCCCTCTAGCCCTGCAGTGGGGACTGGAAAAGTGGGTACTCATTCCCATTGCCACTCCTCACACACACAGACACACGCACACATGCTTTGTCTCTCTCTCTTACATGCACACAGGCCACTTGGCCTAACCTGGGTTTTCTAGAGTCCCAACCTCAGGAAGTGTGGTGGGTGGTAGCCTGGGGCTCATCTAGGCCAGCCCCACTCATTCCACCCCACCACTGCCTGCATACTTCAGTGATGCACCTCCTTACCTCCAGGGCAGTTCTTTCCTTCCCTGAGATGAGCCCCCTCCAGGCCTCTGTTACAGAGGCTTCACGGGCAGTCCATCCACTGAGCTGACCCTGACCTCATCACTGGCCCTGTCTGGATCCATTGTATGATGGCCTTGAAGGACTTCTGATGAGGAACTCAATTCAATCCAACAGACACCACTCAACACCTACCATATGCCAAACACCACTCAACCTAGGCTGTGGGATAGAGACGAGGCCAAGCCAGTCCCTGGCCCTTGAAAGCCTGATCACATGAGCATAGAACAGTACCCAGAATGGCCCAAGGCGGGGTTGGCAGGTCAGAGGAATCTAGTTGGTACTGAACCAGGAGAGGTTACCCTGCCCCCAGTGCTGGGCGAGAGCTGCAGGGCATCTGACTGTTTAGAGACAGAGTGAACCTGTGCACAAATAAGCTCATGGGCAACAGTTCTTCAGCCCTTCCTGAGGCCAGCTGGGAGCCACAAGTCACCAGCCAGGAGTAAGAGGAGCTTATCCCTGAGGCAAGAGGAGACATAAGTTTGCTGAGCTCAACCCCTAAACTCTGGATCCCAGGCACTCAAGTTTCCAGGCCTCTGCCATCTCTCCCAGCAGGCAGTTCAAATGCTGTATATTTTCAGTCTCCTTCTACACCTTTTTACATCAAGCCAACCCAGAGTTGCTTCACCTCCATCAAACCAGGCCTCACATCTTAAATTCAAAAATATCAGATCTGGGGACAGGGGAGCTTAAGAAGCATCTAGTCAGCCCTTTATTTCACTGAGAAGAGACTGACACACAGATAGTAAGAGAGGCATCCATGTACACACCGGTAGTTAGAGGCAGAGCCAGTGCCCAGCACATAATAGGTACCCAACAGATGCTTCTTGAATTGATGGAACTGACATGAATCAGCCAACCTCTGGCTTTCTTGTGTTTTTTTTTTTTTTCCACAAGCCAGGTTTACTCCAATAATTCCAGATCTTGGGGCAAGAGTACAAATGTGAGCTCCCCACCCACATCTTGCCTCCTCTGTTCCCATCCTCAGCACCATTCTGTACCACGAGAAGCTTCAAACACATACACGTGTGAACAGCCCAGCCTTTGTGTCCGTGTTCTGGCTACATCTCCAAATCACAGTAACCTATTGGCCTCTCTTGAATCAAAGGACACAGGGAAAAGGCCTGCACAGACCCTACAGATGGCCTCCTTTTAGATCATGATTTGGGACTGGGACTACTGAAATCCCTGCCCAAACTACCACAAGACTTGAAGTAGTTTGGGCAGGGATTTCTGTAGTCCCAGTCCCAAATCATGATCTAAAAGGAGGAAAGGCATGTGGACTTTAGACGGCCTTGTCCCCTTGGCCTCAAGGACTCTTTGCACTGCGTTGGATGTGCAGTTCCTATAAAGGGTGGGACCATGGGCTCTAAGTTCCTAAAGAAGGTTTTGCTCAAAGTTAAATCTTTTTATCACAGGTACATAAATAATAGAGCTAGAGTGGGTAGGATTGATTATCTAAGACCAACCCCCTCATTTTGTAAATATAAAAACAGAGAGCCAGAAAGGGAAACAGACTTGCCAAGTTTACAGGGCTACTTAGCTGTATATAGCCAGTTCATAGCACATAGCAGGTGGTCAATAAATATTTCTGTATTCAGATCAATTTGGATTAATTCACTAAACATATCTAGGACCAGAGCATAGCTACACCCCCCACATCCCCCAACTTCTAGGTTAAGGCTTTCCCCAATGGAACTCATAGCTTCCTTCCTTTAGTTCCAACTCACTCTTTAAATGTCAGAGATTGCAGGGACGTAGAAGATATTACAGCTCTTCATTTAATGTGGACAACTAAGACCAAAAGATAGACCATAATTTGCTCAGGGTCACCCAGGAAGTTGGTGGTATTGCTAGGATTAAAACCAAGAACTCTGTGACCCAGCCGGCTGTTCTTTTTTTTCCCCCATCTGAGCTAACACCAGAATGAGCCTGCCCCAGGGACGGGGCTCTATCTCTCCTTGGAAAATACCCCACAGCTGTGACCCATGGGCTGTCTTCAAGGTCCCTCCCCACTGAGCCTCTCACCTGCCTGAGGCATGCTGCTCCACATACTGCTTCCAGCCAGGGGCCAGCTCACTGGGCTTGAGGTTGGGGTCTATGATGAGCTCCCAACTGTCTGCAGGCTTTGCCACCTCCATCTTCTCATAGAAGACTTTCTTCCACTCACAAGTGGTCAAGCTGGTACACATGGTCCTGCTGGCAGAGGTGGCAGTTCGAGCTCAGCCCTGGTGAGAACACAGAAACAGCACGATTAGGTGCGTGACAATTCAGTGTCTAAGATCTGAGAATCCTTATTGGCAGGACTGGGAGGAAACAGGACCCAGCTCCCTCCTTTGTTACCCTGGAACCTGTTACCATGGTAGCCAGGAAGGGCACCAAGAGGGAGGGCTGGGGAGAAGGGAAGCCCCAAGGGGGAGTTTCAGGGCCCTGAGCTAGGCTTGAGAGGCAGCGCTGGGTAGGACTGAGAGGAGCAAGCATGGTGGGAGGCCCCAACCTCAGACCACACTCACTGGGGTTTCCAGAGGTCTCCAGGAGGCAAGGATATTTGGTGGCCCTGCTGCACCCAACTGTTCTTCTAGCATTCTCCACATCGTGTGCTATAGTAACTATGACACCCTAGGAAGTCAAAGAGAAATGAGGGACAGGGAAAGGCAGAGCCTGCTGCTTCCACACCCCCTGATGTGCTGTGACCATCACTTACCGTGTGTCTAGCACAAACTGCTTGACCTGTGTGCTGGCCAAGGCAGATCAGATCAGGAAACTGAAGGTTATGCAACCCCTAAGTGACTCATCCAAGATTCAGATCTAGGCCTTCTGAACCAAGCTCATCTGTTTATTTATTTTAGTACTGTTGTGCTCCTAACAGGGAATTGAGTGAGAAGTAACATCTCTTTGTCGAGGGCAATCTCAGACCAGTTGGTGAGCTAGAATGTAATTTCACATGCCATGAAAAACACAGTAATAACATTTCAGATTCATAGCACCATAGAACTGTTAGAGCCCATATCATATTCAGTTCCTGGTCCCAAGCCAGGCTAAGGCGGCTACTGGAGGAGTGAGTTTGTTCTGTGCTGCAGGCTCCTGCTGCCTCCATTGCTGCTAAGCTGGAGCAAGAGAGCATCCATAGCTCTGTGATGCCCAATTTAAATTCTTTAGAGGCTTTGATTTCAAATTTGGTAATCCAGGTGAAGACATGGTCACCTGAAGGGAGGTAGCCTTCAGCATGGAAAAGACCAGGCATGTGGCTGCTTACTCTAGCTTTGGTCCAACTTCCAGCTGTAATCATCTTATAATTCTTTAACCTGGATCCCTGGACATGCGGAGTTTCAACAGTAAACAGCATCAAGAAGTGAAATAGGTTGCTAAGAACCAGAAGCTCTTGGTGTTGAGTTGCCAAATGGTTTTCTGGAAGGGTGAGGTCAGGGGCAATGTCACTGGATTCTCTCTTGAAATGAAAATGTGTTACTCTAGTGGCTTTGTGCTAAAGACCTCAGAAAGGACACAATTGTCTTAGAACCATTGATTGGTAGCTCTAGAAGAGCTCTTTTATTTTTAAAAATCTGATTTGTTTCTTCAACTCTTCATTTCTTAACCAAAATTTCTTGACATTGAATTAAGACAACTGAGGCCTAGAAATGGAAAATTACTGGGCCAAGCTCTCAGGACTGGGTAGCTCAAACCTCACAGGGGGATTCCCTCAGAAGCCAGTTACCAGACCAGGTGAGACAGAGGGATCCATGAATGGCCGGGAATTGAATGAAGCTGAGATGAGCTTATGGCCTGGCCTAGACCCTTGTGCCAGGAATGAACTTCTGAGAAATATTATACCCTTGTTCCCAGAACAAATGGCAATAAAGGAAAAACAGAAAGAGGATGAGAATTGTCAGGGTTTACCTGTTGTGTGTGTGGTTTTTTTTTTTTTTTTTTTGCCCTCAAATGATGCAATCCCCTTAGGCTTAGTGTCAGGTTTAATTTAGCATAGCAGCTCTCTAAGCAGAGAGCAATATAATTCATCTTTCTGTATAACAGCACCGTTTTCACTTTTCATACAATCGATGAGCACAATTAGTACTTCAATTTTCCGTGAATGGCACTATGTTATTCCAGATCCCACGATTTAAGAGCTTACCAATGTATATTGTGTACAGCTGTGGCCACATCACACTCTGGCAACTTCATTATACATCTTTTATTTAGGTAGTACTTTTTCAAATAAAGAAATCGTTATTTCTTTGTAAAATAAAATACTGTGCACCTGTATTCTGCAAACAAATCAGCAAGGGGGAGAGGATGGATAAAAGAATGACTTCTCCCCTTCAATTTGGAGTGCAGGTTAATGAAGAGCTTTGTAAAATATTTATTATTCAAATTTTACTTATTAGAGTAATGTAAGAAATGCCAGTGAGGAGCCTAAAATGACAAAGTAATGAAGAGTTGAAAAGGTGTGTACATCGAAATCATCTAGGGAGTTTGGAAAACGATATATACCTCTGCCTCAGATTTCAATACATGTTCTTGAGGAGACAAATTTGCTCTCCACCTGCTCCAGTCCTGGGAAGGATCCCTTCTACTGCCAGCCATTGTTACTGATGCGATATGTTGTCCCACAGGCTACTGGAGGCCAAAAATGAAAAACAAAAAAAGAAGATTGAGTAAAATGAGCAAGTGGTTTATAATATGCCTTTCCCAGGAAATAGATCCAGGACAAATGCAAGCTATGTCCTATCTTCTCCTGTCTCTCTGCAATTCAAAGAACCATAGACGATGCTATAGGGCGAATCCAAGATCCCCTGGGGAGTATTTTCAAACGATATTAGGAAGGCCTCTCCATCCCCAGGTTGTAGCACTTGGCGAGAGCATGGTCCAAGCTCGCACTCTTTGGGTGGGAGCTGATCTCTGAATCTCAGGGGAGGCCACATAGAGCAGTCCGTGGCTCTCTAATATGGCGCATAATGTAGAAACAACATCCCAGGAAGACTTCATGCTGCCCTTTTATTAATTGGCAGCAACCGGAGCAACTGCAGGCAGATGACGTTCTGTTTCTGCTGATGTCCAAGGGTCCAAATTCTACGTGCTGTGCTTCCCAGTACCCCAAAGGCTCTGGAGTCTGTATTAAGAGTGGCCATATCTACTTACCTTTTTTCAGGGCCTTATTATCCTACGTAGAGATTTGCTGCAGAATTATCACACTATTTATGGGATGTAAATAAATAAAAAAACAGATGGAAATAGGGTGTACTCCATGCAAGGGAGAAAAAAAAAAGAGATGGGGGTTGAGTTAGGAAGGAAGAATATAGAGGGTCTGGGGGCACTTTCAGCGGGTACAGCCTATGCTGCTTCTGTCCAAGAGGCTGAGGACCTTCTTCAGAGTTCCTTAGGTATACTCAGAGAACCTGTTAGTTTCTGCTGAGCTAAGGCTCAACACACACAAAAATAGCCATGACTCCTCTCTGGGACACTCCCAGCCATCAAGGCAGGGTGAAAAGGGAGCATGAGATAGATTATGGCAGCTTTTAAAGCATCCATTCTAAAAATGACAGTGCTGGGGTCAATATCCTGGGCAGATTTTAAAAAATACATATCTTTCCTTTTAAATCCACATTTACCCAGGAGAACGTGTGTAGTTCCAGCACTTTCCAGGAGATACCAATTCACACAAGGAAAGGACCCATTAAAGCTGAGTCCATTCCTGAGGCAAGTCTTTTACTATAAATAGAACTAATTTTACCTTGAGTGTCTATCTTTAGGAACCAGGTCACCTTCCAAATACTGATGGGGATTTCTCGATGAGCAGTCAGAAAGGCTGTTTGGCCCCAACACTGAGCTCAGTTAACTTTCTTGGAGACTTTCCATATGCAGAATTGACTGCGTACTTCAATTTATATGGGAGTGAGGAGGAAAAGGACTAATACACTCATTAGTATTGTATTTACCCTTAAGGCTGGATACTGACTTTCCTTTTTTCTTATCCAAAAATGAAGATAAAAGTGTTCAAGTGCATAAAATTGGACAAACATTACATAGATATTACATAAACAGGCAGTTAAAAGCCCCCAGTAAAGATTTAAACAGACCACTTAGCTCTGACTTTGGAATCAGAAGATACGCAGTCGATAGGAGTCACAGGCCCAAAATGATCAGGCTTTGCTTAGAGTTAAGTTAAGTATGCTAGAAACACTTCAATTTATTTCCCCAGTTGTCAAGCAATTGGAAAGAGCAGATCTACACACTATAAAAATGTTTCTCACTCCCAAGGATAAGGCAGGCAGGTTTAATAGTAAAACAAAGCATATGAGTTGCAGATCTTACACGAGATGTAAAACAAAGATGTTAAACGAAGACGTTTTCCATGAGATGTAACACAAAGCATATGAGATGCAGATCTGTATATTTCTCAGGAAATTTGAGCTTTCTTGATATATGCTTATAGACGCTATAGTTGGAAAGCTACGTTTCTTGCAAAGTCCCGAGGTGAATGTAAGAAAAGCTTGGAAAGAGAGAACGCTGCAAGAAAATCCACTGACAAGAATAAAAATAATTTTAAAAGAGAAAGATCCATTGTTAGTGAAACAAGAAAATGGCCGCAACTACAAGCCAGAACATCTAACAATTAGAGTTAAATTTGGATATAGAGTGGGAGCACATGAAGTACCAATGCATGCCTCACTTCATCTCACGCAGACTGAATATTTCTTTTTTTCTTTGTTCTTGGGACAGACTCTTACTATGTCACGCAAGCTGGAGTGCAATGGCATGATCTCAGCTCACTGCAACCTCCGCCTCCTGAGTTCAAGTGATTCTCCTGCCTCAGCCTCCTGAGCAGCTGGGATCACAGATGTGCACCACCACACCTGGCTAATTTTTGTATTTTTAGTAAAGATGGGGTTTCGCCATGTTGGCCAGGCTGGTCTCGAACTCCTGACGTTGTGATCCACCCACGTTGGCCTCCCCAAGTGCTGGGATTACAGGCGTGAGCCACTGAGCCTGGCCAGAGTGAGTATTTCTTTAAACATGACCCGCCCCAGTAACAATGAACACACCTACCATGCACATCTGGGTTCCTAATACCGTTCTCCAATTAAAACAACAGCAGCAAACTAGGTCTTCTTGGAAAAATTATATCAAAGCTCATTCATTCCTATGTCTGGAGGTTGATGCTGCCTGTGAGACGGGACCACAGCTAGGGCTATGGGCCAAAACATCTACACATGGCCTTTCTGTGGAGCCTGGGCTTCCTCACAGGATGCTGGTGGAGTTCCAAGGGCTGGTGTCCCCAAAGAATCAGACAGAAGCTGTGCCTCCTTTCATGAGCTACCCTCAAAAGTCACAGAGCAACACTTTCACCATTGCCCAGATTCAAGGTAAAGGAACATAGACCCCACATTTGGAGAGGAGGAAGGTCAAAGCTATGTTGTAAGAAGAAGATGCAAGTCGGGAGGTACCGTTGTGACAGTCTTTGGAAAACATGCGTTATCACAGCAGGTAGGGAAGTCAATAAGGCTTCCACAGAAGAAGTGTTATGTGAACAAACCCTTACAGGATAAGCAATTGGCAACTAAATAAAATTTTTTAAAGGGGTGCTTTTCCCTAAGGAGGGGAAAGCATGGGCAAAGACTTAGAAAATGAAGTGATACAGAATCATTCTTGAAACTCCGTATCATTTAAGACATCTGGGTCACACAGAAGAGTGATGGAAGTTGAGGCCTGAGAGATATGTGGGACCTGGATTATGAAGGAGTTTTTAACGTCCTGGGAAAAGTAAGATTTTGCCTTAGAGGGGATGTGAAATTACTAAATCGTTTTAGGCCTGAACTACATGATCGTATTTGCATATCAACAACGTGCTATTTAAGCACATTGCTCTCTCTCCCTTTTCCCCATAAATTGGCTGGTGTCTAAAAATGCTGTTTCCATGACACACTTGCCGTGAATTCTAATCCGCTTAGCTCTTTGCAAATCTAGATCCCTCTGTAGGAGGTGTGAAAAGGACCTTCACTCCGTTATCCAAAAGTGCTCTCTAGCGAGAACACTCCATTGAATACTCTTTTGTACACTCCCAATTGAAGCCCACTGGACTAAGTGTCATGAGAAGATGGAAAAATAGTTTACAATGTTTTATATTGAAAAGTAATTAATAGAATTGGAATATTAAATTTTTAATGAATTTTTATTGTCAATAAACCTTCTATGGACTATTTTCCCCCAATGAAGGTACATGTGAACAAGAAATAGATACACTGATGTTTGTAAGTCTCCAGTAGTACATCAGCATGTGACAAATGAACACAGACACCCAGGGGCTATATCTACCAAATTGCCTTAAGTCTCCTACCTAGATTTTTCATGCTATAGGAAGACAGAAAAATCTTAATGTGGATTTATGCTGGTAGGCAGGGGGAAAGAAGGAGTTTGAAAATAATTTACAGTGAAGAGTAAACTCTGTGATGACAAAGTAGCAACTGTTGGTGCCGGTGCCATAACAGTTACTTAATCTGTGTCATGCCCTGAAAGGCAATTAAGTGAAGTCTGAGTGGGTGAAGAAACTCTTAAGATTCAGTCCAAAATGGTTTCAATGTCCAAGGGGACCCATTGATGGAAGCTGGTCATGGGCAACACCAAACTCATTCTATCCAGAGAATTTGTATGATGCAAGAAATAGCAAAAGTTTCAAGCTGATTCTTGAGGCATCAGAAGCTGGGCAAAAAAACAGCAGACTAGTTTCTCATCTTAAATACTAGTTGCAGGAGTGGACCTTAATTTAATATACCTTAATTATAATAAAAGGTAATGGTGATAAAGTCCTCACTATGCACTATGAGTTTTTCTAAGTACTTTATGTATATTAATTCATTTAAGCACACACAATAACCCTATGAGGTGGATACTATAATTATTTTCCCCGTTTAGATAAGAGGAAACCGAGACTCAGAAAGGTTGAGTGATTTACTAGTGGTCATATAGTTAATAAGTGACAGTTCCGGGATTTGGACTCATACAATCTGGCTTACTGACTATGCATATTTATCCACTAAACTATTCCCTAGGCCCAGTTTTTTGTTGTTTTTTTTTTTCCTGTCTTCCCAGGAGTAGAACCTAGGCACAGTTTTTAAAGTAATAAACTCACTGTAAAATGTCAAATGTCAAATGATACAAAAATATATTAACTATTAAAACCCCACCTCTCCCTGACATTCGTTTTTTCCAAGTTACTATTTTTTTCCAAGTTACTATTGTTAAACTACTTTTTCCAAGTTACTATTGTTAAACATTTAGAATTTATTTGATTAAAAAATGCATTTGATTTTTAAAACATTGCAGTGTTTTATAGGATCTCTAATGTTTAAAAAAAGTTACATGGCATTGACATCTTCCAAGTTTGGTGCACAATGGCTTGTAAGACATAGATTCGAAGCTTGTTTGTGAGCCTCTGTTAGCTGAGCACTATCTGAAATCGGCATCAGCACCTCACCGTGGCTTGCATGTTCCACTGCACAGGCAGTACCTTGGGAATATATTAAAATACTGTCTCTGGTGGGCACGCCTGTAATGCCAGCACTTTGGGAGGCCGAGGTGGGCAGATTACGAAGTCAGGAGTTCAAGACCAGTCTGGCCAATATAGTGAAATCCCATCTCTACTAAAAATACAAAAAATCGGCCAGGCATGGTGGTGCACACTTGTAACCCCAGTTACTCAGGAGGCTGAGGCAGAAGAATTGTGTGAACCCGGGAGGCGGAGGTTGCAGTGAGCCGAGATCACACCATTGCACTCCAGCCTGGGTGACAGTATGAGACTCTGTCTCAAAATAAATAAATACATACATACATACATACATACTGTCTCTGTGTGAAAATGTTTATCTAAAGAGGGAGGAACCATCATTAAAAGTTGAAAAAATGTTAACATGATGTGAGGACATGCACTGGCAACATGTGTGTGATGAATAATTTTATGTCAACTTCACTTGGCCAAGGGGTGCTCAAATACCTTCTCAGACACGATTTCTGGATGTGTCTGTGAGGGTGTTTTTGGAAGAGATCAGCCATTTGAACCGGTGAATTGAGGAAAGCAGATGGCCCTCCCCACGTGGATGGGCATCATCCAATCCATTAAGGGCCTCAATAGAACGAAAAGGCAATGCAGGAAAGTTGAATTCACTCTCTGCCTGACTTTTGAGCTGAGACATTGATCTCCTACCCTCAACTCCTGGTTCTCTGGCCTTGAGACTCAGGCTAGAATCTACAAGATTAGCTCTCTGGCTGTCAGGCCTTCAAACTATGCCAGTGGCTTTCCTAGGTCTTCGGCTTGCAGCTGGCAAGACTGTGGGACTTTTCAGCCTCCATAATCACATGAGCCAATTCCTCATAATAAATGTCTTCCTAAATATCCACACACACAATTTATATAATACATATATTATATGTGTGTGTATGTGTATATCCTGTACAAGCACACACACATAAATATCTATCTTATTGGTTCTGTTTCTCTGAAGAACCTGGGAACCATATGATACGTATGGTTCTCCATATATTTAGGTTTATATATATATACACGTGCATGTATACAATATACATATACATATGTGTATATATTACCTAAATATATGGAGAACCATACAAATACACATACACACACACACAGAGATACACACCCCACATATAGATCCTATCAATTCCGTTTATCTGGACAATGCTGACTAATACACCATGATTCTCTCTAAATGGGATTTCAGAAAAAGCCCAAAAACCTTTGCAAACATTTCTGGGTTTTCGACTGGAGGATTCCTGAAAGCGTAGGCCAAAATTCTCTGGCAATGTCAAGGGTCCACTGTTGGCACAAAGCTCTCTATGGGGAGTCAGGAGACCCAGGTTCTTATCTCAAACTTGTAATAACCCTAGATAAATCAGTTGAGTATCCTGAGCATCAATTTTCTAGATGCCGAATTAGAAATTTCAAAGGTGCTGACCTCTAAAACCCCATTCTCTGCTGCGATTTTGGATGTCTAAAGGCACCATGTGAAGCAAAGTGCACTCACTGCTCCTAATACGCGTAGCCACCCCTTTTGCTGTTTCTGTGCATCTCTATCCTGGTTTTGGTGTGCTTTTGCTTCCAATGGCTCAAAGAGTCTTTCAGCTTGGTCTGCACTTTAGGATCCAAGGAATATAGGCAGTGTCCAGGGGAGTCTATTTTTAAATGCATTCGGTAAGCATCTATTAACACCTTGTCAGGTGAGGCTCTGAGGCTACTGGTATGACTGAAACATGGTCCCTGCCCTCATGGATTCAGTCTGGGGCAGAGATAGTATCACCTTTATTTTTTTTTCAGCCTTGAAGCAATCGACACCTGCACCGTGCACTATGCCTTTAGGGAACCCACTGCTCTTCTGTTAGAAGGAAACTCTCAGCTTTCCTTGTTTGACCCATGAGTTGTTTCGAGGGAATTTTTTAAAAAATGTATAAACAAGTGGAATTTTTCCAGTTCCCTTTTCATTATTGATTTCTAACTTAACAGCACTGTTCTTAGAGAATGTGGTCTGTATGGCACCAATACATTGAAGTTTTCTAAGGCAACTGTTGATCTTTCTTAATTATGATTTTCTGTATTTAATTTTTAAACGTTTATGCTGAATCAATTTAGAGAGATAATATGTTAATTACAACCTCAGACTCTAGAGCCAGATCTAGATTTTCCTCTCAGCTCTGCCAATGAC
Source organism: Papio anubis (assembly GCF_008728515.1). Taxonomy (NCBI): domain Eukaryota; kingdom Metazoa; phylum Chordata; class Mammalia; order Primates; family Cercopithecidae; genus Papio; species Papio anubis. The sequence goes on from NC_044977.1 coordinate 183,798,058, forward strand.
TGGCTGCATAAAATTGGGTGATGATCTCAGTCTCCACATCTGTAAAGTAAGAAAAATAAAACAGACTATTGCAGTGGGTTCCGGAGAGGATCAAATAAGCTCATACTTGCACAGAACCAAAAACAGTTCTTGGCACATAGTGAGTGCTCAATAAATGTTATTTAATATTATTTTTCTACTTACATTATACATTCCATTTATAGAACATTCTCAAAAAGACAAAGTTATAGAGGTAGAGAACAGATCAGAGGTTGCCAGAGGTTAGAGATGAAGGGAGGGAAACAGGATGACGATAAAAAGGTAGCACAAATTGTCTTCGGTGTGATAGTACCGTTGTATATCTTGATTGGGGTGGTGCCTGTGTGAATCTACAAATCCAGCAAAATTGCATAGAAACACACACGCACACATACGCACATACACATACACACGAGTGCATGTAAAACGAGTTAAGTCTGAATAAGGTCTGTGGATTATACCCACTGTGTCAACTTCCTGGTTTGGATATTGTGCTATCGTTAGGTAAGACCTTACCATTGAGGGAAACTTGGAGAAGGGTACACAGGACCTCTCGACACTATTTTTTGTAACTTTTTGTGAATCCATAGCTATTTAAAAATTTAAAAAACTTCTAAATTATCCTGGCATATGGTGAATAATAAATGTTACGTTTTGTCATAGCTGTTTTTCAAGTTTTTATGTATATTTAACACATATTAATTTTGAAATTAAATTCAGAACAATAGATACAATTTTTAAAAAGACAAAGTGTATCTCAGCCAAGTTCCATATTGTTACACGTAGAGGAACTTTGAGCCCTTTGTGAGTTGAAAAATGAATTAGAATTTCTGATAACTAGTGTCATTTTGTTCGCTCCTTTCGAATTGTGAAAATATCGGGAGGTATGAATAAGAAAACCCTAAGTCCCGAATCCATGCGTGTTGGTCTCGTGGATGCAGGAAAACTTGGGAACAATAGATGAGAATGGACTGACCCCCAGCAATTAGAACTCTGTGGTCTCAACGAATGGTTTATATTCCCAGAACGCCCCGAGTGAGAGCAATCTCCTACCTCCATCACTCAGTTACTTTGACCAGAAAAGTCCTTGTCACTGTTTCCAAAAGGAGTCTTGAAGATTATCCTATATAGTCTTCGCATTTGCAGTCAGAAGCTGAGGCCCAGGGACGGTAGCTGGTCAAATGCAGAGTCTGGTCTTCAGTCAAGGCGAAAGCTGTTTGCTCTGGGTCTTACTGTGGCAGGGCCTAGGACAGCAGAGACTTGATGCTGTCTCCCACCCACAACTACCCAGAGTCATTGAGTGTCATCAGGAGAACAATGCTCAGTACTCAGTACACAATGCCTCAGTACTCAGGCCTTCAGTACTGAAGGGGAACAGGGAGGGGATTGAGATGCACCCAGCCCACAGCCTAGGCACCAGCCGTCCAGGGACACCGGCCTACACTGTGATGCAGGTGGTGAGCGCCATGGCATGTCCCAGTGGCTTCCTCTCTGTCCACGCCCAGAATTCACAATTTCGACCCTAAGAGAATACCAACCCTAAAAGCCTAAATTTTCTTCTTACACTGTTGTGAGTTGAAAAAGTTGTGCTCAGGGATAGACAAACGTTACCAGAGGAGGGTGTCCAGGTTCTCGGCATTTTGAACAAAGAAATGGACAAAACATACAAAGTTATGAAAGAATAAAGCAAAGAGAGCATAGATTTATTGAAACGAAAGTATACTCCACAAAGCGACAATGGGCTTCAGCAAGCACCTCAGGAACGCTGGTTACAGAATTTTCTGGGCTTTAAATACACCTCTAGAGGCTTCCCATTGGTTACTTGATTCACACCCTATGTAAATGAAGTAGTGGCTCACAATCAATCTGATTGGTCATGGGAGGTGACCAATCGGAGGCTAAACTGAAGTTACAAAGTTACACTCCTATGCAAGTGAAGAGTAGGCCTACAATCAGTCTGATTGGTTGCAGGAGGGGACCAATCAGACGTACTTTCATTTTTAATCTGCAAGGCAGAAAAGCAGGAGGGGTTGGGGGAGCAGGTTGCAAAGGGAGTAGCCTCTGATCCTTTTGTTACTTGGGTGTGAAGAGGTGGAGGGGTTTTCCTTTTTTTTTTGTTTGTTTGTTTTTTGAGATGGAGTCTCTGTGGCCCAGGCTGGAGTGCAGTGGCCGGATCTCAGCTCCCTGCAAGCTCCGCCTCCCAGGTTCACGCCATTCTCCTGCCTCAGCCTCCCGAGTAGCTGGGACTACAGGCGCCCGCCACCTCGCCCGGCTAGTGTTTTGTATTTTTTTTAGTAGAGACGGTGTTTCACCGTATTAGCCAGGATGGTCTCGATCTCCTGACCTCGTGATCCCCCCATCTCGGCCTCCCAAAGTGCTGGGATTACAGGCTTGAGCCACCGCGCCCGGCCCAGGATTTTCCGTTTTATTCAGTTCTAGGAAACCAGTGCAAATTGGCCTTAGGTTCTCTTGTCTCCAGACCCTATTCTCCTGCCTCACAAAGATAGGTATACCTTTTTGTTAATTCACCCACTGACACACAAAGTTACTGCCTGTGCTAGCTGAGTGTCTGACAGCAAGTCAGAAGGCAAGTGGTCTGTTCCCAGCCCTCACCCACTAGCCAGATGTTCTTAGGCCCTCCTCTCCGAACCTCAGTTTTGTCATCTGCCAAATGGGATATCTTGCTTCCTTAACTGGCGAGACTGTGGTGAGGATTAAGTGAACCCTTGGAGATGAAAGGCTTTTGTGATTTGTAAAGTTTTGTTATACTAGACACTAGATTAGTGTCATATCATAAACCCCTGCCTCTCTCCACAGTTCTACTAGGAATTGACCTCTTTTGCCCAAGAATTGAGATATAACCCCTTACATTTTCAAGAAGAACTGGAAATTCTTGATCCCCAAAGGAATGATTCAGAGTGGAATTTTACACACATTCAAGTAGATCTCCGAAAGAAAGATTTGGGGGCCAGAGCCCCCCAGTCAATTCTGTTGAATGGCTCTGCTGAGATGACGAAAAGGATTTAGAAAGAGAATAGGTACAAAGGCATAGGAAATCAACTCAAAAAATAGCACTGGTCCCATTTATACTTTCCTACTTCCCTGGAGCCAGAAAAAGTGGCACCTGCAGCCTTCACGGCTTAGTCTACCCTGCCACCTTGTGGCTATTTGCTAGACTGCACCAGTAGAACAGCCTCAGAGAAAGCAGGGACCAACAGGAACCGGTAATCAGGCGCTCACTCCTTTACTTCGTCACTCGACAAACTTGTACAGATGCTCACAGTTGCTCAGGCTGAAGAAATTCACAGTCTGGAAGAAGAGAGGGACTGAAGGGAGGGTAAATGGAGCAAAGAGACTTGCTAGGCAGGGGTCTTGGTGTTTGCAAAGACACTGAAGTCTCCCAGGTTTGGGAAATGGTGAGCTTCTCCATGTGACTGAAGAATAGGGTGCACCAGGTAGAAATGATGGGATATGAGGTTATAGCCTCACTATCAGAAAATGATATGTATGAAACTGTAAGCCTGTACGTTAGGAAAAAAAGAACACACAAACCAACAAAAAAACAAAGACACAACTTGGTCCCTGGAGTGCAGGTCAATTCAGGTTACAGGAACCATCCACTCCTCGGCAAATGGCCCCTAGAGTTCCATGGCCCTTCCGTCCTGAGACTCCTAGGAGGAAACACACAATCTGAATTCCTCGCCATGATCAAAATCAGTTTCTAAATGGGATAGGATCTTGTATAGTCTCAAGTTTGAAAGGGACCTTAGAGTCATTTAATCCAGCCCTCCCTGTAAGCCAAGATTGCTGACAACTCACCACGCATCTTGAACTTAAATCGCCTTCAGTGATGAGTTCGGATGCTCATTCAAAGCCCGTTCCACCTTTAGATAGCAGGACATCCTTTATTCTATCAGGCTGAGTTCTTCCTGTTTATAATTCCTGTTCATTGATACAAGGTTCCCCCCTCCAGGGTTGTGCCAAAGAAGTAATCAGACATATGAATGTATATGAAGAAGGTAACCATTTAGTGGCAGCACTAAGGTTTCTGGAAATAGGAAATCATGGTAGTATTATTTCCGAGGAACTAATACTGACATAGGCTTTGGGGGAGCTGTGCCCTAGTCCTCATAGAATTTCTTTGCTTAATGTTATTTGGCTTCCTTTCCTTTATGGTAGAGTTGGATTTGATCAGAATTCTCACTCCTGGTTCTAAGTCAGAATCACCTGGAGAGCAGGCAGCAGAAGGTCTGAAAGCTCCCTATGGTCCAGAACTGCTGGATGAGACCATTAGTGGGGTAAGCTCAAATATTCCATGATTATTCAAGACATGATTAACTATAATAATGTTAAAGTCTTCAGTTCTTATTAAGGGGTTTTTATCAAGCCTACGATGGTCTGGTATGTAAATTCTTGGTGATTCCTATTTCATAAAGACCTACCTGGATCTAGAGTTTTCTCCCATCTGCATGATCAAAGTGTGGTTCACGGAGCACAATTATTTTGTTCTGTTGTGCTCTTTTGGACAGAGACCCACCAGTGACATAAAAGACAAAACTAACTAAAGAAAGAAGAGGAGACGTATTGCCTGATCTTAGCCAAGTGCCATGACCTTCTTGTTCCCCATTCACCTCATCTGTAAGAGATAAGAGAAACCCACTTCAGTGAGTTGTCATGAGGGTAATTGAGACCGTGAGTGTAAAGCCTACTGGCAATGAGAAGGCTTTCCAAATCTCAACTCCCTGAGTCTTTGACAGCTAGAAGAAAGTGCAAACAAGAAGCTGGGGTGGTACCTTTTCTGAGGGCCTTTTTCCTCATCTTTCTTCCCATAAACAGCCTCTGTTGAGTTGTATCATGTCCCCACAAAATTCATATGTTGAAGTCCTAACTTCTAGTACCTTAGAATGTGACCTTCTTTGGAAACAGGGTCATTGCACATATAATTAGTTAAGTTGAGGTCATTAGAGTGGGTCTTAATCTAACTCAAGTGATGACCTCATAAAAAGGGAAGAACTTTGGATACAGAGACACAAACACAGAAACACCATGTGAAGATGAAAAGATTGAGGTGATACTTCTATGAGCCAAGAGTGCTGGATTGTCAGGAAATGACCAGAAGCTAGGAGAGAAGTCTGGAACAGATTCTTCTCTGGAACAGATTCTTCCTTACAGCCCTCAAAAGAAACCAACAGTGGCAACACCTTGATCTCGGACTTCCAACCTTCAGAACCATGAGAGAATAACATTCTATTGTTTAAGCCATTTCCGTTTGTGGTGCTTTGTTTCAGCAGCCTTGGCAAACTAATACACCTCTAGAGGTGACTCCTACTGGTGACATCAAAGGACAGCTCTGTCCAGATGGAAGGAGGCACTGAAGTTCCACAGAACAAGTGGGAGACACGTGAAAACCCTGAGAGTGCCTCTCCATGGGCCAGCAGCTCAACAAGGCTGTCCACCTTGTACTGCCCTGAAAGAACAATTTGCCATTCTGAACATGCCCCTTCTCAAGATATGCTGAATCCATAGGAACATCATTTTTTTAAATTATACTTTGAGTTCTGGGATACATATGCAGAATGTGCAGGTTTGTTATATGGGTATACTTGTGCTGTGGTGGTTTGCTGCACCCATCAACCCGTCATCTACATTAAGTATTTCTCCTAATGCTATCCCTCCCCTAGACCCCAGCTCCCCGACAAGCCCCGGAGTTTGATGTTCCCCTCCTTGTGCCCATATGTTCTCACTGAGGACTATCATTTATTAGCCATAGTTTTATATATTTTGGTGTTTCCTTGTAATTTTCCTTCCATATATGTCCGTGGTTTGTTTTGTGATTTTGACTACAAACCCTTTAAGGGCTGGAACCACATTACAAACCTCACTGGGAGTCAGGTGATGTTTGATAAGAATTCTTGGTGTGACCTCAAGCATGTCACCTTTCCTTTCAGGCCTGGTTTCCTTGCCTATGGAAGAAATTATTATCACTGAGCTCTCTCCAGTTACAATATTCTGTGATCCCAACTCCATGTGTATTTACATACCCAACCTGCCTTCTTGGGGTCCTAAAGGGAAAGAAAGACCCAGGAAACTCATCTCTTAGATACGTTGAGCAGCTGTCATCTGGGGTTAAATGAATCAGCCTCATTTAATAAGGGGCTAGACCCCAAAGGTTTGGGAGCAATATAGTACTCAGGAGCTGTAAACCCCACTAGGTCCCTTTCCTAGACTCCAAAGTCCTCCTGCCTGGGCATCTGTCTTTCTGGAAGGCCACTTTTTTATGTTATTATTTTTTTCTTTTTTTCTCCCATGAGTCATAGAGAACGAGAGAAGTTCACTTTCTTAGTGAATGCTGAAGCTTGCTCTTCTCTGGAGGCAGGCTCTGGATGCTGTAGGTCATGTAATGGGGAGCATGCCCACGGTAGGGCTGGGCTTCTGTGTACCCTTTGGAAGCCTCCTGTCTCTGCTCTGGGCGGGGGAGGAACATTGCCTTTCCAACTGGGTACAGTATTTTGGGCAAATGACATCTTGTTTCCTACCTTGGAGGGATTACAGCATGCCTTGGCCTCCACTATAGAGAAGCTTGGGCCTAGTCAAAGAAGTGTAAGGGTCCTTCTAATGACAAACACCCCAGAAGCGTGGCTATCTGTGTGTAAATTATGCTCTTTTGGTTCCAGGAAATAGGCTCATACAGGCCAGCCCAAGTAATGGCAGTGGTGTAGAAATGGAGGCAGTGACCCCACCATAAAGTGGTTATAAGAGGGATGGATTATCCTAGAAATCTAAGACTAGAAACCCCCACACAATTATAAGCTTCATAAAACTAGTTTCTGAAAGGTCATCCTAGTTCTGGAACTCTGCCGTTAATGAGGCCCCAAGTACTCTTCAGGGTTCAGCTTTTCTCTGCTTCTCTTCCTCATTCTAATTCTCTTAGTGCTTACCAATGCATGTCTCTGGTAGAACACAAGACAGCTTATTATTATTATTAAATTTTTTTGAGACAGCGTCTCACTCTGTCGCCCAGACTGGGGTGCAGTGGCACAATCTTGGCTCATTGCAAACTCCACCCCCTGGGTTCAAGCTATTCTCCTGCCTCAGCCTCCCTAGTAGCTGGGATTACAGGCTTGCACTACCACGCCTGGCTAATTGTTGTATTCTTAGTAGAGACGGAGTTTCACCATGTTGGCCACGCTGGTCTCGAACTTCTGACCTCGAGTGATCTGCCTGCCTCGGCCTTCCAAAGTGCTGGGATTACAGGGGTAAGCCCCTGCGACCAAACTTATTATTAATTATTACTATGAGTGAGACAGAGAGAGAAAATAGAAACCCAGATTCCAAAGGGAATAGCTCATTTCTGCAAGAAGCCTGAGGCCTAACGATTGAATTGAACCAATTAAAGTTCTACTGACAACCATCATGTGAACTCAGCCTACCTGGACACTTTCAGCTGTGTGACCTCGGACTAGTTCCTGCCTCCATTTCCCCATATTTAAAACAGAACACGTGTAACCAGGCACGGTGGCGTGCCCCTGTAGTCCCAGCTACTCTGGAGGCTGAGGCAGGAGTATTGCTTGAGCTCAGGAGTTCAAGTGAGCTATGATCATGCCATTGCCCCCCAGCCTGAGTGACAGAGCAAGACTCTATCTCTAAGAAAAATAAAATAATAATAAATAAATAAATATTAAAAAGTAAAATGGAGCATTGGCCTCTGGTTGTCCTTCCCTTAGGGTTGTGTAAGGGGCAGGAGCCTGTTCTCCACTCCCCACCCCAGGCTCTGGGTGGCAGTAGGAAAGTGCCTTCACGCCTCCTGCCTCAATCTTTTCATGGGTCAGATGCAAGATCCGAGCTAGGTGATAGTACCACCCCATCCCTTCCAACTCCTAAATAGCTCTGCATAGTTCTAACCACCCTGCTTCTCTGGGATTATCCCTTACACATCCTCATCACCCTGGTCCTCAGAAACCCATCCTCTAAAAATCCCACAATATAGAACATCACACATATTCCATGTATTGGTGAAAAGTTGCATTTACATCACGCTTTTTAGTAAACATTTTATATTCCCTTTGCCCTGGCTTATCTGCTCAGAGACTTTTCTTTTTAGTTATTATTGATTGTCAATTGGCTCCAGTCACTCACTCTTTGATCTTCCCTTTTGTTTAAATGGCCACCCACGCTATCTGCCCTCACCCCTCCATCTCTCTATTAAACAGTAATGAAATGCAAACAAACTTGGAGGTACTCTGGGAGCAAAGGGACCGTGGGGCCAGCTTCCCTTAGGCCTGTGAATTGTCATTCCTGAAGCTGTCTGTTTTGTAAGTTCTTCTGCCAAGTTTCTATGGGAGCAGAGAGATCATTTTCTCCCTTTTCAAAGAGCAGGGTGAGTTGAGGCCTCGAGCTGGCAAGTCCTTTAAAGTCATTTTCAAAGGAAACCTGAGCTGAAAGGCCATGCAGCTGGCAGAGGGTGCTGTGCCTTTCTGAGGCTCTCTGTGGGGCGCTGCGTGGTCAGCTCCCATAGCTTCCCAGCACGTGCTCGGAGCCTGCTGCAAAGGCATTGCCAAGGGACACGACTGCCCAACAAGGGCTCAACTCCACATGCCCTCCCCACTGCCACCCAGGAACAGGAAGGGGGGTGTGCAGGCTTCTCCTCTGGGCCAGTGACCAGAACTACACTTGTCCTCACTATTCTCAGGTCAAACTTGATCCTTGGGGTTTTTTGAGGTAAAATAAAACTAGGTGCCAAAGCAAGCTAGGTGAACTTGCATCTGAATCAGGGAATCATAAATGGTGTAGTTCACTCTCATGAACAGGTTGGAAGGGGGACCCAGAGGGAAAGTACTTGTCCCAAGTCACACTGGAGGAGGTGGCTGAGTTCTACCACAGGGCTCTTGGGACAGAGCACCTCTGCAGGGATAGAGGTTTGCTTGGCTACTAACCATTCATAAAGCTTCTGAGTCTGCAGATGTCTGCCAATCACCCAGCAGACACCAAAAAGCCCACAGGCACTCAGGCTGAGAAATACATGTCTGGAGCCACATGCCTTCATATTGCCCCATGAGCTGAGTGGAGAGAAATTGTTTGTGAAGCCAGGAAGCAAGATGGGCCTTCTCACTTCCAAGACTGGGCAAACTGAGGGCCAGAGGAAGAAGAGATGCCTATGTCAGCAGAGCTAGCAGGGAAGTCATTAAATACTTAGCCTAGGCCGGGCATGGTGACTCACACCTGTAATCCCAGCACTTTGGGAGGCTGAGGTGGGCAGATCACCTGAGGTCAGGAGTTCAAGACCAGCCTGGCCAACATGGCAAAACGCCGTCTCTATTAAAAGTACAAAAAATGAGCTGGGCATGGTAGTGCGTACCTGTAATCCTGGCTACTCGGAAGGCTGAGGCAGGAAAATCACTGGAACCCAGGAGGCGGAGGTTGCAGTGAGCTGAGATTGCACCACTGCACTCCAGACTAGGAGACAAAGCGAGACTCTGTCTCAAACAAACAAACAAACAAACAAACAAAATGCTTAGCCTAGAGCTGAGTGGGAGATCCTTCCAAAATCTCCCACCTGAGCTCTTCAGAAAGGGCCTGGAGTCCACAGTCTCTCCTGGTGCTGGGATCCAAATGTGCGTTCATGCCAAGGTACCGGGAACCTAGCCTCATCTCAAATGATGCTCCTTTTTGAGAATGCAGCAGGCAGCAGCCCCTCCCCTCCAAGAGCATTTTCCACCAGGTTAGGAGCTGAGGGAGCAAGACCCAGGCCAGGCCCCATTCCAACGCAAGAAAAGCCCTCCAGACCAAGCCCGCTTGACTTTTCAGCATTTTATTCTGATATTTGTACAGCTATATTTTACAACGCGGTGATGCAGTTTAGACACAGCCAAACCCTGTCTCCGGAGTAGTAACAACACAAGCATGACGCAGAATGGGATGAGACACACATTCCCAAAGAGAGTTTAGTTAGTAACAACTTCAAGTCCCTGTGTCTGCCTACACTTCAAAACGGGATGGCACACGCTCGCCCGTCATTGAACACTTCCGTGAAAAAAGGCACCGTGAGGACACGTTGTACGGGTATATACAAACTGAAAACTAGAACAAAATTACACGTTTTTCCTTCTGCAGATTTTTTTGTTCTTTTTGTTTTTTTTTTTTAATACACACTTTGTAAATTGTAAACCTTCACTTGCAAAAAAATACAAATACACTGAGGCATTTTAGACAAAATATTTTCTTACTTATACAGATGCAATACTTAAAATATTCTCTTAAGTGCTCTTTCTCAATAAAGATTCTCAGATCCGTGTCTGCCTGCAGATACAAAATCGAGCCTTTGACGCAGTTTTATATTTTTAATATATCTTTTTTAGGTTTATATATATTTATTTTATATATATATATATATTTATATATTTACAACTCTGCCATATATTCCTTCACCTTTGGTTAAAAAAATTAAAGCCCTCTCTTTGATAACATACTGAAGTCTTGTCTTTTAAAAGAATGCACATTTACATACAAAAGAAACATCTGTTCCCACAAAACATATACATTCCTCATTTTGCAGACTAAAGTCAAGTCAGAACTTTTGCATACTCCCCTGCTTTGACATATAAAATGATTTTGCTTTTTGCTGACGTGGTTCACCTTACACATAGGAGAAGAAGCAATATGATTTTCTTAATGTTTTATGGCAGTGGGGGAGGGGGAGCTGCTGCGGCTCCCCGTCCCCCAAGCCCCATCCCCCACCACCCCCCCCCCCCAGCTATGATTTGCACTAGTGGATGAAAGAGGCACTACATCATGGGATGAACATTGTAAAGTGTTACAGTATCCTTTGGGTAGATTCTGAGAAGGGGCTGCAGACGAAAGCATCAACACTCCATGCTTCAGCAGGCTTTGGGGAGCTCCGGAGGCAGGTCAGTGGCTGACACGCGGTATTGCACCTTGGTGTTGGTGATGGCACCATGCTTCTGGCGCAAGTGAAGTCGCAGCTGGCTTTTGTGACGGAAATGCAGGTTACACTTCTCACACTGCAGGGATATCAGAGGCAAACTGTTAGCTGTCATCAACCCAAGAAAAGTGTCATTGCTCAAAGACCCAGAGAGGAAGATTCTCCCTACAAGGGACAGGGGCAGCTCTTGCCTCTCCAAGGCCAGGTGAAGAACCCATATACATCCGGGCTTCTGCCAACAGATAAGCTAGCATCGTGCAAATGTCCATTCTCTGCTTTCCCAAGTGTTGCTTCTGCTTCTCCCTTGCTAGAGATGTCCTTCCCTGCCTTAACTCCACAAGTTCAAGTCTTATCCAAAAATGCAGTTAGATGCAAACTCCTCTAATTATTAAGTCATTTCTGAATCTCTCAAGGATGAAAATAATCCCTGTTTTCCTTTGAGCCTCTGTAAGAGTTCTACCTTTACCACACAGCCCCCCGTGTGCATGGATCCTTCTTAAGTGGGTAACACTTTGAGGGTAATGGCTATTCTTCTCTAAACTTTATAATCTTCCTAGTACCTAACAGAATGCACCTCTTATTCCAATTATGCAATTAATCTAAACACACCTGGACAAATGGACTAGATCAGTCTGAATTCATGGATATTCTGGAGTCTAGGGTAAATGTTTTTAAATGCAGTGATATTCTTTCGTAGGGTATGTATCTTAGGTAAGCTAACTAAACATTAGCAAGTGGAGCCATTTCTTGATCGAATTCAACGAATGGGTAACAAGCACTTTAGTTTAGATAAAAGTTACTTAAAAGTAACATGGATGACGAAATGTAAAGGGGTAATCTAGAGGAGATCTTGAATGAGAAAGGACATTCTTAGATAAAAACAGAAAATGTAAGTAAAGTATGAACTTTAGCTTGTAATTATATATCAGTATTAGTTCATTAGTTGTGACAAATATATGGAACTAACGTAAGATGTTAACAATAGGATAAAATGGGTGCCTGTTGGAGCCCTTGGTACAATCTTTGCAATTTTTCTATAAATCTAAAACTATTCTAAAACAAAAAGGGTAATAAAATATGTTCAGATAGAGTATATGTTTTAAAGTGAAAATGGAAATAGATTAAGACAATAAAAAATGAGCAGGGCCATGTGTAAAATCTCTGGTCTTGGGAGACATAGGGTCTGCTGTGTCTATGCCATTCACCACTGTGTGTCCCCAGCATGTCATTTCTCTCTCCGGGCCTTGGATCTCCCTTCTGAATAGCGGGGTCAATACAGGCTGAAAGTCATTCTCAACTCTGATATCCTACGCATCTAAAATTCTAGCAAATCATTATCCTAGCAGATATTTATTTTACTATTACTATGTGCTTGTGCTACACGCGACACTTTAATAATTAGTTAATACTACAACTTCATGAAGTAGATACTATCATCAAACTCACTTTACAGACTAGGAAATTAAGGTGCTAAGAGGATAACTAATTTGCCCAAGAACAAACAGCAAGTAAGAAGATATTCACTCACAGCTTGATAAACAAGTGAACAAAAATAACCATGTTTTTTGCAGGTTAACCTCTGGTAGGTAGGTTAACCATTCATTGATTACTTCTTGTTCCCATCACCACTTAGAAGGATGTCATCAAATCCTCAAAGCAACCATAGGCAAAATGTACACAAATGGGCATGGCTGTGTTCCAATAACCTTTTACTTAGGGACAATGAAATTTAAATTTCATATACTTTGCACACGGCACAAAATATTCTTTTACTTTCTAATTGTAAAAACCATTCCTAGTTCATGGAATGTTCAGACATTGGCACACAGGCTGTAACTGCTGAGACCAGCCCTAGAACACTACAATCCCAGGGACCCACCCACAGTGTCGTGCTGCACAGCTGGCCGCCTCCTCTTTCTTAAAATGACTCTTCTCTATGTTTTTTTTTAAATAATTTTTTCTTGTAACATCATTAATTCTTATAACATTCTTTTTGTTCTCCTCCTCCTAAGACTGTTCCTTCTCAAGCACCTTAGCTCCTCTTAAATGTGCATCTAGCCCAGTATGGGGTGTCCAGTAGGCACTCAATAAGCATTTGTGAAATGAATGAATCCAGGTGGAGGGAATCAAATATATGTATCCACAGTCTAGACTCTTCTCCCACAGTCTAGACTCTTCTCTAAGGCCCAGATCACCTAGTCTGATACCCCCATTTTAAAGATGAGTGCCCTAAGGCTTGGGCCAAGGTCAAGCAGGGTGTCTGGCCATCAGACCCAGATCTAGGTCTTCCAGCCATTAGTATAGTGGTTGCCCCACTGTGTGCTTGAGATGGGAGCAAACAGTTCTACTGTCTCCCTGCTCCACCTCCTTCCCTGCCCTCCACATCCCCGCAGGCCAGAGAGCGGCCTCAAGAGGCTTACATACATGGTAAGGTTTCTCTCCCGTGTGGATTCGCAGATGGCTCTTCAGAGTCTGAAGGTGCCGGAAACGGGTGCCACAGATTTCACAGGGATAGGGCTTCTCACCAGTGTGGATGAGCACGTGGGCACGGAGGTGGGCCACCTGAACGAAGAAGAAAGCATGAGAGGTCATCTGGGGTGGGCTGCAGGCCTCTGAGCAGCCCCTCATCAGCACACAGGGACTGACTGGGCCTTTCTCCGGGCCACTCTGCTCACCTGTACAAATCTGGCTCCACAGGTTTCGCATTTGTAGGGCTTCTCTCCAGAGTGGATTCGAGTGTGGGTTTTCAGGTTGGCTGGTCGGTTGAACTGGGCCCCACAGATGTTGCAGCGATAGGGTTTCTCACCTGTTACCGAGAAAAGGGGAAAAAGAAAAGCCATATTCAGTAAGGAAGGTCTCTGCAGTCCCTGGCTCCCAGATTCCTAAGCAGCCTGCTCCTCCCTGAGGCCACTTGTGTTTTCCTTTCCCTTAGGGAATGTCAGAGAGAGAATCCAGGGGCCTGCCCCATGCCTGCCAGCCCTCTCTCACACACACACCCGCATACCTTGCAGGGGACCAGGGCCAAGAAACAAGTGGTGGCATGGAGTAGCAACAATGCCAGGTGTGGGATAGGAGAGGGGGAGGCTCCAGGAAGCCTGGGCTTTAGAAGCAGCTTTGTCATTAGGATTATCTGCCTGTGAAACCTGGACAAGTCACTCTCCTTCTCTGGGCCTCAGTTTCCCTTTCTGCAACCTGAGGGGCTACTTCAGATTACCTGGGAAGACTCTTCTAGCTTTTCCCTTGGATAAGACAGTTTCACTCATCAACTCATTCACCAGGGAGACACAATCAGGCTGCTCTAGTTCCTTTCTTTTAGAACAAACATATTTTTCCACTTGTGGCAACTACAGCTGGATTCCATTTGCAAGAGGGGTGGGGCTTGGGGCTGAGCAGATGCTCAGGCAGAGGAAACCAATAGAATGGCTGAACCTTCCTTCATGAAAGTTTCTGGGATAATAGGGCCATTTACAGTACTAAGAGAGATCTTAAACAACAATCAGGTCATGAGAAGCTACCTGGTAAAGGAATGTGAGTTGATAAGGAACAAGTTATTAAAAGAAATTAAGAGACCTTTTTTTTTTTTTTTTCCAGCTTTACAAAAATCGAATCTATTTGTCTTCCCCAGACTTAAGTCTCTTCACCTGTACAGTGGGATTAACACTTCTGACCCCAGCAAAGGCAGAAAAGCAGGATAGAGCATCTCAGGAAAGACAAAGGACACAGGGAGTGGATGAGTCAAGTCACCAAGCAAAGACAAGACAGGGTTAGGCCCCTCATTCAGGCCAGGATGGGGCCTGCCTCCTGCCTTGCCCCACCAGGTCTTCAGGCCCCACGCAGCTTTCTCTAGGATCCTCTCCCTGTCCTGCCCCAATAGTTGTGGAGACTTCGGGTCATGTGCGGCAGGGCCATACCGGTATGGACGGTCTTGTGGCTGGCGAGGTTGCCCTTGTAGCGGAAGGAGGCCTGGCAGCGATCACACTTGTAGGGTTTGTCACTGTGGGTCTGCAGCGTGTGCCTCTTGAGTGAGGCCTCCTCAGAGAAGCGGCAGTCACACTCATTGCAGAAGAAGGCCCCGTTCTCTGTTGGAGGGTGGTAGGGGGACACCAACGTCAGCACGAGGAAGGGAGGCAGGGCTCTAAGGCCACTCTCCTCTGTAGCTACCCCCTGTGCCAAACTGGACCCTCAGTCCCTCACTCACCCACCCGACCTTCATGGGAGCTCAGAGCAAAGGATCTGTGGGGACTTTACTTTTCTTAGCATTTAGAGTCTTAGCCGTAGAGAAGGGAGAAAGGAGATGGACTGAATCAAGGTACAGAAGGGAAGGTCAAACAAATAGGTGTTCAGAGGGCCTGCGCCAGTGTGAGGAAAGCTCAACAGAGATTTTCTTTCCCCAAGAGCTCTGAGAATTGATTTTTAAAAGTAAGTTTATGGTTTTATTTACACTGATACACAGAAGCCCTCAGGCAAGACCCTTTACCTCTGAACCTCTCTCTGTATCTCTGTCTTCAAAGTCAGATAATAAATCCCTGTCCTGCCTACCTCACAGGAGGATATTATATTACACAAAATAAAACACAAAGCATTCCAGGAATGTAAGATATAGGTCAATTCAATTCTACTTTGAGGTCACTGAAGGAGGAATTAATGATGAACACTGTGGTGACCCTTGCACCTATCTGAATCTCATGTCTCCAAATTCTCCTGTGAGATTGGGAGACCAAAGCTGATGGTGGAAGTGGGAACAGAGGCCCAGAGAAAAAGAACTGGAGTGCAGAGCAAAGGCAAAACTAGCCAGGGGGCAGGAGGGGACACTTCTCGCTCTCCCATCTATGGGTCCATGACCCTGTGCCAAATCTCTTGGTGTAAGCAGCTGATTTTTTTTTTCTTTTTTTCATTTGTTGTAACAATTTGAAAATGACAAGTCACGGTGATTTAACCCTGATTAGGTACTACTGGGCTCTATTACTGTAGCCAGAGCTGGGTGAAGAATTAGACTTTTTTGTCTGGTAAAAACTGGGAATGCCAACCACCGACTATCCAGAAACTCCAATTTAATAATTCTCTTCAACTCTTTTAACTCGACTAGTATTACTGAGTTCCTACTCCATGCTAGGCACTTACTACTACCTATGGGGGATGCAAGAATGAATAAGGTCAGATGCTTCTCCTTGCAGAATGTACAGCCTGGCAGAGAATAACATGCACACAGGTCAGTCCCAGTCGTTTTGGTATTGAGAAATGGAGAAAGCTCTGGGAGTTGCAGCCAGTCCCACAAGCTACTTTTGCTGGAATGAAGCTAAAAGACTGTATGGTAAGTCCTGATTACACCAGATTAACTCTAATACCCCATCCCTCACTTTGGTTAGCTCGATTCCCTAAGAAGCGAAGCGTGGGATGAACGGCTGCTGACTTGGAGTGCCAGTGGACTTGCAATTGAGGACTGCTCCAATCAGAGACAACAGCGTAAGTAAAATGGAGCACAAAACCCACGGAGCAGAGGGGTCTTCCTTCTCCCTGACAAGGGGAGGGAAGGAAAGGGACTCACCACAGCTGGAATCTGAGTACTCAGACTGGGTCTCTCCCATCTCCTCAGGGAACGTGGGGCCGGCGGTGTGGAGGCACATCTCTGCATGCTGTGGGGACTGAGAGCCGCAGGACGTGCACTTCGGGGGGTGCATATAGAGTGGTGAGTGGCTCTCACTGCTGCTGCGGGGAGAGCCTGTCAGGGACCTGTGGGCAGGAGTGAAGACAGCCTCAGCACCTGGGGCAGGGCCTCAAGACCACCCTCTCCTCCCTGTGTGTTGGCAAGCCCAGAGGCCAGAGCTGGACTGCCCGCTCAGGCTCTGAGACCCCAGAGTTGTCCTCAAGTTTATCTCCAAACAGTATCTGCGGAAAGATCACTGACCAGGGTCAAACTGAGCCAGAGCTTCTCCGTAGCCCACAATCTCTCTCAGTCCAAGGGTAGCAGGATGGTCCCCTGCCACATCAAGACCACAGGAAGTGCCTGTGGGATTTACAGAACACTATTCTGCCCCAGAAGGGAATGATCTCTCTTGCTGTGAAAACATATACACTACTTCAGTGTAATACACTTCCTTACTTAGACTAACTCAATCAATAGGCACTGATTCCACACCTCTAATAGGCTCAGCAATTCAGCCAAGAAAGAAGAAACCCTTGTATCCATCAGAAGAAATGACGTGGAACCCTGCCCAGGTAATCCCTGACCTCAGACCCAGACTGTCTCTGAAATCACCTGTTAACGATGTTATTGAGCCGGCTGGCTTGCGGGATGGTGGAGTCCTCGCCGCTGGCACTGAGCTTGGTTGGGGACTGGAGGTCAAGGTTCTCAGGCTCCATAGGTGGCTGGCAGGCAGGTGGGGCAGTGTAGGCTCGTGGGGAAAGGCGGCCCAGCTCAGCCTGCTCTGGCCCCTCTGGTTTGGCATTCTGGTTGAGGCTGTTGAGCACGATGAACTTGTATTTCTTCCAGTTGCAGGCTTTGGGGTCAGTGGGGCTCTTGGCTGGAGGGGAGCCAGAGGCCTGGAGGATGCAGGCATTCTTACTGCTGCAGGACTCTGTGGGCGAGTTGGGCTGGCAGTCAGATTTCTGGGGGCTCTGTGGACTAACCAGACCCTTCCGGTTCAGGGGTGCATTGGGGGGCTCGAAATGCAGGGCAATCTCATCTTCTGAGGAGGGTCTCTCTTCTTCTTTGCTGGCCTTGTCACAGGGGAAGTAGGGCGCATTTCGGGCTGAGGGGGCAGCAGGCTTGAGGCCCTCAGCCACACTGTAGTGCATATCGCTTCGTGCCTCTTCTGGGACTGTTTCCTTGGGTGAATAGATATTGCTGTGGCACACACTGGGGGACACCTCCAAGGCCGGCCGGCTGTACTCACCGGGGACTGGCCTGGTACTATCGCACGGGAGGGCCCGCTCCTTGGGGAAGGGGTTGGCCACAGGCATCCGGACATCCCGAAACTCCTCATCGGAGAAGAGGAGGCTGCTGACAGGGAGGTGGCTGTACATGGAATAAGAGGCTGGCGGTGTGGACAGGCCACTGTAGAGGCTGGGGGCAAAGGCTCTGCTCTCACACCCAGGGGCGTTCCTCAGTGGCAGGTTGTTCTCCACCACCTCACGACCCCGATAGGCCATGATGTCTTGAGGCATCAGCATCCGGCTGTTGAGGAACTCTTCATGACGGGGCTTGATGGCAGGAACCATCTCTGCTTCACTGTGAAAGAAAACAAGAGGAAAGACACCGGGCTCAAATCAGGACGGTTAAATAGATGAGCTTCCAGTGGCACTTACGTAACCACATCTGTGTTTGAATTAGCTAGACACAGGTGACATGGCTCTGGAGCTGGGAAATACAATTACAACGCATTTACACTAGAAGCCTGGAAATCTAGCCTACAATTGGGAAGATTGAGGCCCAGAGAAGGGAAGTGAGTTACTGGCATGATCTGTGCCTGATTAGACATAATCTTGTATGTTTAAGGCACATATCTATGCATGTGTGTGAATCTATAGCTCTTCTGATGTTATAAAATTTTATAGCTCACATAAAACTTTCAAAGCCCTTATCTCATTTCACCCATGCAAAATCCTGAAAGGAAGGAAAGGTGGTTATTATTATCTCCATTTTATACATAGGGAAACAGGAAAAGAAGAATTTATACAATGCTGGTATGACACATTTGGAGGATCATACACAAATGAGTAACCTACTGAAGAAAGAACTTGTCCCAGATGCTGATGAAAGCTTACATAGAGAACAGGCAGCAAATGCCAATACAAGAATCCCTGGTCTAGAGCAGCAAGACCTGGTTTGCAAACCCAGCTGTGCCACTTAGCAGCTAGGTGACATGGAGCAAGTTACTCAGCCATTCTAAGCACAAGGCCTGATCCACTGAAAGTACTTGTAAATGATAGCAATGATGATCTTGCCACCATTAGCACCCACAGGAGACAAAGAACGCTAGCTGTATATACCTGAAGGAACATCACGTGAGTAAAATAAATAGGCAAGTTCACCATGATGACAGTTAACGGAGCTAGAACCAATAAGAAGGTTAAAGAGAAGCCAAAAAGAGGAGCTTTCTAACTGTCCAAGGTATGCCGTGTGGTTCTGGGAACACTGAGTTTCTGGCTCCTGGAGGTTTTCAAACACAGCCTGGAAACCCCTTCTGTTTGAGCGAGGATGCAATCACCCTAGCATGGCTGGATCAAATGGTTCTAAAGAAGTTAAGCTCTGAGTCTCTGTTCCACATAGTGAAGCTCTTCCCTTCTTTGGATCTCAAGTTCCTCACCTTTAAATGAAGGTCATGTCTTATCACCCTTCAGGTGAACTCAATTCAGTTCAATAAGTGTCCTGCCTAGTAGGAGCAGCGTGACATAAAAGGTGAGTAAGACAGCCCCTGTAACCTTGAGCAGCCCACAGTCTGGTAGGGAACTAAGGCACATACGTAAATAGTTGCAATAGAAGTCTAAAGGAGAACTAAAATACATATGCAAATATTAAAATAGAAGGAAAGTTTAAAGCACAGGCAAAATGCTTCACAACACAGAGGAAGAGCTGAGGGAGGAAAAGTGGTAATCAGAAAAACTTCCACGGAAGAGCTGGCATCCAAGATTGGCCTTGCAGGATGGGTCGAGGAGAGGGTATATTAAGTGAATGGAAGAAAGCAAGAGGCGGTAATGCATAGGACCTATCTGCATAGCCACAGGAGTTAAGTCTGCCTGGGGCACAAGAGTTAAGAAGCACAGAAGTGTGCAAAAAGAGTGGAAATGTGGGTTGCAGCATATCGTAGAGGACTATTTTTTCTGTATGCATGAATTATCAAAGGTTTCTGATCGGGGACCATCTCTTCCATCTCCGAGGCTTCCACCCGGGCAGCAACTCACCTGGCCTTGATAAACTTCCGGCAGGTGTCCACAACATGCTCCATCTGCAAGTACATAGCTGTGGCCATCACAGCCATGATGTTGCCCTCCCGCAAATTGAGCCGAGATGTGTACATAAAGTCCAGGAGGATGCAGAAGCCCTCAGGGTTGATCTCAGGATCTAGATTGATCACACTAAGGTTGCATTTCAACTGGTCTGTGAAGATGCTATAGAACAGGCCACTGTAAAACAAACAAATAGCCCACTCTAGTAGATGTATAGAATCTGTGATCCATTACAGTCAGCACTGATACTTAGCCCCTTTCCCCTGGGCTATTCCCCTACCTCCAGAACTTCTATGGTAATTAATAATAGCTGCTATTTATGGAGAGCTTATCAAATGTCAGAGAGTCATTAAGCACCGTACATGCATTATCCTTTGCTCCTTACAGCCCTGCAAGGTAGGTACTATCATTCTCTGCCTTTACAAATAGGGGAACTAACATCAGAGGGGTTAACTGAATCTTCTTAAAGTCACAGGGCCTATTTTCCTTTTAGTCTTAACTGTACGGATTACCAGAGTTAATTTAGCCCCCATTTGCAGTAACTATTCTTAGTCTATCTTTGGCATAAGCATTTCCTCTTGTTCCATTGCATTTCTACTTATTTTTTAAATTCTATCTTTTTTTAGAATTTGGGTATGAATGACAACTAAATAAAAATATGCCTACATCTATACTCTACTGCTTTTATCAAAGTCCATAGATTAAAAGAGGGTCTGTTATTCCTAGAAGACCCAAGTCAAACCCCAAGCAATGCCTCCAGGTGCCATGCTGTCTGGTGGTAGAAAGAGTACTCAATTGTAAACAAGAATTCTGGGCTATCGTCTTGATTCCTGATTCTGCTTTTTCTGAGTGGGTTGCCAGAAGTGAGCCAGACTTCCACGAAGTAGCTATGCAACTTTGGGTAAGATATTTAGCTTCTCTGCATCTTGCTTTACTCATCTTCAAAGTAGGAGGAACAATCATGTCTACCTTACAGTGTTGTGGCAAGAATGAAAATCTAAAGGATATAGAATGATGCCTGGTATATAGTAAGCATTCACTAAACATTATCTATTATTTTTATATCTCTATAAGCCTCTGTTATTTCCACTATTAAAAATCAGGTGCTTAGAGTAGATGTTGGATAAGTTATCTAATAGCAATAGAGATCCCTGATTCTACATCATTTAACCTCCCTGTGCTTTCCTTTTACCATCGATAAAATGAAGACAATAGTGCAATGCATAACACTGAAGGCTGCTAAAAAGATCCAGGGAGATGATATCATGTAATATAAAATTGCTTTGAAAACTCAAAATACTTGATGAACATGAAGAATCGCTAGTTCACTCTCACTAACTCTTATATATACTCTGAACACCCTTGGAGATTCAGTTGTAGCATAAAATAAATACATTTATAGCATAAAAGAGCAAAATATTTCAAATTAACTTGCTTAAGCTACTTAAAGAAAGTTCATTTGAAATCTTCTGTCATTTTTTTCACTGGTTAACTGAAGTTGTTCTCCATGTCTGCCCCAAACACATCCTTTCTTGGGGCAGTAAATAATTTTTCTCCCTCTCTGCCCACAGAACATGACTCTTTCTTTTCTAAAAGTGCATTCGTTCATTCATTCATTCACTTGGGAGCCTACTCTGCCAGGTCATGGTGCTGAGATCTGGAGACAAAGCGAGACGTCACCCAGATGCAGTAAAAGGCCTCCATGTTCCGCCTTGCTTGGCCGCCAGCACCATCACCCCACTTTGACTCACCCACCCTTTCCTTTCAGACCCCTCACCTGCAGGCCATGAGGACCGTTTTATGGGCTCTAAACTGCTCACGGCTCACAACAATGACAACATCAGTCAAGATGTCTCGACTCCGGAGACGATTAAGGTTGAGAAGAACATCACTGGCATGGCGGGTGAACTGGATGCAGCTGTCAGCCGGCGAGGCCATTTTGTCTTCACTTGAAAAAAGAAGCCAAAATCCTGTTAGTCCTCCAGAACCTGTTTCCTGCTTGCCATGGGTATCAGAGCAGGTGGCTCAGCCTGCTAAGGTACGGAATGCAACTCAGGTCCCTTGTGTTTGATCTTTGAACAATTCATAGCCCAACTCTGGCCATTATTCTTCACAGTTTTAAAATGGGGAAAATAACTTTTATCCAGCAAGCTAGGATAGAAAGTCCGTTAGGGGAAAAGCAAAGGGAATGAATGTTTGTTGAGTGTTTTTCCCACATACCAAATACTCTGCCAAGCACTGAGAGGCAGTGAGTATGTGGCAATGGAGAGACACTGTATTTTTTGCTTTTTTTTTTCTTTTTGAGATGGAGTCTCACACTGTCACCCAGGCTGAAGTGCAATAGCGCAATCTCAGCTCACTGCAACCTCCGCCTTCCCAGATTCAAGCGATTCTCCTGCCTCAGTCTCCTGAGTAGCTGGGATTACAGGTGCCTGCCACCACGCCCAGCTAATTTTTTCGTATTTTTAGTACAGATGGTGTTTCACTATATTAGCCAGCCTGGTCTCAAACTCTTGACCTCATGATCCACCCAACTCGGCCTCCCAAAGTGCTGGGATTACAGGCATGAGCCGCCGCGCCTGGTCGAGACACTGTGTTTTAAGATTATCAGGCTAGACTTGCCTTTTGTTAGCTGTGGGACTTTAAGCAGGTTGATTACTGGTTTTGGGCTCTGGTTTCCCCAAATGGAAGTAGTAATACTTATGTGGTTATAAAAGTTGGAAATACATTCTTTGTTCATAGGAGGTTCTCAAAACTCACAGCTATTCTCAGAAGTATCTTATTTCATCATCTCAGTCACCATTGGTCTCTCTCTACTATTAGGCTTTAGAGTTGCCTGACTTTCGTACCTTGAGGAGCTAGCATATTGTTGGTGCACAGTAGCTGGCTAAATTAGTTTGTACAAAGAAAGAGTAACAATGATTGACCATGCAAGTGTTACGACAGTCTAATACAGAGGTGAAGGATGAGGACTAGGAGTGATGTAGAGGGAACTGGTTATCCTTGTCTCATATAATGAACAGTAGCAAAGTTCACAGAAACACATGTATTGGCAAATTCAAAAGAAACAGTTTGTCCCAACATTTTAAAGCATATAATTTTATTTACTTACCCAATGCCTTGCTTCACAGTCCAAAATTTTGCTCAAAACCTGCAGAGAAGAGAAGAAAGCAAACAGAAATTGATTTAACGAATGTAAGATTGTCCACTATAGTCTTATTTTAGGACATACACATTTAGTTTTGCTTTGATAGTTGCAGCTTGCCAGCTGGTGTGGTTTTACCACAAGCTAACAAACATTTTCCAGCTCTGCTCTTACGAAAACAACAGGCACCCGAAGCTATGAGATAATAATGTTTTTATCCTGAGTACTGGGAGTACAATTGCATACATTAATTAGTTATACATACATACATACATACATTTCCTTCTTCAAAGAAAAAATGTATACCATCCAAAGGCCACTTGAGTTTATGGGAAATAAAAAACAAGAAAAATGGTTCTGTCAACATTAACAATAATGATCCGTCTGTGGCCTAAATATACTGGACGTCATTCGAAACCTGCTACAATATTATCTTTCAAGTCTTAGAATGATTCCACGAGGACGATAGGGCCAATATCTTTATCCTTATTTCACTGGCAATGAAACTGAGATTTAAGGGTTCAAGTGGCTTGCTCAAGGCAAACAGCTAGGCAGTATTTCCTGCCTATCTGAAATATTAAGACTGAATCACAGCCTGAGACGTCATGTCTACGTATTCCTTGAAAACCTTTGTCTTGTTTTTCAAAGTTTTCTCTCCCTTCCCTACTGGGTCTAAGACCAGACAGAATGCTATTGCTTCCAAGTTTGTGCTTCTCCCTGCTGGTAAAAGACTTAACTATGTGATTTAGCTGAGAACTGGCCAGGGAGCACTAAACCTTAAAGAGATTTAATGAAATATGTACCTCCTTCCAAACTGGCTTCTCTAAAACAAAATCATTAAAAGCATAGGTGTGAGACCCTCATTTATGATCAAATGCGGGCTGCAAAACAAAACAATATTCAAACTGTCTTTCCTCCTGTAAAAAGAAAAAAAAAAAAAAAAGCAGAACCTTTTAGAGCTATTTTCCGGGTAAACGGGCCTGAGGCCAGCAAGGTCATGTTGGGCCATGTAGATGGTTGGTGACCTGGCCCTAGGTCTTCTGGCTCCAATTCCTGTCCCCTTTCCAAATCAGCCTACGTGCTGTAGAACATGCAAGACAGCACCCTGATGTGGGTGAATCTCATTTTTAAGTTCCTTCCCCCACACAAACACTTTGCCCCATTCCAGGCTGCTGAGTCTTACCAAATGAGCACTCTAAAATGAGAGGTTTCCTTGAGTCTGTAACCAAACACTCTGACATTTCTCTGTGGTCCCAAGTGCCAGTCACTCAATCCCATCGGCTCCAAGGTTAGTGTGTGCATGTGAGCGAGTGAGGACTGGAGGGAAGGAAGTGGGGAAGGGAGAGGACAGAAAAAGACAAAAGAACCTATCTCCTCTTCTCCCCAGCCCAACTCGAGATAGGCAAAGAGAGATAGACTAACTCGGTCTTTACCAAACGTCAAGGATTTTCTCCTTTGCAAAAGAAAGCTGAGGACACACGGGAGGTTTACTTGTAAACTTTCCTCTCTTCCCTCATGGAAGGGATCCTCAAACACTTCTGGAATACCTAGGCTGTTCTTTAACCAGCTTCAACCACCAGCTTGCTTGTGGATTTCCAGTCGCAGGCTTCTGGAACCACAGGAAGCCCAGATTTGCCATTTCACCATGACAAGTGGCAATGACTCACTCCAGATGCGGACTGAAACAAACAAATTCTCCTGTGTCCACTGTCAGCTAGGCCTTGGGCTTTTCACCCTAAGCCTCTGCCTGGCCAAAAACAAATGTACATACACAAGGCACAGTTTCACTCCTTTGTAAGCCAACTCTTCTTAAGAGCCCCACCCCCCAACTCCTGAGTGTGTGGGTTGAGTGTGGGCAGTGTTGTCACCAAATGCCGCAGGTGTGGAAGCACCACCAGTACTTGGTTTGTACTTTTACCGAGCCCTTAGTCCTTTCCCACCCCTCAGGATTACATCTTATCCTTATAACAGCCCTGCTTTATTAGGGAGGGAACTGAGGCCCCAGGTGAGAAGCCTTGCTCCAAATCTCAAAGCCAATTTCCAGCAAGTTCTGGACATGACTCATCTCCTAGATTCAGCCATTCCACTAATGCCACACAAAAGACTACCCACAAAAACAATCTCCAAGGAGCAGGGCTGTCAATGAGAAACTGCCACTTGCTGGCTGCCCCCAGACCTGGACTTCCCATCCCAATCAACCCGCACCCGCGCTGGGTCAGTAACCACCACGGTAGAGTTACATGTTTTCTCCTCTCTTCCTCCCTTTAGCTCCTTTGGCGCTTTCCTTGTGCATAGCCAACTAGGCTCCTTGAGAAGGCAGATCCTTTAAAAGAACTTTCCATTGAAGAAGAAAACAGGAACCAAAAAAAAAAAAAAAAAAAAAAAAGCAAACAGAGAGAAGACAGCAGAAACGAGAGAGAGAGAGAGAGAGAGAGAGAGAAAATAAGAGCGAGAGGCGAGGTTAAGAGCCAGAGAGCGAGCCAATACAAAAGACCCCATCCTTTTCCTTCCTCCTCCCCTGGGCTGGCACCAGGAAGCCCCATTTTCTCGCTCACACATAAGAGCACAAACACCAGCCTTGCGCGCCGGGGCAAGCCTAGGCAGACCTCGCTACCCCACCCCGACGACTCCGTACCTGTCTTCCAGGGACTGCCCGCCCCTGGGCGATCCACCTCGAAACCCCCCGCAAGGCGCGATGGAGGCTTTGTGGTATGACCGTGGCGGCCCTTAATTTAGTTACATTCAAATAAAACCTTTCGTGCACCTCGGTAGCTAACATTGTGTGTATGCCTTTTTTTTTTTTTTTTTTTTTCCCTGTTACGCCGTCAAGGCAGCGGGCAATGAGGGGAATGGCACAACCCTCTCATTCCCGGAACGTAGTCAATCTCGGCTCTGCGGATTTCACAGAACACACTTTGCCTATCGCCGGCTCCAACAAGAAGTAACTTTCCAGGAAGCTGCCGGGCCCGGGCAGCCGCCAGGATCGCTGCCTGCGCTGTGCCGGCCGCCGGGGATTCACCCGGGGAGGCGGGGCCGCCGGGGAAGGCTCGCGGGGAATACAGCACACTTTCCCCTAAATCCCTCGTCCGCGCCGAGTGCAGGGCTCTCAGAGTTCACCTAGTCCAACCTCTCACCCGCAACCATTTATAAATAGGGAAGGTCAGACAAGTTAGTAGCAGAGCTGGGTCTAGAACCCAGGAGTTCGAATACAATCCGAGGCTCATATCGAGACTTTAAGTTGTCCGATTCCGAAGTTTATTTGCTTTTTTCCCTCTTTTTGCCTTCCATTCTCCCTCGCCGCCTTTCTTTTAGGGGAATGTTTGCGCGAGACTTCAAGGTCAAAAAGATGGAGTCCCTAGGGGCCGAGGGTCTCCATCATAGGCGCCCCTGGCAAGGTTGGAGAAAAACTAAATCGAAAGCCCCTTCCGCCTACGTTGGCAAGAACGGGAACCCAGCTCCCCTTGGTTTCCGCCCAAAGTCTTTAGAATAGGAGCTGCCAAGCTGTAAGGATTTCCGAAACCGATTTCCCCGAAACCGTAGAGACACTGCTTGGACTCGGCAGAGGCCGGGGCCCCGACCCCTGCGCACGCACTGGCACTCTCCAAAGTTGCCTCGCCTTCCTGTGGCCCTCCCGGGTGCCATGTCCTAATTGGCCTCGGTAGCAGGCTCCGGGGTGCGCTTTCGGGGGTCAGGGGACAGTGAAAGACTCAGCCACAAAGGCCGCAGTCTGATCCTAAAACTAGCCAGTGGCGTCACACTGCGCCGCTCATCCCTTCTGCGGCAGCGGAAGGGTCAGAGTCGGTCTGCAAAGACGGAGCCTCTTTGGTCTCAAAATCTTACACTGAGGCTTTCTCACCCCTGCGCCCGGTAGGATAAAGGTGAAAGAGACGGTTGGGATTTAATATGGGGTGGAGATGAGAATCTGGGAAGTTAAAATTAAGTAAGTGCATTTATTGGAAATTAGGAGTCCCGTGGTTCCGGGAGCTCAAACCTAATGGTGTTTTTACCGCTGCCTAACACTAGAGAGAGCCCTCCATCAAGGTTTGAAACCGTCAAGCCCTTTCTCGCCCCTCCCCTCCTTCCCATTGACCTAGTTTGGCCAGAGCCTCCCGATTTGGAGAATGCCTTCCGCCCTTCCCCCTCCTCTCTAGCCAGGCCGGCTGTTGGATTATTGGTAATCTAATAACTCCAATAACACGCTGAAAAATCCAAAGGGAAATTTGAAAGTGTAAAGCACTGTATAGGGACAAGGACAAGGAATTTTAATAAGGCTGGAACTGCCGTAGTGAACCCCGCATCAGGGGCCCTGCCATGGGGCTCCCGGTCTCAGCGGTGTCTCAGCCAACTAGCTGCACGGCTGCAGACACCACCGTGGTCCGGCGGCAGGGGGTGAGGTCAAACGGCGGAGTTGCTTTTATTCTTGGGGGAAGACACTCTTCGCCCTCTTGGCTGGGGGACGGGAGGGTGCAGGAGGCGACAGTGGATAAAAGCGAATTTGATAACGCGATGGCCTCGGCAGCCGCTTTGGATAACCGAGGTGTTCGGGAACATTATGTCCTGACTTTCATTTCTATCACGTTTCCTGCCAAAGTGCTCTTGCAAGCCTGCAAGCTTCTAGGAAATGCAATAAAACAGAGGGATGTGTTTTATCATCAAGATCTGAAGAGGAGTTGCAAAAGGGACGTTCCCCATACGCTCAGCGCGAGACAGCCTTCCAGAAGGGCCCGAAGACAATGCCAGCAAATCGCGTCCCGGAGCAGAGATCCCTCGGCCGTCCTGGCTGGACTGGGCTCAGCCTTTGCAAAAGGGCTGGCGGGGGAGGGGAGAAGCATGATCTCCTCAAGCAAACAATGCCTTTAAAAATCCGATCTGGAAAGAAGTCAGCCAAGGTCCTTATTCACGTTAATGAAGATGGAAGGCACTAACTGTCCTTGGAAAGCGATGAGTCAAACTTGACCGCGCTTCAAACACGTTCCCAGATTCGTTTCCAGCCCGAACAGAGGCGCGTTTCTCCGACGCGGCCTCGGACGGCTCCCGCAGTGGGAGAGGCTGAATTCGATCCCCGCGGACCTGGGCGGGGGAGACGGCGCCGTCTCCCGCTGCAGAGCGCGCCGGCTGCCGCTAGGGGCCGCCAGCATGCGGACGCGCGTTTGCCATCTTAAGTCACGAGCTCGGAGAAAGAAAACTTTACGGAGGAGCTGTTGCGGCACAAATTCTGGCCTATCCACATGACCGCCCCCCCCACCCCCCCCCACACACACGGTTTCTCGCCAGGCTACTATGCAAAGGATGTTAGGAAGGGGAAGGGAGCGATTTCAGGATCGAGGCTCGCCCAGCAAGTCTTTGGCCCAGGCCTTAATCCCCCTCTTAACACGCAAACCCACGAGCTCCGAGACCCACACCCCTCAGCACCATCTAGGCTTTTCTTGTCTATTACCGAAAATCTTAGGCCATATTTTCTTTAAAAAAAAAAAAAAAATCCTCCAAGACTGCTGCGGAGCGGTTTCCAATGAGCACTGGCAACAAAGGTGGCCTAAGAGGTTAACTCATGGTTCTGGCAGCCGATCCATTCTCATAAATACTTCAAAGGAGCTGAGATAAACCCGCCTGTGACTTTCAGTCACTGACATGAAATTCAGAAGCTTAAAATCTGGTCCTGGTTAAGACACTAACTCACCACTAACAAGCCTCCTTGTCGGGCCTGTTTCCTCAACTGTAAAACAGAGTTGTACGTCCCAAAGCCCCTGAGCTCCTAGGTGGCATCCTTCCACTACCGACTTCCCCTAAGAAGGGCCACAGGGACAGGAAGATGGTGTGTTCGAAGCGGGTTATTTGTAGTTTCTCTTAGTGGAAATAGATGCTCATCGCTGAGTGATGGGCGAGTAGCGAGGCCTGATTTTCATCCCTCTTGTCAAAACTTTGGAGGTTGCATGCCATCCCCATTGGAGGGTGCCCTCCTTCTGTCAGGCCTAGTATCTGGTCAGGGCACCGCCGCCCGGGAGGTGGAACCGCGAGCCCACCGCCCATGGCCGCGAACTCGATCTCAGCCCACCGCTAGGTGGCAGGCCAGCCCGTCCGAGAATCGCCGCGCGGCCGCAGCTTCCACACCGATCCCTACCCGCCCCTCTTTATTTTCTGTCTGGTGGGGGCGAGGGTTGGGGGTGTGATTGCCTCTAAAAGCAAAGCTAGAAAACATTTAATTTAGTGGATGGCATTCCGTTCTTCCCGATGCTCCCGCCTGTAGCAACCACAACGTGGTATCTGGGGGCTGGTTTCATGTATCATAAGTTGATTTCCCCCCCCACCCCCCGAAAAGCTTTATGTACTGGGAAGGGAAAGAAGGTGCACTTGTCTTCAAAAAGCAGAATGGCACTCGACGGCATTGGCACATATTCTTGCCAAACACTGGTCGTCCAGCAAAGAAAGTCGGGAATAAACTCCTGATCTTCTCGGAGGAAAGGGGCGCTGGGGGCCGAGAGCTGGATCCCACTCAGGCTCACTGCGTCTGGCAAAGCGGGGGAGTGGGGAGTCGGGTATGGTCTTTTGGTGAAGTTGTGGGTCTCGGGAGGGTTGGGGGGGCCGTTCCTGGCTTCCACTGGGGCAAAGAGAAACCAGCCAGTTTTACCACTACGCTGCACCCTCGCTGTGCTCGCGGCGGCAGCGGCGGTCCCACTTGTTGCGCAGTGCTGGAAACCGGCACGCGCCATTCGATGTTGACTCACAGAGGGCTACAGACCAGCCTACCATTGCTCCACGCCATCCACAAACCTCCTCAACACACCCCCTACACATACGTCCTGCCACCGCCGGCAAAACTACAGCATTTCCAGCCACTGTGGTGTTTTACACCTAAACATCCCTCGCTATCTCGGTATCCGACAGGCAGCAGAATTAAGATGCCCTGAGAAGTCAGTCCAAGGGGAAGGTCGGGCTACCTCCGCCTGGAGAACTCTTCTACTTACAGTCAACCAGGGACCCTCCCCCCACCATACATATATATATATATGAACCACGTTGCCTATTATAACACCATCCTAGTTGGAAAGCAACATTTTTCTTCCCTACTTGATAAACTGCGAAGTCCTTTTTATCCGTTAGTTTTATCTCCCCCCTTTTCTTTAAATCTCTGGGGGGAAAAATGTTTCATAAGTTCACTTCCCAATATTTTTCAAAAATTGACTTTTGCCAATAGTTTCACCCACCGAGGGGTGGCGCTGCTGTACCGCCTCCTCTAAATCTCTTAAGTTTTTCACAACAAAGTGGGTTGTGAGTGTCATTACCCTGTTAGTGTCATTACCCTGATAGAGGGAAGGAAGGGTTTTGACATCTAGCCATGGCTACCATTTACTCAACCAATAACTGGAACTCTTCAAGGGCTCAGCAAACGACAGCTTAAGAATTTAAAGTCCCATTCCTATCCACCAAACCTAGAATAAGTTAGTCTTTTCAAGAAAGCATTGGAATAAAACCCTTCAAAACTGAAAAGAAGAGGAAAGGGACAATTGGAGAATTCCCACTTTGTCTGGCTGTCTCCTTCAAGTCCCTAGTTTTCATGAACAGCATCTAGCCTTACTGTCCCTATCAACAGACCCTTAAAACTAGCCAATGCTTCAGCCTCTAGTATTGGAAAGTCTTCCAAATAGGATACTGAGGATACTGGAAACTTCTATTTATAAACTTGGGGTGGGGGGGGGGGGGGGGGGCGTGGAGAGAGAGCTCCCATCTACAGGTTTCTATTTTGGCCTGAAGACTCAACTGCAGTCATTAGAGTAAGGGAATGCCCATCTCCTGGTACTTGTTCGCCATTTCCTCCTCCCCCAGAGACAAATACCTTTTCGTCTTTTTAAAAAAAGTATGTATTTTAAAGCAAGAATGTGATTTCATCTCTCTCCTTTGAGCTCATGTTTGCTACCTCCAGGAATAGCGTGTGGACTAGGGCCAGATGAACTTCAACTTGGGCTGCAGATTTACGAGGTTCTGTTCTAGTGCCAAAGGCTCTTGGTAGTAAATAGTGAGCAAAATAGATACCTGTCTCCTGATGGATCTTGCCGCCCCCTCTTTTTTTTTAAGTTATTTATTAAAACCACACACACCTTGCAAAGAAAAAGGGAAACTGGCAGTCTCTGTAGAGGAAGCCGGTGGCATCGCTCAGAGCCACAAACTGTATTTCTAAACAGCCCTTTCCCTGGTTCCCTCTCTCCTGCCCCACTTTTTTTTAATCCAGACTGTAAAAAACACATCTACTGACACTCACTTTACTTTTGAAAAAGAAGAGAAAAAGTAAAGCGTTACAAGACTTTCCTCCTGGAAACTATAAACTGATTGAAAAAAAAATCCATAAAAGATTAAATCCTGGCGGGTTGGGGGGGGGGGGGGGGGGGGGGGGGGGGCGGTGGAGTGGAGATTGGCTCTTTGAGGTGGTCAGGGGCCCTGTAACAGCTTGGGACTTTCAGCACCTGGTTTGGGGTCATTTATCTGCTCAACTGTCAGGACCCCCCACCCCCAAACCCCAGCCACCAACTCAACCATCGTAGAAGGGAACACAACACAGAGGGTCTTTTTTCATTTTTTTAAAAAATCGGTTTGGTTGTGTTTTTGTTTTCCATGGGGGAGCTTTAAAACTCATTATTGCAACACTAGTTCCATTTTTCGCCAGGGTTCCAATAACACGGCATCATAAAGGCAACGCAACCCACAGTTCTCAAGACATTTACCACGGTCACTACATCCGGCAGCGGGGTGGCCCCTAGCTCCTGCTGCCCGCCCCCTCCTTTCTCCTCGCCCGCCCCCGGAGCTCAGCCGATTTCTGAGGCTCCAACTCTACCCACTCCCTCCCCGGGCCGCCGCCGCCGCCGCCTTCCCCCATTCTTACTCCCTCGAGGAGAGCCACAGGTTGCAAATCCAACCAACCTCACAATCTATTTTTGCAAAATCACTCACAAAGATCTCCCTTTCGCGCCCGCGCCCGCTCCTCCCGCGCCGGGTCCCCCCAGCCACAGCCACAAAGTGCCCTTCTCTCCTCCCGAGTCTTGCACATAAGGAACGCGGGCTGGGGCTCTGTTCGTCTTTCTCCTCGCCCAAGGTAAGGACCTCGGGAATCTGAAGCCTGGCGTCCACTACGCTCAGGCCCGCAGCTCCCTTTTTACAGAGCTTGTACCATGGGAAAAAAATAAAATAAAATTTAGGAAAGGGAGGGAACAGCCATTGGGAGCCAACACAGAGTCACGCAGCACCCAAAATACAAACACCGCGGCGGCCAGAAATCCCGCCACCTTTCTCGTTCTCCCGGGCTGTCCTGTCGCGGTTCCCTGAGTCCCCCCGCACACTGAAAGGCATCGCAGGTGCAATGCGCACCCCTTTCCCACCCACCCCAGAAACCCTGTCCCGCCATCAGCCTCTCTCCTCGGGATGGGCAGGGAGAGCGCGCGGAGGTTCCCGACACCCTCGACTACAACCAAGAAAGAATAATTTTCAAAGTGTTCAACATCCCCGCCCCCAAGCTCCCCAAAACACAGGGGCAGGGGACACCAAAACACTCGGCTCTCGTTAGGAAGATCACGGCTCTGAAAGGAAATAGTAGACACGATACTTCATCTTATCTGGATTTATGACCAAAAAAACCAAAAACAAAAACAAAAACAAAAACCCGAGGAGTTCGCTTGCATTTTTTCCTTCCAAATCTCGGTTCGGCTCGAAGGCAGGGAATCTAAAAGACCGAGGCCGATGGAAGAGAGCCAGCGGGGCGAGCGAGCGGGCAGCCTCCCTTTTTGCCTCCCGGAGTTACCCAGAAGGACAGGGGAAGGGAAGGAAGAAGAGGCGAGGAAAAAGAGGAGGGAGGGAAGGGGAGGCCAGCAGCGAGGGAGCAAGGAAAGCAGTTTGCAAGCGAGAAAAGAGGGAAAAAACACAGCCGCACGAATCCAGAGAGATCACAAGCCGTACGCAAGCAGCAGCAGAAAGAGCGAGAGCGCGAGCGCGCGTCCTCTCCGCGGTCTGGGGCCAGACAGCCCCCAGACTTGCCCGAATCACCCCCAAGCACTGTCTCGTCCTCTCTGCTCCGGCCGCCCCCTAATTCCCCTCCTTCCTCGCCTCCACCTCCTTTCCAAAAACCAAAACAACACAAGGGAGGGTGGCAAAAGCCTCCCCGAACCGGCCGATTCACTCAAAGACAACAATAATAATAATAAATACATAAAAATCTATATCCTAGAGTGGGAGAGACGTGGGACTAATCTTCGGCATTTATTTTAACATCTGACAGCTAGAATAAATAAATATATACATTTATATCAATAGATACACATAGAAAACTTGGAGCCAAAGCATTTGGCAAGAGCGGAAAAAAAAAGAATTAAAAGGTAAAATAATGATCATGAGCAGCGGCGGCGGCAGCGGCACCAGCGGCAACAGCGGCGGCGGCGGCAGTAGCAGCAGCAGCGGCGGCGGCAGCAACAGCAATAATCACCTGGTGTCCGGCCTTTCCTAGAAACTTCTTGCATCACCACTTCTAAGAACCCCAGTTCTAAGAATCAACAGAGCTCAATTCTCGGAATTTGAGCTTCGGACTTTACCACTGCTACGTGGCAGGGGAGGACTTGGTGTCAGATCTCTGAGCTTTTTACCTCCCCTGGCCGATCAAAAGCCCTCAAAGCCACAAGATTTTTTCACTCTCCGGCATATTTCGAGGTCCTCATAAGCAGAATGTCTTGGATTTGGAGATTCCGGTTCGAGGTTCGAGGGGCCTGAATGTGGCTCTCCCTCCCCGGACCCATGACGATGGTATGGCCTGCTCCGCCACCGTCACGTGGGCTCCTCCTCTGTGACGTCGGCGCCTTCGCTGTAGCAAAGCTCGGCCTCTGGAATTCTGAGAACTAATTTGCTATTCGGTGACATAAGAGGGGGAGTGCGCTTTGCTTTCCCTGGGTCTGGGGCTAATTCCTCCTCTCTTACCCATAAACTCAGCAGATCGAGCTAAATGCACAAAAGGGAGCGAGAGGTTTGAACCACTGGAAAAAGTATGTTATATATAGTAGGGTTAGAGAGGCAAGTAAGAGAGAGAGAGAGAGAGAGAAAAAAAAAAAAACAATAAACACCACAGCTCTTTCCAGCTAGAATATTAGGCACCACGAGAAAAATATTTGCCAAGCAGTTTTCGGTGGGTTCATTTGCTTTATTTTTATTTAGGACAGGGGTTTTTGCTGTCGTTCTGGGGTTTTTTCTTTCTGGTGTGGTGGCTTGGGATTTTTGGTTGCTGTATTTTGATGGTTTATGGATTTTTGCTTCTGATTTTTTGCCTTTTGCAAGTTTGTGGTGTTACGTAAATCATAGGATCGGCATCGGTTGGATTTTTTTGTGCGTGCCTTTTCTTTCCCTATCTAATCCCTCAAGCGTTTTAAAGAAGATGTGTTATTTCAATACTAACACTGTTGAAAGAAGCTTAAATTTTTGGCCATATGTAACAATCCCAGCCCCCACTTTTTTTTTTTTCCTTTGGTGCAATTTTCTTTTTCCCCTTGGACTTTTGCTGAAGTGTGTCTCTCCTGCACTTGAGAGAAATGTTCAAAGGATTTGGTTTGGTTTGGTTTGTTTCTTCCAGGACAGCAAGTGGTGGGTTTAATCTGTTATTGTTGACTCTTAGGAAATTTCTTGTTGCAAGAAACGTGTGTGTGTGTGTGTGTGTGTGTGTGTGTGTGTGTGTAGGGGGTGGGGGGGTATGTGTGTGTGTTTTCTACAAAATTCTGTGAGCCACATACCTGTTTGTGTTTAGTTTTCTCTTAAGGTCTTGATATTTTTTTTCGGGGCTCGTTTCAAGGTCGTTGTAAAAAAATCTCTTCAGTCTGTGTTTAAGAGATCAGCCGGAGGGAATTCTAAAGGCCTGCCGTGCCAGTATCACAGATACTGCCTGTATTTAGAACAGACTGCTACAACTACAACGCACTACACGCAGCACAGTCGTCTTAGCTTTGAAGCTGAGTTGGGGGTGGGGGGGGGAGCGAAGAAGGGGAAAATCTTTCCTTCTCTTTTTCTCTATTACTTTCTTTTTAAAGGCAATTGCAGTGCAGAATCATTTCATTGTGGGTCCTAGTTTGTTTGTTCAGAGCTGCTAGTTTCCTTATTTAAATGTTGGTTGGGGTTTTTTCCCCTCCTACTCATCCCTGAATAAGGGAGACTCTTGTTTCTTTTATGTCTCTCTCTTAAAAGAAGGGTGTGAGGGGAAAATAATATTTCAGATTCCTCAAGAATTAGCCCAAAATGTTTGGACCAGAAGCAGCTTTCAAAGGTCAGGCTGTTCTGAGCCTTGGCTATGAGAGTCCTTCAAGCGACTTATTAAATTACAGATGAGTTCTTAAAGGTTCCACAAAATCTCGTCACTTGTTAATTTCTAATAAAGATATGTCCTAAAATAATCTACCTATCCCAACCCAAAATTTGGGTTTATAATGGAGGAGAGATCAGAGCTGTGAAAGATTGCTGTTTGCTGGGATATTTGGAAAATCTCTTTCACTGACAGTCCCGTAAGAAGTTCCATGTATCACTGAAAATGTTGTTGGCAATGCACCCCACTACCCCACAACACACACACATTTTTAAAGGCTGTATTTTAGGTTTTAAAACCCAGAATGGTGCAAAGAGGTTGATTATTTTCCGCAAGGGCTGGAGCTTAGGAAACATGCGTTGAGTGTCTGTCCCTGTGAAATTTGAATATTTTAATACTTATTGACAGATGGATTACTGCAGCCTCTGCAGAAAAGCCTGTCTTGTGAAGGGTTTTTGAAAAATATACATAGGCCTAATCCTGTCACTGTTGTTGAAATGTACGTTTTACCCCCAAAGACACATGATATTGTCAAGTTCAGATTTATTCTGCCAGAAGGCAGACTATCTGCTTTTTCATTTGAGTCCCCTTCCTTCTCATTTTCAGAGAGATTAAAATGAATCCCACTGGATGCAAAATGACACCCCGACTTTGCGGAAGGGATTTTCCTTGTGTGTTTATATGTGTGATGATTTTTTCTTTTATGAGCAATTAGCACTTTGGGATTTCTGAGATTTATCTATATCGTTTGGAATGTGAATTGTATAGCTCTGCCCTATTATTGGTCCTTCAAAAGAGTACTTTTCTGATTTTTGGTCGCTTTTTTTTTTTTTTGTCAAAACTGCCATTTAGCCTCATCCACTGCCCCCCCAAACCTGAAACACACACAGCTTGTCCCTCCTGTGTTCCCTTTGCCACTCCACTCTTAGCCCCATGGGGGCGCTGCAGAGCAAAGGGAAATCTGCTCCCTAAGGCAGTAGTAGAACCAGCCGGAGTGGGGGCTGGGAAAGAATTCACCCTTCTCATACCTCAGCCCTCTTTAATTCTCTGCAGTGAGCCCCTAGAGGGAGAACCCACCAGGCCTGGTTTATATATAATTAACCTCATCACCAGGGACCTCAGATCTTCCCAGCACATTATTTCTGGGACCAAGTGCCAGAGTGCCACATTTTCCTACTGCTTTTTGCCAAATCAGTGTGTTTACACTGAAAGAAATTGACCAGAACAGAAGACCCGTTAGAAAGAAAGAGAAAATGATTATTGAAATTGTTCTAAAGATAGACACTTACTTTTCGGTGAGTCTCTTTTACTTTCAATTGAATGCATGGTGAGGAAAATTGTGCACCCGCCTCTCAATCTCTTTTCAATTCCTAGGAAAGTAACTTTGTCAAATATTATACCAGCTGAATTTCTTCCAGAATGCCATTTCTTCTTTCGTTCTTGACCTCTCCTCAGTAACCAGTTGGCATCACTATGTGGGCCTCCCTCACTCCTGCAGTGCCGTGTTACAGGATTAAAGAAAGGGCTGACTTGAATGTATTCTGATTCTTTTAAATCATCCTTAAGAAGCTCTAAAGAGTGATTCCATGTCTGGGGTTGTATGAATAATTCCTGCAGACTTGGGGGTACTACAAATCACCTAGTCCCATGATTTAATGGTTACTGGCGGTTAATACTCAGAATAGAGGACCAGGCCAACCTCTTTGCCTCATGGACTGTGCATAAGAATAGGTCCCTGATCATTGCCGCTGGGTAAATATAAGCCTTATTACAAAATAAAATACCCTGGTCCTAATACTACATCTATTTAAGGAAAAGAACAGACTTCACATCCAATTCCCCCTTGCAAAACCTTCCCCACAATTCAGTCATAGCCGAAAAAGAACCTATCCTTGAAACAAACAGGGTTCTGTCCTCTTTCTAAGGGGGCTCACAAGAGGAAGTTGTTTTCACCTATCAAGAACCTCTGGCACCTTGGTAGGTCTTTAAGATATCACATCACAGGACTATAGATTTTAAAGCTGGAAAGAAGTTTTCAAATCAATCACCTCCTCTAGGCTTTCTTCTTTCAGGATTACAGGCTGGGTCCTCACTAGGAGGATGTGTGACCCGAGGAACACAACTGAAAATGGGTCTGCATGATTTGCTGGCCCTCTGTCATTTTAGAGGATCAGGGTAACCTGACAACTTGAGTCTGTAGGTTGGTATCTTGTTTCCTTATAGAACTGAGGAAAGCAAGGCTGCTATGGTCTCTTTGTAAACTGTAAAACTCAGAGCTAACTCCAAGTCATGATGAGTTTTGATGGTCATTTGGGTTTATTTATGCCTCTCAGCTACACTGAAGTACTTGGCACTACTTTTGATAGATTTGGGAGATATTATCTATCAGACTTGTTAAATTTTACCTGTTTTATTTCAAATCCTTCATTTAGAGCTGTTGTAAACAAGCTCCTTGTAGTATCTTTGGAGAAAGAAAGGCGTTTTTAACATAGCAAGAGGAGCAGAAAGTTTTGAGACATTAAAAAATATATAATTTCCAGCTACTGCCTTCTGAAAAGGAAGTATTAATGTTTAATTTTCATCCATATGCTGCCCGCTTTTAGCCTTTATTGTTCTGAGATTTTTTTTTTCTTTTTCCTTTAGAAATCTTTTCAGCCTGGCTCAGAGTTTACCCCCAAACACTAATTTTCCACACTTTTCTCACTTACTTAAAATGGAAATAAATATCAGGAGCTTAAAATAGAGAAGTGATGGGGGTTAGGGGGTGTGTAATGATTTGTTTATTGCATTCGATCGCTGTTTTGAATAGCAGAGTTTTCACTTCCTGTGAAACCTTAGCATGAAGGAAAGCAGCAGCTGGACTCTGAGAGGGATGAGGGAAGGAAAGCACTTCAGTGTTTGTAAACTCAGGGTGGCTGGTCCACCCGCTGCCGTTGCTGGGCTACTGGCTGCTGTACTTAGCTGTCTCTACTACCTAAGGCTAGAAGTGGAAAAACTTGATTTGCGTGTTGTGCCTGCATTTTTTTTTTCTTCTTCACACCGCCCTCTTGTACACCTGACCGTGCAGAAGCCTATCTGAAGCCAGCTCGATGGCAGGGAGAGCTGGAGAGCGGAAGAATGTGCGGAGGGAGGGAGGGCTCGGTACTTTTCCATTCACATCTCCACAGTGGCTTTTCTTGTTTATTTCAACCTCCACCGGCAGAAATCTTTCAGCTGCCTTAAATTCGAATCATTATACTGTTACCTGAGGTCAGACGACAGACACTTTGGTGCACGTTTCCTACATGTCAGTGTCTGTGTAACTTGTGTACGTACAGAGGCACACACACACAAATGTAACTCCACGGGGGCACAGTGTAGGGAGAAGGAAAAAAAAAAAAACTGTATTTGTTGCAAACACACACACACAGACGCACACACACACAGACGCACACACACACACACACACACACACCCCCTTGGTTTCTAATTACAGCTCTGCCTGAAACTCTTGATGGGACATTGAGCAAAGCTACTTGTGAGGACTCCGTTTCCTCAGCTGTGTGAAGGAATAGCCCCGATGATTTGCGGGATGGCTGCGCTTAGTTCTCTACCTTTACATTTCAATACACATTTACAGAACTGTGCAAGAGGAGTGGAAAGGAGCTGTGTGTATATGTGTACCTGGGGCTAGGGAAGGAGTTAAAATGTAAACTTCTAAGTAAAGAAGGCAGTCCCAGAATCCTCACTCTATCAATTTTTAACCAATTGTAGACCAAAGTCTGGGATTTTGCTGAGTGGGTTCAAAAGCCAATTGAAGATTTTAAACGTTAAGAGGTGGAGGAAGCAGGTTCTAAGAACTTGTACCTTTGATCTCCAGCATTCATAATGAAATGTGACAGTTCCCAAGTGTCTTTTCTGCCCTATATTTCATTTTTTATTTTCCTTCTATTTGTTTTTGGAAACTGTCCCCATCAATGATAGGAAGGAGATGACATTTGTACACTGGGTAGTATGTGGATGTAAAAAACACATCATAACATTCAAGGGAAGGAAGAGAGGGAGAGAGAGAGTAAGAGAGGGAGGGAGGGAGGGAGGAGAGAAGGAAGGAAGAGAAGAAGAAAAAAAAAACCTAGAGAGAGATTCCTGGTAAGAAACATAGAGGTGGCTCAGCCATCACTGTATTAAAGGTAATTATTTGAAGTCAGAGGAAATAACAGATGAGGAGTTTTCCCTTACTAAAGGAAAAAAACAAAAAAAAAGAGGAAGAAGTCTTGATATATCAGAACATGAAACCAATGAGATACTTTCCATCAATATTTCTCACCCTTTTTTGATCTTCATTCTTTAAAAAGAAAGGTCTAAAGTTTCTTAGGCCCAACTGTCTAGATAATCTAAAGCCTTTAACAGGCTTTGGCATTCCCAAAAAATAATAAAATGACTCTGATTTATCAGCAGCGACCTCCCCACCCCCATTCCTCCACTGGTTTAGACTTTATGGAATATTAGGCCTGTATACAAAGACTAGGGGAGCCAATTGTATTCCCCCAGCGTAAGACTATTGAAAATTACAGTGTGCTAGAACTGGGAGGGCCTTTAGCCATTATCCAGTCTGATGTTCCTGATTTTATATCATTGGAAATTGAGGCCCAGACAGAATCCACTTGCTAGATATGCTATAACACTAACACAACTGGATTCGGAACTTTCAGGCCCTAGTTCTAAATCCAGTATGCTTTTCTTATGGCATATTATGGAAAGAGGGTATGGGGTTGGCAGCCTTGCAAAAGCCATTTGTTGTGGCTGCACATTCAAAGAAGGCCTCAAATTTGGACTTCTAGGCCAGACACAATGACACAACTGTAATCCCCATACTTTGTGAGGCTGAGGTGGGAAGATCACTCGAGACCAGGGGTTCAAGACCAGCTTGGGCAACATATGAGACCCCGTCTCTAAAAAAATGGAAAAAAAAAATAGCCAGGCATGATGGCACACACTTGTAGTGCTAGCCACTTGGGAGGCTGAGGCAGGAGGATTGCTTGAACCCAGGAGTTTGAGGCTGCAGTGAGCTATGATG
The DNA here is from genome assembly GCF_008728515.1 of Papio anubis. Classification (NCBI taxonomy): domain Eukaryota; kingdom Metazoa; phylum Chordata; class Mammalia; order Primates; family Cercopithecidae; genus Papio; species Papio anubis. The sequence continues at coordinate 183,838,475 of NC_044977.1, forward strand.
GCACCACTCTAGCCTGGGCCACAGAGTAAGATCCTGTGTCTAAATAAATAAATAAATAAAATTAGACTTCTGATATTATCTCCACTGAGGCTATACCTCTCTCTTTCAATCCTAACAGGACTGAAAGAAGATGACCATCATATGCAAGTTTTGTGTGTGGATTCCAGTGTAGGACCACAGGCTCCTATGACACCATAATTGAATGCTGTTAATAAATATAGGATTGTTTTATGCATAGTGCAATTGTATTGTAGTTGTGTGTGTGCTGGTGTTAAAAATATAAGATATAAAATATATTTGTCCTAGAAGCAGTGACAAGCAACAAGCACACCTGGTGCTCGGATCTCAGTTTTGTTTCATTTTTGTGTTTGTTTTTGTTTTTGACACAGAGTCTCACTCTGTTGCCCACGCTGGAGTGCAGTGGCACGATCACGGCCCACTGTAACCTCCGCCTCCCAGGTTCAAGCAATTCTCCTGCCTCAGCCTCCTGAGTAGCTGGGATAACAGCCATGCGCCACCACACCCAGCTAGTTTTTATATTTTCAGTAGAGACGGGGTTTTGTCATGTTGGCCAGGCTGGTCTCAGTTTTAATGTCATTTCTCAGCAGCTGGAACCAAGGCTTCTTGGAGAAATGGTTGAGTCTAAAACTGCGGCAGAAAATACACAAATGAGAATGGAAGCTCTTGTAGCACCTTAAAGTAAGGAATTATTCAAAAACAAAACTCTATTGGTGAGGGATATTTCAAAAAGACACAGGAGCCACTGGAAGAGCTCCCAGTAGCCAAAGCTGAAACAATTTGAGCAACAAAATAGAATAGTATTTTACATTATAACCCAAAGTCTAAAATAAATATTAATGAGTCCAGGGCTGGGTGCGGTGGCTCACACCTGTAATCCCAGCACTTTGGGAGGCCGAGGTGGGCAGATCACTTGATGTCAGGAGTCTGAGACCAGTCTGGCCAACATGGTGAAACCCTGTCTCTACTAAAAACACAAAAATTGGCTAGGCGTGGTGTTGTGTGCCTGTAATCCCAGCTACTCGGGAGGCTGAGACAGGAGAATCCCTTGAACCCAGGAAGTGGAGGTTCAGTGAGCCAAGATGGCACCACTGCACTCCACCAACCTGGGCAACAGAGTGAGGCTCTGTCTCAAAAAAAAAAAAAAAAAAAGAAAAGAAAAGAAAAAAATGTAATGAGTCCATACTAATATACATAAAGTATTAAGTAAATTAATAAACCAGAGAGAAAAGACAAACATCCCTTAATTCCAAATGTATTTATATAGATGTGCACAGGGATTCCAGATAGTTTATGGACATGTGCTGGCCTTAAGGAGAAGCACAAACCCCTACTCTTTAATTGTGGGCTGTAGATAGTAACTTCCTTCCGGGGTGTATATTCTATATGGAAAGGTAGTCAGGGGGAAAAAATAGGAGAAACCCGACAAACACTCTCTCAGCCAGGAGATCAAGACCAACATCAACAATGATAAATCATCTTGATAGTGTATACTCTTGATATGTCGTGATGAAAATGATTCTTTCTCTCTGTGGTCCTGCTCTCATGATACTAGTCTAATCATAAGAAAAACATCAGACGAATTCTAGTAGAGGGGCGTCCTACAAAAAACCAGTAATCCTCAAACCCATCAAGGTCATCAGAAACAAGGAAAGTCTGAGAAATTGTCACAGACAAGGATTAGCATAAGGAGACATGACAACTTAATGTAATGTCGAGTCTTAGATGGAATCATTGGCCGCAAAAAGACATAAGACATAAGATAAACCTAAACAAATCTGAATCAATGATGAACTTTAGTTAATAATAATGTACCAATATTGTTTCACTGTTACACGTGTACCATATAATGTATTATGTTAATCATAGGGGAAACTGGGCACGGGGTTATTCACTGCACTATCTGCTCAATTTTTCTATTAATTGAAACATGTTCTTAAAAAGTAAGTCTATTATGAGGAGATATCTATATAGCATATCTATATATCATATATATCTATATAGATATATATCATATAGATATATAGATGGATACATATATCATATAGAGATATATACACACCTGGAGGAGAGATATGTGTGTGTGTATATATATAAATATATATTCAATACCAGAAACCTCCAAAAAGTGACCCAGATCTCTCCTGAAACCTGGGAGATCCTGCTTCTCACTCATTTTCCTAGAATAGAGTCAGAGAAATGGAGCACCTCATTTATTCTTTTAGTTTACTAATTCGCTCAATTTCTGTATGCCACCATCTGGATAACCATCAGGAGAACACTAGGGAGGCACCAAAGGCCAAATGTTGTTGTTAGGGTAGATGGCTCAAGCCACTTCATGGACCCCCATACTCAAAACTTCTCTGTGGAAACCCGCTAAGGAAACAGTGTTCTCAAAGATCTTGTCATCAGTTTATATGGGGCATATAGAACCTAGAGATTCATTCATGAAGTTGGAGGAGCCCCAGGAGATCCCAAGAGTGTCTGCTATTTCATTGCACAATTCCAATAGAACTGTGGATCTCATCAGAGTTGTGAGTCTGGGTGTCTACAGAGGAGAAGCACCTATCAGACCCCTTAACCCTATGAGTTTGTCTGCCTTATCTGAGTACAACCCAATACTCTAAATTCTGAAAGCATCTATCTTCACCTTTCAGCTTACCAGTTCTACAGTTGAGAAAGGTCCAGAGAGGAAAACAATTTGCAAAGACCACTTAGCAAATTAGTGGTGGAGTTGATTCCCATCACCAGTTCACCCCGAATCATTTATTTTGTTGCAGTATCCACTTTGGTAAACTGAAGCCTGTTATTGTATTAATGTACATTATGACTTCGAAAATGCTTTTTAAATCTCTAACCAATTGTCAGTTATCAATGGCTTTTACTTCTAATGTTGCGCTTGAGTTTTAAGTGTCTCTTCTCTTCTTCCCTTCATGTTTTCTAACATCTATCGGCCTCTCTGCCAAGTAGTTATAAGATCTTTGAACTAACACTTATATTCACTGTGAAAGCCAACATTTAAATAACTCTTGGTGAAGTGCAGTGAGACTAGGTCCTACTGTGTTGATTAGTATGACTCTTTTTCAGATATATTGGCTACATATACCAAGAATCATAAATATAGTCAGACCTTTTGACCCAGAGATTCCACTTCTAGGAATCTATCTTTAATGCATAATTCAACATACAGGAAAAATCAATGAATGAGTATATGCATCCTAGCGCTGTATCTAAGAACAAAAAATTTGAACAAAGAGCAAAACATTTGAACAACCTACATGTCCTATCATGACTAGGCTGGAAGAAAGAGTGTTGGGTGAAGAATGATTAAGTAAATTACAATACAACTAATTTCAAAAAATTAGAATTGAAAAATACTTATGGTAATATGTAAAGTGGAAAGAAGTAGAATATGTATATAGAGATATATGCATATTATATATCTATAAAATATTTGTGTACAGTGTATTCACAGCAATTTTTAAAAATATACTCTTTGTAGAAAATAGACTGGATGTAAATAATAGTACACAATTGACAAAAATATTTTCAGTAGCTCTCTTAGAGTAGCAGGATTATGAACGCTTTTCTCATCTTTACTCTTTTCTTTATCTTCCACAATGCTTAATATCTATTATCTATCTATCTATCTATCTATCTATCTATCTATCTATCTATCTATCATCTATCTATTATCTATCATCTATCTATTATCTATCTATCTAACTCTCATCTATCTATCTATCTATCCCACAAACACACACTCAAGAAATAAAAAGCCCTAACTCAAGTCTTTTAAATGCAAACAATTAGTCCCCTTATTCACAGGTTTGAATATCTGACTTAAAGTTGAAACCACCTACGTCTTTAGGGACCACAGCAAAAGTGAAAAGTATCCACATACTCTTGGAGAAGGCCTTTCACTTTAGGAGACATTTGTCTCCATGCCAACAAAATGTCACCCTTTCTGAACACATTGACCATAATGAGATGCAGTAGGCTCTGTAGGTCTCGCACCCTTGATCATACTGTGATTATCTTGTTTGTTGGTGTTTCATGGCATTTGCAAATGTTAAAGGTTTTCCTGGTTATTATATGAGGCCACTCATGAGCTCTCCTTATAGTTAGAACTTTTTGGGGGGCTATAGGTGACTTTTTAACATTTTTATAATGTTTGGTCAGTGAATGCTGAGGAAAAAAATTTCAAATGAACTATCTCAATGTTTTGTTCATCAGAGAATCACAGAGTTGATAAGAAGACCCATTCATTGTGTCTCTGGTCTTAAAGAAGGGCATGAGGGTAGGCATCAGAATCTAAAGGCTATGGTAAAAGAAAAGCGTGAGCAAAAAAAAAGAAAAAGAAAGAAAAGAAAGGAAAAGAAAAGAAGAGGGGAGGGGAAGAGAGGAGAGGGGAGGGGAGGGGAAGAGAGGAGAGGAGAGGAGAGGAGAGGGCAAAAGAATCTAAGGGCGAGGGTAAGAAGCATATGGGCCTGATAAGGCCCTTCTCCCTTCAACTGCTGATGGGATTCTCCATGCTCAGTTCATTCTCTTCACTCTCACATTCACTCCTTCAAACAACATGCATTTCACTGACTGTTTCTTGTGAGGTAGACACTGTGCTAGATGCTAGTGAAACAAATATGAAGAAAATACGGGGCCCTGACTTTATGCAAAAGATAATCCTTGAGCCAGAACTGGCCTCCAAATGTCCGGATTCTGCTCCCAGTAGATCTCTATAGCCTCTTCTCAGAGGCTGTTCCCTGACCCCAATCCCCCGTCAGGGTGAGGCATGGAGTCCTTCCCTGTGCGGGTTCAGCCACTTGGAGTGGTTCATCTAGTATTTATTGGAATGATGGATAACCCAGCCACCTCAGCATACCATTGAATGACAACCAGCACCTAATGCAGGAAGATCTGCAAAAGCCTGGGGCACAACAGAACCTCAGCTTTCTCTACACCATCATCACCATGTTGTCTCAACCTTCAGGCCAGAGCCTTACTGCAAGAATGATCATTCCCCCACTGAGACTAGAGCCCTGTATTGGACTACAGGCCTGTACTCCTGCTTAACTTTTGTCAGCCCTCTCATTGAAGAGCCTGGATCCTGATTTTGATAGCTTTTTTGCGTTTGGTACCCATCAGGTTCTACCATGAACAGGCAGATCACCCAGCATTATACTATTCCAAAGCCAACCTCAATTAATGTCCACAGTCTGGACTCCAGAAACAAACACCACCCCTAGCAGGGACTTGACCTGATGCCTACTCAACTAAGACCAAGTTCACCTCAGCCCTCTGGGCATTCCAGACCTTTGGGGTGATAGAGTGACGACGGGTGATATCTCCAGGTGCCAGCTCTGCACCCAAACCAATTTCCACAGCATCCTAGTTTCCATGGCCCATCCTGCCTCAGGGTTGGGTCTGTCTGCCAGAAGTTGTAACCACTTATTTTCTGTGGCCAGGCAAGGGCAAGACGACATAATGGCACATGCATAATGCCACCAGAAAAGATTTTAGCAATGTTACAATTAGCTGAAGTCCAGCAGCTTTCAATGTCTAAACATCAAGTTGTTCAGACCAAGCTTGCCCTTTGGGGGCACTGGCACTAAAATGCCAGCAAATTGCTCGGTAGAAAATGGGACAGAAAAAATATTAGTAATGATGCTAATGAAGGCCACCATTTGGGAAGGCACATGAAGAAGACTTGATGATTTGGTGATGAATCCATCAATCAAGCCCTTCAGGTCCTCTGGCTTCTTTCCAGTCTTATCTCCTACCACCACAGTTTTCTACACCAGATTCCTCAGCACTTTCCAAGGATCCATGCACTTTCCTCCCTCCACACCCAAGCCTTGCTCTCTGCCTTTCTTTGCAAAGCTATAAGCTCCTCAAGGACAGAGGTACTTTGTTTTCGTTTTCATAGAATTGTGTTCAGTACATGGTGCTCACTTAGAAAATGTTGATTCAATTAAAGGAGGTAAAACTGAAATAGAATTCAATGTGGGATCTGAGAACCTGGGTTTCAGTTTAATCTTCGCAACTGACTAACTCCTGTGGGTCTCAGTTTCTTGTTCTCTAAAATGGCAATTTCTGTAAAGGGGGTACATTGTAGGATTTTCATGGGAATCAAGCACAATGGAGGAGAAAGTACTTTGAAAATCATAATGCACAGTTCTAAGTGACTGATGAATGGACTAATGAGTGAACTATTGCAGTTAAGTGAAGCCATCAGGTTATTAAGTAACAGATTCTGAGGCTTGGATTGTATCTGCAGAACAATGTATTTAAACTGTCCTGTCTTGACTTTGTAACCATCCTCAAATACAATTATTTCACTTCCCAAAATCTTTTAACCCTTTAAGTATAGGAAGGCATATATTGCTACTAAGGATTCATACTGATCCAAAGAGAGTAAAAAAAAAATAACCACCAGAAAGCCTTCTTGTTCTTGAAATGCAGAATTGGAAATGAACCATTTCCCAGTAGTGGGAACTGAAATCCAGTATTAGATCCTCCTTTTTGGTACCTTCTTCCTCTTTCTTCCCCCTCTTTTTACCTTAGTTCCTCCCCATCCCTCTCCTGTACCCAAATGGAAAAAAATCAGTTGTTTTGAGCTAACTTCAGTCTTAGATAAAGGTATAAGCAAAAGTCAAATTTATTAGGGCTGTTTTCTAAGATCAACAAGGTGGTTATTTATAAATTGTTTAAGCAATTGAGTTGATGAGTGAGTTATCAAAACAAAGAGTTAGGTAATTTCTTACCAGAAGCCTAAATGACAGGAAATGCCCTGGTCCTGCTAAGAGAATTCCTAAATCAATCCTTCCAACCTCTGGTGCAAATGCAGAGTGGATCCCATAAATGTCAAGGTGAATATAAGAAAGGATTAGGAGCAAGCTGGTTTTGATAGGAATGAAATAAAATATGAGCACCAGCTGGACAATGGTGGCTTATGCCTGTAGTTCTAGTGACTCGGGAGACTGAGATGGGAGGCCTCTTGAGACCTGAAGTTCAAGGCTGCCATGAGCTATGATCATGCCACTGCACTTCAGCCTGAATGACAGAATGAAACCCTGTCTTCAAACAATGACAGGAAACCCAAAATGATGAGTATAGGGACTGAAGAGAAGTAGTAAGGACTTTTCATTCCAGTAACTGAATCAGGCAACCAACAGGCAGATGAAGCAACAGACATTTATTAGTGTTTTAAGAAAAAAAAAATAAGAAAAACTACTCAAAAACCCATTTCCTACTTCGTGTAGTCTATAACAGTAGGTAACTAAGTGGAATAAGAAGTCCAGTAGACTCAACAGGAATAGGTGCATGACAGCTTCCAAAGAGACCAGGCGTGGCGGGTGGCAGTAGCACAGGAAAACTCCTGAAATCAGGACCTGTCTGCTCATACTTGCCAGCTTTGCCAGCACCAAGGCCATGCTTATTTATTTTTGGATTCCTAGAGGTAGGAGGGAGAGAATGCTGATGTATATGGCATAAAAACTGCAATCTTAAAGATTAAAATAAATTAATGAAAAAATATTTAAATAAACATAAAAATTCCGACGTGGATGAGCTGGGACAAAATCCGGAATCCTGGGCAACGTTCGTGCTGAGCGAGGCTAGGTACCTCCCCCATATGGTTGGTTTCTTTCTTTCTTTCTTTCTTTCTTTCTTTCTTTCTTTCTTTCTTTTTTTCTTTCTTTTCCTTTTTCCACCCATTCCGTTCCCAACACCTCTCACCCAAACATACCTGTGGAAGCCACATTCCTCCACAAAGCTAAATATAGCTGAGGGGAGCAAAGCACAAGGGACATCATACCAAACTTCCCTACTCAACCCTGAAAACTGGGAAGGTTCAGTAAGAGAATGGAGGACTGCTGCAAGATACTAGAAGCTAAGAACTGAAAAAGTTAGAGAAATGGGACATAGTCAACTATATTTCCTCATTCATCGCCCACCTGGTTGCACTTTTTCAGCACGGAATAAACAGATATTCATATCATTAGATCTTACTAATATGCAGGCAAAAAGGTTATAAACTTAACCACCGATCATGAATTGAGCACCTACTCTATGCTGAGCACTGGGCTAGACTTTGCAGACGCAAAGAACAATGGAGACGCATTCCTAGGGGAGCTCAGAGTCTAGTTGAGTAGACAAGCATTGCCTAAGCAAATCCACAGTTGAGTATTTTATTATGAAGTATGATAACTGAGATACAGGAAATCGGGTGCTGTAAGATGGGAGAAGGGCTGGGCGTAGTGTCTCACACCCATAATCCCAGCACTTTGGGAGGTTGAGGCAGACGGATCACCTGAGGTCAGGAGATTGAGACCATCCTGGCCAACATGGTGAAAGCTCGTCTCTACTAAAAATACAAAAATTAGTTGGGTCTGGTAGTGCACACCTGAAATCTCGGCTACTCGGGAGGCTGAGGCAGGAGCATTGCTTGAACTCGGGAGGCGGAGGTTGCAGTGAGCCGGGAGGTTGCAGTGAGCCGGGATCACGCCACTGCACTCTAGCCTGGGTGATAGAGCGAGATTCCGTCTCAAAAAAACAGAACAAAAGACAGGAAGGAGATAATTTACCTACATGTACAGACCTCTCTAGTAAACTTTAAACTGGGATTTGAAAAAGGAAGATGGGTTAATCAGGCCAAGAGTGAGGGGAAAGTGTGCCAGGCAGAGGAAATAGAGACCAGACAACACTAAAGTGGGTAAAACTGTGACATATTCAGAGACCTGAAAGAGGCCAGCATGGTGAAAGATGAAGTTGGAGGGAGAATCAGGATCATTTAGGCCTTCATAGACCATGGGCAGAATTTATAGTTTAAGTGCATCAAGAAGTCATTTAAGGGTTTTATACAGGATGGTGACATGATTGACATGATCTGTTCTACATTTTAAGAAAAGGATCAGTCTGGGTGAGGTGACTCACGCCTGTAATCCCAGCACTTTGGGAGACTGTGGCAGGCAGATCACCTGAGGTCAGGAGTTTGAGACCAGCCTGACCAACGTGGAGAAACTCCTGTCTCTACTAAAAATACAAAATTAGCTGGGCATGGTGGTGCATGCCTGTAATCCCAGGTACTTGGGAGGCTGAGGCAGGAGAATCGCTTGAATCCAGGCGGCAGAGGTTGTGGTGAGCTGAGATTACACCATTGTACTCCAGCCTAGGCAACAAGAGCGAAACTCCCTCTCTAAATAAATAAATAAATAAATAAGAAAGAAAGAAAGAAAGAAAGAAAGAAAAGAAAACCATCCCAGCTATTGTGTAAAAGATGAATTAAAAATGGACATGAGGCAATTTTCTTTCTTTCTCTCTCTCTCTCTCTCTCTCTCTCTCTTTTGATGGAGTCTTGCTCTGTCACCCAGGTTGGAGGGCTGGAATGCAATGATACAATCTCAGCTCACTGCAAGCTCCGCCTCCCGGGTTCACACCATTCTCCTGCCTCAGCCTCCCACAAAAGGCAATTTCTAAGTGACTATTGTAGGAGTCCTAGTGAAAGAAGAAGGTAGCTTGGACTACACACCTTTGACGTATAGGTGGTGAGGTGTAGAAATATTTGAGAGATACTTTGAACCTAGAATTGGCAAAATTTAACAATCAATCAGATTGAGCCGGAGTGTGTGGTAAAAGAAAGAGAGATATCAAGAATGAATCCCAAGTTTGTGAATTGGGCATCTGGGCAAATGTGTTTCCACTTACTGACTTAAAACAAAAACAAAAACAAAACAAAAACAAAACAAAACAAAACAAAAACACTGTAAAATGAAAATCTTTTGGAAGTGGAGAAATTGTTGAAAACTCTGTTTTAAACAACTGAGGTAGATGTCAAAATAGGCAAGGTGATATTCAAGACCTGGATTCAAAAGAGATGTCTGGTTTTGAGATATGCATTTGCGATTCATCAAAATAGAGGTAGTATTTGAAGCTAGAAGAAAGAGTTGGTTTTCCTATCAGGCCAGGTGTTAAAAATAGAACCAAAAAGCAGTGAAAGTGGAATGGTCTTTAGAAATACTCAAGTTCAAACTCATTTCTCGATTGATAGTGAAATTGGGGCTGTAGGGAGGAAAGTCATTGGTGGAAATGGGGTTGGTAAGAAACTAGGTCTCCCTTCTCCTAAGCCAGGATAGTTTTTGTTGTTTCACAATATTTTCTCCACATTTGACATCAAAATCATTGAGACTGAGAAGCACTTTCTGTGAGATATGTTCTAGAGACGTGGCTTATGGTCTTACCTCCTCATTTTATATTCTCACCTGCTGTATTGTGAGCTACCACACTCTTATAACTGAATTGTTCTCCTCTGCCTTTAGTCAACTTGGAATCTTTTTCCCTGGTTCCTTACTTATTGAAAAAGAAGGTACAATCATCCCTGGGCAATTTGATGTTGAGAAGGTCCAAATCTTAGAGAGATGACTGAGCTGCTGAACACACATCCCTGTGCTGTTTCATCCTACTCAGCTTAGTACCTATGACCCCTTGTGACTATTTAGTATTTGCACTGTCTCTCCTCTTGAATGTGAGTGCCTGGAGGCCAGTAGCTATTTGTTTCTTCTCCTTGGTATTTTAATCCTCGCCTCGTGCCTGAGATAAGCAGCTTACCCATCTCATACATGTTTTGAAGGAAGGGGACCCAACAGACTGAGACTTTTATTGGAGTTTATGCACCTTTATTGATCTTCCCATAAGTTCAAGTAAATACATTTAGTTGGCACATACTATGTGTTGGGGAGAGTGCAAAAGGTTGTAATTTTGTTCAGTCTTGAAAATGTAGTTATTATGTAGAGAGTGTTATTAGCTGTTATATAATATGTTTAGGTTTTTTTATGTGTATACATTTGCTTTGCATACCTTCCATCCAATTCAACAAATAATGTACACTGACCATGTGTACAGAGGTAAAAGAGAAAGCCTCTGTCACTTAGGGCCCCAAAGCTGGTGGGGGAGGGAGATATAAACAAACACACGAGCAATGACCAGAGCTATCACTGAGCTACAATCAATATACTTTGGTTGAATGTGAGAACGTGATTGCTTCAGAGATAAAAGAAAGTTTCTTGCAGGGGTGGGATTTGAACATAATAATGAAATAATGCAAAATGGTAAACATACTCCTGAAATAATAGACATCAAAACAATAAGCATAGCCTTGAAATAATTATGGCTAGCATTTTATATAGTATGGAGTATATACTGTTCTAAGTACTTTACACTTGTTAATTTCATCCTTACAACAATCTTATGAAATGGATATTGTTTTATTCCCATTTTACAGACTGGAAACTGAAGCACAGAAAGGTGAAGTAGCTTGCCCAAAGTCAAGCAACTAATAAAAAGCAGTGCTGGGATTTGAACCCTAGCAATCCGAAGTCTTTAATCTTAGCTATTAATGTTTTACTGCCTTATGAATGAAGGATAGAACTTCAACAGGTAGGTTAAAGAGAGGAAGTATGGGGAGGGAAGGCTTTTCATACAAAAAGAAAGACTGAAACCCTGGCACAGGGATTAGACATATACCTAATAATGCTTTATTTTATTTGAGCTGTCTAGTTTTCAAAGGACTGTCTCAGCCATTCTTTAATTGTTTCTCATCATGACTCTGCGAAGTGTGTGGCAATTATTACTCTCATTAGAAGATAAGAGAAGTTGGACCCAGAATGGGGAAGGCACTGGGCTGGTGAACAGCAGAATGAGGTTCAAAACCTGGTCCTTTTACTTCAAATAAGAGTCCCAACAACGAATACATCTGCTGAATACTCTGAGCAAAGCTCTGTGCTAGACTTTTCATGTATCTTCAAATTTTGTCCCCATGATAGCCCTGAGAAGTAGGTGTTATTGCATTTCAAAAGGGGAAACAGTTCAATTCTGCCTCTACCTGACTTTTTTTTTTTTTTTTTGGAATGCTAGTGATTCCCTATGAGGCATATTAGTTTTTTAGTTTCTGGTTTTGCCCACTCTTTGTCCCTGGGAACCCTGAGAATGGAGTATTACCTGTGCATTAGCACATGCAGCTTCTCTGAGAATGGAAAATCCCAATCAATATCTTTGCCAAAATCTTCCAGTCACTCCTGCATGTGGCCAACTTTCCTGCATGGTGAAAGTCAACATTCAAATATGAAACTCGGCTTCAGTTTCCAAAAACTGATTGCATTATTAGGAATTAGTTTCTGAAAGTGGGCTTTGTGAATCTATGTGGGAAAGGCTACGAATCAGACTGGACGATAGTTTGGTGCAATTGCTAAAATACTTGATGCAATTCTGGACTGCACTGGCAGCAATGCCATCTCCAGCTCAGTGAGCACCCATTGTGTAGAGTAGGCTAGAGTTCTAGGCCCCCAAGGGAGAACATAAATCAGTGTCTTGAGAGAATGGCTCTATCATGGATCCAGCAGCAAGCATGTCAAATGCTAAAGAAAGACAGTCAGGTAGGAGCTGGGTAAAAATTCACAGCCAGCCCCACAGCCTCAGGCAGCAAAGGACTGAATTCCCAACCGTCGGCTTTGTTTGTGCATGTTCAGTCTGGGAACCAGGTATGGAAGGCTCTGTGTTCAATCCTGTTGTCTTCCAAATTTGATTAGGGCTCTTAGGAGAGAGAGTCATGACCTCAGCCTGGAATGGCAACATTTAAAAGAGACAACAAAAAAGAAAGATAAGATGACTACAGCTGTGAGTGCAAGAGGAGAGAGAAGGGACAGAGTGAATTTGGAAAGTTTACACTTAATTTTCAAGGCCAAGGGTATCATGAAGGGTCTTGTTTTTGAATGCTGTTGTCAAGCCTTTAAAAGTCTTCCCTGCATGCTGATTGACAGCCAGAGGTATGGGATTATTTTCTCTATGCCTCTTGCCTTGGTTTGCTCATTTGTAAAAAGTGAAAGCAACGACTGCCTTGCAGGATTAAATGAGGTAAAGCATCGTAAATGGTTTGTAAACATAAATGTGTACAAAGCAGACTGTTTTATATACTGTCCAGCTATCTCAGCTTCCTGGTAAAAAAAAAAAAATGGGACTAGACAGTCCCATTTTTAGATGGGAATCTTAGATATTGTCTGGTCCAACACCTGAATGTGGCAGATGAGGAGGGGAGGAAGCAGTCTGTGCCTGGCCCAAGGGTATCCAGGACATTAGAGACAAAGGGAGAATTTGTGGGTATGAGGAAGGATGAAATACTGAGTAACAGGGAGAGCTGGTACTCACTCTGCTGAGCCCCTTCCAATGTAATCTCATTTCATCCTGACAGGAGACATGCGGGTCAGGTATCTTCATTTCATAAGTCAGGAGCCAGAAGTTCAAAATGCAAATAGACTCCCTGAGATGAAGAGCCAATAGGCAGATGAAGGAGGTTCAAACCCAGGTTGAAGTAAATCCAAACTGCAAGCTATTGACTTTATACCGTCCTACCAAATTTTCCACATCTTTGCAAATACCTATTTCTGAGAGTATCCATAGCACCTACAGAAGATAGTGGCAGCTAGAGAGGGAGTTTTTTTTTATTTCTGTTTTTTTAAAAACATCTGCCTATGAATCACTGTGTAACTTTCCTTTATGCAGTTCAATCTGCAATCTAAAATGGCTACATGCACCAGATGACCCCGGCCTCCTTCACCCCTCACATCCTGTGATTGGTGAGTCACACCAAAGGGAAAATGGTCCTCCTTTGCCTCCAAATCCAAGCAATTCTAAACTATACAAACAATTTATTTAAAATTGTATATATGCCTTTTGTGGCTATCTGAGGCAAGTGCAAAGAGATATGCCTTCTATTTCCTTTCATCAGCACCCAGTAGGTACTCTGTAAATTTTGTGGTGCATTCATTTTCAAAGTAAGCATTCTGTCAGCATCCTATACATGATTACAGGCTATTTTGGGAGACATTTCTCTGACATCTGGGCCCAGTATCCATCCATCTGTACATTCATCATCTATACAAATGAACTTACATACATAATTATCAAAACAATACCATTGCCAAACATGCTATACACACACACACACACACACACACACACACACACAGATATATGCATATATCCAGTGAGTATTTGTTAAGTCCCACTATGTGACATGCAGCAGGTAACTTGCTGCAAAGGTGTTGCTAGTTAAAATCTAGACTAGGTTTGCTAATCATTCAAAATAATCATATCATTTCTTATACCACTGCTTTTTTTTTTTTTTTTTTCTTGGACAGAGTCTCACTCAGTTACCCAGGCTGCTGGAGTGCAATGGCATGATCTCAGCTCACTGCAAGCTCTGACTCCCAGGTTCAAGTGATTCTCTCCCTCAGCCTGCTGAGTCATTGAGATGACAGGTGCCCGCCACAATGCCTGGCTAATTTTTGTATTTTTGGTAGAGATGGAGTTTCACCATGTTGGTCAGACTGGCCTCGAACTCCTGACCTCAAATGATCCACCTGCCTCGGCCTCCCCAAGTGGTGGAATTACAAGTGTGAGCCACCACGCCAGGCCTTTATACCACTGCTTGAAAAAAAAAAAAAAAAAAATTCTGATGCTTAGAAAGACTAGTGGACATTGATCCAGCTTTATCATTCTTACACTCTTATTAAAACTTTAACTCAAAATCTTGGTTTCTTCTAAATTGTTACCAGGTACTGCTGAAAGGAAGCATTCATAGCACAAGGCAGTGACCTAGACAAGGGTTAGGATTCATGGGTTTAGATGCACACTGACCTTCCTTTTCACTTTCGAAATTGTGTTTAATAGCTCAGTCTGTTATCTGCCTGGGCCCCCCAGTGTTAGACTTATGTATTATTCACTTGCCCAAATTTAAGTAACTGGGGTAGTGCTGCTGCTGCTGCTGCTTAATTATTTGCAGCAAGGTGTCTGAAAAGGTAGCCTACTGAAAGAGCACAGGTTCTTGAGACAAAATGGTTTCTTCTGACTCTGACACCAAATAGTTGTATGACAATGAGCAAGTTACTTAACCTTTCTGAGCATTGGTTTTCCTACCTCTAAAGAATGAGCTACTAGCCCGGGCGTGGTGGCTCACACCTGTAATCCCAGCACTTTGGGAGGCCGAGGCGGGCGGATCACAAGGTCAGGAGATCGAGACCATCCTGGCTAACACAGTGAAACCCTATCTCTACTAAAAATACAAAAAAAAAAAAAAGGAACGAGATACTAACATTTAACTGTACGTTTTTTGAAAGGGTGAAAGGAGAAGAATTAATCACCAGAACCTGGTGCACAAGGAATAAATCGCTCCTCATTTGCACGCTGGCACATCCCCAGGAAGGTACATCTTCTAATTTCTCCTCCCATGTAGCTCCCATATATAAAAGCTGAATGATGAAGGATTTCTGAACTAGTCACCAATTGGAATCCTCTAGCCCTTTCCTTAACACTGTGGTGAATAATCTGTATATGACTCTGAGTAATTATTTCAGCCATATGCGGATGCGTTTTACTAATCCCCACTATAATCATCCGACTTTCACAGTTGAAGCATTTCTCCATTTGTTGCCTCATTTGATCTTCACAACAGCCCCAAGAGAAACACAAGCCAATGTTGTTATCCTTCTTTGACAGTTGGGCAAGCAGAGGGTTAGAGAGGTAAAGTGGCTTGTCTGGGGTTACACTTCTAGATTCAGGTCTATGACTCTGAATTCCATTCATGAGCTTTCTATTACACCAAGCAGCCACAGGATTGTTGCCACATCTTAAAAGACACTAGATATTCTGGAAGAAACCAAACCAGGAAGGTCAAGGCTGATGGAGAACAGGTCAGTTAGTCCAGCCCTAGCCATCACCACTGGGCTCCCACCCAGGCCTTTGCTC
This sequence comes from Papio anubis, assembly GCF_008728515.1. Taxonomy (NCBI): domain Eukaryota; kingdom Metazoa; phylum Chordata; class Mammalia; order Primates; family Cercopithecidae; genus Papio; species Papio anubis. The sequence continues at coordinate 183,854,285 of NC_044977.1, forward strand.
AGTGTCCCTCTCTCCCAAGCACTTATTTCTCAGACTATTTGTTTGCTCAGATCCTCTCTGTGGCCAGTAACATAACTCAAGCCAAGGCTCTTCCATGAAGCTGTTGACCAACCATCCCACCCAATTCTTCAACTAACATTTACTGAATGCCCTCCACTGTGCTCCACTGCCCAGTAGAGTTTTGTTCTAGTGGAAGGAAATAATCAATAAGCTCAATAGTAAATATGTATGGTTTTGTTTTGTTTTGTTTCTGAGAATGGGGTCTCCCTCTGTCACCCAGACTGGAGTGTAGTGGCACAATCACTGCTCACTGCAGCCTCGCCCTCCCAGGCTCAAGCAATCCTCCCACCTCAGCCTCCCAAGTAGCTGGGACTACAGGTATGTGCCACCATGCCCCACTAATCTTCTTGATTTTTTTTTTTTTTGTAAAATGGAGTCTCCTATGTTGGCTGGTCTCGAACTCCTGAGCTCAAGTGTGAGACCAACCTGGGCAACATAGGAGACCAAAGTGTTGGGTCTACAGTCAGGAGCCACCATGCCTGGCTTGTATATTTTTGATGGTAATAAATGTTGAAAAAGAAAAAGAAAAAAAGCAGGGAAAGGGGGATAGGATGTATATGAAGGGACAAATGCAATCTGAGATAAGATGGCTGGGAAAGGCTTCACTGAGCGTCAGACATTGGATTAAAGACTGAGAAGAGGTGAAGGTGAGAGCCATTTGGATATCAAGGTAAGGCGGGGGTAGTGAGGGAGGACAGAGCAGTGGGAGATGAAGATGGAGAGAAAAAAAAGACACCTCATATGACATTGGAAGCTCTATCAATTTGGATGAGATGGAAAGCCACCGAAGGTTTAGACAGCGTTTAAATTTTACTTTCACAGAATCCCTCTTAGTGCTCTTTTGAGAAGGGCAAGGTGGAAGCATAGAGGCCATTTAAGAAGAAATTATCATAATCCTGGAGAGAGACAACGGTGGCTTGGACTGGGAGGTCGTGAGAAATGTTTGAATTCCTGCACATATTTTCAAGGCAGAGACAATAGTATTACTGATAGATTTGAAGTGGGTTATGGAGAAACAGGAGTCAAAGATGGCTCCAAGTACTTGGACCTGAGCAACTGTAACAAATAGACTTGTTATTTACTAATATAGGAAAAACTTTAGGTAGAGCAGATTTGAAGGAGTTGGGGGCATATCAGGAACTCCCATTTGGATATGTTCAGTTAGAGAAGCCTAATAGACATTCAAAGGCAGATAACTCAGCAAGCAGATGCATTTCCGAATCTAGAGTTCTGAAGAGAAATCTAAGCTGGAGATAGAAATTTAGGAGTTGTCAAGGTCTAAGATTTTATTAAACCTGTGAAACTGAATAAAATCTTCAAGGAAGTGAGCACAGAACAAGAAGAGGTCCAATGACTAAGTCCTGGGCCACTCCTTGTTCAGAGGTTTGGGAGAGGAGAAGACACTAGCTCAGGAGAATGAGAAATAGCCAGGGAGATAGGAGAAAATCTTGACCATTCTTTCTGGAAAATATGACCAAAATTTGCACCTCCTCTTCAACTATTGGTTTATATTTCCTTAAAGGAGGCAGATTAGGGAGAAGTATCTTTAGAGGGAGAATCATGCCCCTTGTTTATGCTGCATAGTGCTTAGTGTCCAGGAGCTCTTCAGTTACATTCAATTAATGTGTTAATTTACAGCTGAATCACAAAATAATAGAGTATGAGGGACCCAATAAATCATCTGTATTTGTGATTTCCCAACTGAGTTCTTTGGAGCAAGTCAAAGGACTTACTTTTTTTCTTCATTGGGAAACCTATGAAACTGTGGCCTTCCTTTCCTAGAAGAGCTATTAAAAGCAACAGCATCCTGGCAGTCAAAGACGCAGGCCTCGCCCCTTCCTTCTAAGAAATGGTTGTGATTTTCATCAGACCTCAAACCTTTCAGAAAGTTCCAAGGGCTTGGATCTAGTCAAGAATATCTACAGGGCTGAGGAGCCAAGGGAGAAACACACTGTACTCTGAGAATTTGGCCTCATTTCAGGCTGATGTGAGAAGGGAAGATACCATCTGCCACATTCCTTCCTCTTAATACCAACTAAAGGCCTAGAATCCTAGACAGGATGTTAGCCATCATCTAGTTTAACCACCGCCTAGGAAGATGAGGAACTTGAGCCTAGAAAGGCCCTGTATCTTATTCAAAATCACATATCAAGTGTGCTCCATCCAAGATTAAAAAACCAGGTCTCAACTTAAAATTTTCTGCTCAGATTCAGAATCAATTAAACTCTATTAGCATTTACTATATGCCTGGAAACATGCCAGGTGCTTTTACATGTTATTCTCTATCCTCACCACAATCTGCACCTGTAAGACTGATAGGATTATCTCTCTATTACAGATGAAAGCATTGATGCTGAGACAAGAAAGTGATGGGAAAATCCCATGTCTGTTTGATTTCATGTCTAGTGCTTATTCCAGCACATCTGCTACCTTCCTCACCAGGAGTCATTTCACAAGCTCATTTCACAAGCTCATGCACTCTCACAGTGCAAGCAACTAACCAATACCCTGCCATCCCACCAATAGATTAGGCTTCTCCAGCCTGGTACGTCAGTGAATGACTTAACTTTGAATCCAGCGTGTGGACTTCATAAACAAACTGCCTAGGTTTGAATCATGACCCTGCCACTTATTAGCTGTGCAACTTTGGCCCCTCCCTGAACCCCAGTTTCTTTATCCGTAACTAGGAATGACATACTTACCCTCAGGGAGTTAGGATTAAGTAATATAATACATGTACTAATAAATCACTTAGCACAGGTCTGACATGTATAGTATATGTTCAATAAACGTTAAATGTAATAGGAAATGGCTGATTCTTTTAAACCCTGTAGCTGTTTTGGAACACACTGTTCAGTGCTTCAAAATCCTTTCTTGGAAAATGTCTAGGTGGAGAACCCAATGCCAAAACCCAGATGTGACAAGGCTTAGGAGTTTCAACCACTCTTTGTACCAGTCAGGGTTCATTCAGGAAAGCAGAACCACAAGTAATATGGAATAATGGATTTATTATAGGAATTAGATCTTATACAATTGATATAAGGCCAAAGGTATATAGTAAGTCCTAAAAAATCTTTTGAAATATCAATGGAAAATATTTTTATATATAATATATATATATGTGTGTGTATATGTATATATAAAAGATGTATGTGTATTTGTGTGTGTATATATACACACACATATGTATGTGTATATGTATATATGTGTATATATATACACACACACACATATGTATGTGTGTATATGTGTGTATATATGTGTGTGTGTGTGTGTGTATATATATATATATATACACATAAAGAACTGGAAGAAAACTTACCAAAATCTTTATAGTGGACATCTCTGATTGATGGGACAACGAGAGGTTTTATTTTCACTTTCACTTACTTGCTTTCTAATTTTGTACACTAAACAAAAAGTATTCAGGCCGGGTGCAGTGGCTCATGCCTGTAATCCCAACACTTTGGGGGCCTAGGCGGGTGAATCACCTTAGGTCAGGAGTTCAAGAGCAGCCTGGCCAACATGGTGAAATCCTATCTCTACTAAAAATACAAAAATTAGCCAGGTGTGTTGTCAGGTACCTGTAATCCCAGCTACTCAGGAGACTGAGGCAGGAGAATTGCTTGAACCCGGGAGGTGGAGGTTGCAGTGAGCCGAGATAACGCCACTGCACTCCAGCCTGGGTGACAAGGCTGTCTCAAATAAATAAAGAAATAAAAATAAAAAAAGACAAGTATTCAAACTAGAAATTATTTGTTAATATTTATTGTTAATTTACTTCTTAATCTGCCTTGCACTTTTTTTCTCTCTGGAAAACTCAAAATAATGTATTATAGGCACTTGGAATTATAAAGTTAGTTACGGGAGAGAGACAAGGTAGATGGGAATCAGAGAATATCAGGCCTGGAAGTGTCAAAGGCAATATCGTCCAACTCATAATTTAATAAATGGAAACATTAAAGAGCAAAAAGTCAAATTGTTGTCCAAGACCACAAAGAGCCTGGAGAGAACCAGGGACTCTACAACCCTTGGCTGAGTGTTCCCTCTTTGCCGTACTTCCATTTCTCTAGAGTCACACCCATGGTTGATTTTATGATGCTGATAATGATCAAGAGGAGGAAAGAGGAGAGAAATGGTCCCATAATTTTGGCCTTATTTGTAGGAACTGGAAAATTTCTCTTACAGGCAGGCACACTCAGTTGGTTATTTTTCTGCAAAACCTGCCCACAACAGCATTCTGATCAACATCCATCACTTTCCTTCCCAGGATTCCAGAGGTGATCCAGGTGGTGATTAAAGAGGAGACCCTGTTGGCAAAACTCTCTTCTGGCATTGATGAGCTGATTGTAAGGTCTATCTCTTGTGCCTCTGAGTGATAACAAAAATATGCTTACCTAAAGTTGCTCCCTGGATCTCAACAGAAACTTCATAACTGGTCATCGCTCCCAGAAAACCTTCCTACCATTCAGGCTTACACATAGCTGGCCACTCAGCTGAGACAAGCAATGGGCCGAGAAAAATCAAATAAAAGTGCATAGTTTTGATATACGCATTTTATTACTGGCATTAGTCAAGTAATCATGGGCCAGTGAATTTTCAAAGCAGTCTTTTAATACTCAGGCACAGTGCACAGTAAGAAGGATGAGAATATAACCTTTTCAAAGCCCCATTTTCCTTAGGCCTTTTAGTAACTCCATGGCCCCAACTCTGGAATCTGAAGACTTAATCTTAAAAGATTATGTGTGGGAAGAGGCAGCAAGGTGTAGATAAAAACATGCTGAGCCTAAAGTCAAAAAAGTGGAGACTATATTTTGATGCTAAATATCAGGTCAAGGTGCTAAATATCAGGTCAAGATGCTAAATACCTGGGCAAGGCATTTGACTTTCTGGCCCTGGTTTCTTCCATGAAAAGCTGGGATAATATTCATATTTGTCATTTGTAACTACTACTGTGTTGTTCAAAGGTAAACAGAAAGGGTATAAGATATTTGAATATTGTTGTTTTCATTAATTATAATTATAGTATTAGTGCTCAATTGTGTTAGGCTTCTCCTTAAAACAAAATCGCTTGTATGTCTGAAGGGATCAGGAAAAGAAGATGGGAGGAGCAAACAAAGGAAAGTCACTCTTTTCCTGGAAAGCTTTGTTGTTGAATTCTTTTCCTGGAGTAAAAAATCCCAGCCACGCTGTAGGGAACAGAACATAAGCTTCTCTTTGATATCACCCCTCACCCAATAGTATCACTTCCCTTTTTTCACCAACCGCTTCAAAGATCTTACGTCTGGGCTTCTCTAGTGACCATGCCAAACATTTAAATCCCCCACTTAAAGAAGTGCCAGAGCTGAAACAACCAAAAGAAAGACAAAGCAAGAGGAGAGAGGGTAGAAAGAGGGCAACACAATCGTGAAAGGATGATGGTTAATGAGACTTACTTTAGAGCCAAATAGTTTTCTTCCAACAGAGACGGTCATAGCAAACCCAGACAGGAGCAGGCAGGAGCAGAAACACGAGCCCTGCTCTCTAACTAGTGGTGTTATCACCCATTTGTGGCTCCTGAGAGAGAACAGTGGGGCAAGCCAGGCCTTAGCACTCTGCCTTGCATTGACAAGCATGGACCTGGCCTTTCAGGTACACTTGGGATGGGCCTCTCTCCCCCATCTTAGGTTCTGCCGGAAGCCAGGGTGAGTCCTGTACAGATTCTGAACCCTTCTTTATGTGCACAGACCCAACTCTCATGCTTACCGATGTTGGTCTGTGCTACTCCTTCATACGGGCAGCAAGTCTGCACGAACCCAGGGTAAGCCATAGAAATCAGGAAAATGAGGAAGGGACAGAGCCTTCTAAGGAGCCCGAGAAGTGAGAGTTAGGGCAGAAAACCTCTTCAGTCACTCCTTCACTGGGCCATTCTTTTACTTCTGAGTCACCCTCCACACCCCACCATTCAGATTGAGACTCGTCGCTCTTACCAGTTATGGACAGATGCCACAAATGCTGCCTTTTGTACGACTATGGCAATTTGACACGATGTTCTTCCTGTTGTATTTGAAATCTCCCCGTGCACCTCCTTTCAAGTGGTTGTTTCTTAGCTGGATTGAGGAAAGACCAGCCTTGCATAAGACAAAGCCAGTGATCATCAGCCAGTGTGGAGCCTTGAGCAGTGCATGCGTAGTTATTCTAATTGGTTGATTGATGCAGGTTCTGTTGGAAAATACTGCATTTTAAGGAAGTGCAACCTTTTAACTTCTGACATGGAGTAGGCAGCATGCCAAGAGAAGGACTGGACTAGTCATAGAGCAATCCGTTGAGCTGTGGGCACTGAATTGAACACAAAATAAGCAGCATTCACAGATTCGCAGAGGATCCAAGGAGTAGAGAGCCGGCAGGTAATTGTCAGGTACCACAGCAAATACCAGTAAGGTGATCTTGGCCCCTCCTGTTTGCCAGGTCCAGGTTTGGGCATGTCAGTTACCTGTACTACACTTCTTTTTTTTTCCCCCAGTGCTGCCATCTATATCTAATCTAATTTCCTTATGCAGAGCCCCATGGCTCAGAATCCTGGAATATCGGTGTCTTTAGTATTAAAAAACTCAATTAGCCCATGTGCACAGCGGGCTTCTCTCTCTTCCCCAAAAGGGCAGGACAACTTGTTTTTGTTGTTTTTTAATATATCCAAAAATAAAACTCATTACTCACATTTCCAGAGTTGGCCTGGTAAGAGTAAACAGAACCAAAGAATCATAAAATGTTTGGATTACTCCATATCTGCATCTCCAACATATAATACCTCTACCAAAGTGTCTATCCAGATTTTTCTTGGCTATCTCAGGGCAAGGAACTCTTCACCTTCCAAGGTGGCTCATACCATGGTTGATCATATTTAGAAGTTGAATAGTTTAAATTTGGACTTATTTGTTGGTTCAATTACAGGAAGAAATTTACCACAGCAAGTTAGCACTTACCAATGATATCTGGGGGCTACGTGTGGCTGCTGACCTCAATGGATGCGAATAGGATCTATGACCACAGAATATGCCCCCACTCTCAACTTATATGTAAGTCCTTGGTCAGCAGAATGGATAGACAAAATTGTACGCTGAATAGTACACATCTATTGACAGCACTAGAGGAATATTTATAAATCATAGATTTAAGTATTGATGATAAAGGCTTATATGGGAATCTTTCCTTGGTCACAGAGAAGGGAGCTAGATCTGGTCTACTTTGATTTTGGCTTGTAGGGGATCATGTGGAAACCAGGACAATATCACATTCTTGGAAATAAGATGTGCAGTTATTATGTCCTAGTTCCTTAGTCATTTTTACAGGTTTTTCCTCTTCTTTTTTGTCTTGAACCCATGTCTAGGTCAGAAAATCATAGAATTAAATTCCTAATACAGTTTTGGAACTGAAATTTTCCCAGAAGAAATCTTATCTGATTTTCTCATCCTAAAACTAGAAAACTGAGGCCTGGAAAAGGTAGGCAGCTAGCCCAAGCTCAAGATCTCTCTTGAGATGAAGCCAGAACTAAAATAAGTCTCCCAGCTCCTAGTGGAGTGTTTTACTCTTTATTATCAATGATAATATGTTGAGTATGTACAGGGTGTGATGGTTTCTCTAACGTACTTTGGAGCAAGAACTATAGAAAGTTTTGTGGAACAGAGAAATGAGCCAACCCTGTAGTCTCCCCAGGTGGCAAACTTTTGTAGTGAGGATTGCTAACAGGCCTTTTAAATGATCGAAACACAACAAACAAACATATGGCAAACACTGTCTGATTGTATCTGCATGCAAATAAATCAAAATGATCCCCTGATAAGATGCTAGTTATTAAGGATCTACTGTGATCTAGGCACTTTACATACATTATTAGAGCTAATCTTCCCAATGACTCTAAGATTATGCTTGTTTTTCAGGTGAGTAAACTGAGGCTCAGAAGAATGATAGCCAATATAGCAGAGATAAGATTTAGAGCCCAGTCTTCTGACCTCAAAATCTGCTATTTTTCACCATGTCTACCATCTTCTCTAGATTTCTCAAATGCATTCTGTACCCCACCCACCAACAAAGCCCAAACATTTTACATGGCTGGTGCTGGTATGGAAAAAACTTGAGGCTTTTAAAAAATTCCATGGCTATTCGTTTAATTATCTCATCAGTCAATTAAGGAAGTATCTCCTTCATTTATTGGTGTGTTCTTCATATTTAATGCATAGTATTAATGTATTAAATTAACAATATTGATGCATATTAAAACTGTAGCATCTGGTGTTAAGTGGCAATGCTTGATATATAAACTTATATAAATAAATAACATTCTGAATTATTTATTTACCAGTCATAATTTTAAAAATTGTTTATACCAAAACATATTTATAGTAAAGACTATCTGCAAAATTTAAAGTCAGAACTTGTGGGGTATTTTGCAGTAATGCTAAGTCCAGCATTTGGTTATAAATTATTTGCATACTTTTTTCTTTAATGTATACATCTTAAAAATATATATTTTGATGTTTTAAATAGAAAACATGGATTAAATAAATATTTGCCTTAATAAAGAAAGAGCTACTTTCCAGGTTAGAGTAATACTTATATACCAACAATAGACCATGGATTCTAATAGTTCCAATGGTCTGAAAGTAAAAGAAAATGAAATGTATGATTTTAGCAGAATCCTTCTATTGCTGCTGTTAAAGTCTTGGGTGAAAGTCCATAAACAACGCATAATGGTCCATGGGGAGTTTTACTGCAGAGGACGATTATGTGGCAGTTTAGAGAAGCCAGTCCTTGGGCTGATGAAAGAATGTCATCTTGTGAATAAAGTTGTTATGAGATGTAAGATGTATGATTTATACTCTTGTTTCATACCCAAGTGATATGTAAGCATCTTCTCTTCCTTCTAAAATTCACAGAGAATTCTTCGGTTCAAATATACAAACAATTAGAGTCAGCAATAGAAGCACAATAAAAATAGCTAACCTCCAGTGAGTGCTTAGTACAAGCCAGGCACTGTTGTATGCACTTACAGCTATTAACTCTCAGTCTTCATAATAACTCGGTGCATAAGGAACTGTTATTATCTCTACTTTTACAAATGCCCAAGTTTGTACAGCTGCTACATGAGGGAGTCTTTGTTCAGAGCGAGGCAGCGGCTCCAGGGCCCGAGGTCTTTTTAACACAGTGCTTCACTGCCTCTATCAAGTCCTGGTCAGTGGACAGGTCTTCCACTCCAGAGACAGCAGCCCAAGTAGCAAGAGTGAAGTCTGCTATGTGATAAGTGTTTGAGGAGGATCTTTGTGGTTTCTGCCACCTCAATGCCACCATCTTCCTTACCAAAGGGAACTTCCTATTTTGATGGGTGAGTCATCTAGTTATTCTTCGTGATCTTCAGTTCAATTTCCTCTTTAAGGAGAAGCTCATTCATGCTCAGAATTAGACTTGTCTTACTGGTTACCTCTGAATATTCTGTTGATCACTCCCTGAGGTTGAATAATCTTTTCTCTGCCAACATCTACTCTTCCCTAAACTTGAAAAATACCAGTCAATTCTCATCTTCCCCAAATGTAAGTCCCCAAAGAACAGGACTCACGTCTGTTGAAAATGAGTGAATGACTCACCTCTGCGGCCTTTCTTGTCTCAGCAGTCCCCTAGACATCTGCTCTGGTATAGATCCTCTCAGTCACTGAACTCAGCAGACATTCATTGTGCAGTCACTATCGAAAGAGGATGTGAGGTCCTGCATATGGAGTGAGAACATTCATACTAGAAGAGTCACACTTTCTTCATTCATCTGTTTGTTCATTCACTCAGTTAAGAACTTCCCGTGCCAAACACCTACAGTAAGTGGAGGCATGGATGTTAAGAATTAAGGATTTACACTGGAAATTCCTGGTTTCCAATTTGACTTCATCACCTAATACCTGTGAACTCAGGCAACTTTCTTAACCTCTCTGGGCCTCTGTTACATCATTTACAAAATGAAAAATATCAGTATCAACAGCCTTAGTTAGCTGTGATGGTTAAAAGAGATCACACATGTTACGTGTTTGATAAATGTCATCCGTTAGCTATCAGACATAATCCTTGTTCTCAAGGAACCAACAAACTCAGGAGAAGACAAATTATTAGAACATGAGGTACAAATAAAAATGATATGGGACTGGGCACAGTGACTCACACCTGTAATCTCAACTTTGGGAGACTTAGGTGGGAGGATTGCTTGAGACCAAGAGTTCAAAACCAGCCTGAGAAACATAGTGAGACCCCATCTCTAAAACAAAAAATATTAGCCAGGCGCGATGGCACATGCCTATAGTCCCACCTGCTCAGGACTCTGAGATGGGAGGATCACTTGAGACCAGGAGTTTGAGGCTGCAGTGAGCCATGATCATGCCACTGCACTCCAGCCTGGGTGACAGGGTGAGACCCTGTCTCTAAAATAAATAAATAAATAAATAAAATTTTTTTTAGAATGATAAGTGGTGCTCAGATTAAGGTTGAGATGACTTACAACAGAGAAAATCAAGGAAGACTTCCTTTTAGAAGGAGGCTGCATTTGAGCAGGTCTGCACACACAAACATGCAGAGGACAGGCATTCCAAGAGGTGGAAATGCCCCAACAAACAAGTGGAGGTATTAAAGAGTAAGTTCATGTTCTGAACTCCTGAGTCACTGGGTGATTAATTTGACAAAAGTATAGGAGACATAAAGGGGATAGACTGAGCCAATCCTAGAGAAAAGAGTTGGAAATATCTTGGTGAGTACCACAAAAACTAGTTGAGCAGTTTGGGTTCCATACAAACGGGCCAGGCGTGTAGCTGTACATTTATGTGCATTATTCACTAGTTTCTTTTGTGTTTTCAACTGTGGATGGGTGTGGACATCTGTATTCTCACCTTTAGATTTTAAGGCATCTTTTCCTTCATGTTTGGGGGATGTGATCGCCTCCCAGTGTGTTTAACCATCCATCATATAACCTGAGCGATTAGTAGCCCTATGAAGAAGGCTCATGGTGGAGATGAGCCCATTTTACCAATGAAGAAACTCACATGGAGAGGTAAGATAACCTGTCTGTGCCAACAGCTGTTACTTGAATGGGTTGGGGTGTGAATTTCATGGTTCCTGATTCTAAGACGCTTTCTGATTTCTGAGGTGGAGGGATGCAAGCCCACTGCGAGAGGGAAGCTGAGGTCATGTTTCCTTAGTGGCAAAAAAGAGAAATTTTGACAACAGGGCCCTCCAGCTTGGGGTTGCTTTTGCCACCACTGGCTACTCTCTTTTGCTGTGATTTGCAGCAATGAGTGCTATGCAAAATGAAATTGGCTATAGATATTTCCTTCCTCTCCTGGGTGGCCTACTGGGTACCTTTCCTCTGGCCATACCTCATGTTTCTTAAAGGGCTTCGAAAGAAATTGTTATTGACTGAACTTTGAAGTTATCTATGATGAAAATCCAGTCTCTCATTTCTTTTGTCCTCCACGGAAGAGTTGGGCTCTTAATGTGAACCTTGGGAAATCAGAGGTCCAGTTTGCTTTATTTAGATTTCAGGACACTGGATTTTTTTTGTTTGTGAAGAGTTCAAAGTTCTACTGAAGATAAAAGTATCCTATGTCCCAATGTCTTGACCAATTTAAGTAATTCATCTTCCTCTGCTCCAACTCCTAATTTTGTATTCCCTGAAGCTGGACATTCTCCCTTATTCCTTTCCTTAAGCAGTTATATAAAAGAGCAGTTTGGATAAGAACCAATTTTTAAGCATACCCCCACAGGCAAGTTGTTTGAGTGTAAATTATCTACATAAAATAATTTAAGTATATAGGTAATTATCTAACAATTTATCCGGAAGTTTGTGAGGTCTAAAAAGGAGGCTCTGCAACTATGTGCTCTGTGTTGTCTAAAGTGTGAACAGAAGTCCTTGCACATAGTAAGCGACCAATTATTTTTGGTAAATGAATTAATAATTGTGCATGTGTTTCTCTGTGTGAAGTGTAGAGCTACAGGCTGTGAACCCTTATAATGGTTTCTTTAGCTTAAGTTTTCTTTTTTTTTTTTTTTTTGAGGCAGAGTCTCGCTCTGTCGCCCAGGCTGGAGTGCAGTGGCGCGATCTCGGCTCACTGCAAGCTCCGCCTCCCGGGTTTACGCCATTCTCCTGCCTCAGCCTCCCGAGTAGCTGGGACTACAGGCGCCGCCACCACGCCCGGCTAATTTTTTGTATTTTTAGTAGAGACGGGGTTTCACTGTGTTAGCCAGGATGGTCTCAATCTCCTGACCTCGTGATCCGCCCGTCTCGGCCTCCCAAAGTGCTGGGATTACAGGCTTGAGCCACCGCGCCCGGCCTAGCTTAAGTTTTCTTATGCATTCCTGCCTGTTCTCCTCCCGCCTTCTGCCCACTACACACAAACAGACACACAGACACACATACACACACATCCATTCGTTAGCTTGAACATTTTGCCTATGTTCTATTGTGCCGAATACCTTGATTGAAGGCCGTTCAAGACCTTTTGAAATATATTTTTTATTTATATTTTATTCAAAATATATTCAAAATAGTTATATTCAAAAAATAACATATATATTCAATATACTGTATAATATATATATTAATATAATAATATAATATATTTATATAATATATAAATATATAATATAATATATATTAATATATTAATATATTTTTATATATTAATATATAATATAATACAATATAACATATATTCAAAAAATATATATTGTATTTTTTGAATATAACTAAAGGAAAAAGTTATTTTTTATTTTTACAGAGGTGTTATAAAATAGCAAGAACATCACACATACTAAAAACTTGTCTCTTTCATTTAACAGTTATGTGATCTTAGTCAAGTTTCTCAGATGCTTTGGGCTTTAGTTTCCTCATCTCTAAAATGGAGATAACAATGAAGAATTAAATGAGACCTTGAGAAATAAAATACTTATCCAGTCTCTGGCAAGTGCTCAGTAAATGTTTGTTAAGATGACAATAGTGATTCTTTTTTGTCTAGATGAAAGAAATATGATAATATTATAAGCTGTAAATTAACTCCCTCTCTTGTGGTAAGAGATCAGATATAAAAATCCAATAGAATATTTTAATTATTCATGCATTTATTATTCATAGATTATTTATTTAACTAAAGTATTTGAGAAGGCTTACAATAAAATAGTATAAACAATATTATAGTCAACATTTGGATTAGTAAAAACATAAGTCAATTATTGAAACTTAATATTTATATAGTCATTTACAGACTACCTGAGGTATTTCCAAACATTATTTTAATCCTTAATTTTCACAACAACTACGTTAGGGAGGTATTATCATTTATCCTATCTGAGAGGGAGTGAAGTGACTTGTCTTACTTCTCTCTGCTTATATGTGGTTAAGGATGCAGAAATGTTCAGGAGCCCAGGGTCACAGTGTTATCTCTCTCAAATAAAAGAGCTAGGACTCAATTATTCCTTGGTGTTCACTGAAACCACTGGGTTCTCTTTTCTAAGGTCAAGGCTATACTGAAAAGGGAATAAGGCAATAACCAACTGTGGCACTACATAGGTCTGATTTAAATCCTAGCCCTACTGCTGTCTAGGTGTTATGACCTGAGGCAAGTCACACAGTTCTCTGAGCTTTAGTTGACCAGTCTATTAGATAGAACAATGACACCTCACTGATTATTGGGAAGTTTAAATAAGACAGTGCTTACTATGGGGACAGACATGTAGTGCACTGGGCACTTGTGTATGTTGGGCTATTTACAAGTCCGACTTTGGCTTTGATGGCCCTGGGGCTAAAGAGTCTTGACTGTCAGAAGGTATGATGCCGAAAGATGGTATGTGTGTTGGGAGACAGGGATGTCCGAAAGGAGGAAAACCAAGGTAAACAGAAAGAAGGGGAGCTTATGAAAGTGAATCGGAGTCCGTGGCTTCCCAGCCCATTGGACCTGGAAAGTAGACCACAGAGTATGGGAGAAGAATAGAATGGGAACCAGGAGATATGAGTTCTAGATATAGTGTTGCTAATTCAATCACGTGACAGCAGATTCCTCTGCTTTCTGAGCCTCAGTTTATTGTCCAAAAAAAAAAAGGTGGGGGCATCAGAGAATCTGATCTCTAAGGTTTCTTTCAGGTTTTATATTCTGTCACAAGTTCCAGGAAGCCAAGGTTTGGCAAGGGACATAAAAGGGCTGAACCCAGAAGTTGTGGGTGTGTCTATTTTGGTTCATAAATGCTAATTGATTTGAAATATTAAATACTTTACATTTTGTGTCTAAACAACTTTTTACCTTAGTTATATTCAAACCCTAAGACAATAAAGGTTATTATTCACCTTGATTCCATTCTATATCTTATGTATAGCAACAAACTGGAAAAAAATGTCATCTAAATCAGGCAAGAGTTGGATTTACCAGCAACTCTCAGTCTTCATGTGCCATAATAAGGGAACAAGTTGGATCAAAAGATTTCCAGCCGTGCTGTCACCTTAATGATCAGACTAGATCAGCTAATTATGAGAATGTCTCAGTGATAGACAGCAGGGCTCCTATCAAAACAAAGAGTGAAAAGAAAGAGAAGGAGCAAGAAGGAAAAGAGAGGAGGGGGTGAAGGAAGAAAAAGTAGACAGAAAAAGGGAAGAAGGAATTGACATGGATGGCAATTCAGGATTTACAAAGCACCTAAGCAAAGTAATATATCCCATCTTAATTCTCATAAACACCTCATAATTATTACACAATTGCAGAAGAGGAAAGAAAAGCCCAGAGAACTGAAGTGATTGCCATAGGCGAAATGAATTGACTCATTTTCTTTTGACATATCACCTTCTGTATTGTAAAAGAGTTCATGTGCATGGTCTCTGAGGATAAGACCTGTATTATATTCAGGCCTCTTCTCCCTGCAGAATCTGAGGTTCAAAATCCTACACATAGTAGGTGCTCAGTAGATGTGTTTTGGACAAATGAGCATATCTGCAGAAATAGATTTTTTTTTTTTGAGATAAAGTTTCACTCTGTCACCCAGGCTGGAGTACAGTGGTGTGATCTCAGCTCACTTCATCCTCCACCTTCCGGGTTCAAGTGATTCTTTTGCCCCAGCCCCTCGAGTAGCTGGGATCACAGGCATACACCACCATGCCTGGCCAAGTTTTTGTATTTTTAGTAGAGATAGGGTTTCTTCATGTTGACCAGGCTGGTCTTGAACTCCTGACCTCAGGTGATCCACCTGCCTCAGCCTCCCAAAGTGCTGGGATTACAGGTGTGAGCCACCATGCCCGGCCCCAGAATATATCTTAAAGTCAGATGTTATAGAGCTGGAATTCTTTCTCCCCTGATTTCATTCTTTTGGTGATGGGCAGGATGTAGCTGGGACTGTCTACCCAGACATGACCACTCATCTTTTCAGGAATCAGTCTAAGAACTCAGATAAAGGCTTTTAGTCATTTATTGAGCAATTTCATGGAGCTATTTTGAACCCCATGAGTTATGAGAATTAAGATGGGATATATTACTTTGCTTAGTTCATGAGAGTCACTTTGAGAAACTCTCAAACCGGTTATTTTCTGCCATGAGGTGGTTAGGCAGGAATTGTTTGTGACTCATATTCTGCAGAAGAGAAGACTGTGGTCTGAGGAAATTAAGTGGCTTGTTTGAGCTCACCCAGTGTGGAGTGGTTGAGCCTGGATTTGAAATCTTCCACTGAGGCTCTGGGCCCTGTTCCCAGAGTTCTTACTCTGTGTACATCTCTGGCACCTCCTGATATCTCAGCCAGCTAAATAGAAATGCTGCCTGCCTGAGCCCGAGCCATCTGGTATTGTTAACACTCATAGAATCAGGATAATATAACAGCCTTACAATCTAAAGAAAATGCTTTACATCAGTGTAGTCACTGTTGGATGACATAGTTACTTAGCACCTCTGTCTGTAAAATTGTTTAAGTTTCTCAGGAGAAAAGGAAAGCCTAAGTCATTTGGACTCTACAACTTGGTAGAAATGGCCCCATGAGGGTGTGACAGGATAAGACTCCTCAATCTACTCTACCTTTTCCAGTTGACTGCTCTGTCAACCCTTTGGCAGTGCCCAGAAATTTGCCATGTTGACTATGATCTCAAGGGGATAGTTGATTTTTAAGGTCATTATTTTCATACCTGAGAAAACAATAAATGTTTCCTAATTTGAGTTATTCTATCAGAGAACATACATGTGTTGCCCCCCAAAATAAAATAATTATGTATAAAAATATACAATATTTGTCCTTTAAAAAATAAATGTTAAAGTGGACAAAAGATACATTCCAAAAATAGAGTCATCATGTGAGAAAAGCAGCTCACTCTGAATATCATTCAATAAATATTTATTGAATGCCTACGATATATCACAGATACTTCTAAGCACTAGAGACAGAAAAGGGACAAGATCTCTGAACTCATAAAGCTTAATTCTAGTGAGAGGAAACACAAGAAAGACATGAATAGGAAATAGAACAGGGTCTGCTAAATGCTGTGCAGAATAGTTTAGGAAAAGGAGATAAAGAGCTACGGGACAGAGGGGATGATATTCAGTATATGTGATATTTGAGCTGAAATCTGAAGGATGGAGCACACCTGTGGCTATCTGGGAATAAGTGTCCCAGACAGAGGGAACACAGTTTGAAAAGGTCTTGTGGTTGGAGTAGGCTTGGGTGTCTTTAGAACAGAAAGGAGGCCAGGGTGACTGGAGCAGAGAGTGGGAGGTGAGGGGCTGGAGGCAGCAAAAGGGCCTGTCGGGTCTCACGGGTCTAGATGGGACTGTGGCTCTGACGCTCGAGGAGGTGGGGAGCACTGGAGGGTTTCAATCTGATCACCGTGGCTGCTCTGTGGAGAACAGACTTGGAGGAGTGATCGGAGGAGGAGGGTGGGATGGGGTGAGGAGAAGGGAGATGGATTAATAGGCCAGTCCAAGAGTTTAAGCTGGAAACGACTATGGATTGGACCATAATAGCCTGTACTATTGGCGCCAAATAAAGAGAAATCATTGGGATATGTTTAGGGATAACTTAGAGTTAAAGGGTTGAATCATAAGAGAGAGAGTTTAAGGAAGTTTAAACTCAGTTTAGTTATGTGATTGTTTCTACCACTCTAGAGTAATGCAAATAAACATTATCTTTGATAAATATATAGGCAATTTTTCCTTCCAGCTGTGGAAAATAATGTTCCATATGACTTATTTTAGGTTTTTGTTTTGCTTTGTATGTTTTGTTTTTTGCTTTTTGTTTTTTGAGACAGGGTCTCACTCTGTTGCCAACGTGTGATCGCAGCTCACTGCAGCCTCGAACTCCTGAGCTCGAGGATCCTCCCACTTCAGCCAGTGTGCACCACTATACTCAGCTAACTTTTGTTTGTTTGTTTGTTTTTAACTTTTTGTGGAGACAGGCTCTTGCTTTGTTGTCCAGGCTGGTTTTGAATTCCTGGGCTCAAGCAATCCTTCTTCCTTGGTCTTCTAAAGTGCTGGGGTTACAGGCATGAGCCACTGCACCCGGCTGGCTTCTCTTAGTTCTTAATGACTTGAATCATTAAATGAGAGGCAAGCTAAATAATTTAGTTGATTCTTAAGTGTTAAGAGAAGCAAAAGAAAAAATCCTTAGGACTTCACAGAAGTTAATGGTAGAGTACATTACAATCAGAAAAGCTGAAATTCTCTCAGCCACATCAATATTACGGTCTTAACCTGTGAAAGAAGCAGAGGTTGTTAAACTTGGAAGAGATCCCACTTTGTAGGTGAAGAAACTGAGACACACAAGGGAGATACACTGTCCAAGTTACATGAAAGTTATTGAGTTTGGACCAGAATCTGATTCTCAGTTTCACATTTGCCTTCTCCATTAGAAGTTTTCTTCAAAAATACACAAGTTGAACGCCCTAATATGAAAATCTGAAATCTGAAATGCTCCAAAATCGAAAAGTTTTTGAGCACTGACATGATGCCATGAGTGGAAAATCCAACACATCAGTGTTTAACACAAACTTTATTTCATGTGCAAAATTATTAAATATATTGCATAAATTACCTTTAGGCTATGTGTATAAACATAAATGAATTTTGCATTTAGAGTCGGGTCCCATCCCCAAGATAGCTCATTATGTATATGCAACTATTTCAAAATCTGAAGAAAAAAATTTTAATCGAAAACACTTCTGGTCCCAAGCATTTTGGATAAGAAATACTCAACATGTGCTTTGTTTCTGATACATTAGAGGGTTTCAAGCATATCATTTAGAGCTGCTGGCATTAAGAATCACAATCTTCTCCATTTGTTTAGCACCTAACAAGGACTCCTATGCACCCTAGTCTGGTCTCACCATCCTGTTTCCTTGCACTCCTCTCTCTGTCTCACACATTGCCTTACACAGCCCCGTGGGAATGGAAGCTCTTCTGCTCTGTCTGCTTTTTCTTTTCTCTTTTTTTTTTTTTTTTTTTTTTGTTTTGTTTTTTTGAGATGGAGTCTCCTCTGTCACCCAGGCTGGAGTGCAGTGGTGCAATCTCGGCTCACTGCAACCTCCACCTCCTGGGTTCAAGCAATTCTCTGCCTCAGCCTCCTGAGTAGCTGGGACTACGGGCACACACCACCACACCCAGCTAATTTTTTTTATTATTATTATTTTTAGTAGAGACATGTTTCACCATGTTGGCCAGGATGGCACAATCTCCTGACCTCTTGATCTGCCCGCCTTGGCCTCCCAGAGTGCTGGGATTACAGGTGTGCGCCACCACGCCCTGCTTCTGTCTGCTCTTTCTTTGGGACTCTGCTTGATAGTTTTATCCCCTCACTTCCCAGAAATGGAGAAGCTAAGCAAATAATTTCTGGATGTTCTGATGGGTCAGGAGAACCCTCAAATTGTAATGTTTTATTTCCTCACAAAAAAGATTTACATTTTCAAATCTTGGAATTTCCAAATGTGATTTTATTCTATTATTTTATATTTTCTCATGCATTTATTTACTGAGGCAGGAATACAGTATATATTCAAATGTCAAAAATGCATAGGATTTTTTCTTATGTCTATGATAGCACAACTCTGAAATAAAAAGCATGAAAACAAAGATCAACTGCCTTGGGAAGGCACTAGCAAAGCTAGACCCAGCTCTAAAGCTCAGTGGCCTTGTCACCTCCATCAAGGCCATTTTCCTTCAGAGTCTCCACCTTTTAACCTGTGAAATGAAGGAAACAGGAGGTGAAGGCCCTAATGCCAGGATCTGATGGGGAATCTCAAAGACTCATTCCCATGCCAGATCTTTTTTCCACGACCTCAGGTCCTTTTCTAGTCCCTTCTTCATCCTACAATTCCAACACCCTCCTTCATAGTCTCAAATTCTGCAATTCCCATTCAGGTCAATAAATACTTACTGACCAATAAATATTTCTTTTTATTGCTTCTCAGTGCCCAGGACAGCACTGAGAAGTCCTGGGCACAGTGAAGCAATAAAAAAGAAACATAAGACATCATTTCTTTTCTTAAGAAAAACTAATTGAAAAGAGAGAACTGTTTGCATTAGTGAAAAGTTGGCATTATAGTTTTTGATAAAAACGCAGTTTTAGTGTCTTCGTGCACTTTTAGTAATTCAAAATAAGCCCACAAAGCACTGCTTAGGAAAGCACTTAGAGGAATGCTTTAATTAATCCACTGAAATTCTTTGAAATGAACAAATCAAGGGCTTCTTTGTAAATAGGAGGGATCAGAGACTTGGAAAACAATTGATTCTCTTAAATATTTGAAACATTTTTGTCATAGTTTCACAATATTAATTTGTCCTATTATAGAAGAAAAAGTTTTTTAAAAGTCTAGAAACTTTCTGAAGGATCACATTTTCAGAATGATTGGAATCCAAAATCTGAATGAAAAGTAGAATCCCTCCAGTGAAATGCTTTGTTGTTCATTTCTGCTTGTCAAAATTCTAACTATCTTTGATGGTCGAATTCTAATATTACCTCATTCACAATAATAATAGTAAGTCTCTTTAAGTTTGTGTGGTTGACCATCTGGCCTGCCTCAGAGCACTCATCACCTCTTTCCTTGCAATAACAATTTGTGTATCTGCCATCTTTTGCCCTGGGCTGGGCTCCCTGAGAGCTGGCAGCGTGTCTACATCACCTGCTAGGACTATGCCTTGTAAGTAGCAGGTTTTTGCGTGATGTTAGAGCAGTGGTCAGGTTGCCATTCTGTGATAGATTACTCTATCCGTTAGAAAACAGATTCACCTGTTCTAACAGAGACCCAAAGTAAAAATGGCTGAAACAAGGTAGATATTGCTTTCTTGTTTACATTAAAAAATCACCCACCAGGAGACAAGGGCTCGTAGAGTAGCTCCGAAGTGTGGGGAAGCGAAGTTCCTCCTAACTCGTTGCTGTATGTGATCTACTTGATATAAAATGGACTCTCCACCATGTCTGTGTTCCAGTCCATTGGAAGGAGGACAAGGGGAAGTGGAGGCCTCCTCTTTCTACTTCAGGCACAACTGGGCAGTTGTATGCATTGCTTCTACTCACATCCCATGGAGAACTTTGTCTTACGGTTCTGCCTACCCAGTGGTGTGCTGAAGCCCTGTCCTAGGGTTGTGTGAGACTGGATTGTGAGTCATGTGATAGCTTGAAATCTGCCACGGGAGAATTAACACCATAGAATTGGCAAGTGCTACATCTTATTTTCCTTCCATGAGAGCTGGTTGTTAAACATCTATCAGCAATCCACTTCACCTAGCTGCAAAGTAAGTTGAAACATAGAGTTGTTGTTGTTTTATTCGGATACCTAGATATCTAGCTAACAATTCTGTATTTAGAAGCAACAGGTTGTACTTCTATACAAGAAGCTAAGAATAGATATTTGCAAACAATTAGAAGTCTCTATAAACATGACATTATTTGGAAACAGAGAACATTGGAAAACCTATGCATTTTACCATGAGAGAACAGATATATCTATACCTATGTATACATGGAGATTAATTGCTGTTGTCATCCAGTTGTGAAGTCTGTGTTAGAGAAAAGTTAAGCTTAGTATATGTGGGCTCAAGGTACATACCTCTAGATAGAGGTTACATGAGCCAAATTCTGTTCCTTATTGACTATAAGCACCGTCTAGAAATGCAGCTTTGGTTCCTATCACTGCAGGTATCCACGCAGGAACTGAATCATTTATGGTGTTTCCACAGAGGAGATTCATTCTTACTGAAGGTAACCCTTGCCATTTCCAAGTCTCTGTTTATCCTTCAGATTTCAAGGATGCTTTTCCTGACCTCTGAGATTCTTATGGCTTCCAGGACTTTCCTTTGCTCCACTTACCAGTTTGTAATTGTTAGGATAATGGTCCAGTTAATGTCAGTCTCCTCAACTATACTGTAAAACCAGCAACTGTGTTGCTTTCTTACCATTGTGTCTGTTGCACAGAGCAAAGTGTGTGACCACAGTGGGCACTCATTAAATATGCACTGAATGAAGGATGGTTGCTGTGAGAGAGCAGTGTGAAAGTCCTTGTAAACTGATCATGATAATTATTATATCTAAATTAGACATTTAGATATAAAACAGAACAGAAAACAGGTGAAGGAAGTGGCAGTAAATACTACCAGTCATCTAGGGGGAACTGAATTTGATACTAGGCTTCTTGGAAACTAAGCACAAAAAGAGAACATGTTGTTAGTAATTTGTTTTTCTAAAGGGATAAAACTTACGGAAATCATCTAAAGCAGTCAATTCCTGGTGATTTATTAAAATTAGATTATTGTTTGCTTCCAGTTAATATTTAATATGATTAAATATCTCTTAACTTGAAAGAAAGGGAGGAAGGGAAGGAAGGAAGGAAGGAAGGAGGGAGGGAGGGGGAGGTAAGGGAGGGAGGGAGGAACGAAGGAAGGAAGGAAGGAAGGAAAGGAAGGAAGGAAGGAAGGAAAGGAAGGAAGGAAGAAAGATGAAAAAAAACCTTCCTCTACTGGCCTCCAGCAATTATCCTACTACCCAAATTCCTTCATACATTGTCTGTACTTACTCTGTCTACTTCCTTACCTCCTATTCATGTTTGTTTTGCTCCTACCTTCACCATTCTATCAGAGCTGCCGTCAAGAAGGGCAACGGTAAATTTGTCCTGGCTCTATCTCTGCTTCGATCTTTATTACAGTAGACATTTCTTAATTATTCGAAATTCTTGATCCTGACTAGATCATGTCCCTTAGTTCTGTCACATCAAATTTCACTGGTTCTCTTCTTGTTTTTCTGGATGTTCTTTCTCAGTCTCTTTTAAGGGCTGCTTGAGCTCTGTTATTCTACTGAATGTTGTTCCTCTGGTTTTAAAAATATTTTCTTTGACCCTTTCTCACTCTACAAGTTCTCTCTTAAAATGTTATATACTCTTTTGGTTTTAATTACTCTCTTGATTCTAATGACTCCCAATTTTAGATTTTTAGACTAGATTGTCCATCTGAATTTCAAACCTATGTGTATACCTTCCTCCTGGGTATCTCATAAGCACCTTGAATTCAGCATGCCCCAAGCACAGCCAATATTACCCCCTCTCCTTAACCTTTTATTCCTCCTGTGTTTCCATCTCAAGGAAGGGCCCTGCCTTCCCCCAGCCTGTCTCTCAAGGCAGAAACCTTGCTATTGTCTTTAACCCTCCCTCGCTGTGACTCTCCATCCCTAAGCACTCAGCCGCCAAGTCCTATCAACTCTACTTCCTAAATCTCTCTCAAATTTGTCTACTGAACCCTATCCCCAGTGTCACTGCCTAACTGCAGTTCCCAGGATTGCTGCCACAGCTCTTAACCCAGCTCCCAGCCCTGGGTTTGCTTTCCTTCTGATTTCCCACAAACCACCCCAAGTGGTCTTTCTAAAGCACACTCTAAACTTATATTTGTCCTGCTGAAAACTTTTTTTTTTTTTACATGGCCTTCAGGATAAAGCCCTGACTCTACAGTGAGGCTTCGGTGGCCGTGCCTGATCTTATTTCTGCTCATTTTCCGGCCTTATCTTCTCCTTGTCCCAAACCTCACTCCTAACTTCACTCTCCCTGCAGCTGAACAGCATCTGCTTATCAGGACACCTGGACCTCTCTTGCCTCAGGTCATTGCATGTGCTGTATCCATCCCTCCACATTTGTTCTGGATTACTTCAATCATTCCTTCACTCTCATCTTAGAAGTAACATCATTTGTTTATTCATTCAGGAAATATTTACTGAGCAGCTACTATGTGTCAGGCACTTATAATACAACAGTGAGCGAGAAACACATGGTCTTTGCCCTAAGAGGCTTTCCTTGACTTTCTAAGACTGAGTTGTCTTCCACAGAACACTGTCCTTACCCCACATGGCACTGTCTCCAGTGTATTTTAATGACTTTTAAACCAGTGTCAACCAACATTTTATGTAAAGGGACAGATTAGGAATAGTCAACATTTTGGTCTTGCAGGACATAAGGTCTCTGTCAGAACTATTCAATTCTGCAGTTGTGGAGGAACAGTGGCTAACAGATCATACATAAATGAATTGGTATGGTGTATTCCAATAAAACTTTATTTACAAAACAAATGGTGATCCAGAGATGGCCCACTGGCCATAGTTTGCTGACCCCTGGTTTATACAGCTAAACTAGGATGTTTTTATTTACCTTTGCATCCACAGTGCAAACATAGTATTGGACCTAGGGGCTTCTCAATACAAGTTTGTTGGATGAATAAGTGAATGGTAAATGAACAAATTAGGCTGGACCTGTTTGCTCTTTTTCCTCTGTGGCCATATCTTCTTGGTCACAATATGCTCCATATTTATTCTGTGTAGTCAGTGACACCCCCTCTCCTCACTTCAGATAGTTTTCATCTCCTGTGTTCATCTAAACATTTGTGTTAAGCAAATACCATATCAGAAATGTGGGTTACTTTGGTGGTAGTCATTGAGATTTAAAGCCTTTGTTACTACCCCTCAAGCATTCCCCACAGCATCGTGTTTGCTTTTCTTTTAGGTATGGTAGTTAAATTTTGTACTGTGTAGTTATGTTTCCTGTATTGATTATAGACTTTAGTAATTCTGTGTGCATATAGACGTATTCATTCCTTTGTTGCATAAATATTTGTTTAAATTTACCTTAAAATCTTTCTGGAGCATGTAGGATATTATAAACAAACCTCACTTAAATCAATGTGTAAAGCACTTATTATGTACAAGGCATCAGGAGAAGTTTTAGTGTGCAGTGGGGACAAAGATAATTCACATAAGGTATTGTCACTAAGGGGCTTATCTACTGGAAAGGAGGTAAGAATGTAAACAAATGATTATAATACAATGTAGAAAGTGTTAACCTCTTTAAGAAAGGAGTCAGAAAATCTTAGGAATTAAAATCATCTTGGGCCAAAGAGATCAAAAAAGGCTCAGAGGGAGAAGTATTTGATCTGGAAATGAAAAGGTAGGTATGGTAGGTATTCAGGATACTAATACGATACCAAAGGGTCTTCGAGACAGAGAAAAGTATAGGCACATCCACAAGTTACTAGAAAGCAAGTTTTAATGAAGCTACAACCAGGGACTGGCTGATAAAAGTGAAGCCAAATCCCTTCAAGAAGGTGCCAAGTCCATTCTGGTCTGGAATGCATTGATAATTGGGACATTATGCTCAGAGACTCCAAATTGACATTCTGTCGTCATCCCTCTTGGAATAGAAACTCTGATCCTTTAAAGTAATTAGCACCAATTTGGAGCATGTGTGCAAAAATAAATCACCAGTGTCCAAAAACAGATACATTAGGTTCAATGGTTACGAAGCAAATGTTCTTATTAGCTCCGCCTACGTAAACAAAATCAGAAGTAATTAGCATTTAAAAATAGAAAAGACAAGAAGAGATCACAGTTCCCACTGGAAAATTATTATTTATATAAAGGTCCACAATGCTGACACACACGACTTGCCCTTCCTGGTCTCAGTCCTGTTTTTCAATGGCTACAGGATCAGTTTTCTTTCCCGAGGGAAAGGAGAAGAAACTGTGATTCTGTGCCTTTCAAACGTCTTGGTTGAAATTGAAAGGTGTGTGTTCTCCACCAAACAAAAAAGTATCTTTGCTCCGTCTCCTCCTCCCTACCTCTTCATTGTGCCTCATCCCATCCTCTTCTTGGGTGAGGAGTTTGCTGTGTCTCGAGATTGTGAGCAGAATCCGCCTCCAGATTGCAGGAAATACTATTGACCTTTGCACACAAGACACCTACCTGTTGGAGAAAGCGTCAGTAGCCCACATGGAAAGGCAGCAGCTCTCATTAACTCACCTGTGCACACTTCGAAGTGGCCCTTGACATCTTCTCCAGAACATGTTACATCTCTTCAAGGACGAAGCCTCACTGTTGGCGTCAGGTGTCAGAATGGGGAGGTGAAATGGCCATGGAGCTCCTGAGAAGCTGAGGAGGAGACATGGGCATGCTTAGCATAAGAAAAAGAGCACTGACCAATGGCCCAACAAGCCTCTGGGTCCCAGCTGTGCCACTGACATACTCTGTAACCTTGGTCAAGCCACGTGCTTTTTCTGTCTCAGTTTCCTTAGGGCTAAACTGGATCATCCTCTTCATCCTCTTGCTCTAGGATGCCATACAGATTTCTACCCTTTTAAAGACATAGCTTCAGTCTTTTATCTGCCTTTCTCCATCTGCTGTCTTGGAAAGATGTGGTGAATAGCGTGATTTGCGGTGGGGAGGGTAAGACTTGCACATTTCTCTAGTCCTCACTTATAAAATGTGTGAAAATATGCCCCACACTTCCTTCCCCAAAAGACTGTGGCTTTACTAACACAGGACAAATAAACCTGTTAGTTTATTTGTCCTCTTCGCGGGGTCATGGTAGAACCCAACAAATCACTCTCAGTCCTAGAAACAAACGTCACATTTAAAGCTGAGGAGAACTTGGAATATAATTGAGGACTAAAGAGAAAGGACTTTGCTCAAAGTAGCATGTTAAAGGCAGAACCATGTTTCAAACCTTTTGGTTCTAAATCATCTTTCTAGCATTTTGTTCTTCTGGCTTTTTTGGATGTCTAACCTCGAATTGGGGCTGAGGAATTGATTGGCATGCATCCACTTTAAGTAAAATTATCAGTGGCATTGGAATGTGAGAGTGGACCACTCCACTGGATGGATTAAATCTTTGACTCTTAGTTTTTGTTAGGGTTTAGTTCATTTTTGTGCCTTTTTTCCAAATTATTTGTGGTTTTTTTTCCTTTTAATTAATACCAGTCCCTCTGGCTATCTTACACACCTGCTAATGGTTGGGTCTTTTTGTTTGTGCAACAGTTGAAGACTTGGCTCAAATATCTCCTTCTCTGAGTATTTTACCGTCTTCCACAGCCAGTCTATATTCCATGGCACTTCATCCGTATTTTCCTTAATGATTACCTCAAGCTTTTCTAAGGTCCGTCTCCTCTGTTAAGTTGTCAGCTCTCTGAGAACTGGGAACATCTTCGTGTCCTTGTTTCCAATGCCAGAAATGCTCTTCAGTTATGCTTATTGAATGAATGAATAGAAGAAATAAGAACTTCATCTGTAACCTGATTATACCCTGGGAGCCCCTCAGAGTGACAGCAAACATAGCAGTGGCCTCCACTTCATTCTTTATCAAGAATCAAGAAAGGTCAAAGAATGGCCAGCTCTGTCTTGGCTGTATCTGATCTCTTATGTTGTTATACCTATGAATAAGTGGCACTCATCCGTGACTACCCAAGTGTAGGCTGAGTACACAGAGTGACCCGGCCTAGGCTCAAGAGGTGAAGGAAAAGAACAAAAAGACAACTTGCAAACTTTGGGTTGCCAGTCTCAGCATGAGGGCCTCCCAGAACTAACCCTCAACTGGCTTTGGCTACGGGCCCGGATCTGTTCTCTGGGCACCAGCACTGGTCAACTTGGTTATTGCGAGTGGAATGTGACAAGGGTCAGGCACCAGGGGTGGTACCTGAAACTGTTTTGGAAAGAGTGAAAGACAATGTGGTCTCTTTGCTCAGACACTTGAAGGAGGGGAGAAGGGGAAGATTATACAGAGAGCCATTTGAATTCTATCCAATATGGCAGGCAGAAAAGCAAAAGAGAGGGTTCTGAAATATCGGTGAAAGATTGGAGAAGGAGGGCGAATCCAGAGTGAGGGTGTTGGAATAAGGAAGACAGAGGTGAAAAAGACAGAACAAATAAACATGGGAAGGAAGAGGGAGGAAGTAAGGAGGAAGGGAGGAAGGAAAGAAGAAAGAGAGGAGGAAGGGAAGGAGGGAGGGAGGAAAGTAGGGAAGGAGGAAGGGAGAGAGGGAGAAAAAGGGAAGGAAGGGAGGGAGGGAGGAAGGGAGGGGAGGAGGAAGGAGGGGAGGAAGGGTGGGGAGGAGGAAGGAAAGAAGGAAGGGAGGGAAGATGGAAAGGAGGGAGGGAGAGAAGAGAGAAGGAAAGAAGGAAAGGGGGAGGGAGGTCAGTCAGTTAAAATGAGAAAAAAGAAAAAAATCAGCTAGGGAGAGGGCAAGAGAAAAGTTTGGAGAGAAAAAAGAGAAGTGGAGAGCCATGAGGACAAGACTCAGGACAACTTAAAATGTGCCAGACCTGCTCAGCTCCAGAAACTTCCTTTTGTAAGCCTGGCACGGGGAAGATCTGTGCACAGAGGAAAATGTGCTGACTCCTGCCTAGGGCCTGTCAGAGGAGAGAAACAGATCAATTAACCTGGGTGGGGCTCTCCTGCCAGTGCTCAGGGCCTGGCCAAGTCAGAGCAAGCCAAGGACTCTCACGTGATCATTAGGCTATTAAAGGCCATCAGCTGCAGGCCAGAGTCAGCCTTTTGTCCTAAGAAAAATCCTGTTCGTGTACCAACATCATCTCCGCTGGCCTGGCCACCACCTCTCTGCCAGGCCCAGCTAGGGACACAGTTAGACCAGGCACTTGGCCTTGGAAAACAGACCATTTAGAATCTAAGCAGGTTTTGAGGAACCTCTGTGGCCAACACAGCCTGATATAACCAATTGGTGGGATGATCTCGGGGCATATTTGTGGATTGAACAACGGGCATTTGGAGCAGAATGTTTCCATGGTTCTCAGACCACTGGATGCACATTGTACGGGGAAAGTTTTCAGCACCAGGAAGGCCTTTGAAATCAAAGCTAGGCTAAAGGTAGATTTATTAATTTACACATTCATTATTTTTCCAACACCTTTTTTTTTTTTGAGATGGAGTTTCGCTCTTGTTGCCCAGGCTGGAGTAGAATGGCTCAATGTCGATTCACCGCAACCTCCACCTCCTGGGTTCAAGAGATTCTCCTGCCTCAGCCTCCCGAGTAGCTGGGATTACAGGCATGTGCCACCACGCCCGGCTAATTTTTGTATTTTTAGTAGAGATGGGGTTTCGCCATGTTGATAAGGCTCGTCTCGAACTCCTGACCTCTAGTGATCCACCCGACTTGGACTCCAAAAGTGCTGGGATTACGGGCGTACGCGACTGTACCCAGCCTTTTTCCAACAATTTTTAAGCATCTCCAGTGGTTGGGGCACCATGCTGGAGGCTCTGGATACAGAGATACCTAAACACATTTGGTACCTTCAGGAGAAAGCAAAGGCAGCACCACCTCCTCCGTCCAACTCAACAGAAGGTACGCACAGAGTACGTGGGGGACTTGGGAGGGAACATAACTGGTTCTGTTTCAAGAATAAGTGAGGTTTCTAGAAAAGGGACATTTAAAGCACAGCCTTAAGACTGAGTAGGATCCATCAGGCAGAGAAAGGGGAACAATCCTCGGCAAAGAGAGGTACAGGTAAAAGCCAAAAGGTATAAAAGTGCACAGTTAGGCTCACCTGGAGGATGAGTGGTAGTGGTCTGGCAGACCTGGCAGGAGATATGGGTGAGAAGAAAATGTGGCCAGCTAAGGACAGGCAAATAAAAAGGCTCAGAGACACTTAAAAGTTTAGTTAGATGGGAACTTAGAGATCATCTAAGTCACCCTTGTCATTGTTTTGCTTAATTTTTTTTTGTTTGTGCATGTATTTGTATGAAATAGACTTTATTGGAGAGTGCCTGGGGTTGGGCACAGAGAAAGGGGTCATTACAGCAAGTCAAACATCGCACACTCAATGTGTTATTCCTCTTCTTCATGTGAATCCCACCAAAATGTTTTCACTGACGCCTTACCTTGGGTGGTGCCTTCCAGCTTCGTGCCTGCTCAGTGCTTTTTTCTACTGTTTCCCTCCCATCACTGTCCTCATCCATCCCTTCCAGACTGCCCCCTAAACTCCTCACCCCTGCATGGCAAACTTTGTCTGTTTGGAGACCCATCAGACTAATCTAAATAGTGGTAGGTAATGGAAGAACAATAGCCTCCTGTTTATCCAGATCCTTTTTTCTTAGAGGCAGGTGTTAGTTTATTTGCACTCAAAACGTTCTAAAAGCACAAAAAAGTAAAGATTAGCATTACGAGGTCTTTTAAAAAATTACTTAAAGAAGTGAAAGCTTCCTTCTCCAGACTGTTAGCATTTATCAATCAAGATATTTTCCTAAGTTAATTATAACTTTTAACTATGTATGTGAGCATCTACATCCATACACATTATTTATAGAAAATAAATTATGGCATTCATATTGATCTGTTCTTTTATTTAAAAATACATTGTGAAAAACTTTCCCAACTCCATATCTCATTTGCAGTCTGGCATTCCACTGACCAGATATGTTTTCAGCTATTTTTCTGTTGATAGACATTTATGATGGTTCAACATGTTTGCTTTTACAAAGTGATGCTGCCACAAACATTCTTGCACATGAATCTTTACATATTCTTGCTATTATCTCTATAGGATAGATTTCTAGTGGTTAGGTTGTTTAATCAAAGAACATGCATATTTTAAAATCTTACTAGGCATTGCATCATTCCTGTTATAATGGTTGTACTAGTTTATACTCCAACCAACAATTGAATGAAGATGTCTCTTCCCCACTCGCCTTCCAACACTGGAACTCCCTCATCATTCAACAGATGAGGAAATGGCAAAGAGAGAATTAGTTTTCTAATAGCAACCACCTAGATATTGGCAACACTGGGACCAACACTCCAGGTCTGTCGTCACTATGCAATAAGATGTATGTATAGCACATGAAGCATCCAGGACAGTGCCTGCCATGAAGTAATGCTCAGTAAATGTTATGGCTATTATTAGAACACACTGGCACTATTGGGACTCTCAGAAGCGCTTAACAACTGGTTTAGTGTGGAAGATGAACTGGAGAGGAGAGAGAACAAAGGTGAGGAGATTCCTGATGGGTCCTCCCAGGCTGGGTTTCCTGCATCTTCTCTCTTTTCCCTCTCGAACTCTGTGCCTGCCTCCTGGCGACAGTGTTGCTTCATTGTCCACCGTAATGCTGTCCCCAGGGGACAAGAAAGTGAGAAGCTGTGTTCTCTGACATCAGAGATTGATGACCTGTAGGCTGAGATGCTGTCGTCGCCCACAAATACCCTCTCAAAATCTGATGTGATAAGCTTCCCAGGTTGAGATTCACTTAATCCATTTGTTGTTTAATGCCTGAAAGTTATCAAGGAAAAGAAACAATTGTTGCATCATAAACTACCGTGTGATTTTTTTTCCCCCCACATGAGTCTCATCTCCTTACTTAGAATAAGAACTCCTTAAAGGAAGAACTGTATCTTAAATTTATGTATCATCCTCTCCACTATGAAAACTAGAGTGCTGAAGGGCACATCGCAGGTACTCAATACACACAAAGTGTGAAAAAGTCAAGGGACTGGTTTTTGATGTGATTTAAGGAAATCAGTCCTTTGGTTTTAGATCCAAGTGATTTATCTAAAAGTAAATTTCCATGTAAATCAACACATGATTTATCTAAAAGTTAATTTCACCTTTGCAAGTGATGAACAACCCTTAGAACTACCTCTAGGCTAAAATTATGCCACCCTCTCTGCGGCACAAGTTCATCAGGCATGCTTCATCTTCTGCAAGTTGTGAATCTGGGTAGGCAAGAGAGAAACGTCTTGGAAAATGGGATTATAGAAGGTAACAGCCACTGGAAGAATTTGGCCCCAAAGCCGAGGACTTTTCAATCAATATGCATGACTTTTAGAATTCCTATTTTAATCAGAGAAACGGAAATGAAATTCCCAATGTAGCTTTTAGTTTAAAAAAAATAAATTACAAGTGGTATATGATATTCATGCATACCATTTCCTCTGAAATTCTTTTTAAGAATTGAAGAAAATAACTATATAACATACTGGAAAGAACACTAGCTTAGGAGTTTCATGCCCTAAATTTATCACCTGGTAGCTATGTGATCAAAAGCAGTCAGTTCTTGTCTTACCTCATTTCACTCATATATAGAATAACAGGGCTGATGATATGTAAGCTCCCCTGTAACCCCAATAATAAATGAGTCTATAATTCTCTGCTTATGTTGAAGACCCATCCATCCATCAATCCATCCATCCTCTCCACAAATATATATAGAATGCCTACTTGGGCAATGTCCTTGTCATTCAAGCCCTTCTGCTCTGAGTTGATAGGTTGATGGCATCATCACACTTCCAAGCACCCAGTCTCAGTATCTCTACCCTCTGCCTCCTTGCTTACCCATCTCACCTCCTACCTACTTTTTTTTTTTTTTTTTTTTGAGACAGAGTCTTGCTCTGTCACCCAGTCTGGAGTGCAGTGGTGTCATCTTGGCTCACTGTGACCTCCAACTGCCGGGTTCAAGTGATTCTTCTGCCTCAGCCTCCCGTGTCGCTGGGATTACAAGCATGCACCACGGCACCTAGCTAATATTTTTGTATTTTTGGTAGAGACCGGGTTTCACCATGTTGGCCAGGCTGGTCTTGAACTCCTGATCTCAAGTGATCCGCCTGCCTCGGCCTCCCAAAGTGCTGGGATTACAGGCGTGAGCCACTGCATCCAGCCCAATACCTACTCTTTATCTCTGTAGATCCTCGCCCTTCCGTGCCCACTCCACTGCACTTCTATGTCTAAAGTTATCTACAATCTCTTGTTTTTATCCACATTTTCTGAAGTTCTGTTGAATGACAGGCACTGTGCTGGGCTCTTGAGGAGCTGGGAGTCGAGAGAGGAAGACAGGCATTAACAGACCAGCACAAGGTGGCGGAGGAATGATCATGGTGTTAGGTTTCTTCTTTTCCTCTCTTAGAGCCTTCCTCCTTAATGGTTTCCTCTTTCAGGCTTTTAGCATCTCACTCATCACATCCTCTTACAGTTTGTTCTCTACCTTGTTCTTGACCAGATGGAGCAACTTGATAGCAGGAATCTCATCAATTCAAGCCATCCTTGTACTCAGAAACATTGAGTGTTTCCCTTTTGCTCTCAGAGGGAAGTCCAAACATTTGCACTGGACATTTCAAACCCTTAAGAATTTGATGCTGTTTTCCAATGAACTCTGCTAATAATCCCATACTTAATCCCACCCGTACCTCAAACCCTCTTCTTTCACACCTATTTTACCTCTAAAATCCCTCCAGTGACACAAAGGCTTAGCCACACCCAGTGCTCTCACATTCACTGCCTTTTGTAGGGTAAGCCATTTCCTCTTCTGGGCATGCCTAATACACTTTTTTTCCCCTCCCACTTCGCCTGCAGGGCTTGCGTCAAAGATCCTATCCTCTTTTCGTGCTCTAGCTTAAATTGTATCCTTTCTAAGAACCTTTGCAGATAATCAGCTCCACCCTGCAGAATTAATGTTCATCTGCTCTTCAATACTTTTTATAATAAATGTTCTAACATGTCGTGGTCTATCTTTTGCAGAGGTTTTGTGAACCTTTCTACTTGCTATATTATGAGCTCTGTAGGAGAAGTGCCCGTGTCACTTGAATTTTTGGATCCTCTGCAGCCAGAGAGCTTAGTGCCTGACACTTAGGCTAACTCTGTGCTGAGCAATTGCCATATGCCGGGTACTGCACAGGCTGTGCGATGCTCCATCCTCACAACGGGTGATGAAACTGGGCTCAGAGAGTCTAAGCAAACGACTCAAGGCACCAGCAGGTGATACAGTTTAGGTTTAAACGAGGGTGCCTCTTAATGAACAGCCTACACCGCTTTCCCGCAAGGGGCCACAGTACGTGCTGAATGGTTTTGTAACCATTTGGAGAAGAGGTTGAAGATGTACTGAACCAGCATTTTCTGATTACCTCGGGAGATTTCTAAAGGTGTTTGTGAGAGTTGGCATTTGCTTTTATCCCCGAAAACTGAATAGGAGTTTGACAAAGAAGAAAAGGTAAGGGTATTCTCCTAAGAGAATAAAATTTGAGTGCTCAGTCTTCCATACAGGGTAAGGGTTTTTTGGTTTTTTTTAAGGGGTAGGTGAGAACTATTCACTGATTAATTTCCCCAGTCAGACTGTCAGCAATAGACGGAAGGAAGCATCTTCGTCTCGCTCAGGGTTGTTTCTCTGTTGCCTATGGCAGAGCCTAATACAGAGCATATGTTGGATAAATATTTTGTAGAAATTAACCTATTCAATAAATACTATCTAAGCAATTCTTGCATGCATATATTTTAAATTCACTCTTCGCCTAGAATGCTAAACCCTAATTGTCTTAATGAAGGCTTTAAAAGCCCAAACCAAAACTTTTAGACCTTGAAAGTGAAACCTTCAGTCCCTAGAAAGTTCACTGACCAACCCAGTTTCACCGACTGGCTGAGTGAAAAACAAACATTAAACCAACAGAACAAGCTATGAAAATCAAATAAGAAAAAAAAAATGGAAGTTCCAAGAAACTTAGATATTTTCAGTAATGTGCCTCCTGCAAGGAAACTTGAGGGCTTCGATGACGTCAGTTTCATTTCCAGTAGAGAGCTTTTACCTTTTATCTCTTCAAAAAGAGACTAAAAGCCCCTCCGTCCAGCAGCTGTGCCATGGGTGTGGGTGTAAAGACATCAAGGGAACTGAGGCAGAATCAACGAGGTTCTTCTCACATTGTATTGGTTTTTTTCACATCTCTTCGTATTTTTTTTTCACTTCTCCTCATTTTGTATGAGAATAAGCTATAAGCAAGTCTGTGTCAATGAGCATATTCAGATCACAGCATTTATTGAATCAGTGAGTCAGAAAATGGCTCAAAGCTTAGCATGATGAAGTAGAAAATGCATTCTCCTTAGGGCAGGAGAATGGGCCTGTTCTTTCTCCATCACTTATTAGCTGGGTGACCCAGAACAGTCACCTTGTTTATCTGGGCCTCAGTTTCCCCTTCCAGCTATGACATATTTAGCAGATCCTCCTTATGATAGGAGAAAAAATATGCTTGTAAAACATCTGTAGTCGATTTTAGAAATCAGACATTATGAAAAGCTTTCTAAGTGCATGGTGATCTGGGAATTGGAGGTAAGGTTTTGTTTTTCATCCAACAGTTTCCCCGCCTTGGCACTCTAGACATTTTGGCCTGAATAATTCTTTGTTATTGGAGGTGGGGGTGGTGGCCATCCTGTGCATCGTAGGATGTTTTGTAAAATCTCCAACCTTTAATCACTAAATACTAGGGACACCCACTCCCCTCTGCCCAGTTGTGACAACCCAAAATGTCTGCAGACATTGTTAAATGTCCCCCGGGGCAAAATTGCCCCCAGTTGAGAAACAGCACTTCTGTTGCATTTTCAACTAAAATTGATGGATTCCTTAGAAGAATGTAGCTGAAATTGGACTTCAGAAGGTATAGTAACCAAACAAAGAGGCTCCCTCCATTTCTGTTGACCTAAGGATGTGGTGTCCCTGGGAGCTCAAGAAAGTTAGAAGCGCATAAAGTCTGGAGGTAGGAAACCAGCATCTGAGTTCCTGTGTTATCCTTGATGGCCTGTGTGACCTTCATCATGTTTCTTGACCTCTCTGAGCCTCAGGGACCCCATGAATCTAGAGGATGTAATTCCTCTCCTCCATGAGCCTTCTTCATGTCATATCCCCTCTCGCACACACACATCACCACAAGGTTGTTAGGAGATCAAAAGTAATTTATGTGAAAAACACTGTAAGCTAAAAGGCACAGGAAAAACATGTGGTATCACTCGAAAGATTTTTCTTTTTCCTGAGAGACCAAAGAAAAGGAACTTTTATTCCAGGATAACTTTTCTGTCAATCGCAGTAATGGTGACATCGCAGGTGCCACCACAGCGGTATTCAAAATAAACAATGGGGAAGGTTCTCAGGGAATACGACCATGACACCCGCTGCAAGACTTGATTCCACTGGGCTATGAATTAACTTGCATTTCCCCAGTAAGAATGAGTCTCATCTAAAGAAGGCATCATGGCATTAAGCAAAGGTAACACTATTTTATTTGGCTTTTTCACATACCTGGAAGTATATTGGCCCTCTGCTGCCTCCCTTCAACAAGGTCATCAACCTGGAAGACGTCTAAGTGGCTCATGTCTTCAGCAGCTGAGAACTTTAGAACTGAGAGGGGCTTTTGAATGCTGGTGGTTTCCTCAGAGAGGAAATCAAGGAGCTCTGGTCACAGTCAGACCTAGGGTGAGTGGCCCTCCCAATGCATCAAACCAGGCCACATCAGGCTGGGTCCTCCGGTTTGAATCCCACTCTTGAGTTCTGAGAGTGTTCACATCTAGAGTAACAGCCTGGAAATCAGACTAGACACCAGGTCAGCAGGCTACTGACTATCCAGGAAGCTCAGAAACAAACTAGAATTTTAGATCAGAAACCTCTAGGGTCCAAGTGTCAGGTTTAGGTTAGAAGGAATAGTGTAATTTACACTAGTAAAAGTGGTTTATGGATGACTTTTTTATCCTTTGAGGGTACTATGGAATAGCAGTCAAGGGCTTTCCTTCCAAGCCCTGGATGTGTCTCCTGGCCCTGCTCCTGCTAGCTATGTGACTGTGGGCACCCAGTGGGTGTGACGTAAATATTAGCTGTGCTATTGGGGGCACTGCTTGATCCTCACAGCAACCTCTGGGGACAGTGGTGCTATCGACTTCACATTGCAGCTATAGAATCTGAAGTTCAGAACAGTGCGTCGCTGCAGAGGAACCCACTTTCCTTTGCCATCCTCTTTCTTTCAGCTCACTCTTCCTTTGCTTTCTGCTATCTAAATGCCATCTGTCCCTCGAAGTCTGTTCAAATGCTACCTCCCCAAAGAATTCTGCCTCCGGAGTGGAGTTAATCTCAGCTTCCTCTAAGCCCCATAGCATTTTGCTGGTATCTCTATCACACTGCATACTCACTTGGGCCATAGCAGGTAAGAAAGGTCCAACACAAGGACATAACGCATTGCAGAGTGTGACAAAGGACATAGAGAGAAGCAAGGTGAAGAATGCAAAAAGTGTAAAGGAAGGAAAGTTTCCTCCCTGTTTCTCCCATCAGAGTCATTATATCCCATGCTACCTTTTAAAGGTATTCCCTGTTTCTCCCTCCTGATAGTCATATTGCATCATGATATCTTTGAAAGCACTCACCACTCTCTGTCTCCAGTCAAAGCTAACTCCGTATATGCTGTCTCCTGTCCAAGACTGAGCATCTTGGTGGGTGGAACAGTTTGGATTCACCTCCGCATGCCCCATAGCACGTGGCTCTAGGAGGGGCCCAAGGTTGCAGGTGCTTAAAAAATGCATATGGCACTGAACTGAGAAGAGCTTGCTGACAGTGGGTGATGGTGATGGATGACAGAAGATATGATCATGATTACAAGGAGGTTATCTGAACCGAAACCTAGCCGCTGAAACCTAGCCGTCACGAAGGGTGATGTACTCACGATGTTTCGCTATGACTGAGTGAACGACGAGAGATCCACGAATTAGACCTAGAAACAACCCACTCACTGGCAAACTGAAAAGAAACTGGAAAAGGAAAAAGGCATATGGGTGGAGACTGTTGTATCAGCTCGAGCCCTGATCTATAGATTAGTGTAGCAGTGGTATTTGAAAACACTGTTCTTCCCTATTGTTTTAAAAATGCAGTTTATTAACACAGGTACAGAAAACCAAACACCGCATGTTCTCACTCATAAGTGGGAGATGAACAATGAGAACACATGAACACAGGGAGGGGAACATCACACAAGGGCAAGGGGAGGGAGAGCATTAGGACAAATACCTAATGCAGGCAGGGCTTAAAACCTGGATAATGGGTTGATGGGTGCAGCAAACCACCATGGCACATGTATTACTTATGTAACACATCTGCACGTTCTGCACATGTATCCCAGAACTTAAAGTAAAATTTTTTTTAAAATGTAGTTTATAAAATCATTGAGAAAGCCCTATTTATTATTATTATTAATTGAGGAGGATGTAGAAAATATCTAAAGGGAAAGATAAGAGAAACAATCTCATTACACGGAGTTGAGTGCTATTTAAATTTTACTGTAGTTTCCTTGTTGTATATGTCTGATTTTATGTAGTTGAAATCATGATTCTGTATATTACAAAATATATTTTGTTTATTTTTATATAGATAACACACGCATAAGGTACAAAATTCAAAAGACACAAAACGGTAGGCAACGGAAAGCCAGTTTCTCTCTTGCCCCTGCCTCCCACAAACAGACTTTCTCTTAAACGTCTCATAAATCCTTACAGGGGAGTCTTGTGCCTACCATTGTACATTTTGGAGTGAGTTAATAGCCCTTAAACCTTCAAGGTTCTCAGGAACCAACAATTGCTATGAGAAGGAAATACGTCCCTAATGCAATGTATCTGTGCTGAAAAAAGATGCAATTATACTACCTCTATGCCAGTTACATAAGCAAAATTATATAGAACAACTCTTTCTAAATAATGTTCTCAAATTGACAACAGTAGTTGGAGGTACTCAACCGAGACACACTCCCTTAACAGGCATCCATCCCAAAGATTCCCCAAAGAGGTCCTCAGTAACCAAAGTGATGCGAAAAGCTCAGAAACATAGAAATCAGAGTCTGCAGGTCTCGGCGGTGTAGCGACTAAGACATTAACCCCCATCCCAGGCTCCTAAAGGCAGGCTTTACCTTCTTCCAAGATCAGACCTGGCAAGGACTCTTCCTCATCTTGTTCTGCCCTAGGGTGCTGGGGGTGGGCAGGAAGCGTAGGAGGGGTGGGTGGGGGAATTCCAGTTCAAATGAAACAGTTTAAAGAAAGTCATTTCCATAAAATCTTGCTTAAAATAGAGAAAGCCATTCTATACTTACCGAAACTCTGTCCTCTTCAAACTCACCCCCAACCCACCCCCAACACATAAAGAAGAGGAGGAGCGGGATCCAGGGTTTCCCTCGAGGTCTTGGGCCGTGTGTGCTGCCCCACGGGCTTACACTGACACAGATCCTCCCACCTGAGTCTTCACCACCCACAGTCTCATCGTGGATCTTCTCCCCAGTAGGCAGTTTCAAGAGCTTTTGAGGAATCTGCTAGTTTGGAAGTTTATTTACCAGTGAAGTGAATTTCCCTGTCTGCTCTCCTTCCTCTCCTCTCAGTACCCATCTGATAAAGTTACAGAAGGCATCTCAGATTCACAACAACCCTCACCAGCCCCCCACTGAATAGCACATCGTCTGGCAACAGGAGGCGTTTGATTACATTTGGATGGAACGCCTGCATCAACTCCAGTTGTCCCTGAATTGGAACTGATGGGCCTCACGTGCTGCAGCCAACAGTTTGCCTTCACCCACTCCCCTCTCCGAAGGGAACCTTTCTTTGGGAAAACAAGAAACCTACGTGCCATCCTGGGTGAGAGACTAACAGGAGCTGTATCCCAGCATTGCCTTCCAGGCGAAGCAGACAAAAGTACACTCTCAGGGGTGTGCAACTGCAAGCCGTGCTTCAAGCATCCTAGAAAGAACCTCTAAACCAGGGGACCCAAATGCCCTTTTCAAACTACCTCTATGCGTCTATGTTCATTTCAACTCACAGGCACTGAGTTCTTACTACATGCAGTATAAGGCATTCTGTTGTTGTCTCCTTAGCAAACCCTCATAGCCTCCCCTCTCCCATTCTGACTTATTTACTCAGACACTATTCTGTAGGCAGAATAATGGCCCTACCAGAATGTACACGTCCTGTTCATGTCTTAATGCCCTGAACCTGTGAATATGTTATATTACATGGCAAGGGAGAATTAAGGTTGCAGATGAAATTAAGCTTGCTGCAACTCACCATAAAACAGGAAAAGTATCTAGGGTTATTCATGTGGCCCCAGTGCAGTCACAAAGACGCATAAGTAGGAAAGAGGGAAGCAGAAGAGTCAGAATTAGAGTGGTGGTATCTTGAGAAACACTCAACCTGCCATTGCTGGCTTGGAAGATGGAAGAAGGGGCCAGGAACCAAAGAGTACAGGCAGCCTTTACAATCTGAAAAAGGCAAGAAAACAGATTTTTTCCCTATGGATTTCTTGATTTTAGCCCAGTGAAACCCATTGTAGATTTCTGACCTCCAGAACTGTAAAAGAATAAATTTGTGTTGTTACAGCAGCAGTGCATTCACTGTAGACTTCCTATGTGCCAGGCCTGATGCCTGGTGCTGAGAGGGCATTCTCACAGCAGAGAGGGCATTCTCACAGCAAGGGGTTTGTACTTTGTATCAGTCATCAGGGTCCCACTAGGGAAACTGAAGCTACTCTAAGTGTCTAAGCAGAGGGAGTTTAATGTAGGTCACTAGCTACACAGGTGGTGGAAGAAGTTAAGAAGCCAACCCAGACATTAGCAATAGCAGAAGTTATTATGCTGGTGCTGCTAGACTAGGCCAGAGAGATAAAGAAAGGAGGTCATGTTACTGGAAGCCAGGGTCACCTGGTAGAAACTGGACCATGGTGGGCCTGTCCAGTAGAAGCTGGAGCTATAGGTGGGGATAGAACCAGCCAGAGGGGCTGGCAGAGGCAGAAAGAGAGAGAAATAAACCCAGCTTCTTCCTGCCTCCTGCCCTTCTGCCTCCTGAGAATGTCTCCCACTGGCTGTGTCCAGGGGGAAGCCAGCTGATGTGGGTACTTGAGATACACAAGGGTCATCCCTCTGCGGTTGCCAGCAGAACCAGGGAGGAGCAATGAATGGATTAATGAATCCGAGGATAGATTCCTTCATTCCTTTGTAGTTGGTGTGACTGAGTTCCAGCTAATGGAACGTGAGTGGAAATATATGTGCCACTTCCAGGCCTGGCTGTGAAAACCTCCGATGCACACTCCAGCATGGTTCCCCCTCCTGCCAGACTGGCATATATTCCTTCTCTGCGTTGGTTGCCATGAATCTTGAAATATAATTTATTATTTAAAATCCAAGTTTTTACCGTGGTTTCTAAGGCCCTTCATCATGTGGCCCTTGCCTAGCTTCCCACTCTCATTCTGTGTGTCCTGCCCTCATTCACACACTACCCTGGTCTTTGCTTTGCTCTCAACATGCCAGGCACGTCCCATCTCAGGGCCCTGCACTTGTAGCTTCTGCTGGACTCCTCTCCTCTTGTCTCTCTCTTAACTGATAACTGTTCATCATTTGGGTGTCAGCTCGACTGTTATTTAGTCAGACGACTGCTTTCTCCATCTAAGAAAGGCCCCCTTCACCTTAAATGACAATCACATTTCCTTATTTTATTTTCTTCATGGTACCCGAGGTGATCTTGGTTATGCGTTTATTTCGGTAGCATAACCTTCCCAAACCTGAGGATGGGAGCACGATCTTGTTATTTGCTACATCCTTGTATCAGTCAGTTAGATGTTCACCAAAATCTTTCTTTTTCTTGAAAATAGAGCAGGGCTCATTTCAGATTCCTTTGTAGTTAGGTGTGACTGAGTTCCAGCTAATGGAACATGTGTAGAAATACATGTGCCACTTCCAGGCCTGGCTGTGAAAACCTCCCATGCACACTCCAGCACGGTCCCCTCTCCTGCCAGATGATGACAAGGCCCCAGGGAGTAGTGGAAGGATGAGATGAAAGAAACCTGGCCTCTTGAATGACTAAGTAAAGGAGAGTTGCCCCAGCAACCTACATTCTCCTCCAGGACTGTTATATGAGCAAGAAATAAGTTCTGGGTTGACTCATTACATGAGGCTACCCTAACTAAAACAATGCCCAATGCCAAGTACAGTACCTGGTCCGTAATTAGCCCTCAATGAATAGTGATTGAATGACTGACTGTTGCACACTTAATAATGATGTGTTCAGTGATGAAATGTCTTTTCCCAACACTCGTTCTTCATTTACTAAGCTCCCTGAGGACAAGGATGTTTCATCAATCTCTATACACTCTGTGCTTTCCACTGTACCTAAACCTCAGTAGTCATTCAATGGATGTGTGTTGCATCGAGTTTCTAGGCAATATAAGGGAGACAACGACTGGCAAAGCATGGTCAAGATGCATGAGTATGAGGACTTGTTAGACATGACCGTGACCACCAATGCTGGTGCACTTCTTGCAAGCCTACCAAGGGCTCTTCACCTGCTTCTTATTTGTAACAATTGGAAAGGTAATAACTTTTACAATTCCCATTTTAGACACAATAAATCTGAGTTCACAGACGGATCTTACTCAAGATTTTACTTTTTAAAGTGATAAAGCTAGAATTAATTCCTTTTTTTTTTTTTTTTTTTTTTTGAGAGGGAGTATCACCCTGTCAACTAGGCTGGGGTGTGATCTCAGCTCACTGCAACCTCCACCTCCCGGGTTCCAGCAATTCTCCTGCCTCAGCCTGAGTAGCTGGGATTACAGACGCCCACCACCATGCCCAGCTAATTTTTGTATTTTTA
The DNA here is from genome assembly GCF_008728515.1 of Papio anubis. Classification (NCBI taxonomy): domain Eukaryota; kingdom Metazoa; phylum Chordata; class Mammalia; order Primates; family Cercopithecidae; genus Papio; species Papio anubis. Next base: position 183,896,018 of record NC_044977.1, read on the forward strand.
GTAGAGACGGGATTTCACCATGTTGACCAGACTGGTCTCGAACTCCTAACTTCAAGTGATCCGCCCACCTCGGCCTCCCAAAGTGCTGGAATTACAGGTGTGAGCCACCGCACCCAGCCCAAGTCATTGTTTAGGAATACTTATTGAGTGCCTAAGATGGGCTAGTTCCCTGGCTGAAGCTTCTGTACCTAGTAGGGGCTTAGGAAATATGAGAACCCAAAGTTCTGAAGAAACTGGAATTACCTCCCAGAAGACAAAGGGGAGGCTCCAGGCTCCAGGCTCCAGCCGAGGACTGAGAAAACTGCCTGTGTCATGCAGCTGACGTGTTGAGCTGGCATGTCACTGCTGCTGCTGTGTGCCTTATGCAAGTTCCTGGGTGGTCTGCCAGACTCTCTGCAATCAACAACAATGCAGGGACCCCCTTCGTAGCTCTTCTACTTGCCCAGTCTAATGGCCCTGGCATTCTAAGTCTGCCCTTTTCCATACATTCCTTCCTCCTTTCTGTGCCAGGATTTCAGTAGATGATTTAGAGTGAGTTCCGGGCCATTTAGCTCAGTCAGAGATTTGGGTGAAAGTTTCCTCCCATCCATCCCAAGCCTCAGATAGCCCATCAGGGTATGACCAGCTCCTGTGAAGGAAGGGGAAGAAAAGCTAGTGGAGATTTTCAGGCACAGAGTAGGAGCAGTTTCCTCAGCTGCTGCATTTGCCCACTTTAATCTGGCTGTGCACGGCTTGTCAATAATAGATTGGATGGAAAATTTAGGACAAAAAAACTCAGGAAGAAGTAACTTGCCTACGCAGAGACTGCAAAGGCCCTGGAGGGTCACTGGCAGGCTGGATGATATATCGCTGCAAAGAGGGCAGGCGCTGTTTTCTGAAGGGGTAGGTAGCTGAAGGGAAAGAGGAAGATTAGATGACCAGTTCTTCGCAGGGGCTCAGCCTTTCCCAGCCTAGAGACACTCCTCTCTGTGCTTGGGCGCCTCTCTCTGTAAATAAATCCAGGCTGCTCTTACAGGGCATGATGTCCCACATACCGTACATCTGAGGTGGGGTGAAATACAAATATGCCTTTTCATAATAGCTTTACACCTGGTGCAGCAGAGGGCCGGTTTATTACCTTGGTAAACAAAAGTTAGAATTCAAGCAAAGTACAAACTTTGCCGAAGGCACTTCTGACAGTGCACCTTGTGTTTGTGAAGTGAACTCGATATATATACGATGTGAAGCAATGGAGGGCTGGGTTTTTTCTTTCTTTCTTGTTTTTTTTTCACTTGTCTGATTTGCAGGGTTTAAAAGTTCGTGTGTGTTTGTGTGTGTTTGTGTGTGTGTGTGTGTGTGAGAGTGAGAGAGAGAGAGAGAGAGAGAGAGAAAGGTTGGAGGAATTTACTTTGGCTCTGGCTTTTTCCAGCATTTTGAAATCATGCTGTTTAGCGTGGAAAAAAATATGTAAACCGATTTATGTTGTTTTCCAGAGATAGTGTACTTCTTGCTGCCCTCAGAGTGACAATGAGAATTTTTGCATCAGAGACAGGGTAAACCAGTTTGGGGAACACACAAAGGAACCAGGATTTGCATTAAATCTTACTTAAATTAAACATTAAAAAATAAATATTTATTTAGTGCCTTTTTTTTTTGCACCAAGCACAGAACCAAGAACTTTCATCACCATTATTTCATTCAGTCTTCTCAATCGCATGAAGCAGGGATTCTTGATAAAAATGTCCATTTTGCAGGTGAGGAAACTGAGGCTACGGTTGCTCAAGCATTCAAGCTTGTGTGTTCTAATTCCAAATTCAGGTTTTCTTGCACATCCTCTGAGCTGTACACAGGATCACAGACTACATGGTGTCCTGTCACTTTGTTTCTCTTTCCTGAACCCTCGCATTTTTCTACCTTGTTCTCTGCCTGTACTTGGGGCAATGACTGATCTGCTCCATTCTGTGGTGTATTTCGCCCAGATGATTTCCATCCTGCTTACCCATCGCCTGGTCATTTGAGCTGCCGTACGAACAGCCAGCACCTTCATACATTCCAATACCAAGGATCTGAAACATGTGGATTAGATTTCCCCTCAAAACACACGTAAGCTGAAAAGCTAAGGCAGCAAGAACAAAGCAAGAACACATCTTACGTTTGGTTAGCTCCACAAATGCCTCTGCATTCTCCCATCCCCAGCTTGAATAAATCAGATAAGCTTCAGCAAAAGCATCTGAACTTTTTGGATTCTTTTCTAAAACAAGCCTTTGAACCTGAAGAACTTTGCCTATCTCCGCGTGTTCACTCCTCAAATGTTCAGCTGGGGCTTGCCCACTGCACAGCTCGAGCTGGTGAAATTTAACTCTTTCATCCACAGATTAATTTTCAACCCGTCTGAAGTGACAGTAAACTTATTAGGCTCATTTTAAAGAAGACTTGCTATGAACGTGCCAGCTTATGCCTGTCTCCACAGACGAAGGATTCCTTCAGGGAACATATTAAACTGAGACTAGTGAGAGGTGATGCCATTAAAGCATTGTCAGTTCGGCAGTTTTAGGGTACCAGAGCTGTAGCTGCTTGTCCTTAGCAGGATTTCAAGAGAAAGCCTTGTCTCCCTCCTCCAGATCCCCTGTTACCTCCACCCCCTACCATGGATGCATCTTTAATTGCAGTTCCTTGAGGAATGCCTTTGGCTTTATTTATTACAAGCTGTTAGAAAATTATTGGAACACAAATACTTATTACAGTGAACAGATTTCAGTTGCAAATGGATTCAACACAATTCCTGTGCCGAAGCCCCGGAGGGAACAGGCATGGAGATCTCTGGGCTGTGAAATGAAGCTTGGTCAAGAATGCTCCTTCAGAGACTCTGCTCTGAAAACCCAGGAGAGCCAAAAAGTGGAAGGCTAGCATTTAAATGAACTCTAAAGAGCATCTAACCAACCCCTTTGTCTTACAGAGGAGGAAATCGAGGTTCAGTGGAACCAGCAAGGCTGAGGCTAAAATGTCCAGCCAGCAATAGGCCTCTGCAACTTCCTGGCCAGGCTTTATAGCTCTCTTCTATGCTATCTTTTATACCCATAGAAAGTGAGATTAAATAAAGCCAAAAAACTGACCCTAAACCCTGGCCTGGATCCATGTATCCTGGCTTTTCATTACAGCTTGTCAATACATGTCCATAGATTGAGTCCATAGAAAGATGCTCACCCCACGCCAGAAGAGAGACGAGAAACTTGGAATCCTTCTGAAACATTGACTGGAAATCTTACTCAACGTTAAGAGATCTTAGTGTATGTTTGCATGGTACTACTTCTAGACCAGACAGGCAATGCTTAAAGAGAAATCTATACTCCTTTCCTACTTTAAATTTCATTCTCATTAGCTTTTTTGATTTTCTTCCTGGTTACTCTCAGCTGCTATGGATCCTTATCATTGGGAAGTGCAGTTAGTCCACGATGGAGTTCTCAATTGAAGTAACTGATAGCGCATGAGAATATTAGGGCTAGAAGAAAACTTAATGATACTCTGGACCATATTCTTCAGTTTCCAGTTGAGTACAGTGGGTCTGAGAGAGGTTAAGTGACTTCAGGCAGGGTCACTGGGTACACTATGGACTGCAAAACATTGAATTGCCCCACCACGTGAAAGGAGGTTCCTTCATCTGACAATGACAAACCACTTCCCTTTGTAATACTTAGGCGTCTTTTATGAATTATTAATGGATTGTGCCCAGTTTTACAGAGCCGAATGTGTATTGCAGCCTAGTCCTAAGAAATCCACCGACATCTGCATGAGGTATGGATCATGAGTTATCCTCAGCATCTTTTGTTTCACAGAAAGACCAGTAAACAGAAGTCAGGGGAATTTTCCAAGATTACATGATGAGTCAGCAAAGGCTCTGGGGCGACAAGCTGTTACTGGATGAGGAATCAGAAGATACAAATCCCAGTCTTCACACTGTCTCTAATCATGTGGGAGATCTTGGGCAAGCCACTTCTGTCTCTGGGTCTCAGTGTCTTCACCCGTAGAAGGGCCTTTCAGGATGGCCTCTAAGAACCTTTCAGCTTGCTGTGGCCTATGGATCTAGAATACAAGGTTCAGAGCTATTTCACGTGTAAAATGTGATTGTGCAAAGCCACAATGATACACCCTCAGAATTCTTAAACTTTAAAGGTTAAATGGGTTTTGCCTCCAAAATTGGAAGTGGTTTAGCAATCTGTATGCCAATAATAATAGTAGTAACAATACCTTTTTTTCTTAAATTTTTTTCAAGCTCTTGGTGATTGCAGTACTTGTCTGCTTGCAAGGGCAATCATATAACACAATAAACTAATAACAGACAATGAGAGAACTCAGAAATATGATATCTTTATTATTTTTACATTTTGAAAAATAATAAGCAAAATAAATGGTATTTATTAAAAACTTACCATATGCCATGCAGTTTATATGTACCATCTGTTTTAAGATATATAAACAGTGTTATCATGCCCTTTGTATAGACGATGAAACTGAGATTCAGTGATGAAATAATTCATCCTTTACATATACAACTATTAACCAATAAAGCCCAGAGTTGAAACCAGCTTTCTTGACTCCAAAGCTTATGTTTCCTACAATTACAGGTTGCATACATAAAATAGTACTGCCTTGTTTGTTAGCAAAAGTGTTTTTCCATAAGAAAATAAAATTAAATACATGAACATTTTATTGGACGTGACAAAGAACACCACCGCAGCTTCCCTGAGCTGCAACATTTGAACATCTTTGAAAACAGACCAAAAAATTTGAGGCGTTAGTCTGACTTTCCCCCAGTAATTTAGGAAGGATAGATACCTACGTCTAGAATTATTTCATTCAGAAATATTTACTAGTATGTCCATAAGATCTAGGGCCAGGTGGCCATTTCTTGTTTGGAATTTGCATAATTTCACATATGCACTAGGCCTTTGTCTTGACCCACTCCCCATTTATTCAATCCTGTAATTCTCCTAGGGATATAGGACAATATTAGAGTGGACTTGAAGAACCTGTTTCTGATTCACAGTCTCCCCTAAGAGGGAACGTGTGTATAGGGTCCCGTCAAAGTCATCCATACAAACAATCTCTAAGGCTATAGACCAATCCAGGACCAGATCCCATGTGTTCATTCATCCAACATTTCTTGACAACCTTGGATGACTCCAGCACAGTGAAAGACTAATACTTCCAAGACAAATAAGATTGAGCCTTGAGCTGACGTTGGACACCTAATCTAGGCCAGGCCTGGACACCTAATCTAGGCCAGGCCTGGACACCTAATCTAGGCCAGGCCTAGACTCCAGGAAAAACCATGGGCAGCTCCATTTTACCAGCTTCCAAGGTCTAGAAATAAAAGTGAAGTGATGTGACAGAAAGCCCTGTATTTTCTGTTTGGGCTTTCACCAGAATGAAAATTACTGTGCCTCTTTTGCCATCGTATAATTGCCAAGAACCAGGTAATGTTAAAGTTGGAAGGGACACTAGAGATTTAGCTATCACTTCTGTTCCAATCTCTCCTTTTGGAGATTTCACTTCAGAGAGTGAAAAACTTGTCTAAAGTCGCCAACAGAGCATGGGGCAAGGCTAGGACTAAAACCCAGGTCTCCTGGCTCCAGGCTCGATGCTCCTTCCACTGCTATTGTTTAATTGCCTTGGTAATGGGAAAGACATTAGCCGAGAAGAAAAAGAAACCAGTCTTTGTTAATGAAAAAATGTGATTCAATGGACAGATAGATCTGTGCCTCCTCTAACTACCATGACTCATGGTTATGTTGGGCTAATTCCATGGCCTAGTAGCAAAATGCCTATGCTGCAGTCACTATGAATGTCCTGAATGCAGCAGACTTTTTCATAGCTCTAAACACCACCTTCCCTGGACCCAGAATATCCTCTCATTTGTCCTCATAGCAAACGATTACTCTTTTAGAACTCTTTCCATTGCTTCCTTTGTAGACATGTGGTTAATTTATGCTGGGTCAACTTAGATAAGATGGAGCTACATTTCTCAGACCCCCTTCCCTGCAGAGTTCCATATTAGCGTTGGCCACAAGAGATATTTTGCACAATATTTGAAATATAGAAGTGAAGCTACTGTTTTAACATTTAGAAGGTTGGTGCAGGACGCCCCGTACTGTGGTGTCTTACACATGCGTCTCTGATCTGCTGGCTCACCTGGTCTAGGTGGGGCAGCAGCTGAGCCCTTGGCTTCTCCAGTTCCTACCTCTCTGAATCCTGGGCCAGCATGAATAGCTCTGTGAGGAAGGTCACCAGATTTTTCTCCAGGTCACCAACATTCTCTGCTAGAGGCAGTGAGAGACAGGAATAGGCGCTAGTGTGCCTGGCAAGGTCCAGACCATCATTGCTGTCTCCTGCTCCACTCCCATTTCTTTTTCTCCACTGCCTACCCTTAAAGTCCAGCACAAACTCAGAAGCAACAGCCAATTCCTACAGTTGTACTCAGTAAGGTCTGACAGTAAATTTCTTGTCCTGTATCACACAAAGTGGTTCTGCTTGTCTGATAGAATACTAACTGGATCAGGAGTCTTCTGTGAATCCCTCAGAATTAATCATTTCCCTGCCACACACCTCTATTAAAGCATATAACACAACATGCTGTACTTTCATGATTGACAAGTGTCTCTCCCACTGATGGGGACGACTGACATGTATTGCATGCTTACTTTGTGTCAGGCACTATTCTCAGCACTATTTAATCCTTACAACAACCTGATGAAGTCAGAGTTGTTATTTTTCTTCCCATCTTATAGACAAGGCAACTCAACTGAGGACCAGACCAGTTAAAAGACTTGCCTGTGCTTTCACGACTAGGAAGGAGAGAATCCAGGATTCGGAAACAGACAGCCCAGCCCCAGAGCTAACGCCCTCACCCTCCCTAGGTGAGCTCTTGAAGGAGCAAGTCTTATCTGTGAAGGAAAGATCTATATGCTAAGCTTGAAGAGAAAATGACTTTTCTACAAAGTTGAAGAGGGTTGATAGAAATGGAAGCTTGGGGGTCTAGGGTCCTATTGTACCCCGAATGACATGCTTTCCAGACTGGAAGTTGAGATTGTAAGTGCTCCATAGTCATTGCCTTGTTAGTGGACAAGAGACCTGCTTACATATCAGTTATGCATCACCTGAAAGCCATCAGTGTGCTCTCTGGGAGCTGTAGATACTAACACTGCCTCAAACCACTGGATGAGCCTGCTTTTCTCCCTAGCCCAAGCAGATGCCCCACCCTGGGTGGAGCTCTCTCCTATGGGTCTCCCCGAGCGGAGGGCTGAGGCTTCTGGAGGGAAGAGTTCCCACACAGGTGCCTGGTATGCAATTAGTGTTTAACACCTCATTTTTATGTAATGGTGAAATATGACTTCAAAACAATAGTTCATGTATAGGAAATGTGGGCTGGGACTCATAATTTTTAATGTGGCCATCAACTTCTAAATATCAGACTAGAATAAAAATTCAAGTTTGGATTTCAAAACAGAGTATCATGCTGTTCAACATGAAATTGAGCTTTCCTTATTCCCTTCTACATACCGGAAAATTTAAGGCCTTCTTCTTACGTGTAATACGTCAAAGATAAATATACATAAACACACAAATAAAAAAGAATAAATAAATAAAAGACAAAAGATAAAAAACAAAATATATAGAAAAAAATGGTTAGAAATAAAAATCAATGCTACAACAGCAACATCAAATGCCTGTCTTGCTCTTCTAGGACACAGAAGGGAGGCAGGTCTGGAAGGTCTAGAGGCTTCGTGCCACTTAAAGTGTTCTACACAAGAGGAGAAAACCCAGCCAGGTGCAGTGGCTCACGTCTATAATCCCAGCACTTTGGGAGACCTAGGCGGGTGGATCGTGAGGTCAAGAGTTCAAGACCAGCCTGGTCAACATGGTGAAACCCCGTCTCTACTAAAGATACAAAAAAATTAGCTGGGTGTGGTGGCACGCACCCGTAATCCTGGCTACTCAGGAGGCTGGGCAGGAGAATCGCTTGAACCTAGGAGAGTTGGAGGTTGCAGTGAGCTGACATCACACCACTGCATTCTAGCCTGGGCAATAGGGTGAGACTCTGTCTCAAAAAAAAAAAAAAAAAAAAGGAGAAAACCCATAACACATTCACTGCATCATCAATATTTGCTATCAATATTATATGGATGTTCCACATAAGCCAATGATGAGAAAAACTTGTAAAAATTGAGTTCATGGCTTTTATTCATGACCAGACTTGGACTGGATCTCTGAATTTATCAAGTTCAAGCTTTCATTTCAAGATGAGAAAACTGAGGGCCTGTGAAGATAAATCCTCCAATTCAGACTGATACTAGCAGACTAGAGAGCAGGCCCAGAAGAAAGGTTTGCTATCCAGGAAGCAGCAGGATCAGGCTGAGGAATTTCTCTGTATCTTATCGAGACATGGGAAGTGTTAGTGAGGAGAAGATACGTTTGGCAGGTGGAGTCAAAAGGATTTGGATATGGGGGATGAAATTTCTGTCTTTAACTTAACAAAAAAAATAGTCTACCTCAGAACTTTTGGCTGCTACCCATTTTGAATGCTCATTAACTGAAAAACAGTATATATTTATTATAGAAAATTTGGAAATTAAATAAAAAGAATTAAATTACTCATAATTCTGCCACCTAGAAAAAACCTTTGCCAATATTTTGATTTTCACTTTTTTAAAAAGTGTAATTACATGGCATGTTCTATTTGGTAATCTAATGTTGATTGTTTTTGTCGTTGTTGTTTGTTTGTTTTGAGACGAAGTCTCATTCTGTCACCCAGGCTAGAGTGCAATGGGGCTATCTCAGGTCACTGCAACCTCTGCCTTGCAGGTTCAAGCGATTCTCCTGCCTCAGCCTCCCGAGTAGCTGGGGATTACAGGCACCCGCCACCATGCCCAGCTAATTTTTTTTGTATTTTAGTAGAGACAGGGTTTCACTGTGTTGGCCAGGCTGGTCTTGAACTCCTGACCTCAAGTGATCCACCTGCCTCAGCCTCCCAAAGTGCTGGAATTACAGGCGTGAACCACAGCGCCTGGCAGTTTGTATGTTTTAATGAAACTCTTTTTCATAATGTTAAATACTCTTCCACTGTGAAATGTCCTTAGTGGCTGCCTAGTTATTTCACCCTATGACTAGAGTGATTCAATGTGTTTCTTACTATTGGACACTTCGGTAACTTCTCTTATTTCCCATCACAAATAATAATGAGATAAATGTCTTTGGGTCTCTGGTTATTCCTGAGTGAATTTTTAAAAATATAATTTCAACTTGTATTTTAGATTCAGGGGGTAAATGTGCAGGTTTGTTACCTGGATATACTGTGTGATGCTGAGGTTTGGAGTATGATTGATCCTTTCACCCAAGTACTGAGCATAATGCTCAATAGTTTTTCAACCCTTGCCCCCCTGCCTCCCCCTCTAGTAGTCCCCAGTGTCTTTTGTTGCCATCTTTATGTACATGAGTGTCCACTGTTTAGCTCCCACTTATGGATGAAAGCATGTGGTGTTTGATTTTCTGTTTCTGTGTTAATTCATTCAGGATAATGGCCTCCAGCTGCATCCATGTTGCTGCAAAGGACATTATTTCCTTCTTTTTTATGGCTGTATATATTCCATGTCATATATGTACCACATTTTCTTTATCCAATCCCCCAGTGATGGGCACCTAGGTTGATTCTTTATCTCTGCTGTTGCGAATAGTACATGATGAACATACAGGATACAGGTACATGTGTCTTTTTGGTAGAACAATTTATTTTCTTTTGGATATATACCTAGTAATGGGACTGCTGAGTCAAATGGTAGTTCTAAGTTCTTTGAGAAGTCTCCAATCTGCTTTTCACATTGGCTGAACTATGTACATTTCCACTAACAGTATTTAAGCACTCTCTTTTCTCCACAGTCTTGAGAGCATCTGTTGTTTTTTGACTTTTTAATAATAACCATTCTGACTGGTGTGAAATGGTACCTCATTGTGGTTTTGATTTGCATTTCTTTGATGATTAGTGATTTTAAGCATTTTTCATGTTTGTTGGTCATTTGTGTTGGTCTTTTGAGAAGTTATGGTTCATAGCATTTGTCTGTTTTTTTTATGAGATTGCTTTTTGCTTGTTGAATTGTTCAGGTTCCTTATAGATTCTAGATTTTAGACCTTTGTTGGATGCTTAGTTTGCAAATATTTTCTCCCATTCTGTAGGTTGTCTGTTTACTCTGTTGATAGTCTCTTTTGCTGTGCAGAAGCTCTTTAGTTTAATTAGGTCCCAGTTGTCTATTTTTGTTTTTGTTGAAATTGCTTTTGGATACTTAGTCATAAACTTTTTCCCAAAGGCAGTGTCCAGAATGGTGTTTCCTAGATTTTCTTCTAGGATTCCTATAGTTTGATGTCTTACATTTAAGTCCTTAATTCATCTTGAGTTAATTTTTGTTTATGGTGAAAGCTAGGGGTCCAGTGTCATTCTCCTGCATATGGCTAGCAAGCCATCACCATTCTATTTATTTGATAGGAAATCATTTCCCCATTGTTTGTTTTTATCAACTTTGTTGAAGATCAGATGGCTGTATGTGTGGCTTTATTTCTGGGTTCTCTATGCTGTTCCATTGGTCTATGTGTCTATTTTTGTACCAGTACCGTGTTGTTTTGGTTACTCTAGCCTTGTAGTATAGTTTATTCTTCTTCTTTTTTTTCTTAATAATCCAAATACTTCACCTGAATAGTATAGTTTGAAGTTGGGTAATGTGATTCCTCTGGCTTTGTTCTTTTTGCTTAGGATTGTTTTGGCTATCCAGGCTCTTTTTTGGTTCCATAAGAGTTTTAGAATAGTTTTTGCTAGTTCTGTGAGAAATGACATTAGTAACTGAATAGGAATATCATTGAATTTGTAGATTGTTTTGGACAGTGTGGCCATTTTGACAATATTTATTCTTTCAATCTATGGGCATGGACTGTTTTTCCATTTGTTTGTGTCATCTAGGATTTCTTCCAGCAGTATTTTATAGTTCTCCTTGTAGAGATTTTTGTTTTGTTTTGTTTTGAGATGGAATCTTGCTCTTTCACCCAGGCTGGAATGCAGTGGTGCAATCTTGGCTCACTGCAAGCTCTGCCTCTCGGGTTCCAGCAATTCTCCTGCCTCAGCCTCATGAGTAGCTGGGACTACAGGTGTGTGCCACCATGCCTGGCTAATTTTTGTATTTTTAGTAGAGACGGTGTTTCACTGTTTTAGCCAGGATGATCTCGATCTCCTGACCTCATGATCCACCTGCCTTCACCTCCCAAAGTGCTGGGATTACAGGCATGAGCCACCATGCCCACAAAATTCTTAACATAGAATTGATGGAACTAAGTGAATGACACTTTTAAAATTTGACAAATGTATATCCAAGTCATGCATGGAGAACATAGATCTATTTACACTCCCAGCAATAGTGTAGTCTATGAATGTTTGCTTCATTATCGCCTTCTGCTACAACTGTCTGAAGTTCTGAGGAACTCTTCGAAATTATTATAATTATTGATGTGCAAGCATTTATTATTTCTACTTGGTTTCAATAAAAATGATAAAACTAAGTGATACTACAAAATAAATAACTTATAAGTAATTTCTATTTTACATTGCTTGAATTTTTATATTTCTTAATAAACATAAGTTTTCATAGAATTATAAGTAGGTATATATATAGAACACAGCATTATTTTATATGAACATTTCTATAAAATGACATAATGTGCACACTTGACATTTTAAAACTAAAAAAATCTTTAAATCGATATAGTGATCCAGGATGTAGATATCTTGAGTTTGGTGAGCCAGGTCTCCATATATGAGTTGTTTTCAACGTGACTGGAATTAACAGGTTAGACAGTATGAACTCTTTCGGAGTTCCTACTACACGCTACTGTCTCACGTTTAGTGGTGCTTTGTATGTCATTGGGAGCAAAAACAACCTCCATTATTACTTTTGATGACAATTTTTACAAACACTTTAATTTTTACAGGAATTAACATCTCATTTTTTCTCAAACTCCCAAATCCCTATTTTTATAACTTACTGTGAAAGTCCAAAAGGAAATGAAAAGCTAAAGGATGTATTAAAAAATACAGTTGATTTTTGAACAACACAGGTTTGAACTGTATGGGTCCACTTATATGCAGATTTTTTTTTTCAATAAAAGTTACACCCAGAATGCCTGCCTCTCCTGCCTCTCCCTCTACTTCTTCCACCTCTGCCACTACTGAGACAACAAGACCAATCCCTCCTTTTTTTGCTCCTTCCCAGCCTACTCACGTGAAGATAATGAGGATGAAGACCTTTACGGTGATCCACTTCCACTTAATAAATAGTAAACATGTTTTCTTTTTCTTATGATTTTCTTACTAACATTTTCTTGTATCTAGCTTACTTTATTGTAAGAATATAGTATATAATACATATAACATACAAAATGTATGTTAATTGACTGTTTATGTCATCAGTAAGGCTTTCTGTCAACAGTAGGCTCCTAGTAGTTAAATTTTATGGGAGTCAAAAGTTACACATGGAATTTTGACTGCAGGGCATCAGCGCCTCTAACCCCGACATTGTTCAAGGATCAATTGTTTAGTTGTATATTTATATGTACATTTTAAACTTTGATTATACAACTAACATATGTTGGATGTAAAAAATTACAGATTCGAAATTAAAAAGAAGAAAGTTTAAACAACTCCCTATTATATCATGCAGAGATAATGCTCTTTATTGAATAGTTTCCAGTCTTTTCGGAAATGTATACACACTGCCCATACTGCTTTTATAACTCACCATGATACATTGTGAACATAGTATCATGCCAATATGCTAACAAGTACATAATTTTAAGTAGCTTTCTAGTATGTGCCAGGAACAGTAATATGCAATTATGAGGAAGATATGGCCTGGTCCTCAGGGATCAATTGGGGAGAGCAGGAAAGAACAGACGCTTTCTAAGCTCTGGTGTGGTGCTCTTTCTCCTGGTTTATTTTTATTACTAGGTAAAGCTTGACTCCTTAGCATTTTTGTTTTTACAGTCCCAGGACATTTAAATCTCAGTTTTCTTATACTTGCCTTTAGGTTACAGTGTCCTATTCATTTACTTTTGATCCATGGACAATTGAGAGTTTTTAGTATTCAGTGAGTCCCTGTATGGCATGGTAAAGCACAGTTCTCAGAAGTTGTGGAAGACAATCTTTCCAACAGCAGGTGCTCCAGTGGTGCTACAGGTAGAAATGGATCCTGGCTTTTGGGGACAATGGTCTCCCTTGTGCTTCAGTGTCCCTGTAGTAATAAGGGAACTCTCTCATTTCCCAGAGAGCTTTCTGCTCCTTAACACCTGCTGTGATCTGTGCAGACATCTGTGAGGCAATTTGGGTTCTATAGAGTAGTAAGGTTAGACTTAGGGAAACAAAGTATGTGACCGAAGCCCTGCCTAGAAGAAGCACAGCAGAGCCAGGATAAAGCCTAGGCTTTGTGATGCCAGTACAGCTCTCTTTCTATTCTTCCCCAGCTCCACTGAAGGCATGGCTGACGTGGCTGCAGAAGGTGAATGCGTCAAAGACATCAGTGCTCTCTGCTCTTCACATGCACACACACACATACACACACACACAAGAAACACATGTGTGAGTACCCTCACATGTAAACAGGCAATCTAACCAAAATGCTCCTAGGCATTCTGTAAGTACTCCCCACCTGGAAGGATCTGTCTTGTCTTGCAGTTCTTGCACCACTGTTTGGTGTCTTGACCACCCAAAGCAAGAGGCCACCTCCAGACAAACCAGGATTCCTTTCCCTGGGATTTTCCAACCCTGCATCACATATGCCCCTGGGGCATGCTTTCCCCAAGCAGGCAGGGTCAAGAGACTCAGTGTGATGGATCTCAGATAACAAATGTACAGTGAGCACCTCTAACAAGCAAGATGCTGAGTTAGGCTGTGAAGAGAACTCTGCCATGATATAATATCTACCTGCCAGAAAGCACTCCGTAACAACTAGAATAATATTATGACACTAGATGTGTCTTGTACTTTATGATTCATAGGCATTGTCTCACCTGACCCTGACAACAGCCCTGTATGAGAGACATAGTCTTAATCACATTTAACAGATGAAGATGCAGAGGTTCAGAGAGGCTCACTGACTGGGCCTACATTAGATAGTGAATATTATACCTTGAACCTAAACTCCAGGTCTTCTGACTCCAAAACCAATGTCCTCACCCTCTCAGACATCGACGTCAATATATTATGTGATTCTTGGTTCTCAATGTGAACCATGAGGAGAGTTTGGTGAATGTCACTTAACAGGTGAGAAAACTGATCCAAGAGGTAAAGAGAATTAACCATGATCACCAGGGGCCTCTGGTTCCAAAACCTAGTCGTCCTTTCTCATCACTCAGTCCCTGCTGTGGAATAGCGCCCCAGAGAGCAGGGGAGTGTGAACAAAGAAAGACTAACGAAGATTCAAAGCAGACTGTGTGTCCCTAAGGGGGCTGCAGACAAACTCTTTGGGTACCTCTGTTAGAAACATCCTGGGGAGCCCCAGCTCCTGCCCAGCATGTAAGTGTAATGTGTGTTTTGAGGCCATGTCAACTTCCTGTGTGGTGTTGCTGTCTATGATCTTCCTTCTTGTCTAGGCCAGGATGCCATTTTTTTGTGACCAAGCATAGAGCCCGGCTTTAGAATGCCCAACTGTTGTTCAACAGTGTGGTTTCTTTAAAGGAAATGTGATGAGAATAAGGTGGGGAGGAAGTTGGTAAGAAAGGACAGAAACAAGCATACATACGGCCATTGTCTGTTGCTTGATCTTGAAAAAAATTATATAGCATTTTACATGGATCCCAGCCTTGCTCCTTCCACTATGTACACAGCAGAGTCTCACCTTATACTCCTCATTTTAGAGACTGGTGGGAAATGAAAGACAGGCAGACCAGTTAGGCGACTATATTGCAGAAACTCAAATGAGATCCAATGGGGACTTGAAAGTGACATTAGGGTCAGGATATAGACATGTACTGAAGAACCAACCCAGAGGAAGACTCAACCAGTTGTACAGAATGGATGGTGGAGAGAAAGAAAGTGGAGGAGAGAAGCTTAGCATGGCCTCTGGGTTGCTCACTGAGGCATCTAGGCAGGTGAGCGTGTTATGGACAGAGCTAAAGACTACGGGCAAAGAGAAAGTTTGGGGAGAACACAATGAGCTTAATTTTTAATATATTGAGAGAGCACATCTGGACGACATTCTTATGAAGGTGACTACAGGGAAAAGTGCTCAGAAGTGAGGTCCTCCAACTCTACCCTAAAAATTCACAGACCATGGCTACGTCAACCATTAGTCACTGCAGGCCTAATCAGGAGAGATTTGGGAATGGGGAAAGAGTGGGCTGTGCTTATGGAACTCATAGGGAATAAAAGAAGGTTTTGAGAAAGAACAAATAGGCTTCCCTGCTTTTCTTATAGCCCATTATTTTCATGGATTGTTTGTTAGGCAGCCCCAGTGTCACATTGGAAGTGTCATACTGGAATGACTTGGAGATCTTGAGTTAAAAGACCTAAATTTGGTGCAGTAAATTATTAGTGGTATGATGTGGGGAAAAACACTTAACTCCCCTGATCTTCCTTCCTTATCTATAAAATGATTGTCTTGGGAAAATGCTGTGTAAATTATAGCAGGCTATTTATGGGTAAATTGTTAGTTTAATATGTCATACCAATAAGCAACTAATTTTGCAACTAAATTAAATGCATACCAATTTGAGAAGCTAAAGCTTTAAGAAGGAAGTATTAACAGACTGGAAAAACCCAGTGAATTTTTCAGACCAAATTATAGGAGACCCCTGGAGCTCCAGCATCCTGTAGAGATATCTTTAGGGAAAGGAAGAAGCAAGAATGGAATCAGGGGATATCCCACCAGCGTTTTCACCCCACCTCCAGTCACAAGCAGTGGTGATGTTTGTCTGTAACATGAATCGCTACACTCCTGTGGGTGCTATTTTTGCTGCTCTGGCACAGATATATGCCATATATTCTTGGGTCTTATATAGCGTTTAGTTTGTTACCTTCTTGGGCACCAGCTGCTTAGCATTCCTCAACATATAATCACTTCAGCATCAACTCTTGATGTTACAAGAAAACACAGGTTACAGACTTCAATTGAACCCAAATGACTGTTGATTGAGTTCTTTAGACTTTCCAGGCATTAGACTAAACAATGGGGATACAATGCTGAAACAAATAGGCAAGGTCTCTGTCCGCATAGAGCTTTTATGCTACCAAAATTCAGAAGTGGAAGAGATCTGGAAGAGATTTTCTAGCTCCCAGAATTTTTTGGAATGACATTTGACTTTGTCACTTGGAGCCTACACAATCTTGTTTTTTGTTTGTTTGTTGTTTTGTTTTTGAGATGGAGTCTTGCTCTGTCGCCCAGGTTGGACTGCAGTGGCATGATCTCTGCTCACTGTAACCTCTGCCTCCTGGGTTCAAACAATTCTCCTGCCTCAGCCTCCCGAGTAGCTGGGATTAAAGGTGCCCACCACCACACTCGTCTAATTTTTGTATTTTAGTAAAGATGGGGTTTCATCATGTTGCCCAAGCTGGTCTCAAACTCCTGTCCTCAGGAGGTCCACCCACCTCGGCCTCCGAAGTGCTGAGACTACCGGCATGAGCCACCGTACCCAGCCTAGAACCTACACAACCTTGAACAAGTTTATGTCACTGTAAAATGAGAATGATAATAAAAAGAAATAGCCACCCTCCTCATGCATACTGTGAAGAAACAAATGAGGATGTGCATTATGATTGACAAAGCACTAAACAAATCCAAGTTATTAACAGTGAAATATACTTAAAAAAAAGAAAAGAAAGGAAATAAGGAAAAGTTATATTCAGTGCTTATGCACATATCTGGAAAAAATACTAACTGCTTATCAAAATATCTCATGATGTTTCTACTTAGTTTTGTCTCTGTTCACACTGGTATTCAATTACTAGACAACTAGACAATAAATCAGTTGAGATGATAATATTAAATTGTGCAACATAGGCCAATATTACTTTAAATAAAGGTGGAATATGCTTTCTGTTGGTGTGCACATTACAAAAAACCCACACAAAATACAAACACATATGCATTGGAGGTCATTGCTCTCATTTTTACTTTTATGAGCAAAGTACCCTAATGGGTACTAGTGGGTTTCCTATTATGTATATGTTTCATAAAGCTTCTGCAATATAGTCTCGAGTTCAGTGGAGAATTCTAATGTGAAAAGCCTGGGATCAGACTGAAAGGTGTGTGGAGATAAGGAGAGGCTACAAAACAAACAATAACATTTGTATTCAATGACAATCTGAAGTCAGATGGTAGTAACTACTCTTCCTTTCATGGACAAGGAAGAGTAGTTGTTTCACGCAAAAAAAAAAAATGCACATGCGTAAATATATTTACAATAATTTTATTTCAAGTATCTGAAAAATAAAATGCATGCCTTTCCAACAAATAAATATGCCTTATTGAGAATATTATAAATAAGGACATAGATTTCAATAATTTTGCAGTCATATTACTAACATATATTTTTCCATTTTATGCTGACATTTCTGGTTTTGGAGATGAGAAATAAAATCTATAGGTATGTTGTTAAAAGCAAAGGGCAGGAGGCATTTGCCAAGTATGTTCTAGTGCCAGGCATGATGTGATACATATCTCATTATCTCATTAGTCTTCACCACCATACTCTTTCTCGTCTAGATCTTCAGGCATGCAAATCCCTATGCCCAGCACATTTCCGTGGACCCCTTCTGCTCCCTTGACAATACTTGCTCCTTCCTACTCCACTCTTCACCTGGATGGCCCTTCCCTTCAGGATTCAGCTTGGGCCCAACTTCGCCTGGATTATCCTGCTCCTGTTTCCTCAGGAGCCAGCCGGTACTTTTCTGTGATGTGTTATTACAGAATAGAACAATAGACTGTGGTTTGTTTCTCATATCGAAAGGCAGGAGAAAGGGACTATGTTGCTTTTTCACTGTTACGAGCCCAGTATGCAGAGCAGTTCCCACAATATTGATTGAACGAACAAACGAATGAGTTGTTGAGTAAGCTAAGTATTATTAGCCCCAATTTTCTGATAAGAATATGAGACTCAGAGTAGGTTAGTATGGTATCAAACTGCTGGTATATGATAGATCTAGTAGGTCTGGGAGTTGAAACAATGATCTGACTTGCTGTCTCAATTACTATCAACAAGAGTGGGTGAACCCTGGAGTTCTAATGCTGGTCCTGTCTATCTCCACTTTGTCAGTCTGTAGTAAAACAAACAAAAAAGGACTACCAGAAAAACAAAGGCCTTAAAGCAACCTATGGTGCAGGGACCAGAAAGTAACCTTGAGCCCAGGAGCGCCCAGAACCTCTACTAAGGACAAATCATTGAGTTCGATGAAATTCAACTTGGGCTTTCTGAACATCTTCTGTGTGTTTCACCCACGCTGCCAGTTTGTAGATGGGCAGACACATCCTGGCCCTCCGGCTGCTTACAGACTCTTCTAGGGTGTTGAGGTGATGCACCAACTGGTGAAATCGTCCTCCAAATCAGGGGAGACCAAAAGTGGCATAGAGAGGCCCTGGCCTGGGAATCAGAAGGGCTACCTCTGCTTTTCTCTGCCCACTACCTTTGGAGAGCCACTTGCTTCTCTGTGAGAGTTTTAGTTTCCATACCTATAAAATTTGCAAGTAGACTACATCACGGCAGTCAGCAGGTCAGATCTGACCCTCAGATTTCTTTTCATCCTGCCGTATGTTATGGATTGAATTGTTTCCCTGAAAAATTCATATGTGGAAGCCCAAACCTCTTGTACCTCAGAATATGACCTTATTTGGAGATGGGGAATATACACAGCTGATCGAGTTAAAATGAGGTCATTCGGGTGGGTCCTAATCTAATATGACTGACGTCTTTATAAAAAGGGGAAATTGGAACATGGAAATGGGCAGGCTCACAGGGGGGAACACCATGTGAACATGAACACCGTCTACAAGCCAAGGAAAGAGATGTAGAGCAGCTTCGCTCTTCCCAGCCCTCAGAAGGATTCCTGCCAACACCTTGATCTTGGGCTTCTAGTGTCCAGAACTGTAAGACACTAAATTAAGCCATCTAGTCTGTGATACTTTGTTACGGTGGCCCCAGCAAATTAATACACAGTCGTGCTTCACCACATTCCTTGCCATTTTCTATTTTGTTCCACCCAGCTGCCTGGCCCATAGACCTTATCAGTGAGATTTTTAGACATTATCGTCTGTCATTTATGGATGAGACCATTCCAAAGGCCTCCTTGAGTGATGCATCATGACTGGTCCTGAATGTCTTTAATTAAATTAATTAATTGGTTAATTAATTAATTAGTTAATTAATTAATTTAAGACAGTCTTGCTCAGTTGCCCAGGCTAGAGTGCAGTGGCACAGTCTTAGCTCACTGCAACCTCCACCTCCTGGGTTCAAGTGATTCTCGTACCTCAGCCACCCAGATAGCTGGGACTACAGCTGTACATCACCACGCCCAGGTAATTTTTGTTTTTTTAATTGAGATGGGGTTTCACCATGTTGGCCAGGCTGATCTTGAACTCCTGGCCTTAAATGATCTGCCCACCTCGGCCTCCCAAAATGCTGGGATTGCAAGTGCAAGCTGCCGCACCTGGACCCTGAATATCTCAAATTCCACAAGAAGGTCTATTGCAGGACTTGGTAGACAAGACTGCATACCCCCAAGCCAGTGGTGTGCTGGAAAATGTTTCATTACCAGCTCTTGAGAGGATGGAGATCTCTCCTCTTGTGGTATTTGCTAATTTCCCACCACAGCCAATGTCAAGCTGCCGACATGACCTCACTGAAAGTAGATGGGAGGAGGGGAATGCCATTGGCTGTGGTAAGCTGGGAAGAGCAATTCTGGTACCATGGCCACCAGCAGTCCCAGTGCTCTATGGCCAAGCCCTGAGATCTTTGCACCTGATGGTCTTACGCCTGAGCACTTTACTTATTTATTTTATTTTGTTTTGTCTTTTGTCAGACCTGGTTAACAGGAAGTAATTGCCTGAGCTCTTTTAACCAACTGAGCTGAATATCAGGAAACTCGGAGTCCTAATCCAGTCCCTTTTATGACTGACTGAGTGAGCTGGGATAAAACTTTCTACCTCAAGGATCATCATGTGCCAAACAAAAAGGTTTAAAAACATTAGGAGCTTATGGGGTTGGTATCTTGGACTCCAAATCTCTGAGGGCAGTTGGAGGACAATTAAAGTAGGACTCCTGACCCATCTTCAACCAAAGGTGCTTTGCCTGTGTATACTTTATATGCTGGGACTCCAGATCAGGTTCACTTGGGAGGTGAAAGAAAGAGGTTCCACTGATTATTAAACAAAGGAGTGAGCGCTGAGGCCCCTTCAGCTGAAATATTTTCTATTCCTCCATGATTCCAGAATAAAACTCTCAGCCCTACGCATACACTTTAAGAAGGAAGCACAGAAGGGGTGATTGTGGGAAGGAGAGCTGGCAGGGTGACCAACCCCGAAGAACAAGGCAAGGGAGCCGGACAGGCCAAGAGCGCTGGAAGGGCCCCTGGGATGCTGCACATTTCCTAGCATGCTTCTTCTAGAAGACTCCTCCAGCAATCTCTGTGAAAAGAGAAATATTTTTACCTGCCCTTGGATGGCATTTAGGTCTGGGGTAGAAGGTGGCAGCTGTTTAACAGCCCATGGTAACACTGCACAGCAATTAGGGCAGGAAGTGAAGAAGGCTGTATCACACAGAAACTGCCAAGGTGGAATTGAGGTCAAGAGATTGCAGCTCCTCCAAATTGAATTCACCCTTCTTCCCACCTGGATGGCCTCTACCAGTAACTGGGGGATCCAGGGGAGCAAGAGGTGGTTTTCTAGAGAAGAGGGTCCTTCATAAAGCTGTGATCCAGCATGAGTGCTGGTGGGCCAGGGCAGGACTTTGGGAATGCCAGCACAGAGACCACTCCACTGCTCTTGGGAATCATGTGTCTAATGGCAATGTGGAGGGGAGGTTGAAGGGGAATCCCTGGGCTTGGGAGACCAAGTGGCAGATAAGAGGTGTTGCCTAAGTGACAGATCATACACCTGTCAATCAAGAACAGTGACAGGATGGACTTTGTTCTCGGGGGCCAGGTGTTTCATTAGGGAGTGCAATTTCACGCTTATACTTCTCTTTTTTGACATTTCTGACCTCTCCATAGTCACTGTGGGTTGGATCTGTGCTTGGCAGTTCCTCTGATTGAGGGAAAGATAACCTTTTCTTGCATGCTATATTTATACTCAGGCATGAGATAAGACTGAGCAAACGTCATCCCAGAAACCTCAGGCCACTTGAGAGAATTTCGATCTGTAAGTGTAAAAGTAGCACAATGTCTGTCTCTCTCTTCACACTTGGGCAGAGGGGTTTGAGGAGACGATGATGATATTGTAGTGCAGTCAAAGAATTTTAGGGCTAGAAAGGGCCTTGGAGATGAATTTTAGGTCAAAAAACTTAAAAGACTTATGTTGGCTCTACTTTTTTTTTTTTTTTTTTTTTCTTGAGACAGTCTTGCTCTTATTGCCCAGGTTGGAGTACAGTGGCACAATCTCGACTCACTGAAACCTCCACCTCCTGGGTTAAAGCAATTCTCATGACAGCCTCCCAAGTAGCTGGGATTACAGGTGCCCACCACCACTCCCAGCTAATTTTTTATATTTAGTAGAGATGGGGTTTCACCACTTTGGCCAGGTTGGTCTTGAACTCCTGACCTCAGGTGATCCACTCACCTCAGCTTCCCAAAGTGCTGAGATTACAGATGTGAGCCATCACGGCCAGCCGGCTCTACTTTTAAAATATCCAGAATCTAATCATTTTTCCCCACCTGCAGCTATCCTTCTGATCCAAACTTCCAGCATTTCTTCCTGGAATATTGTGATCACTTACTACCTTCTTCAACCTTTGCTTCTCTCTGGTTCAGCCCTGTGCCCCTTAGTATATCCTCAGCACAGTAGTAAAAATAATCCTCTTAAGATACGCATTGGATTATGTCACACCTCCACTCAAATCCTTGCCTTGGTATCCCATTACTCTTGGGAAAAAAACTCAAGTCCTCAAAATAGCCTACCAGGCCCTACAAGACTCACCCTGTATTGCCTCTTCGCACTTATCTCCCATTGCTCTCCCAGGTACCCCAGTAGCTGACCACACTGCTCCAGCCACACTGGCCTCCTTGTTTCTAGGATGTGCTCCTATTTTAGTCCTTTGCCCTCCCCTGGTACACTCTTCCTACAAACATATGCTCGGTTCACATCCTCCTCTTCTTCAAGCCTGCTCAAATCTCACCTCCCTCAGGCCCAACCTTGACCACACTGTTTACATATCAACCTGCAAGTCAGTACCTGCTCCCCACTCCAAATCTGGGACTTCTGCACCCCACTCTTCCATGCTGCTCTGCATTTTTTCCTCATAGGACTTAGCACCTCTGAACACAGCAGATAATTTGCATATTTATTGTATTGATTAATAGTTGCCCTCGCCTCCTAGGATGTGAACTCAATAAGGGCAGAGATTGTCCTCTTGTTGACTGAGGTATGGCTGCTGCCTAGTGAACCTGGTTGCTGGAAGAGAAGGTAACTAAAGAGAATGTTAACTTTAAACAAAATTATTTTGAAGTAGTTTTAAACTTATAGAACAGTTGCAAAAACGGTACGGAGTTCAAATGTACCCCTCATGCAGATATGTTAACATTTTATCATCACATTTCCTTTTGGAATGAATGTTTAATGATATTAGTATTCGCATGAATCATGATAATAGTAATGACACGTTTGGAATTCTCTAGGTTTGCAGAAGGCTTTGTTTTTTCCCTTCAAGCACTAGCCCACAGATCACTCTTTACATCTCCAAGATAGTGAGGGCAAAGATTACTGTACCCATGAACAGATGAGAAGAGTGAGGCTTATTCAGGTCAGGTGACATCTTACCCAAGGTCACACAGTTGTAAAGGGCAAGAGCAAAGCTGCGAGTGGAGCCGAGGTTTCCTCGCTCACAGCCGGGTACTGCTTCTTCTGCACCGTTTGTCCATTTTACAACCAAACTGTCTCCTCTGCTCTTGATGTCAGTGACTGCCTGGGTCAAGAGCGACTCTCTGACAGCAAAGATGGCAACTGCCTCACGTAGGCTGGGATGCTCCCCTGGACAGCTGTAAGTCACACTACAAAGGGCATGAGTCACCTGCATTCTTGCCCCTCTGCTGCACGTGCTTCCTTCACTCAGCCCCTCTGAACCCTGGTGCCCACAGTGCCAGTTGGGAGGTGGTGCTGCCAGCTGGGGCTGACCGCAGGGTCCTCAGGCACCCTCCAGCCTGGTGACTGAGATGCCATCTGGCACCCCCGACAGCTGCAGGGCCTCCAGCCTGACCCAGGAAGCAGGAGAACGGGAGCATGATGTTAACAGGTGGGGAAAGATTTCCCTCCTCTGGTCCAAGCACCATCACTTCCTAGACATAAAAGGTTCCTCATCCTGTCCAGGCCTCCATTTCATCAGCTTCAGAATGGAGAGAATAAACAGTTCTGAGTGATCATGATTCCTCTATCCTGAGTTTTCTTAGCCTGTGATTCTTATATATTCCAAGAAGAGGTCTGGAACCCTGATCCCCAAACAGGAAAACTGCCAGCCATGGGGAGCCATCAGTAGAGATGAAGAAGGGGCAAGAAAAGTCAAAGGGAGAGCAATCCGATGTAGCAGCCTACTAGGAGAATGACATGAGTCAAGACAGGTCAAGCATGTGGTCAGTGGTTAAAATTATTTACAATAACAGTGGTGAGGAGAGCATCTGTCCTCGAGTCTCGCTCTATTTCTGCCAGCCTGCCCTAAGTCAGGCCTTTGTTTTATCACTCCCGAAATCCTGCAGTAAGCTCCAGTGTGGTCTCCTCATCACCAATGTCTTCCCACTCCAACCTAATCTGCCTATTGCTGTTAGAGGAATTTTCCTAAAACACAGCTGTGTCACATGTACTTTTCCTGTTCAAAATCCTTCAGTGGCTTCCCACAACCTCCTGAGTTAGGTACAAATCACTCACCCTGGCAGTCAAGCCTCTCCATAAATTAAGTCCCAACCTATCTTTCTCACTGTATTCCAACTACCCCCTGACACTCGTCAAGTGCTTCAGGAAACCTGCTCTTCACTGCCCTCTAAATAGGTGCTGGCTGTCTGTCCCTTGCTGAGAGCAATAAGATAATACAGTAGTAAGAGATGGTATAGTAGTCATAGATTGTATAGTAGGAGTTAAGAGATCAGGTTCTGGGGCCAGAAAGCCTGAGTTTGAGTAGCTGTGTGGCTTTGGACAAGTTGCATGACTTCTCTGAGCTTCAGTTCCCTCATCTGTAAACACGAATTTAATAATGGCACCTCCTATAGGGATGGTTGGGAAGATAAAAGATGTAAAGCAATTGGTGAACAGTGAATACTCAATAAATATTTCTTATCATTTCATTGTTAATGTCTTACACTGACTATGTCCTCTTCATGTGATGCCCATGCCTCTCTCTGTTAACAGCTGCCTGCCAGCCTAATGAGCCCTTCCCCATTCCTCATCCTTCACACACCTTTTGAGACACTCCCTTCTTTCCCCTTTACAGTGGAGTAACTTGATGAGGCTTATTTTCCTACCCAACTGCAAAGTTCTTGAAGGCAGGGAGGAGCCTGTCTCTCACAGGTCTCTCTATCTTTCTCAGGATCTAGGACAGCACCCAGCACCTAGAAGGTCTCGGTGAGGATGTGTTCGGTGAAAGAATAAAGGAAAGAAATCACAGAAGGCTCAATAAGGAGTGAAGGCATGGATAAGCCAAGTTTTTGAGGGGGCATCCTGAAAACCTGGGGGAAGGGTGCCACTTCCCAAAATGGGGGACACGGGTGGGCTGAGCAAGCGCTCCGCTTTAGGAGTGCCTCTTTCCTCATGGGACAAAGCCCAGCTTGGAGCTGTTTTCTCTATCCAGGGCCCTGCTGTGCTGGAGCAGGTGTGATAGAAAAGCCCTAGATAAAGTGGGGGTGGGACAGAAAATAGAGGGAGGGGCTGTCAGACAGTGGACTCTATTCCAGTTTGCCTCTAAGTTGCTGAGGCACCTTGGAAGAATCAGCTGTCCTGGCATCTAAAAGGGAAGCTGGGCTAGAGTAGTGGTTCTTAACGTTGGCCCCCAGAAAGCAACATTGTAATCCCATGACAGCCTATTAAAAATACAGAATATCAGGCTGGGTGTGGTAGCTCATGCTTGTAATCCCAGGACTTTAGGAGGCTGAGGTGGACTTGAGTTTAGTAGTTAGAGACATAGGCAACATAGCAAGACTCTGTCTCTAGAAAAGAGAGAAAAATTAGCCAGGTGTGGTGGCACATACCTGTAGTCCCAGCCTCTTGGGAGGCTCAGGTGGGAGGATTGCTTGAGCCCAGCAGGTCAACGCTGCAGTGAGCAGTGATCGGGTTACTATACTCCAGCCTGGGAGTGAGGCCCTATCTCAAAAAAAACAAAAACAGAAAAATGAAATATCAGCAATAATGAATTAGCAAGTCTGGGGAGAGGCCCAGCCATCTGTGTTTTATCTAGTCCTCCAGAAGATTCTGAGGCACACTCAAGTTTGAGAACCACTGGGCTAGACCCACTGGGGCTTTCCAGGTTGGTTCCGTTTTTGTTTGTAACTGCAGTGGGCTCCGATTTTTTCCAGTGAAATCTTAGGCAGGTGCCCAATATGTAAGGTACATTAAAGCAGAGTCCCTCTGGTTGAGGGAGGGGCAAGGCCCCACCCACTCTGACTCTTCCTAGCCATGCACACTCTGCTCAGTAAGAATTCCTGGTTGCAAAGTTCTCAAGGCGGCCAAAGGGTGTAGATTTGTGCGGCTTGTCAAACTTGGCACTGCTGGTGGGATGAGCCTCCAAGAAAGCACCCCTGCATTGGCATCCTGTTCAGTGCCCCCAACAGACTCTGCTGTGTATCCAGGGGGCCAGGCACTGAGGCCCCGGATAGCCCTGTGTGAGGAGGGTGGCTGGGGCTCCCCGGTGCCCACCATGTAGACTTCCTGAGGCAGGGCAAGGCAGCCTGCTGAACCACATTTGTGGATGTGGGGCAGGAGCTGCCCTGCATTTTGGGGAGGCGGCAGTCACACTTCATTTTCACTCTGGCTGCTTTTGGAGACAATATGGCACCACTCAGATTTTTATATCCTCTTTTTCATGAAGCGCAGCAGATCGTGTGAAGCAGTCAAGAGGCCTGCGGAAATATTCATCTGGACCCACAAATTCACTCTCTCCGCCTCTCCCAGTCCTGCCTATGTGGACCGATGAGTCACTTGATTTTCTTTTTCATTTCTCTTCCTGAAGTGAAGACGATGGGGAGGAGAAGCCTGAGGGCTGGGAGATGGGATGCTAGGGAAACCCGTGGGTTCATAGAAGAGGCCACACTGTTGGAGAAGCAGAGGGAGACTAATTTGAGGTCTGTTGTATACAATACATGATGGCTATGAGATTCTTTTTTATTGTTATTATACTTTAACTTCTGGGATACATGTGCAGAATGTGCAGGTTTGTTATGTAGGTATACATGTGCCATGGTGGTTTGCTGCACCCATCAAACTTTCATCTACATTAGGTATTTCTCCTAATGCTCTCCCTCCCCACCACTCCCCACCCCCTGACAGGCCCCAGTCTGTGATGTTACCCTCCTGGTGTCCATGTGTTCTCATTCTCCTATGTCCATGTGTCTCTATCTCCTTCAGTTCTGCTCTGATCTTAGTTATTTCTTGTCTTCTGTTAGCTTTTGAATTTGTTTGCTCTTGCTTCTCTAGTTCTTTTAATTGTGATGTTAAGGTGTCAATTTTAGATCTTTCCTGCTTTCTCCTGTGGACATTCGGTGCTGTAAATTTCCCTCTAAACACTGCTTTAGCTGTGTCCGAGAGATTCTGGTATGTTGTGTCTTTGTTCTCATTGGTTTCAAAGAACTTATTTATTTATGCCTTAATTTCGTTATTTACCCAGTAGTCATTCAGGAGCAGGTTGTTCAGTTTCCACGTAGTTGTCCTGTTTTGACTGAGTTTCTTAATCCTGACTTCTAATTTGATTGCAGTCTGAGAGACTGTTTGTAATCATTTCCATTCTTTTGCATTTGCTGAGGACTGTTTTACTTCCAATTATGTGGTCAATTTTAGAATAAGTACGATGTGGTGCTGAGAAGAATGTATATTCTGTTGATTTGGGGTGGAGAGTTCTGCAGATGTCTATTAGGTCCGCTTGGTCCAGAGCTTAGTTCACACCCTGAATATCCTTGTTAATTTTCTGTCTTGTTGATCTGTCTAATATTGACAGTGAGGTGTTAAAGTCTCCCACTATTATTGTGTGGGAGTCTAAGTCCCTTTATAGGTCTCTAAGAACTTGCTTTATGAACCCGGGTGCTCCTGTATATATTTAGGATAGTTAGCTCTTCTTGTTGCCTTGATCCTTTTACCACTATGGAATGCCCTTCTTTGGCTTTTTTGATCTTTGTTGGTTTAAAGTCTGTTTCATCAGAAACTAGGATTGCAAACCTTGCTTTTTTTTGCTTTCCATTTCCTTCGTAAATATTCCTCCATCCCTTTATTTTGGGCCTACATGTGTCCTTGCACATGAGATGGGTCTCCTGAATAAAGCACATTGATGGGTCTTGACTCTTTACCCAATTTGGCTGCAAGATTCTTTAAGGGCAGAGAATTGAGGCCAGATATTATCTCCCTGATCGGAGGTAGCATTTGGGTATGCATGCCTTACCCAAGAGCAGGTATCATCCCAGTAGCAGTGGGTAGGAAGTTGTGTTGCGTGGGGAGAAGACAGGTCGGTGCCAGAGCACATAAGTTGATGTGAAAGTGGCCATCTTCCTAATACCATCCCAGGTTATGTGTGCCTCACGCAGCTGGGCAGAAGGAAATCTCCGTGGTCTGGGGCACCACCCAAAACCTTTATGTAACAATATCATTCTCAGAAGGAGAGGAAGTACCATGCTGTGGGAAGGCATTGCTCTTTTCTCAACATAGAGAGACCTCTTCTCTTGGTCCAGGTACTATGGAACATGACCCACATATGTTCACATCCCTATGCCTTGACTTCTGCATCTGAAAATAGGGAATAATAATATCAACTCACTTCTTTTGCCTGGGGACACTAAAAAAGCACATAAGGCAGAGTTGATCATATTGGCATTTTCCATTTGTCTAATATTACCACTTAAAAGTGCTTCATGTTTGTTACCTCATCTGATCCCCCAATCAACCTGGTCACACACTATTATCCTTGTGAGGAAACTGTGACTCAGAGAGGTTAGAAGTTCTTTCAAGGGTCACGCAGCAAGTCAGTGGTGGCCTGTTTCTTGATTCCCAGTTCATTGCTTTCCTCTAGATTCTGCTAACTTCTCATCTGTGAAATGCAGACCATTCAAAAGAAAGATGACTCCCAGTTGTGTCTTTTTTTTTTTTTTTTTTTTTTTTGAGACAAGGTGTCGCTTTGTCATCCAGGCTGGAGTGCAGTGGTGCAATCTCAGCTCACTGTAGCCACGATCTCCCTGGGCTCAAGAGATCTCCCACTTTAGCCTCCAAAGTAGCTAGGACTACAGGCGTGCCACCACACCTGGCTAATTTTTGTATTTTTTGTAGAGACAGGGTTTTGCCATGTTGCCCAGGCTAGTCTTGAACTCCTGGGCTCAAGTGACCCACCTGCCTCGTCCTCCCAGAGTGCTGGGATTACAGGCGTGAGCCACCGTGCTTGACCGTTGTGTCATTTTTGTTCCTTGTTGCCCCAAACACTTGCAACCTCAACGCATTATACATTTTCCCCTCTCCTGGAACTCAGCCCTTTCTCTCCGTAAAGACTGGCTTCGTGTTTCCTTGGGATACGCTTGCAGAAGACTTGGCTGTGGCTTTTGCCCTATTTATTTCTCGGCTCAGAATTCCTTAGGATTCCATTGGGCTCATTCCATTTATGAGTTCTCAGCTGGAGTCAGTGGGAAACATTGCTTTCCTGTGGATTCCAGAGAGTTTGACTCCATGACCTCTAAGACTGTTCAAACACTGCGATTGTGTGACTTTATAATCTAGAAAAAAATTTTCTAAGGCATTCCCAGGGGTACTGGGCTTCCCAGGGGAATGGGATCATTTCATATGGCTAGAAGTCACTGAGCTAAGATCCAATTGAGAAGTGTGTGGGCTCAGGCATGAGGCAGCTCTGGAGCTGGGGGCGTCTTCCCATAAGCTCACGTAATGGAAGGCCCCTCACCTGTCTCTGAATTCCCTTTTCACCACACTTCTGAAATAGGGGTGGAAACAGCTGTCTATAAAATGCTTTGTGACTAGGCAGCAGGCGTTGTACTGTGGCCAAGTTTTACGGAACAGATGAGCTTTGTCTAAACCCATCTCCCTAGGCATTCAAGTGTGGAATATTTGGAGAAATACAAAATGCTATTGCTGGAAGGGGTGTTTTAGCAATGATGAAACCAAATCACCTACTCTCCTGCCCTATATACTACTCTCAAGGAGGGATCGTCCAGATGAAGTTCTTCCAGTGACAGCAAGCTCACTACTCCAGAAAGCAGCCTTTTTCTCTGTTGTGTATCTGTCAGGAAGCTCTGCTCCATAATGAATGGGAAACATATTGCTTTTACTGTGCACCCTTCTTCTCTAGTTCTGTCCTCTAGGTTCCACTCTCACTTCCACCACTTTTATAGGATGGCACTTGAAGGTAGCGTTAATAACCATTCTTTCAAGGGAGTCTATCGTTTTTGTCTGGCCAGGTGCGGATGCCACATCTAGGGAAGGTGAGAAAAGGGGCATGGAGGCTTTGGGTTTTGCCTTTCTCTCTTCCAGCTCTAGAGAACTATGAATAAGACCCTCTCTGTATATCCTCACATCCCTGACTCTAGTAGGTACCTGCCCAACAGCCTGTTTTACTGTGCAGCTTATCATTAGAGCACTTTCTATTGTACCTCTGCATAAGAACACAGTCAAATGTTAATAAGAATATTTTTTAAAAAAAGGAAGGAAGAATTAACTGACCAAGCAGAGGATGGAATGATTTTATGATGGTTTCAGCACTGAGGCGGAAAAGGAGGATGCTTGCTCTGGCGTGCACACCTGTGGCCCTTGGAAGGAATATTTATCACAGATGGACTGGGCTTCCGTTTAGTCATCTAGGGATTAAATGCCTCCTAGTCCCTCCCCTGCTGCGAAGAATGCTCAAGGCTGCACATTTACACAGAATGGCATTTCCAAAATACCAAAAGGGGGCTATTCACTCTATGCTCATAGTAAAGAGTTTCTAATAGCTCAAATATCTGACATTCTAGGACTCATTTTGTGTTTGAGGAGCAGAATGGGGAAACAGCATGGGACTTAAGTCTCAAAGGTTGGGGCTGGGTACGAGCTCTGTCACTTCCTGATGACGTGATTATTGGCCAAGTCACTTCACCTCTGTAAGTCTTAGTTTCTGAATTGGTAAAATTAAGAAAGAGAAATTCCTAAACTCTAGTGTGTGTGTTTGTTAATTTCAATATAAAATGAACTAAAATTTCTTCTGTAAATGACTTTAATTACCACCAACATTAAAATGGTGTATCCAAAAATCCTTCTCAAGTCATTCAAGGTTTCAGGTGTAAGTTCGAAATAGAGTAACAGCTCTTTAATGCACTCAGTGTTTTGCGATGTCAGAATACATAGATACAAGTTTGAGATTTTATCAACTAGCCATTACATATTAAAGAGTAAGATAACTCACAAGTGCTTTCATAAGTATTGAGAAATGAAATCTTGTCTCCCATTGAAGTTCGAAATCTTTATAATCTATTGCAGGCCCATACTAGAATGTAGTGTGCTTCTCGGGACACCAGGAAATTTCAAGTTACATGATACCCAACCTATGACCTTTGTTTTTCCCCACCCATTAATTTATTCTTCTATCTATCCATTAATTCATTCATTCAATAACCATATTTACTTTACTAAGTCTCTGCTATGTGCCGTGAAGGATCCAGTGTGGTTTCTCTTTAAAGAGCTCTTGTATAGTTGTGGATATGAGACATGTACACAAATAACAACAGTATATGGCAGAGCGAAATAAATGCTATATGATATTTACCAACAAGTTGATGTGGAAACTTAAGAGGGAAGCAACTAATTCCATCTCCCTAGTAGTAGAAAGAAGGGAAGGGTTTAGTGAAGACTTTATCTATTCAGAGATTAAAATTAAATGAAAACACACCTACAGTGATAGAGTATGAGCATTTGCAGCTCTCATGGGCTTGTTTTCTGGATTCCTCATTTCCCAGCTCATTGACTTTGAACTGTTCTCTACTCCTCAGCTTTCTCATAATAGCACCTACCTCCTAGAATTGTCAACAGTGTCCAGCATGTAGTAAGAAGTCAATAAATGTTAGATGGTATTGTTTTCAGTAAAATTTCTAAAGGCAGCAAAGGAAAGCAAAGGTGTTCCAAGCAGAGGGAACAGCCTGAGCCAGGTCGCGTGGTTAGAAACTTTCCAGAGAAGATGACTAACCCTATGTGTTTGTATAGTTGAGTGTGTGGGTCATCATGGAATGGGGCAGGATTGGTAATGATTGGAGGTGTGGCTAAAGAAGTAGGTCACTGATATTGGAAGCCTAAGAAATCCTATCTTGGTAGATCAAAGATTTCCGAAGTTCAGCGTGCGCTCTCAGAAGGGTGTGCAAATCATAACAAATTTTCATTTATGTTTACTTTTATTTTTTAAAAGGGAAAAGTTTAAAATTACTATTATTTCATATACGGATTGAATATGGGATCCTTGTTAGATGCCTGTTCACACAGTTTCTTGCCCCATGTCCAACTAAGGCTATTCTGAGGGAGGGGTAGAAATTTTATGCCCTAGAGGGTCTGCGAGCTACCCACATCACCATTCTTAATTATCTAGTCTCATGGGTTTATGGATTTTTATCTAGATTTAACTGAATAAAAAGCCATGGAATAGACCAGTGATTTTAAAAGATTTCTGCAAAGAACTTGTGGATTGAGAATAGCACTTAAAGTGAACACAAGCAAATGACAAGAAAATGGCAGAGCTGACTTTTCCTATCCTTGCTTTCTTTCAGCCACATTTTGAGGAAGATAAAACTAATGATGACCTGATCATATATAGCAAACAGTAAACAAACAAACAAAAATCAAATTTTCAGGAAGAATGCTTCAAGTATGGATTTACATTCACTATCGTTAATGGCGAGCCCTGTCTAAGGTGTGGATTATGCCCTGAGATAGTAGAAAAGATAGTAAGATGTCATTAAGAATAGCAGGCATTTTAAAATACTCTTTATTTCATGTTCATGTCTCCTGTTATACTTTCTAGTTTTAATTTGTTATTATGAAGTGCATAATCTGTTGGCATGGTTCTACACACAGGCACACACACGTACCATAAATCTATTGAGGTGCACATGCCAGTCTTTTTCAGCATTAGGGTTACATATTTAGAGAAATTTGAAGATTGTTGATTGAGGTCATG
This sequence comes from Papio anubis, assembly GCF_008728515.1. Lineage (NCBI taxonomy): Eukaryota > Metazoa > Chordata > Mammalia > Primates > Cercopithecidae > Papio > Papio anubis. The sequence continues at coordinate 183,928,598 of NC_044977.1, forward strand.
GGAAACTGCTTTTGGAAGTTCTCGAGCAATAGGAGATATGATTGGAGCTGTGTTTGAGAGTGATAAACTTCATCACAACTCCCCCCACCCCACCCCCAGAAAAAGAAAAAAAAAAAAAAAGCATTGCACAAGAAATACAGAAAAGTGGAGTCTGGGAGAGAGCTGTTAAACAGCTTGACTCCTCCTTCTCCAAAAATGTTGTTTTCCCTTCCTTCCTAAGGACCACTGACCTCCTCCAACCACCAACAAGAACTATTGAGATATATTCTACGAGCCAGGCCTTCTGTGGCTGCCTGCATGGGAAGAAGACTGCCTAAAAATATTCCTTAACTAATTTCCTCTCCTCTAGGTTTCTTGCTCTATTACAAGCCAGTTCTAAGGATCCTCAACTTTGACTTGCTATTTGAGATTATTGGGTGTGTCTTGTGATGTAGACATTCCAAACTTACCTGTTTAAAGAAGGCAGACTTCCAGAATAGCCAGAGATATGGGCTCTAGAGTCAGACAACCTGTCTTCAAATCCCAGCTCTATCAGGTATTATTATGCTCACCTTGGGCTACTTTCTTTCTGCCACAGTTTCCTCATCTGTAAAGTGAGAATAATCATCCTATCTGTGTGGCAGTGGGTAAGAAGTAAGAAAGATAATAAGTGTATGTAATCCCAGCACTTTGGGAGGCTGAGGTGGGCGGATCACGAGGTCAGGAGATCGAGACCATCCTGGCTAACACGGTGAAACCCCGTCTCTACTAACAATACAGAAAATTAGCCAGGTGTGGTGGCGGGCGCCTGTAGTCCCAGCTACTCAGGAGGCTGAGGCAGGAGAATGGCGTGAACTGGAAAGGCGGAGCTTGCAGTGAGCCGAGATTGCACCACTGCACTCCAGTCTGGGCGACAGAGCGAGACTCTGTCTCAAACAAAACAAAACAAAAAAAGATAATGAGTGTAAAAGACAGAGTTAATTCCTGGCATAGAAAAAAATTCCCAAGGAATGTGAATTCACATCATTACAAAGGAATGAACTGAGACATGGTCTGAAGGGCCTAGGGCAGAAACGGGTAAGGAGGCTTCCAGGAATGCAGATCCTTTAATCTCTTTAAAGCAATATCCAAACAGAAGTCTAAGCCTCCACGGACGCTGGCATGCTCAGGGAGGCCAGTGAAGGGGGCAGAGATGGCTGCCTGTGAGTCACCCTCTCTCCTTGACTCATCTGTCACCTCTGTTATCTCTGGCTATTGCTACAGTTTCTCCTGAGAAATTATGAAATAAACGGCCTGCATGGTAACGCCTGGGTGAATAGGTGAATCTCGGGCATGTGGCCAACTCTCCATTCACTTTAAGCATCCTTGGGCTTAGTGAACTCTAGATGATCAAATCTCTTTTATCAAAAGAGAAAATTATAACAAATTTAGTTTAAAGATCTCAGTTGGCTTCATTTGCAATTCTAGAATCCAGCAACACTACATTCCGTAAAACGAAATAAGTGTCCCAGTGAACGGAGCAGAAGAGATTTGCTTTATAGACAGAGAAGGGCCAAAGAAAGCAGGAGCAAAGAACAAAGACTGTATTCGTTATTTTTAGACAGAACAGTAGAAAAATAACTGATTGATTAACATTATGTTACTTCAGGATGCCTTTTTTTAAGGTTGTCTTAAAAAATTTTGTTTATTTATATGTGTTATTTGTACATATTTATAGGGTATACGTGATGTTTTGTTACATGCATAGATGTGTAATGATCAAATCAAGGTATTTAGGGGTCTATCATCTTGAGTATTTACCATTTCTATGTGTTGGGAGGAACATACCTGTACCCATTAACCAACCTCCCGTCATCACTCTGCCCCACACTACCATAACCTCTTCCCAGCCTCTGGCCTCTATTGTTCTACTCTCTACCTCCAGGGATCGAAGTTTTCAGCGCACACACGAGCGAGAATATTTGATATTTATCCTTCTGCACCTGGTGTGTTTCAATATCATAATGACCTCCTATTCTATCCTTGTTCAGCCTACCTTTTTTGTGTAAGGATTTAAAAAGGAAAACATTATTATGCCAACTGAAGATGTCAACTGGCCTGTTTGGGAAATTGGCTGTCTAATTCTTCTGATTCTCCAGACAGATAACAACTTAGCTTAGATTTGGTGATGTGGAATTATAGCATGGATGACATCATTTTGATTTTTTACTCCGGTCTGTTGGGACCTAGTGCAGGAGTGTAGTCCAAAACAAAGGCCTTATATAATTTTTATTTAACACCGTTAAAAAATGCTAATAATCACATTCAGGAGGACTCAGAGAAGCAAACCTAACACTCTGAGGCCCCACAGTGTGAGGCTTACCTGAAGATCAAAACTGTGGTGGGTGACAGGGTAAACCCTGCCTATGCATGGCCATACTGTTTTGTGTGCAGGTATAAGCAGAGCCTGGAGGAGGGGCAGCTGATCATGGCAGCAATCAAGCCATCACACCAAAAGCTCTGCTTGTGGATACTGGGCTGAAACAGTAATTACTTTTGCACCAACCATAAATATCCTCTGTATTCTTTTCTGCCTTTTTTTTTTTTCTTTGACAGGATCTTGCTCTGTCACTGGCTGGAGTGCAGTGGTATGATCTCAGCTCACTGCAGCCTTGAACTCCTGGGCTCAAGTGATCCCCCCACCTCAGCCGCCTGAGTAGTTGGGACTCCAGTTGTGCACCTGACTTGCCTTTTCTACTTCTCTCTGTCCTTCTAGTCCCACCTTTGGGCCCATGAGAGTATCCCTCTCTTCTGAACCTCTGTGGAATCATAAACTCTCAACCATATTCTTAGAGCACACATATCTTATCTCCTCAGCCTACAGTGTTCTTGAGGGTAAAGATTGTGCCTGACTGCCCAATGGGTTCCTCATGGGACCTAGGTCAGTTCCAGGAAGAGTGGGTGTATAGTAAGTGCCAACGCCAGTGCCCACGCTCACATGGTTGCCTACCTTTTAGCAAGAGCCAGTGGGACAGGTTGGTGGCAGAGCCCAAGATGCCTTGGCACAGACCTAATTGGTAAGAGACAGAAAGAGCTGATGGCCAGGAGCCCAGCCTTATCCTACCTACGAGTACACTCCTTTCACAATCACTGAAACTGTGTGTCATCGAGGCTTTTGCAGATGGGAAATTCCTTGAAGTCAGACAATAGATGTCTGAAGTGATCAGGCTTTGGGGCAAAAAGTTATCTCTGCAACTTATTTGTGTAAAGATCTGCAAACCAGAGGTTCATTGTCAGGAAGGAGAAAAGGCAAAGGACGCTGTGAACCAGTTGGATTTGACCAGGAACAAACCAGGAAACTGGAACACTGAGCTAGTTAATTAGTGAATTAGTGAGTTACTAAGTTAGTTTGTTTAAATGAGGGAGAAAGACTGTGATTAAAAATAAATTAATTAAAGGAGGTAACAGCCAACAATTTCATGAAGTTTTCATCTCTTTTAATTCAACAATCCCACTGTTAGAAAATGACTGAAGACAAAAAAAAAAAATGGCAGAAATGTGGCCAAAGAGATATTGATAATAGAAGTAAAAAGTAAATTGGAAATAACTTAAAAGTCCCCCAAAGATTTAATGATTTTTGAATGCTGATATAAATTATAATATATCCACTAAAGTAAGATTTTAAAGTCATTCGAATAGGTCATTATAAAGACCACATTGGAATTACTCATGTGTGATGCTAGGAAGGAGATCAGAATGCAAAATTATATTTATGCTGCACATCCAACACTGTGAAAAAAATATGCTTTTTTGGAAAAGACAGGAAAGAATGAAAATAGATGATTTGTAAAGATAGTAAGCTTGTGGGTGGCTTTTTATTTCCATAATCATGGTATTATGTTTTTGTATAATATAAAAACTTGATGTTAACCAGGCACTGAAAAGAATAACACCTTAGCATTAAAGGCATATTGCACCCAGCAGCTGTTTCAGAGAATTAGACATTAGACGTGGCTCTTTTTAATACTCGCATCTTCAAACACGGGTCCAGTTTATATTTCTCTCTCTCACTGGTAAGAAGTTTGAAATTGCATACTTGAAAGACAGAAACACTGGACAGATCCCTATAGAGGTAGGGATAGATACAGATGCAGGTATATGTTTAGGTATAATTTCCCTTGATAGACTTTCTCTCACACATCAAATGCCTCATGCAAAATGAAGCCTATACCTGAAGACCTGAAAAGATTATGAATGTGGGGGAGTTAAATGCCCTTCAAATGCATGAGAACTTACAAATCAAGGGGGATCACTTTTAAGAGAAAAGACCTCTGGTCTTGTTTCAAATGTTTCCCAGACAACCAGAGCCCAGGTCTCTGTGTCACTTAGTTCTATGAGTTAGTTCGGATAAACATCTCAAAAATTAGAAAACCCAGATATTTTGGGGCTCACAGAAGATTAGTGGTCTGTATTCTCAGTAAATACCAAAGTCAATAATGAGAAAGAAATCATCACAACAAAAAACAGAAAATGTTCCTTCTCTATCTTTAATGACCCAGATAGCTGTCTGTCGAAAGTCCCATTTCTCTAGCTCTCAGAAGGAAATTCCAAGTCTTTTCTGAAGGGTTCAGCACCAGATTACCCCTTGCACCCATTTGCCTGAGAGAATAGCAGCTGGAATTGTTGATGAAATTATTATAACAATCCTTAGATTTTAAAATGAACCATAAATCTTATTTTTTACTTTTGAGCAGTGTTATGGGTCACATATGATAAAGCACCACTACCACGGAAAATGCTTCTACAGTACATCTCTATTACTTCCATCACCACCATTTACACAGGCTGTTAAAGTTCTAGTGCCCACAGTATTTCTTAACTTTTTCCATTTTTTAAAAATGCTGGAATATAATAACAAAAACTAAAAACAATATATTGCTCAATTTGCTCAAATTTCTCTATAACAGAGAGAAATTTCTCTATTTTCTCTATTTTCCAGCTGATCTACAGCAGCTGGAAAATAGTTATACAGTTAATTTGGGGATTACTTATACACGAATCTTGTCTCTGGTAATCATGCCAGGTATTTTATTTTCTTCTATTTTACTGGGATATCACTTAAATTGCATATTTGACATTGTAGTTTTCTAATTCTGATGATTTTCTTTCTTTTTTTCTTTCTTTCTCTTTCATTCTCCCCTCCCTCCCTCCCTCCCTCCCTCCCTCCCTCCCTTCCTTCCTTCCTTCCTTCCTTCTTTCCTTCCTTCCTTCCTTCCTTTTTTCCTTCCTTCTTTCCTCTCTCTCTTTCTTTCTTTCTTCTATTTTCCCTACCCTTCTCTTCCCTTCCCTTCCCTTCCCTTCCCTTCCCTTCCTTTCCTTTCCCTTCCTTTCTTTCCTTCTTTCTTTCTCTCCCAGGCTGGAGTACAGTGGCACAAACACAGCTCACAGCATCAGCATCTTTGAAATCCTGGACCCAAGTAACACTCTCACACCAGCCTCCTGAGCAGCTGGGACTACAGACACTTACCACCATGCCTGGCTAATTTTTATGTTTAATTTTTAGTAGAAGGAGGTTTTGCTATGTTGCCCGTGTTGGTCTTAAGCTCCTGTCCTCAAGACATCCTCCTTCCCCAGCCTCCCAGAGTGCTGGGATCATAGGCGTGAGCCAGAGCACATGACCTGAAAAGCCATTTTCTTTGAATTAAAAAAAAGAAAAAAATATTTGAAAGTGAAAAAGCCAAACTTTGATATGTTTGGTTATAACATTTTTCTAATAATATTAACAGCAAACAATAATTCATACTCAATAACAGGGCATAGTGTAAATTCAAATTTTTTTTTCCACCAAAGACTGTAATTCAATATTTCTTTGAGGATATTCTACTGTTTTGCTTATTTCTTCTAGTGCATATTCTATCTTGTCTCTATTATATCAAATTGCTTTCATAGCATTCTCCATCCTATGTTCAAGAATGCTTGTCAGATCAAATATGATATTTTTTTTTCAGGATGCTCTATCTTTGGGCAGATCCCCAAAATACTGAATATAATCTTTGAATTGTTCCAAATGTAAATTCAGTTAGCACAATTGAGGCTCATCTTCCAGTAACAAATTTAAATTACGATCCATATATAGTACAAAGAATGCTTCTGGATTTTTGACTAAAATCTAGCTTCTATACCTTTTTCCTTATCATCCATGTGAGTGTCATTATAGGATTGCTTTTGTCAATCTTTTAAATAAATGACTAAAACTAAAAATTGTGGTTTTTAGTTCACTTAAATCAAAATCTGTACCTTTACAGACAGTATAAAACCAGTGATATTAATTTTGATATATTTGTTTTCTTTTTTGGTATAGGTCAGTAATATGCATAACTGTTAGTTGTTCAATGTGACTTTTGCCCCTGGAGCAACTTTGATGAATTGAGTAATGAAAATTCATTTTGTTCCTTTTCAGGCTGTCTTACGTGTGTGAACCTTTCAGCACTGCGTTCCACGTAATTCCCACTAGAGCCAGAAATCTCCTCTTGTTCTCACCTGAAATGATTGATCCAGTAGTGCCACAAAATGCATCATTATGCTTAGCTAAATAGTATTATTTTTCTAAAAACTTGATGCTAACATTCAAGCATTTGCTTTGTCTTTGTCATATATTACCCGACTGCTGCTTTTTTTTTCCATTGTTTTTTCTAGTTTACACCGGCTTTTCTTCATGTAAGTCAATTTGCTTACTCTCATAATTTCTATTTTAAATAATTAGGCAGATCACCTCTTTATTTCTTTCTCTCTTCCAGCTTTCTTCTTTTCTGCAAGCCTTTTGTGTTTTTCTATTTCAATTATCCTCTAGACTTGTTCTGTTTCAATGATCTAAAAACGTGCTGTTCAATACAATGGCCACTAGCTACATGTATATATACAAATTTAATTTTAAATTGACTAAAAGTAAATAAAAGTTAGATGTCCTCTGTTGCACTAGCCACATTTTGCATAGTCAATAGCCACATATGTCTAGTGGTTACCATTTTGGCAGTGAAGAACATTTCTGTGATAAGAAAGTTCTACTGAACAATGCTGATCTAAAAAATAATATGACCAATTCTAATGGTATTCAAAGTGCCTACAATTTGACTATATTTTTTATTAAAAATGCAAATGAAAGTAAATGTAAAAAATTGTTAAAAATACTTTCTGTATACATTTTCAAAATTATTTCTTCTCTCACGCCTGTAATCTCAGCACTTTGGAAGGCCAAGGTGGACAGATCATGATGTCAGGAGATCGAGACCATCTTGGCTAACACGGTGAAAGCCCAACTCTACTAAAAATACAAAAAAAATTAGCCAGTCCTGGTGGTGGCCGCCTGTAATCCCAGCTACTCAGGAGGCTGAGGCAGGAGAATGGCGTGAACCCAGGAGGCGGAGCTTGCAGTGAGCTGAGATCGCAGAACTGCACTCCAGCCTGGGCGACAGAGCGAGACTCCGTCTCAAAAAAAAAAAAAAAAAAAACTTTAAATATTAAAAATTATTAGTTAAAATTCAAAAGAAAACTATAATTAAATGATAATATAGCTCAACATTTTAAATCAAAATTATTTAGGTAAAGCTAATTTTTTAAATTTGATTTTTTGGAATTTTAATTCTGTCTTATTTAATCATTTCTTTAAGAACATTAAATTACTAATAATGCCAGATTTTAATAGCCAATTAGTTGAAAATATTATGAATCTGTATCATATTTGTCATACAGATTATGTCTCAACCTACATATACACAAATTTAAGAATAATATGAATTATTTCACTTTGCAAAGTGTCCCTCAACTGCCATAAGTAACATGGCAAATTCATGCTAACTGGTGACTACCTTCAGAGTCATGAATTACAACATAAAGAGAAGCAAGAAAAATGGACCCTCAGCACTACTTTGTTATCAAGAATCTATTACATTTATGCTGAGAGGAAGGATTTAACAAGTGAATTGTTTTATTTCTCTTACCTAAGTGCTTTAACCTTTCAAATATTTGTTTGTACTTCAAAGCATTATCCATCTCCAAAGTCCATAATTGCACAGCTCCCATCTCCAAAGTCCATAATAGCACAACTCCCAAACATTCACAGCGTCTAGACACATTTGCCTTTTGTTTCAATGACACAGGGCAAAATATCTACAGATCTGGGAGCCTCAATGGTTTTTGTCACAAAAATGGATGTTTGAGATTATGGGTCTGGCTGTGCCAGCTGTGAGTACTGGATCCTGAATGATAGATGTGCCCACACCCTCTTTTTCAGGTTTATTTGCTTTTTTGTCTGTGGTACACAGTGGTATTTACCTTCAGAAATAAAGTATGTGGCCCAAGGCAAAGGAGCCTCTTGCCCACATCTTAGTGCCACATTATCAAAAGACATATGGTGTGTTAAGCTGGTAACAGGGCTAAAAAGCACCACTTGGAAGGCCTATCACATACACAATTTACAAAGCACTTCCATGTGCTATGAATCAGGTGTTGTGTAACATGGCAAATTTATGCTAACTGGTGACTAGCATGGTGTTGCACTTGATTTACCTCCCCAAGAAAATCCAATAAGGAAGGCATGATTACCCTTCAATCTCATTTTACAAAAGCAAACCGAGGCTTTGGAGGAGTTCAGTCACTTGCTCAATATAACATTGCTGGTAAGAGGCAGAGGCAAGGTTCAAACCAGTGGTATCTGAAGCCAGTCAAAACCGGGACTCTGAAGCCAAAGCCCTTTGTGTAACCACTCTACAATTACACTTCACATGGATGGCTGAGCTGTGGATGGGAGAGTCTGTGGGTCCCCGGAGTCAGCCATCTGAATGTGAGCTCTTCCTGGGAAGAGGCTGATGCTGAAAGCTGCCTTATTTAATGGCTGAGAAAAGTAGAACTGGTGGTTGAGAAGAGGAGACCTGAGAGTGTGCCCCCAGCAGGAAGACGACTGGAGAAGTGTTGCTGCCGCCACTGTCTTATAGATTTACTCTCATCTCCTATGCCCCAGAATCTCCAGTGGTGCCCTGATGCCATCAGGGCAGGCCATATTCCAGACGTCTTGTTAAGGACACCTTTGATTTTACACCTACCAACATATTCAGCCATATCTCCTCATTCCCACCTACCCCAGCATAGCCCCAATTTTAGCATCAATGAACTCTACATTCTCAGAAAGTAATATGCTCTTTCCTCCTTCCTGCCTTTGAGTATGCTCTTCCTCTGCCTAGAATGACCTCTTTGCTCCTCTTGTCTGGAGAAACCTCACTCATCCTTAAAGTTATAATTCAAATGTCACCTCCTTTGTCACTTGTTCCTAGAGTCCTCCAGGGAGTTGTTCACTTCCTTCTCTGAGATCTCCAGAACTTTGTTCGGACCTCAGTTAGATACCAGTCATTCCAGCAAACTATGATATTTGCACATATGGCCACTTTCTCACTAGACGGTAAGCTCCTCCCAGACAGACAGGGGCTATTTCATATTGTTCTCTGCATCCTCTCAGCCCCATCCTATGCTCCAAGCACAATCCCTAAAACATAGCAGGCTCTTAATAACTGTGGAATGTTGAGCAAATAAGCAAATAAGAGCCAAGGGAAGATGACCTTGAGGCTTGGTTTCCTGGGAGGAGGCTCCGCCTTTCGTACCCACAGACTCCTTTGAGCAATATCCCATCCATGGCATTGAGCCACCATCTGGGGCCATTGCACCAGTAGAAGCTCAGGGTGGGGCTGGTGTGAAAACAAACAGGCAAGACAACAACAAGGGAGTGTTGAAACCTTAAACATTCTATTCATTGGTGTTCAAACTTGCCACGCATACTAGGTCAGGTGGGTTCTTATTCCAGTGCTCTGAGAGAATTGATCGTAGGTGCTGAGCTTTCACACTGGGTCAAGGAGCAAGGGAGAAACAAAGGAGATGTGAAATTGGCTTCCTTGTTCTGCTTTTCTCTTTGTGTGTGTGTTTGTCTTTCCAAACAGAAGAAACTCTGACCTTCCCCTGCTTTAATTACCTAATTATTTTGACACCTTGCGCTGTTGCATCACCACCACCCAGTGTTTTGTCAAGGACACCACATTGGGTGTATCTAGGCTTAGGGAGAAGCAATTGACAAGAAACAAGTTCTGACAGCCAGGAAAATGTTGAGCAGGGAAGAGACCTAGGGGAAGGAGGAGAGGGGTGGGGGAAGGGAGAAAGAGGAAATGTTTGGTATGCTGGGAAGTGACTATCTTGGGGAAGGTGGCAGCAAGGTTGGCAAAATTAGGTGTCTCTGCTTGGAAAGTTTCCCAGATTGGGCTTCAGGGAAGATTGTGTCCAAGCCAGAAAACCGGTGTGCTATAGGTCCCTGAAAAGGATAAAATGCAGGAACTCAGGCTGTCATTCCAGGGACTACATCTAACTGAAAAGGTTTCTTCACCCTGGACCTTGGTTTCCTCTCCTTAACAACAAGGCAAGACTTAGTATTTTTCTCCCAAGCACAAAAATGTTTTTACTCAAATAGTTTGGAGATATACATGGAAGAAATAATCAAAACAGTCATAAAGTCCTTCACAAACCATATTCTTCAAATAGTTAATACTGAGGATTCTGAAAACTAACATGGGCAAGCTGAATATTTGTCAAAATTGTGAAACACAGCCCCGGCAAAGCACAGAAAGCTTTTCAATTCTAACCTCCAAGTATTGCATATGGAGGAACCATAAAAGCAGATGATACAGAGAAGCTGAAAGCCTGAAGGTCTGGAAACCTAAGGACAAAGCAGGGTGGTTCAGTGGTATGGGCCTGGGCTGAGACTCAGGAGACCTGGGTTTTAGACCAACTCAGCATTTACAACTTTACATCTGTCAGTCTAGATCTCTCACCTGCAGAATAAAAGAATAAATCTCTGTGGGGTTCATGCTCTTCAGGGTAAGAGTGAGGGGTTGTGCAGCAAGATACCGAAGGCCACAGTTAAGCATGATGAATCTTCCTAGAACATCAATTTTACCTGGTGGCAAACACTTTAAGGCATTATTTTTCATTCAAAAATGAATTCACTTCCTCAACCAATAAGTGTTGAGCAATGCTTTATGCCAGATGCTCTTTTAATATTAAACATAGATATTTTATTATGGGTAATATTAATAATGTATATGAACTAAGGCAGACAAGGGTCTCTCAAATTATTTTTCACATGCAGTGATACTTCTTGTTGTGCCCATTTACTCTCACTTCCAATCAAATCATACTTCGTCCTCTTTTGCCCCTGGATACCCTCCAACGGATTGGAGTGCAAGTGGTCTCAAGACTCCTTCCGGCAGACAGAGCTTATACTGTCAGGGCCACATGAAATTAAGCAAATCTTTGTTGTTGACAACAGGCTGAATTTTTATATCTACCAGACAAAAGTAAGGAAAGGGAACTAACTTTTAATACACCTCACAAACTGCATACAGGTAATAAGTGTATCAGCCTTTTTAAAGCAATTTTATGTGATCTACACAATCATCAACCTGTAAATAAGTACCTTTGCCCACATTTGAAAACTCAGAAGACCAAGCAGAGGTACAAAGAGGTTTTGTGATTTGTCCAAAGTCTTACTGTTAATAAATGAGAGAGACAAGATGTTATGCTGCCTTGATCTGGCTCCAAAGCCTATCCCCTTCTCACTCTGACACCATCCTCAGAAGATGGTGGTGATGGTGTCACTTTCTCCCTTAATATCTCTCTCTGTCTCACAGCACAGCATCGTAGTCTAAACTCAAGTGCTAAGGACACAGAATTAGAGAGCAAATGCACCTGCCCCAATTGATCCATAGGGACACAGAATATCAGGGTTGAACAGAATTGTAGAAATTGCCCTCTATCCTTGTTTGCAGAGATGAACCTGGGACCCAGCCTATCAAAAGAACATTTGTAAAAAGAGGTTTTGATGTTGGCAAGACCTTATATCAAAGTCCAGTACTGCCAAGTATCTCTGGGACTCCAAAGTCCTTTAACCTCCCCAAGACTCATTTTCCTTCTCTAGAAAATGGAAACAAAATGGGGAAATACTGCTGCATGCAGAGGGTTATTGTGAAGCCTATATAAAATCATGTACAGAAAGGATTTTCTAAACTCTAAAGTGCCACATACACATGTCTATGACTCATCCAAGGTCTCCTAGCACAGACACAGTACTCAGATATTGGCATCCTGACTTCTCGTGAAATATCCTTTCCATTACCCCACAGTGCTAGAGATCCTTTGTTTCGCTGCAGGGAGCTACAGCCACTGCACTGTCATGCAGGACAGACTCTCAACCACTTCACAAAGGAGTAGATGAGTGTGCACTTTTTACTTTAAGGCAAGGCTGTCTAGTGGTATGTATTTTCATAAACAAAGAAAATGGAGTAAGCAGCTCATGGTCTATTACCACCCCAAGATGCTCCCTGGAAGAGGAAAGCACACCACAATACAAACAGCATTAAGGGCCTGTAGTGAGCTGGGCACTGTACTGAGGCCAGTAAAGTCCAAGGACCCTGCCCTCCAGGATCAAGCCCAGGCACAGGGAGTTCCCCAAAAGAAGTGAATCATTCAGGGATGGTCCCTTTGGTATGGCATGCACCAGGGCCAAGTTTTAATTACTAAAACTTCAAGCCTGTTAACAGTGGGAACGTCTAGTTCCCCCACCCCCACCGCACCCCACCCCCCCTCATTTCTCCCCAGGCCTTCCCTTCTGAATCCACAAGGAGGGTGCCATGTGCAGAACATTCTGCACAGACAGGCCAGACATCCCCACAAGGCCCCTGGCTTCTCTGGGTTCTCTCTCCTAAGTTCCCTCAGTATAAACCTGCCATTACCTCACCAGTCCCCAGGAGAGGAATGTGAAAACCACTCATCTGCTCATGGTGTAACTGGAGAAACTGAAGCCCAGGAAAGAGAACAATCTGATTCAAAGTCTGCCTGTGAATCAGCATTATAAAACACCAGAACCCAGGAATCTCAGCTCCCACCTTCCCTGCTCAGCCACCAGGCGCCTACAACTGGATATTTAGTGGGTTCCTTGGCAGGAGAGGTCCCGTTTTCATAGGTCATCATAGCCACTGGCGCCTCCTAACATCAGACATGGCATATAATAGGCACTACACAATGTTTACCAGTGACTGGGAAACCCACTTAATTCTCTCTGAGCTTCTTATGTTCTCATCTGTAAAATGCCAGGATTCAGTTAGATGATCTCTGAGACACTTTTCATTTCTAACTGGTATTTTTAGGCAAGCTGAGTGCCTTAACTTGGCAAGTAGGAATAGCGGAAATTGGTTTAGGAAAGTAGGTTGAGATTCCTAAGACTGATTGAGTACCTAGCAGTGGGGATGCAGGGGTTCAAAACTAGTAGGAGGCAAGAGAGAGGTACCCAGCCAGCTCTCATGGAGCCCACAGCCTGGGGCAAAAGAACCTCCTGGCCAGAATGGAGACTCACAGGCCATGCTGCTCAGTGGAACCTCAATAGGCCTGAGGGTCTTATGGGACTTGGGTGCCTATGCAGAGCCTGTACTTTTTTTGCTGAGGAACCCTGGGAAAATTGCTCCCTTTCTCTGGACCTCATAGTATTTTGGTTTTAAGTCATAATATCCATTTTTCTACAATGTCCTGAAAGGAAGCTCTTCTTTTCTCTTCCTCAACAGGGGTGGAACAGAAAGACCAACTCTCTCATTGCCTGGGATTCTTTTTTCACATGGCTTATAGTGCTCATTTCTACATGAGGATCCTTTGGGCAGGCGTTCATCCTTACTTGGCATATGCAGACGTTTGTAGATCACGGTCCGTAACATCCTCAGATGTCTACAAATGTCTGCATCTGCATCTTCTAAATCTATGCCTTTACAGGTGTTAGACCCACCTCGATCATTTATAAATTGCACAGTAACCTGTTGCTTATTAAACCATGTTTGATTTTGAGGGCTTTTTCCTACACCATTTTATTCGAGGGAGTCTAACTCAGTGGTTAATTCCATAAACTAATTCCACATGACTGAGCAGGTGTAAGGCTTGGCTTGACTCAAGTCTCAGCTCTGGCACACTCAGAAATGGCATTACTTTTGTCAAGTTACTTACCCTCTCTGAGTCTCAGTTTCACAGTCCCTAAAAATTAGTAATACTTACCTGTTGGGTTGTTGAAATAACTAAATTAAATAGTGCAAATGAGGTTGTTTATCCTGTAAGTGCTAAATAGTTAAGAAGACTTATTTTCCTCACATTTTATATAAAGTCCAAATCCATCTCTTTGCAGCAGGGACTGTCTTGTCAGTCTTAGCTGTATCCTCCAGGATCATGCAGAATAGGCTTATGCTCCTTTTCCACATGGCAACCTTTCAAATATTTCCATTTGACCACGATCCCTTTACATGGCAAAGGGCTTTGCCAGAGACACTAAGGTGGGAAAAAGCATATCCAGTACCTCGCCACAATCTGGAAGAAGAACCAAGAAATTCTGACTCCTGCTGCCCTGGAGTGACCACTCCAACATCTGCCTCCAGGAACAGAGAGGTGAGCCAGGGCTCCTGGAAAACTCAACTCTGGCAACACATGATGTTGAAGTGTTGAAACATGCCACTTTCATGAGGCATTAGCTCATGATACTGCTTTATTTCCTTAATTTAGCAGAAAAGCACAGCTGCTAGAATTTTTAATATAAGTAGAGTGGTGCACTGAAGGTTTTTCAGGAATTTTTCCACAGAAGCACTGCACCCAATTTTGCAAATTTTACAATATATATTCATGTAAATCGATTTTTCTCTATTATGCAAAGACCTTTCCTTCTTTTAAATTGTTTTCTAACCTTTCAACCACTATTGAATCCATAAACGACCAGTCAAGTAGTACCCTGTCTACTTGAAACAATTCTGAAATGAGATAGGGTTTAAATAAATCAGCAAATACATAAACTAAATTGCTCTATTTGTGAAATGAGGATTCTAAGAAATCTATTTGCTACCTTTCTGCCTGCTTGGCATGTGAGTATTATTTGATCCCTTTTTAAAATTATTATTATACTTTAAGTTCTAGGGTACATGTGCACAACGTGCAGGTTTGTTACATATGTATACATGTGCCGTATTGGTGTGCTGCACGCATCAACTCGTTATTTACATTAGGTTTATCTCCTAATGCTATCCCTCCCCCCCTCACTCCCCACAATAGGACCCGGTGTGTGATAATCCCCTTCCTGTGTCCAAGTGATCTCATTGTTCTGTTCCCACCTATGAGTGAGAACATGCGGTATTTGGTTTTCTGTTCTTGCTATAGTTTGCTGAGAATTATGGTTTCCAGCTGCATCCATGTCCCTACAAAGGACACGAACTCATCCTTTTTTATGGCTGCATAGTATTCTATGGTGTATATGTGCCACATTTCCTTAATCCAGTCTGTCACTGATGGACATTTGGGTTGATTCCAAGTCTTTGCTACTGTGAATAGTGCCGCAATGAACATATGTGTGCATGTGTCTTTATAGCAGCATGACTTATAATCCTTTGGTAATCCCTTGTTTTGAACCTACTGAAATGACATCATCAGGTAAGTGCAAAACATTATTCTCATCAACTGGTCCATAACATGTTTCATAAGTAAATATCCGGTCTTTGGATGCTTTTCAAGCTTGGGCTGTTAGTGGGTGCCAGTGGCTTATCAGAAAAACTATGGAAGGGACTCTTTCACTGGGAAGAAGGGTGGATTAAAAGCCCCTAAGATACTTTCAAACCTATTATTCTAATAGATGTCTAATCTATTGTTGAGACAACTTCTGTTGTGGGTGGAAGAAAGAGTGCTAGCGAAGGCTTTGCTCTTTGAAAGATAATTTAAGTTATAGAAGGGATTGGAAGGTAATAAACTTCATTGTAAATTGTAGGTCTTTCAAAATGCACAATATTATTTAAACGTTATGGAGTCAGTTGAAACTGGCCCCTTTTTGTTTTCTTCACTTTTTTTTTTTTTTTTTTTGAAGTCGCACTATGTGGAAACCTGTGCCTTTCATGTGAACTGTCCCTTTCATGTGACCATGAATTGGTCATCGCTGCCTCACTCCATTTCCCAATCTGGAAAGGAGTAGTTATAATTTAGAAGACAGTTAAAATGTCAAGAGCTCCCTCACATAAAATGGGCAAAAGATTCTCACCAACTCACTTCCCTCTGCTACCCTAAGATAGGCCCTACCTCACATCCTATTCATTCAGCTCAGATACAATTTCCTCCAATAAGCCTTCTCTGACTCTTCACATTCTGTCACTCAAGCTAGAAATAATCTGCACATTCTCGGAATCCCATAGCTCTTATTCTGTCCTTTTCTTACAACACTGAGTAAGTTTTGAAGGCTGGTCAGTCATATGATAATAACTTTACTGGAATGGAAACTTTTGGGGGGTAATGTCCCTGTCTTTTTTCAATATTCCTTAAAACACTGCTGACAGGACTTGAATTACACATGAGAGTCACTTAATGAGATAAATGAAAGACTAATTAGCTTGACACTTCTCTTTGCTTTGTGGCCACAAAGCACTTATAGATGATTAATTTGGAAATGTGAATTGTTTAGGAAATATTTTTTGGGATATTTTCTTGGGTGTTTTCAAAAAACATCTGAAAACATATGGCAGAATACTTTTTAATTTTAATAATATGATTTAAAGAAACCAAAAACACGTGGAAAGCATTAAACTCTGCTGTTAAACAGTAAAGTACAAATGAAAACAAATTTGAAACACATATTAAAGTAGAAAAATCTTTGAGCAAACAGTGAATGCTTGGAAGCTTCTTCTTCTTTTTTTTTTTTTTTTGAAAATAGAATGCAAGAGTCATAAAGATGCCTAGGCATAATTTCCCAGCCATGTCATTGTTAGGAAATTTGGAATTCAGGCAAAGGTAATAACAATAGCAAAAAGCAAAATGAACAAAGATGTTCATGACACTACAGTAGCAAAAAAGCAAGCAAATAAACAAAAAGTTGAAGACAACTCCAAGGTCTCGAGTAAGGGAATGGCATTATTAATTATAAAACAGCATCAAAAATTATATTAGCTAGTCATGAAAATGCAAACTTTAAATGGAAAATGCTTATTATATAATGTTAAATGAAAAAAATTTAGGCCATAAAATGAAATATACATTATGCATGCATGATGAAAAGACAAGAAATAGATAAGAATGTGCAAAAATACAAATAGTTGGATATGGTGTGGGATTCTGGCTTGTTTTCTGTGTTAAAGACATTACATCATCTTTTCAATGACAAACTACATTTTAAGTAATTGAAAACAAAGTCTCATTAGCCTTGTCCTTGTATAAATTCCCAGAGAACACATTATTCTTATTCATTTCCACCTCTGCTCCTTGTCTTTGATTTGGACCAGCTCCATTCTATTTTCCCACTTCTCAGTCGTCTAACAAGACTAGAAAAAGACCCCCACCAAACAAGGAAGCAAAATGCACCAAGTTTAGCCGAAGCTAAGAATCCAAATCAGCGAACATTGGCTGACTGGATCTAATACCTTGACCCCAACATTGAAAAGGCAGACCCAGATTCTTCAATGACCACAAGTGGCCTTGGTTTAAGAAGCCTGCCAACAAAGCACAATGTTCCCGTCCTCAGAAATAGACCCCGGCGGAGCTTCCAGGGGCCCATAAAAGTCTGCACTCTTGGAAGAATGTGACAACTCTGGCAACAAATACAGATTCGTCATTCTCTATATTAAGGGAATGTTCAGTTGCATCAGGCTTTTTTAACAGGGCCAACACTTAGTACAATTTTGAGGCTGGCAAAGTGAATTTTCACCTACCCCAAGGCTTCTTTCCCTGCCTCCAGATGATCAATAAAATCGCCTCACGTTACAGTTTCAAAGTCCTTTCACATCCAGTTTCACATCTGAATCTTGCATCAGCCCAGTGAGGTGGGTGTTATTATTACCTTGACTTTTCAGAAGAGAATATAGAGGCTTAGGGAAGTGAAGCGACTTGTCTAAGGCCACCCAGTAAGTCTGGGACTGAATGAGACACATGTCCAATCCTGACTTCTGATCAGTTCTCCTTCCATTTACCCTAGGTACTCACCCCTCTTGCAGTTCATAAGGAGAGCTGACCCAGTGCACCTACTCATAGCGGCCCTCAGCGTGCTGCCATCCCAGGGATACCTATGTTTTAAAGGAAGGCAGATGGGGAAAGACAGCATGTAGCCTGTAAGAAGGAAAAGTCAAGTGGAATTCCAAAGAAAATGCTGAAATAGCTGACCTAGTAGCTCTGGGGAACTATAGAGAAAAACATTGAGAGGCAGAGAGAGCTATGAGGAAGCCCTGGGGAGACAGAGGCTCTTTTTAACTGTCAAGTATGTGTGTCTGGAAAGGTCTCAGCCTAAAGCAAAAGGTATCCAGGCTGCTGTAGAAGGATGAAATAAAAGCTGTTGCTTCTTAGACTTCACCTCTCCTCCCTCTCACTCCATCGCTTTGGGACAGACAAGGCAAGAGCTTAGAACTCTTGAACAAGTGCTCCTGGGATGTAAAACTAGGGTAGTGTGGAAGCCCTGTGCCTGAGTGGGAGTGAGAAAAAAATAGACATTGATGGATGAGCCACAGGTGGTCACTGCCCAACTCTCTCCCTCTAAACCGCCAGGGCTGGTGGATTACCATTGCCTTTCCCGGATGCTAGTTCTTTCTAATGTAAAGAATACATCTGAGGAGCTGTGTGGTGGGTGAGGAGTGATATACTCTGGTTTTCTGATGCCTGAAACACTCTAGGTGCATGCTTTGCTCTATCCCCCATCTCAAACTCATCAAGGCAGGTCAGTGCAGATGGAAGTTTGCCCTTTAACCATTCAGTCATTGGCATTGCTGGACAGAATAATCTATACCCTAAATAAATGCAAGCTGGATCTAAAGAGAAGCAGTATTAAAAAAAAAAAAAAAAAGAAAGAAAGAAAAAGGAAAACCAACAACTTGAATTATAGATTCCATAGAAACCAGAGGCACTAGAATGGACAGATTAAAAATTTAAATATGCATATTTTTAAAATAAGGTATAATATTAGCAATATGAAATGAAAACAAGAAACCATAAAAAGAATCAAGTATAGGCTGGGCATGGTGGCTCACGCCTGTAATCCCAGCAGTTTGGGAGGCCGAGGCGGGTGGATTGCCCGAGGTGGGAGTTCGAGACCCACCTGACCCACATGGTAAAACCCTGTGTCTACTAAAAATACAATAATTAGCTGGGTGTGGTGGCAAGCACCTGTAATCCCAGCTACTTGGGAGGCTGAGGCGAGAGAATTGCTTGAACCTGAGAGGTGGAGGTTGCAGTGAGCTGAGATTGCGCCACTGCACTCCAGCCTGGGTCTCAGAGTGAGACTCCGTTTCAAAAAAAAAAAAAAAAAAAAAAAGAATCAAGTATAAATTTAAGTGTGACAAATATAATAGTTAAGATAATGATGATAACTAGTAGAAAAGATTCAGTTGAGAAATGACTTAGTGAACGAGGAGATCACTAAGTCAAAATTTATCTCAAAACAATAAGAGTTATTTATGACAAACCCACAGCCAATATCAAATTGAATGGGTAAAAGTTGGAAGCATTACTTTTGAAAACCAGCACAAGACAAGGATGCCCCTTCTCACCACTCCTATTCAGCATAGTATTGGAAGTTCTGGCCAGGGCAATCAGGCAAGAGAAAGAAATAAACGGTATTCAAATAGGAAGAGAGGAAGTCAAGTGCTCTCTGTTTCCAGATGACATGAATGTCTATTTGAAAACCCGATCGTCTCAGCCCAAAATCTACTTTAGCTGATAAACAACTTCAGCAGAGTCTCGGGATACAAAATCAATGTGCAAAAATCACAAGCATTCCTATACACCAATAATAGACAAACAGAGAGACAAATCATGAGTGAACTCCCATTCACAATTGCTACAAAGAGAATAAAATACCTAGGAATACAACTTACCATGGTTGTGAAGGACCTCTTCAAAGAGAGCTACAAACTACTGCTCAAGGAAATAAGAGAGGACACAAACAAATGGAAAAACATTCCATGCTCATTGATAGGAAGAATCAATATCATGAAAATGGCCATACTGCCCAAAGTAATTTATAGATTCAATACTATTCCCGTCAAGCTACCATTGGCTTTCTTCTCACAATTAGAAAAAAAAAAAAAAAAAAAAAAACTACTTTGAATTTCACATGGAAACAATAAAGAGCCCGTATAGCCAAGACAATCCTAAGCCAAAAGAACAAAACGGCGGCATCATGCTATCTGACTTCAAACTATACTACAAAGCTACAGTAATGAAAACAGCATGGTACTGGTACCAAAACAGATATATAGGCCAATGGAACAGAACAGAGCCCTCAGAAATAACGCCACACATCTACAACCATCTGATCTTTGAAAAACCTGACAAAAACAAGCAATGGGGAAAGGATTCCCTGTTTAATAAATAGTGTTGGGAAAATTGGCTAGCCATATGCAGAAAACTGAAACTGGACCCCTTCCTTACACCTTCTACAGAAAGTAACTCAAGATGGATTAAAGACTTAAACATAAGACCTAAAACCATAAAAATCCTAGGAGAAAATCTAGGCAATACCATTCATGACATAGGCATGAGAAAAGACTTCATGACTAAAACACTAAAAGCAAAGGCAACAAAAGCCAAAATAGACAAATGGGATCTAATTAAACTAAACAGCTTCTGCACAGCAAAAGAAACTATCATCAGAGTGAACAGGCAACCAACAGAATGGGAGAAAATGTTTGCAATCTATCCATCTGACAAAGGGCTGATATCCAGAATCTACAAGTAACTTAAACAAATTTACAAGAAAAAAACAACCCCATCAAAAAATGGGCAAAGACATGAACAGACACTTCTCAAAAGAAGACATTTATGCAGCCAACAAACATAAGAAAAGAAAGCTCATCATCACTGGTCATTACAAAAATGCAAATCAAAACCACAACGAGTTACCATCTCATGTCAGTTAGGATGGCAATCATTAAAAAGTTAGGAAACAATAGATGCTGGAGAGGATGTGGAGAAATAGAAATGCTTTAACACTGTTGGTGGGAGTGTAAATTAGTTCAACCATTGTAGAAGACAGTGTGGCGATTCCTCAAGGATCTGGAACCAGAAATACCATTTGACCCAGCCATCCCATTACTGAGTATATACTCAGAGGATTATAAATCATTTTACTATAAAGACACATGCACACATATGTTTACTGCAGCCCTATTCACAATAGTAAAGACTTGGAACCCACCCAAATGCCCATCAGTGATAGACTGAATTTAAAAAATGTGGCACATATATACCATGGAATACTATGCAGTCATAAGAAAGGATGAGTTCATGCCTTTTACAGAGACATGGATGAAGCTGGAAACCATCATTCTCAGCAAACTAACACAGGAACAGAAAACCAAACACTGCATGATCTCACTCATAAATGGGAATTGAACAATGAGAACACATGGACACAGGGAGGGGAATATCACACACTGGGGACTGTCAGGGGGTGAGGGACTAGAGGAGGGATAGCATTAGGAGAAATACCTAATGTAGATGACAGGTTGATGGGTGCAGTAAACCACCATGGGACAAGTGTAGATACCTACATAACAAACCTGCACATTCTGCACATGTATCCCAGAATTTAAAGCATAATTTAAAAAAAGAAAAACCAACAAACTGAATTACAGATTTCACAGAAACCAGAGGTGTTAGAATGGACAGATTAAAAATTTACATATGTATATTTTTAAATAAGGTATAATATTAGCAATATGAAATGAAAACAAGAAACCATAAAAAGAGTAAAGTATAAATTTAGGTGTGACAAATATAATAGTTAAGATAATGATGGTAACTAGTAGAAAAGATTCAGCTGAGAAATAAGTGAACTAAAAGATCAGCTTGAGGAATTTTCCTTAGCAGAGAATTATTTTTAAAATAGAAAATAGAAAAGTCAAGAATCTAAAAGGCAAAAGCAGTCCTAAAAAGAAAAAAAGAAATAGTTATAAATGGAGAGAAGGAAATATTTGAAGGAATAATGGAGATAATCCCTCCAGAATTAACAAAAGATAAAAGACCTCAAATTGAAAGGACCCACAGAGAGCAAGAAAGAGAGGAGATAAGGAGAAACATACTCCCGGATATAAATTTTGCTGAAATTTAAGAATATCAGAGAAAAGGGAAAATTGTAAATGCTTGCAAAGAGAGAGAGAGCAAATCACCTTCAAATAAAAAAGAATAATGAAATCAGATTTTTCAGCAGCAAGCAAGAATGCAAGAAGATAATAGAGAAGTGTTATAAACATTTTGAAAGTACAGAATTTCGTATCCAGCTAAACCTTCATTCAAATGTGAAGGCATGATTAAAAAAAAACACACCCAAGATGTACAGTCTCATTTCATGCTCAAAGACGCGTGTGTAAAGCATTTTTCAATGGCATATATAAAGTAGAAACAAATTGAAGGAACAATATAAGAGATATGTGAAATAAAGGTGATCAAATATCTTTGTGAAGTTTGGGATTGTCTTAAAAAATAGCTAAGATCAAAGAAAAGAGAAATAGAAAACATATCTACAAAAACAAAGAATTAAAAGTCTAGATGAACTGAACATGATAGAGTTGGGGGAGGCTGATCATTAGAGTTTATTAAAGTCTTTATATGGGAGAAAACAAAGACAACTTTTAAAAAATAAACAAAGGAATAAAAATTACTGAAAAGTGTAACAGATTGAAATAATAAATGAACAGAGTGAAAGTCCTAAATATGAATAACTACTACTACTGTAAATGAATTAACTCACCAAATAAAAAATAAAACTCTCGGCCTGGCGCGGTGGCTCAAGCCTGTAATCCCAGCACTTTGGGAGGCCGAGACGGGCGGATCACGAGGTCAGGAGATCGAGACCATCCTGGCTAACACGGTGAAACCCCGTCTCTACTAAGAAATACAAAAAACTAGCCGGGCGAGGTGGCGGGCGCCTGTAGTCCCAGCTACTCGGGAGGCTGAGGCCGGAGAATGGCGTGAACCCGGGAGGCGGAGCTTGCAGTGAGCTGAGATCCGGCCACTGCACTCCAGCCTGAGTGACAGAGTGAGACTCCGTCTCAAAAAAAAAATAAAATAAAATAAAATAAAATAGAATAAAATAAAATAAAACTCTCATATTACCATTCACTACACACATTCTAAAGCAAAATACATGCAAAGGATGAATGTAAAATGATAGGAAATTATTAATCAGGAAAATAGGACAAAATTAAACTGATATTGATAGAATATTATCAGATAATATGAAGATCACAAACTTTATACCAAAATCAACAAAGAACTATAAAAAAAGTTAATACAGCTATGCCATTTATTACTATAGATGTAAAAATGTTAAAGAAAGTTTTGGTAAATCAAATCCAGTAATACATGTTAAAGGTCATATATCTCATTGAGCTTACTCGGTGGTAGATGAAGATAATATTAGAAAATCCAAAAATAATTCACCATGTAAACTAAATACTGCCAGTAAAATAAGAAAAGAAAAAGGAATTAGAGGCTTAAAGATTGGAGAGGAGGAAATAAAATTGCCATTACTTACAGAAGATAGAAATTTTTTCTTAGAAAACTCAAAATAATCCACCAGTAAAGTATTAAAAGTAACAGTCGTTAAGCAAGGTGACTGGATATAAGATTAATTTGTATTAGTCAATTGTATTTGCGATTGCATCCTTCCTATATTAGCAATAAACAACCAGAAAACGTCATTTTGAAATAAGGCATCTTTTGCAGAAATATACAAAAATATCCAACTAAATCTTCAATCAAATGTGAAGACGTGATAAAAAATATGCTCAGATATATAGTCTTACTCCTCAAGTGTTGTATTCCCTCCTACACTGTGGTGCTTCTTGAGGTGAAACAATGTCTGAGCTGTTTGCCAAGACCCATTCACTCCAACTTCTGTACCTAAAGCACCTCATGCTGCTGACATCTCAGCTTAGCTCTTTGGTTTCTTAGTTGTTGTTTTTCTGTATCTCTGATGGGTTCATCTGTGCATATGTATATTAGGAGTCAGCCAGTGACTCATAGGAAAGTTTCCAGCCAATTTTTGGGTCTTTTGCTGTGCTTCTCTTCTCTTCAGGACTTTGCCCTTCAAATCTCAGCTGCCTTGGCAACACCAAATGCCGGCCTCTGGTCCTCAGCCCAGTAAGAACACTTCCTTCTTCTTGGGCTCCAGTCCCCTCCACCATGGTTTCGAATGTGTAAGCGAGGAAAAAGCTGCATGGAGATCACCGTGTGTGCCTCCCTTATCCAATGATAGCAACACCTTCACTCTTGCCTGATTTGGTTTCTCCTCATGCTTTCAAAGACTTTGACCAATTTTAATAATTGTTTTTGGTGAGAGGGTTAGTCATAGCTGGAACTAGAAGTGCTGTAAAACCACTAAGAAAAAACAGCTTAATATTATTATGTAAAATTGAGCATTTATGGACTCCCTGACCTTGGAATTTTATTTCTATGACTATGCTTAAAAGAAACATTTGTGTATGTATACTAGAAAATATAAATAAGAATGTTCATAGCAGTACTATGCGTATTAATTAACCTAACAAAAATCCCATCAACAAGAGAGGTGACACATAAGTTATGGTATATTCACACAGAGGAGTACAACAGCAGTAAAAATTAAATGAACTACAACAACAAGCAACATTATGGATGAGTCTTCATAATATAATTTTAGTTAGAAAGTGAAAATCACAAAATTAATTGTGCATGATGCTCTTTTCAGAAATGTTAAGAACAACATTAATAAAATATACTTTTAAAAGAATACACATAGATGGGATAAAACTATGCAAAAATTAAAGTAAGGGAATAATGAGTACAAGATTCATGATTGTGGGTACTTTGGTGGGAGTGATGGGGGTGGAATAGGAGAAAACCACATGGGAAGATGTGGTCAAGTTACTGTCAAAGTCTTAGTTTTCACACTGAACGGCGGTTGAATGCTTATTGCATTAAAATAACTAAGTAAATAAATAAAACAGGGCCATACATGAACCAAGGATTATAATTAATCCAGTTTTAAGTCCCTGAGATCTTTTTTTTAAAAAAAAAAAAAGTATTTCAAATTGGAAACTTCAGGCATTGAGGCCTAGAGAGGGAGAT
Source organism: Papio anubis (assembly GCF_008728515.1). Classification (NCBI taxonomy): domain Eukaryota; kingdom Metazoa; phylum Chordata; class Mammalia; order Primates; family Cercopithecidae; genus Papio; species Papio anubis. Next base: position 183,953,738 of record NC_044977.1, read on the forward strand.
TTATCTGGGCATTAGAGCTGAGTCATGCTATTTTAGTGGTCATTTGCCCTATTAATTCTAGAGGCCCACCTAGTTCCTTATGGGTACCAAACCTGTTTTAAAGATTATGGGCAAAGACACTACATTTCCCTACTCAGACTCCTTGACCTTAACCAGAGGCAGGCATTTGCTTCTCTACACCAGTATGATCCCAACCATTCTCCTTCCCTCAAGGCTCACTCTCCTGTACAAATTCTCCTCCATTCTGTCTCCAAAGTATTATTGCTAAAATGCATAGCAGGCCAGATTCCTTTCCCCACATCATTAACTCTAGAATCAAGTCTTTAGCTGGGCATTGTAGGACGTCTGTGATCCATCTCCAGCAAATATGACTAGCTCTGCCTTGCTCACTGGTCCCTGAATGCATTCTACACTTTCACATTGCCATGCCTTTGCTTATGCTGTTCAGTCTATCTCAAATGCCCTTATCTTTACCTATTGACATTTTACTCATTTTCAAGTCTCAGTTCACCTACTGCCTATTTCCACAAAGACCTGAGAAGAGACAACAGGGAAAAGGGAGGTGGCTGTTCAAATGCTCATTAATAAATGTAGCTTCAACATAAACAAAATTTAGACACATGGAAGCCAGTGACAAAGCCTGAAAATCACATCTGAATTGCAAACTCAGGCCTGGTTCCAATGACTCCCCTACCTGCCCCATATGTCAGTGAGACCAACCTAGATGGACTTGAAACTGATCTCTTTTTCAACCTTCTAGAGGTGGTTTCCAGGCAGCAAGAAGTGTAAAGAGAGACTGGGCTTGGGAGTTAGACCAACCTTGGTCAAATACTAAATACACTTTTTGAAATGTATCATACCTATGGAAATTTAAATATGAACACTCTGAAGAATGAGATAACAATTTAAATAGCGCACAGGATTCTGCCCATCATTTCATTAAGTTAGTAGATGTACCCCGGGGAGCATAGGATGATGCACAAGAACCTGTTGCTTATGCAGAACCACAAGCACTATACCAATGAATTAAAGGATTTCCAAGGTAATTTTGAGTATAAACAATGTTTACCTTACTCATTGACTTTGAAATCCTAACACCTGGGTGAAATGCTACTCTACTGTAATAGTTACATGACCTCAAGAAAGTCTTCCAACATCTCTCAGCCTCGATTTCTCCATTCTTATTTATTTATTTATTTATTTATTTATTTATTTTTGAGATGGATTCTCACTCTGTTGTCCAGGCTGCAGCACAGTGGCACGATCTTGGCTCACTGCAACCTCCGCCTCCTGGGCTCAGGCAATTCTCCTGCCTCAGCCTCCCGAGTAGCTGGGACTATAGCACCTGCCACCACACCCAGGTAATTTTTTTTGTATTTTTAATAGAGACAGGGTTTCACTGTGTTAGCTGGGATGGTCTCGATCTCCTGACCTCGTGATCCGCCCGCCTCGGCCTTCCATTTAAAGTGTGACAGACTGTATTTTCCAAAGATGGCCACAACATCTCCTCTGCTCCATAAGCTCTCTTCCCATCAAAGCGTGAGACCTATGTCCTTTGCCTAGAATATGAGTGAGCCTGTGATTTGCATATAACCAATATAATACAACAAAAGGAATGAGATATGACCTCAGAGATAGATTGCAAAAGGTGACTCAACTTCCTTCTTTTTTGGGGGCTGAGGAACATTTGCTTCTGGAGGGCTGAGACTCTATGTAAACAATGTGATCATCCTGGGGCCACTATGCTATTAAGAAGTCCAGGCAACAGGGAGAGACCACGTGTAGGTGCTTCAGTCCAAGTAGACAGATAGCACAAACTGCCAGACATGACTAAAGATGCTTCCAGGCAACTCCAGTCCATAGTTGTTGAACCCCCAACCTTTGCATCTTCCAGCTAAGGCCCTAGTCATCATGAAGCAGAGACAAGGTGTCCTTTTTGTGATCTTTTTGAATATCTGACCCTCTGAGTCCATGCCTGTAATGAAATTGTTGTTTTATGCCACTAAGTCTCAGCATAGTTTTTATTTGTTTGTTTGTTTGTTTATTGAGACAGAGTCTCACTCTGTCACCCAGGCTAGAGTGCAGTGGTGTGATCTCAGCTCACTGCAAACTCTGCTGCCCGGGTTCAAGCAATTCTCCTGCCTCAGCCTCCCAAGTAGCTGGGATTACAGGTGCCTGCCACAACACCCAACTAATTTTTTTTTTTTGCATATTTAGTAGAGACGGGGTTTTGCCATGTTGGCCCAGCTGGTCTTGAACTCCTGACCTCAGGTGATCCACCCGCCTTGGCCTCCCAAAGTGCTGGGATTATAGATGTGAGCCACCAAGCCTGGCCTCAACATAGTTTTTAAAGTGGCAGTAGGAACTGAATCAAGGGTCTTTTGAGGACTGAAGAAAATAATGTACTTTGTGTACCTGGCACAATGTTTGTGCTCAAAAAATGGTGACTGATACCAGCATTGTGTCTGACGCCTGGCCTGGCAGCGTTGGGTCAGCCTTGGGTCAGCTGCTTTATTTCTCCAGGCCTAAGGTTTCTCTGTAGGAGTACCTGCCTGAGCAACTCAAAGGTTTGTTGTGAGGCTCAAATAAGATGATAAATATGGAAGTGCTTTGGAAACCGTAATGCTCTGTATATATTAAAAGAGGTTATTATATTTATATTATATGAATCCACTATGGGCTCAGATAGGAGAACACTCTAGTAATCCTTTAGTGGCTGTTAGTGTCTGAAATCCTGAGACTGAAGAACTTTGACCTGAGGCTCCACATTTGTTCTCTTTTAGAGATAATTAATTTCAACCATTCATCAAATAAGCCTATATATGTAAAGCACTCACTGCAAGGAGAAAACTGTTAAATGCTGTGTGTTTTCGGAAAGAAAAAATTAGCGGGCTTAGCCTCGTCCTCCAAAAATATCCCATTATAGTTAAGAAGACAAGAAATGGATGTCATCCTGGTAGGATGGAGGCTTTCTGCAGGAGTGTGTTTCAGGAGCTGCTTCAAAGGAGAAAGGGAGGAGAAAGATAGCTAATGTGGTTTGAAAAACTTCAGTGTGCCAAGCACCATGCCAAACTCTTTACATATAATTGTCTCCTTCAGTCTTCACAATGACATTGTGAGATGGCTTATGTGTTAACTGCCTTTGCAAATGATAAAACAGATGGTTGGAAAAATTGTCTTACAGCAGTATTAAGTTAGCACTGAAATCCCGGTCTGGAGACACTCTACCATCCTGCTACCACTGAATATATTTTTCTGCCCCAAATAATTATTTCTCCACCTAGACTACCAAAAAAAAAAAATCTGTTCAAATATTTGCCTGTTAGATAACAACATTCCTGTTCAATGAGTTTTCTTCTGAAATTTCATGTTAAAATAATTAATAATACCGTATTTGCACAGAGCTTCAGTGTTTTAAAAGTATAGTATGTCCACATCTTTTCCTTCCTTGGTTGTCCAACAGTCCTATGGGCAAGGCACCATGTTATACGCAAGGTCTCACAGATAATAAGTGGGCAAAGGATTGTGCTTTAGTTTGCTGCTACATTGTAAAAGGAATAGTGCTTCCTTAATGGTATGCATTTTGTCTCTTATTGACAATCACATGACTTTATAAAGGCTTGTCATGATGTTTAGGATGTCTTAGTCATCATGATGGCCTCCTCTCATCATTCCCTGTATCTCATGACAAAATATACACTTACATTGTGAACAATGATGGATACAAATTCATTTTCAAAATATCTTCTGGACAAGTTATTTTGTCCTTTGTTGACTTCCTGTCAGCTCAGGTTAGATGGCAACTGCTTTTTCCTTGTCACGTGGCTGGCAGAGACTTTTTACCAGGAGTAGAAAGGGTTAGCTCTGCCATTTCCTTGTTGTCTGGTTGTGTTTGCAACATGAGTATTATCTTCAATCTACTGCTTACAGAGGTTTTCTAAGGCAGAAATCATTTTAACTCACTGAAGTCCATTTTGAAAGGTTAGGTTAGTGGAAACTGGATAACATAATCCATAGATCCACTTGATGGGGCTCTTGTAAACTGATGAATGTGACGATACACCGAGAGTTCAAGAAAAAATAAATGTAGATTGCCACATGGTTCAACCCCCATTCTCAGGTGGGAGGTATTTCTCAGGTATGTCAGAAAGCATGCAATTTTCAAATGCACATACAAACAACAATATAGGCGTAGTGTCCATGCCCTTATTAAACGTTCATTCAGTTGTCTTTCTTTTTTAAATTTAAAATATAAACAGTTCTTGGAGGTTACGTGATTCTACACATGTGAAAAAGTTGCATAGAACCACACACACACACACACACACACACAAATAAGTGCATATAAATATGGGAAATGCAAACAAACTCCGGCTTGTACTGATGTCAATTTCCTTGTTTGAACAAGACTGCAGTTAGGCAAGATGCTACCACAGAGGAAAAGTAAGCGAAGGGTACAGTGAGACCTCCCTTCATTTCCTTTTTGCAGCTTCTTGTGAATCTATAATCATTTCAAAAATTACATAAATAGAAGTTGTAACATCCTGGCATCCCAGTAGATTTGCTGCACCTCCAGGAGACTGCTCCCTGATGGAGCCATGGCCCTGGTTCACTGTGAGACCTGGGGGAGGCATTTCCATTCTTCAGGCTAATTTCCCTCATCTGTAAAATGCACAGTTTGGCCCAAAGCTCCACTCAGCTCTAAAATTCTAGGATTGTATATGCACAGTTTGGGATAGGGAGGTGTAAATCTCACTCAGATTATGAGCCAGCTCTAGGTGGTAAAGGGAAACGTGCTCAGCTGTTTGATATAAAGTCTGCGTGCCTGGAAAATGAACTTGGAGCCATTTACCTCTTGCCATAGGTTCCTTCAAAGGGTTTTCTGACTAAGGAAACACAGAAAGTTTGAAAATATTTTCTTCAAATACCTTGAATACAGCATCACGCAAACTGAATAAAAGGAAAAGGTAACGTTACTTGCTGAAAATAATGGCCTCTCTACTGAACCTTCAGAGTTGATTTAGAGCACGTGGAAGCTATTCTCTGCTTCCCTGACCCGTTCAGGCTGCCCAAAATGCTAGGTGCAGAGGAAAACACCCTTTTTGGCAGCCAAGTTGGAAGAGATATAAGTGGATTTGTAGTAAGAGTCTGAGCCTGCAGGAATTTGTGTCACCCTGACACCGAAGAGGGAAAGTTGATTGTTCTCCAATGCATAGCAATTAAAAGCTCATCTCTGGAGAAACCCAGGAGGAGGGGGTTACATATATGTATATTTTCACATCTGCAGACAATTTTTTAACCCTGGTGACTGCTTGATTGGGATAATATATTTACCTTGGATATGGAAACTGGAAGAACAATTCTTGCATGACTTTCACAGTAGCCTATGCCTTCAGATGTTTTCAGCTATGTATCTTCTTTTGATCTTCTCTATTTTCTTGGATTTATCCTACAAAAATAACCACATGTTAATGAAAAGATAAATATGTAAGTTCACTTACTGCAGCAGTGTTTGAACTTTAAAAGTCTGGAAACAATTTAAATGTCCAACAGTAGAGGACTAGTGAAATTATGCCAGTGGTTTTTCAACTTGACTAATGAATCAATAAAATAAGAAGAAATGACATAAGATGGACATCTTTAATTTTGTGTAATAAACATTTTAAAATACTAGTAAATAAAAATACTATTTGTCTCATCAAATAAAGGATATTTTGACATCAAAAGTAAAGGGGAATCCCATCAGAATAAAAGGCCTCACCAGAGAAAAGATCATTGGCAAACCATGCCAACATATGAGAGTAGAGGAAGAGGGTCTTTAATGCAAAAAATGAAATCTGAATAGAGTGTATAGATTAACATTAATATTGTATCAATGTTAACTTCATGACTTTGCTAATTATACTGTGGTTATGTTAAAAGAATATCCTTGCTTTTAGGAAATACACCCTGAAATATTTAGGAGTAAAAGGATATTATGTCTACAGCATACTCACAGACAGTTCAGAGGAAAAAAAAAAAAAACCTTCTATATATTTGTAGAAAAAGAACGATACAGCAAGTGTGGTAAAAATGTTAACATTAGAGGAATATGGGAGAAGAGTATACGGAATTCATTGTACTATTTTTGCAACTCTTCTGAAAGTTTAAAATTATTTCATTATACAAAGCTAAAAATGTATATATTAAATTTTTATTTAAAATGCAGAAACATACACTAATAAGTGTGGTGGAATGTTATAATGGTGGTGTTTTTCTTGGTATGAATTTGTTGTGCAACACCATGTTGTGTGCCCCATCCAACTAGTTCTGGCTCTTTTTTAAATCCACAAACTCACTTCCATAGACATATGTTAAAGAAATGGAAGTAACATGTCTGACTATATCACTTGATATGTAGATACTCGGCACTAAAAGTCAAGCAAGGAAGAGCTGCCCCTCATGACCGCTGACTGCTCTGCCTTTTCATGCAAGAACTTGGAGTAGGGATGGCTGTGGCAAGCCTGCTGTCTGCCTCACGGTAGCAGGAGGCTTGCAGCTCAGAGCCCAGTCATGCAGAGGGCCAAATCCCCATCTCCCAACACAGAGCAGGAATTTACCCCAGACAGGGACCACCTGCTATTTGATAGCTCATGAAATAGAGCACACACGTACAATGGAACACTATTGTATTTACTTCTGGCATGTGGTCTTGGAAGTTACTTATGACAATACCTCTTTGCCCTCGCCTATGCTGCATGGCATATCCAGATTAATCTCTCTAAAACATTTTCTGGCCCTTACTTAGAAAATTTTTTTTAAAAAAAGGCTCCTAAGTCTAACGTCTAACTTCTTGCAGAATCTGGACCCACTTCTTTTCCCAAATTATTTGTCTCCTATTCCCTGATTGAAGCTCCATTCCAAACATGGTATGCTAGCATACCTGAACAGAGCATACATGTTTTACCTCCAGAAGATTGCTTGTGCTATGTCCTGTGCCTGGCATGCTCTTCTTGCTATTTTTTTCCAAATAGCCAATTCTTACCATTTTTCATCTTCAGGGCAGTATATTTAGGATACAGATTAGAACCCAAAAGAGACTAGATTCATATTGAAAAACCCATGGTTTGTGGATTTCTCTGCATTTTCATGGATAATTTACAGACTCCAAAGAATGAAGAACAATTGATGGAATTTTAAGCAGTCTGATTGGAATATAGATATATATAGGGGTAGAAACCATCATTCCATAGCATCATGCCTGGTAAATTTTATTAACATAAAGGCCACCCCACCCTTCTCTAATCCTACTTGTTGTCAACAATATCATTGGAATGGAATTTTAAAAATCAGCTCTTTCTACAAGATAATCCAAATTGCCCAATACAGAATTTTGAGACAGGTAAATTTAGTGCTCAGTTCTCCTCAACTGTTTCCCTTTCATTTCCTTCTTGGTTCATCTGTAATGAAATAACATGTCAAGAGATGTACATTCTGGACACCAACGCAAATAAAGACATTATTTTGTAGGTGGTGAAGAGCCTCTTAGAAAAGGAAAGCAACTGCTCAAAGCCTCATGGTAATAGTGTTTGGTCTGTAAAAGCTCCTGAAGGATTATATTTATTTTGCTCAATAAATATTGAATGAATAAATAGAGGCTGAACTGGATCTAGAATAAGTTTCTTTTCCCCTCACCCTTGGTCCTATTCTCTTGCCAACAGACTGCCCTCTCTTTGGCCTTGTATTAGTGTGTATGCATCTGTGTCCTCTATTTTACTCTAACTTCTGGGAGAAGGAATCATGTTTTACTCGTTATTGTCTTTCTCCTAATATCTGGTGAATATCTGGCTTTTAGAAGATTTTCAGTAAAGATATATTCAATAAATATGAAAACAAATACCCATAATGTAAAATCAAAAGAAATTGGTCAGCTAGTTTTTCTTGGTATGGTTGGTTCATTTACACAAACTTTGCTCAACTGCATAGTTTTATGAATATTATATCTACACAATGATACTACAGTAGGCTCAAATGTTATTTCTTGCGATGTCTTTCATGATCACCCCAGATGGCGTTAAAAGTTCTCTTTCTCCATTGTGTCATTGTACTTGTAATTATTTGTTGATACAGTTATGTTGGTCCATGGAGGAAAAATAAGTTTTTGAATTTGGAAACTGTCATATTCAACTTTGTATCCCCAGTATCTAATATTGAACTTAACATACAGTGGTACACTAAGGTTGTTTTGCTTTGTTTTGTTTTGTTTTGTTTTGAGACAGTCTCCCTCTGTCACCCAGGCTGGAGTGCAGTGGCACAATCTGGGCTCACGGCAACCTCTGCCTCCTGGGTTCAAGCAATTCTCGTGCCTCGGTGACAGGGATTACAGGTGCACACCACTGCACCCAGCTAATTTTTGTATTTTTGGTAGAGACAGTTTTGCCATGTTGGCCAGGCTAATCTCAAACTCCTGATCTCAGGTGATTCGCCCACCTTGGCCTCCCAAAGTGTTGAGATTACAGGTGTGAGCCACCAAACCCAGCCATGCTAGGGTTTTTTGAATGAATGTGAACTGTTTTGAAATAAAATATAATAGTTTAAGAATATCTCAGAATGTATATGAAGGGGTTTTTCTAAAGAAGAGGATCCTTGAAATAAAACAGTAATTTGATTTTGTTGTTGTGGAAGTGACTGGCCATTTGCTAATTGTCCAAATTGCTTGGTTGTGCTGTCAGTATGAAGTTAGTTTTTTAATGTTGATCTTAACAACATTTGCCTGTTCCTCACCTTTATTTCAGAAGCCCTCATTTTCATTGGCCATTCTTTAAACTAGGAGTTAAGCTACAGATTCCTATTATAAGCTTTTATGATCTTTAACAGAAATGCTTCATGCAACTAAATAATCTACCAACCTTCTCAAACTCACATATTATGCCTTTGGGGTAAAAGAAAGTTAAGAAATCATCAGGAAAAATCAGTCAATGAGATCAGTTGAGATGACTCACAACAATCTCTCCCAATTCAAACTCCTCCCACCACATAGCTGGTGCCATTTTTAGCAGTGGATAATGTCGCCTTAATTCTGCAGATAATATAAATCTTAACTTAGACAAAGTAAAGAAACAGAATTTAGCTGGAAAATGGGAAGAATCAAAGATGTCATGACTGCTATCTTTAAATACCTAGAAGGTCTAATAAGGTGGTGAATCCCCCAGCATTTATGTGAGAGTCCCAAGATCTAAAATTTTTTAAAAAGACAGTGAGTAGACATTAATACATGGTTTGACTCATTATAAGGACCAACTTTCTATCAGACAAAATATTTCACCAACAGAATAGGCTGCCTCAGAAGTTAGTGAGTCACTGTCAGCGACAAGTAGGTAACCAATGCAATCAAAATCAATTAAAAATATTTATTGGGTACTTACTTCAAGTAGGACACTGTTTACAGCACTGAAGATGCAGGGAATGAGTATAGCAGAATTATTGATCTTAAGGGGCCCACAGAGCAACGAAGGAAGACAGACAAATGAGCAGATAACAATATTTTGTGATAAATGTTCCAGGACAAGTGGAGGTAATATACAATGGGAACACAGAGAAAGGAGGAATTAACTGAAGCCTCAAGAAAGGCATCAGAGAGAAGGAGATGTTTGAGCTCAATCTCAAAAGTGATTAGGTTTTGAAGAATATTGAAAGTACTCAAGTTTTGAGGGAGTGGGTTACAAAGAAACTTGGAAGGGATTCTGTTGAGGAATTGGACTAAATTTTCCCTTTCTTTCATATCAAAGATTCTATGTCTATGGGTTGAAGAATGTTTATTTTTAAAATGTCATCCTCTCTTCCCCGGGAACATGGAATGATTAGAACTAGAATGTTTCCTAGTACGTGCCCTTAGAGAAATCTACTCAATGATGGGATTATGGTGTTTGTCATCAGCATAAGGGTTGGCAGTAGGGCTTTTTCTTAATGTGGGGAGGGTCCTCAGAAGGACTTGTTCTGGTATGTAGTTCCTCAGCAACTCTCCCACACTCTTCATTTGCCCAGGAAATCCATTCATGGAGGATGGTACCAGGGCAAATTCCAGCCTGTTGAAATGATCATACATTCAATATTTGTGGTATTCAAGCCTCTGAAGTTTCCTTGTGATACCTCTTGCTCTCCATTCCATAGACAGAGCTTTGGTCACAGAGAAGGTGAATTTCCTCCACATGGGACTTACTACTGGGCTACAATTTATTTGAGCCTCATGTAGCAGACTCTCATGTATAGGATTAACACAAAACCTCCTTGAAAATGCAAACAGTTTTTACCTTTCTTTTTTTTTTTCTTTTTACATCAGCCATAACCTTCCTGGCTGACACTAAGAGGCTGGGTGAAGAAGATTGGAGATTTTCATTTATTTGTTTGTTTTATTTGCCTATGAACTTCTCCAGCTGATTTCCTGCCTCCTGCAGGAACCTCTTGGACACCTAAACAGGCAAGTTAATTTTAGATGTTAGCTTCATGTCTCTCATTAGTAAAATTGGGTTTAAAATAATTAATTCTGGGAATCCTGATGCTACAGTCATTAAACCACCAACATGCAGGATATAAAAAAGGCAGGCACACTGTTGGAGCTGAGATTCTATTCATCTGGTTTTTTTTTTTTTGAACTATGTTCACCACTTTTACTTGAAATAAAACCACTTTTCAACTTATATTCACATAAATTCCTATTAATGAATGTATACAACAATTTTATTCATAATTGACCAAAACTAGAAATAACCCAAATGTCTGTTAATTGGTGAGTGGTTAAACAAACTAGAAAATGAATACAACCAGTTTCTTCTCAACAATAAAAAGCAATGATCTACTGATACACATAACAAAATGGATAAATGTTCAATGCATTATGTTAAGTGCAGGAAACTATACTCAAAAAGTTACCTACTCTATGATGCCATTTTTATGATGTTTCAGGAAAGGAAAAAATACTGGCCTTGAATATAGATCATTGGTTGCCAGGACCTGGGGGCGAGAAGAAGCATTGATCACAGAAGGGTAAGAAGCAATATTTTGGGGTAATGCAACTGTTCTAGATCTTGATTATGGTTACATGACTATACGTATTTGTCAAAAATCAGAAAATTCAATGCTAAAAACGGATGAAATCTATTGTATGTAAATTACACTTCAATAAACTTGATTTAAAACAACAACAATAAAAACAAAGGAAGAACCACTTCCTCCCTTTAACCAGGACTTCAGGATATAAAGTTTCCCATTTTTCTTTTCTCCACACATGTTCACCTGCTTTTGACCCATCCAACTTCCCAGTGTTATCCTCCATTTTCTATGCTGTGCTTTAGGCTCTATGTTCGTTGTGCACGGGTCTTGTCTACTATGCTTGCCCTCTGCTTAATGTCTTCTTCTCATTTCTCAGCAATCTTCAAGTGTCTAAATCCTACCCGTTTTTAAAAGGCACATCCAAATGCTACTTTCTGCCTGATGAGAAGCCTTCTCTACTTATGCTGGCTGAGAGAGGCTCAGTCCCAATGCATACCCTTTTCACTGCTGTGTTTTCATCTTATCTCCTGCACAAAGTAACAAACATCAGAATTCTTTTTAAAAAGTATTTATTATTTTACTTAAAATAATAAACACACTACATGCTAAAATAAATAACATATTTTTTGAAAAGTAACTATTTTTCTAAACCAAAACAGATACAGTGAGAAGAGTGATGCTGTTTTATATTTTTGCAGTTATCTCTTCAATGTCTGGCTTGAGGACAGCTGGATTCTCCTAGCTGCTGCTACATTCAGACTGTCGCAAAATCACGTCATGCAGCCTTTGGAAAACTCCACTGTACATTTATGATAAAATGAGTTTGAAAGAGGCAAATGATGTGTCAGTGCTATCATGAAATTAGTTAACCTTCTGATAGGAGTCCAGAGATTTAGAGAGATTCCAAGACAAAACTTTGAGAACTGCTACTGAAGACCATCTTCTTTTCTTAATTAATCAACTTTATTTTTCAGAGCAGTTTTAGGTTCAGAGCAAATTTGGGCAAAATATAGAGAGCTCCCATATACTGCCTGTTCTCCCCACTCCCTCAACACACATACCCACACAACCTCCCCAGTTATCAACATCCTGCACCAAAGTGGTACGTTTATTAGAATCAATAGACCTACATTGGCACATCATTATTATGCAAACTTCACAGTTTGCATTAGATTTCACTCTTGGTGTTGTACATTTTATTCCATGGATTTTGACAAAGATGCAATGACATGTATCCACCATCATCGTGTCAGACAGAATGGTTTCATCGTCCTAAAAATCCTTCGTACTCTGTCTATTTATTTCTTCCTTCCCTTTCACTCCTGGAAATCACTGCTCCTTTTACTATCCCCATGGTTTTCCCTTTTCCAGAAAGTCGTGTAACTGGAATCAAACAGTAGGTAGCCTTTTCAGATTGGCTTCTTTCTCTTTGTAATGTGCTTTTAAGTTTCTACCATGTCTTTGCATGGCTTGAGAGCTCTTTTTTTTTTCTTTTTTTCTTTTTTCTCTTTTTTTTTTTTTTTTTTTTGAGTCGGAGTCTCACTCTGTCACCCAGGGTGGAGTTCAGTGGCACGATCTTGGCTCACTGCAACCTCCACCTCCTGAATTCAAGCGATTCTCCTGCCTCAGCCTCCCGAGTAACTGGGACTACAGTCTTGTGCCACCACACCCAGCTAATTGTTTATATTTTTAATAGACATGGGGTTTCACTGTGTTAACCAGGATGGTCTTGATCTCCTGACCTCTTGATCCACCCACCTCAGCCTCCCAAAGTGCTGGGATTACAGGCGTGAGCCACCGCACCCGGCCAGCTCATTTCTTTTTAGCACCAAAGAATAGTCCATTATTTTTATGCACTGTATTTTTTTTTGTCCATTCATCTACTGGTTTTTCCAGGTTTTGGCTGTTGTGAATAAAGCTCCTATAAACATTGATCTGCAGGTTTTTGTGTGGACATAAATTTTCGATTCACTTTGGTAAATACCAAGTGCACTATCGTTAGATTATGTGACAAAAGTATGTTTTGTTTCATAAGAAACTACTAAACTGTCTCCTCAAGTGGCTGTATCGTTTTTGCATTCCCATCAGCAATAAATGAAAGTTCCCGCTGCCCCAAGTTTTAGACTTTGGCCATTCTAACAGGCATGTCGTGGGTATCTCATTGTAAGTTTAATTAGCAATTACCTCATTGCACATGATGTTGTAAATCTTTTCGTAGGCTTACTTGTCCGTATATCTTCTTTGATGAGGTGTCTGTTTAGGTCTTTTGCCTGTTTTTTAATAAGGTTGTTCATTTTCTTATTGTTGAATTTTAAGACTTCTCTTTATGTTTTAGATTACAGTCTTTTTTTGAGATGTGTCTTATGCAAATATTTTCTCTCAGTCTGCGGCTTGTCTCATTCTCTTGACATTGTCTTTTGCAGAACATAAGTTTTTAATTGTAATGAAGTCCACTTTATCAATTATTTCTTTCAAGGACCATGCTTTTGTGGTTATATCTGAAAAGTCATCATTACACCCAAGATCATTTAGGTTTTCTCCTGTGTTATCTTTAAAGAGCTTTATAGCTTTGCATTTTCCATTTAGATCTATGATCCATTTTGTGGATCATAATTTTTGTGATGGGTATAAAGTTTGTATCTAGATTCTTTTTGTATGTGGATGCCCAGCTATTCCAACACCATTTGTTGAAAAGACTATCTTTGCACTACTATGTTTCCTTTGCTCCTTTGACATAGATAAGTTAACTATATTTGCGTGGGTCTATTTCTGGCCTCCTTATTCTGTTCCATTGATCTATTTGTCTATTCTTTTGCCAATATCACACTGCCCTGATAAGTGTAGCTTTTTTTTTTTTTTTTTTTTTTTTTTTTTTTGAGACAGAGTCTCGCTCTGCCGCCCAGGCTGGAGTGCAGTGGCGTGATCTTGGCTCACTGCAAGCTCCGCCTCCCGGGTTCATGCCATTCTCCTGCCTCAGCCTCCCGAGTAGCTGGGACTACAGGCGCCCGCCACCTCGCTTTATAGTAAGTCTTGAAGTCTGGTAGTGTCTGTCTTCTGACTTTGTTTTTCCCCTTCAATATTGAGTTGGTTATACTGGGCCTTTCACCTCTTTATGTAAACTTTAAGATCAGTTTGCTGATATTCTTGCTGATATTTTTATAGGGATCAAGTTGGAAAGAATTGAAATCTTAACGCTGTTGTTTTCCTATCCATGAATACAGAATACCTCTTCATTAATGTGTTCTTTGATATCTTTCAACAGAGTTTTGCAGTTTTCCTCTTGCACATACTTGTTAGATTTATACCTAAGTACATCACTTTTGGATTGCTAATGTAAATGATAATGTGTTTTTAATTTCAAATTCCACTTGTTCATTTCCTGTGTTGAGGAAAGCAATTAACTTTTGTGTATTAACTGTGTCTCCTGCAGCAGTGCTAAAATTACTTATTAGTTCTAGGAGGGTATTCTTTGTCATTTTTTAAGGATTTTCTGTGTAGATAATTATGTCGTTTGTTTCTGTGTGAAAAGACAGTTGTATTTCTTCCTTCCAAATTTGTATCCCATTTGTTTCCTTTTCTTGTCTTATTGCATTAGCAAGGACTTCCAGTATGATGTTGACAAGCAGTGATGAAAAGGCACATCCTTGCCTTGTTCCCGTTTTTAGTAGGAAAGCTTTGAGTTTCTCACTGTTAAGTATGATTTTAACTGTAGGTATTTTTGTAGATGCTCTTTATCAAGTGAGGAAGTTTCCCTGGATGCCTATTTTGCTGAGAGTTTTTATCATGGATGAGTGTTGGGCTTTGTCAAAGGCTTTTTCTGCATCTGGTCATATAATCATGTGATTTTTTTTCTTTAGCCTCTTGATGTGATGAATTACATCAATTGATTTTTTTTTTTTAAGATGGAGTTTCGCTCTTGTTGCCCAGACTGGAGTGCAATGGTGTGATCTCGGCTCACCGCAACCTCCACCTCCCAGGTCCAAGTGATTCTCCTGCCTCAGCCTCCTGAGTAGCTGGTATTATAGGCATGAGCCACCACACCTGGCTAATTATGTATTTTTAGTAGAGACAGAGTTTCTCCATATTGCTCAGGCTGTCTCCAACTCCCAACCTCAGGTGATCCACCTGCTTCGGCCTCCCGAAGTGCTGGGATTACAGGCATGAGCCACCGCACCCCGGCCTCCATTAATTGACTTTTAAATGTTTAACCTGCGTTACATACCTGGGATAAATCCCATTTGGTCTTCGTTTATAATTTTTTAATATATTGTTGGATTCAATTTGCTATTATTTTGTTGATAATTTTTTCATCTATGTTCATGAGAGATATTGGTCTGTAGTTTACTTCTTTACATGTAATGTCTTTTTCTGGTTTTGGTATTAGGATAATTCTAGCCTCATAGAAAGAGTTAGGAAGTATTCAATTTCCTTTTATCTTCTGGAAGAGATTATGGAAAATTGGTATAATTTCTTTTTTAGAAAAATCACCAGTGAATCCACCTGGGACTTAAAACAAATTTCTGAGATAATTGTAGATTCATATACAGGTATAAGAAATAATATGGAAAGATTCCATGTACCCTTTATTCAGTTTTTCTCCATGGTAACATCTTACGTACTGGTTCAATATCACAACTGAGCTATTGACATAGATATAATCTATGTATCTTATTCAGATTTCCTTTGTTTTACTTGTACCCATTTGTACATAGATATATGTATTTCTATACAATTTTCTCATGTCAATAGAAATATGGGTTTCTTATCCAACCACTATACTCTGGATACAAGAAAGTCCAGATTCCCCCTCAGTCTTTTTGTTTGTTTGTTTTCCTTTCGGCAGCAGTCTGGTTACTGCATTGCTAAGTGACAGAACCTCAGTAAATATTTATCAACACATATTCTTAGGGGATTTCATTTGTTGCAACCCAGAGATAGTTCCTAAGACTCTCTTTGTTTTGCTGTCCCTAGAACTGGCCCCACAGGCCATTGCAAAGCACTGGAGTTGATGGGCTTTTTTCTGCATCAGAGCTGCTGAATTCAGCATCTTGTACATGTTATGTATATGTCACATTTTAACTGTTGGGAGCCGGTGAACATGACACAACTCCCTTCCCCAGGTGAGAGATGTCCTATCTGCAGTTATAGGGCTGAGGGATGGTACTTCACATCTACAGGATAAGTATTATATTCAACCTGATTTCAGAGTCTAAGATATGGCTGTGTCTATACTGTGCCTTGATGGTTTAGGAGGAAAAGTGCCATGCAATATAACTGATTTATTCATTAAACAAGTTTTGAGAGATGGTTATGTGCCATCCTTAGTAGGGAAATAAAGATGAATTGAACAAAGATTTTGACATAAAAGTACTTGTGTACTAGCCAAAGAGATATGACATATACTTATAATTAGTCCTCTTTCTCACCACTTCTCTTCACAGTCTTGTGCCCTAGCCAGGCAAATGGCCCATTCACTAGTGGCTAAACCTCACATAATTTCCCTGTCTCTGTTTTGATTCATAGTATCTCCTCTGATTGGCCTCCTTTTACCTCTCATTGTCGTTTATTTCCCAAAACCAATCTCAAATTCAAATTCCTCCATAAAGACCTTCCTGATATCCCCAAACAGGAGGTGTTTCTTCTCCCCTCTAACATCCTTTCTATTGGTTCTAAAATGTCATATTTTGTATTTGGGTTATTTATGCCTTTGCCTGAGCTTCCCTAAGAAGATATGAGCTTTGAAGGCAGGATCTATGTCTGTGAAGCTGTGAATCCTATCATGTCACCCCAGTATAATCAAATGCAATAATATTCTGATACTGTATAATTAATTCCCTTAACAAACATCTCCCCATCTACCTCTCCACATATGAAAATTAAGATGTAATTATGTTTTGAACTTTTGTTATGGACCTTGGAAAATATGAACCCAAAGTACAGAACATTATATATATCTTTTAAACTTTTATTTTAGGTTCAGAGGTACCTGTGCAGGTTTGTTATATAGGTAAATTTGTGTCATAAGGGTTTGTTGTACAGATTATTTTGTCACTCAGGCACTAAGCCCAGCATTCACTAGTCATTTTTTCGGCTCCTCTCCCTCCTCCTACCCTTCACCCTCAGGTAGGCCCAAGTGTACGTTATATTCTTAGGTCTCCTTTCTAATATTTGTTTTATGATCCTCAGGCCTGCAAGCATTCCCAGATTTCCTGGGGCAAAGATTATCCTCCTAGTTTCTAAACAAAATTCCCTAAGGAATGGAGAGATTTGGGAATATTCTGCTACGGAATGTCAGAGCTGGAAGATACCTTACGGATCATCTAGTTCAACCAATTTGTTTTACATATGAAGAGACCGCCTTGGAAGCTTGTCTGAGGTCACAAGGCCATTCAAGGGGCAAGTGAGACTAGAACACAGGTCTTCTAGTGGTCCCTCTAATGTCTCTCTCTACAAACATAAGGCCATGCTGCCCCTGACCTTGCTCAGCATCTGTCTGAAGGTTCTGCCTGAAATGAGCCTGGATGAGCGCAAACATCACAAAGACCCACCCGAAGCTTTGCTGAGACCATTTGGATGACCTTCCATGACATTGAAGAACTCTGTAATGAGGGAAGTAGCTGGACATTATATGTCCCCAAGAGTCCCAAAAGAAACATATGGTGACTGACACAAGACCATGTCCAAAGACGGCAGCCAGAGCTGATAGAGGGTGATGTCTTTAGAACAGCAGACTCCTGGAGCCCGGGAGAACCCTGGAGAGCATCTAAAATAGAAAGCAGCACTTCAGTATGCAAGAGAGGTCTTGTCTTCTCGAAGTGACCCTGCTATTTACAGCCATGTAACACTGGGCAAGACACTCCCCGTCTCCAGTACTCAGTTACCAAGCATATCAAATAAACAGGTTGGGTTAGATAATACCCTGGTATTATCTAATACTTTCGGGTATCTGGTACTATCTGATAGTTTTTTGTTCTGCAAAAGACTACATGTCCTACTTTGACAGACAGAGAAATGAAGGCTTAAAGAGGTCTGATACTTTGCCTTCGGTTATAAAGTGAGTTGGTGGCACAGTGGTGACCAGAGGCCTGGCCGGCATTTTATCCATTGCCCTGCATGGCCAGAATCATCTCATCCCCTGCCCTGTGGCCTTGTAGTAAATTGTGCAATTGCTCTCATAGGGCTGTTGCAATTGACCTCTTCTCTATCTCTTGGGACTGCTGGCAGCATTCAGAGAGCTACCGGAGAGGGCTCTGAGCTGTCTCTGTCCTGGAAGTGGAGCATGGGTCAGGCAGTTCTTTCTTCTCTCTCCCTGTTGAAATGAAACCAAAACAAAACTTCTTAATTTGGAGGCAGAGGGGCCAGAGGGGAGATGCCCCTCAGCCTCTGCAAAGTCCAGCATCTCTTTCCCTTCTTTAGGAGATAGAGGAGTCTCCTGCCTGAGTCTCTGCAGAATGAAGCCAGATGACGAGTTAGAACCTGAGCAAAGTAGCATGACCCAGGAAAAGAAATACCTGGAAAGGTGCAGAAAGACTTCAATCAGCATGGCTCACAGACTTTCTTTCTGTGTGACCTTCAGTCACTTCGGATCCCATCCATAAACAGGGAAGAGGTGAACAGAAAAAAAAAAAAAAAATGGAATGATGTTATTTCAACCTAATATTACTTTTAAGACCTACAACTTCTCTTGGGGCCAGATATGGAAAGCATTTTCCTCATCTACTTCCTTTTCAATACAGTAGAAAAACTGTTTTTAAAGAAAGGCAATTAAAATAAACTGGCCCTGAATGATGTTTCTAATTGTTACAGAAAATCTGATGGTTTTCTTACCTTGAAGTCATGTGTAACCTAGGTCTTCTAATTCTCTCTGAAGGGGAAGCCACATGGCTTCCTAGATCATTAAGAAAGGATAACCCTATTGATAAGCCTCTGTTTATGACATGACTTGCCCAGGGTCACACAGAAAGGCAACAGTAAAGACAAAAATTACATACAGATTTCCTGTCTCACAGTTTCCCTTCCCTGTTGTTGAAGGAACATGATGAGGGCAAGAAAGGAAGGGGTCTCCAGAGAGATGTAATGGCTATTTCTAAGCCATTTTTAAAATAAGCTTCAGATGATCAAAAGTTCGAGGTCAGAGGATAATTTAGGCCATCAAAAGTTGGCCAGATTGGAGTTAGGTCTTCTAGAGAATTCTGTCCTTTGGCAGTCAAAGACAGTGATGGACGCCAAGCCAGGCCTGTGATGTGGGCACAGGTCCAGGCTCTAGCCCCCTCTGGAGTCGGGCTCGGATCTGCACAAGGAGCTCTGCAGCAAGCAGGGCCTGTGCTTGAACATACGCTTTTAATCAGAGTCGCTGGAACCTGGATGGGGCCTCAGACATAATTTAAGTCAGTCCTCTCACTTCACAGAAGTAGAAATTGAAGGCCAGATTGAAGGGTGGGCTATGGAATGCTTGCACAAGGTCACCTGTCAATTTAGGGAACAGCATGCTAAGGGGAAAAGTGATAGCTTTGGTGTCGTCATCGGGTTCCAAATCCCCGCTCTGCCACGTGTTAGCTAAGTGACCCCAAGTAAGTCACTTGATCTCCCTGACTATCAATGTTCCAGTGTGTAAAATCGGGACCATAATTACAATGCCTGAATCACAGGATTGCTATCATTAATTGAGATGAAAAACAAGAAAGTGATTTGTAAACAGGAAGTCACTTTTCATACCACAATGTTAATATTAAATTATAATAAAACCCAACCCAATAACAAAATCAGTCCACTTTTCTGAATGCCCACCACATGCCTTAATTCACACAATGAATGACCCAAGGAGAACGCTCAGCTAACAACCATACACTTGCACCAGGGGTTTCAGTCAGTCATATTCACAGCAGGATTTAAACGCTATCTTCCACATGGTACCGTCAGAAATCTGGGCCTGGGACTTCATTCATGGAGCACACATGGCTCCCCACCCTGTACCCCCTGCCCCCTCTGTATTGAGTGGGTGGCTCTCACCTGTCGAAGGCAGGATGATCTCCTCATGTTCATACCAGCACATCGAATAGTACTTGGAAAAGGTAAATGCTCATTTAAGAAATAAAAATACATCAAATAAAGTAAAAAGCAACCTGATAGATAACATTTCCTTTTCATTTTTTAAAAATAGCTTTATTGAAGGATAATTGTGTGGAACCGTTGTTAATGTATATCCAGAATCTATTAACATTTGGCTAAGTTGGGGGGAACATAGGGATGTTTTACGATAACTAAGCCATTTAGAAAACTTAAGTTTTTTAATGTTTTCAAAGAAAAGGTTGATTCTGTAAGATATAATCTGGCAATTTGTATAGAACGCTTTCTGCTAGCTTCCAGGAACCCCTGCTCTGTGAGCTTTTTGCCAAACTGATTGATCTGCCCAGACATAATTTGGGGACTTCTCTAAGATGCCCCTATCCCACTGCCAGCTTAATACACTCTTTTGCTAAGTAATAGGGTATAGGGTATTCTTCCAGGTTCTCTTTATAAAGGGGCTTCTCTGTCAATAAGAGACTGTGCTTTAGATTCTTGTGCACAAATAACTGGCCCTCTTCTCAGGGTTTGAGAGCCTCATCTTGCTCTGACTGTTGTAGCCCTTTCTCCCCGTGACAGATTGCCATACCACGTGGCCTTCTCCCATTGAAAGGTGAGGTCAAGTCTCCTCCCTCTGAATCTGGGTAGGGTTGAGACTCACTTTCAATCATTCTAATATAGAGTAAGTGATGATGTGTGATCTCTGAAGGTATGTCAAAAAGAAAATGATGCCCTTTTCCTTGTTCTCTAGGGTCTAGCACATGGACCCCTGAACTGCCAAGGAAGCAGTCCAACTGCCCTGAGGCTGCCACATTCTGAGGAAACCCAAAGCGGTCCATAAAGAAGGATTATGTGTGTGATGTTCCCCATCCGGCGTCCAAGTGTTCTCATTGTTCAATTCCCACCTATGAGTGAGAACATGCGGTGTTTGGTTTTCTGTTCTTTCGATAGTTTGCTGAGAATGATGGTTTCCAGCTGCATCCACATCCCTACAAAGGACATGAACTCATCCTTTTTTATAACTGCATGGTATTCCATGGTGTATATGTGCCACATTTTCTTAATCCAGGGTTGGGGGAGGGGGGAGGGATAGCATTAGGAGATATACCTGATGGAAATGACGAGTTAATGGGTGCAGCACACCAACATGGCACATGTATACATATGTAACAAACCTGCACATTGTGCACATGTACCCTAGAACTTAAAGTATGATTAAAAACAAAAGAAGGATTATGTGGAGGGACCCTGAAAGATGCCTGGCCTGCCTCCCACTGCTCCAGTACCCTCCTCCTCAACTCTTCCAGCTTCAGCCACTGTCTGCAACCACATGAGAGGTCCTGAGCCAGAAATGCCCAGCCTAGTCTCCCCTAAGTTTCTAACCCACAGTTTAAACTACTAAGCTTTGGGTTGCTTTGTTATGCCTCGGTAGCAACTGGGACATGCCCCTTTCTCCATTCTGCTGCTCAATCTGGTTACAGCAGCAGAGACACATGCCAGGGCCGTCTCTAGTAACAGGGGAAAGCCCGCTGGGAGTAGATTCAAAGTGGAGAGTCAAGACCAATTATCCAGCGAGCCTGACTTTTAGAACTCAGAGGGGCACCAAGTAAGTGCATGATCCTGAGGCAATCGACTCCCCTCGCTTTCCTTCTTTTGTAAAGGGATGAGCTAGACACGGTCTGGAAAGCCAGCTTTACCACATTCTAGTATGATCTTCTGAAGTTACCCAATCTCTCTAACACCAGATTCCTCTTCTGTGAAATGGGGATAGTAGTCACAAAAATAGAATAGTAGTGTGAAATTAGATAGTATGTATGGAAAAGTGCAGTCTTGAAACTTGACTTAAGTGGTTGAGAAATGTGAGCCCCCTCCACCAACGCCTTCCCCTTGCATTCTAATATTCTCTGCTTCTCTGAGCAAATTTACCAGATGATTGAGTTTTTTCTAATCCTTATCAAGTCAGAGAAGACTAGTGAGGTCGTTGCAGATAAACAATTCTGAGGGTCCAGGGAGAGCTTTAGGTAAATTGTGGTTTTAGTGTTTGAGAAAGAACCTGTCACTAGTGGGAGTCTTCATTATTCACTGGCAAGATGCAGCAAGCAGGGCTTTGCAGTAATGCATAGCTCCTCTGCTCTTGGCAATCTTGTGGCCGAAAGATATTTTTAAAGCCCCTGTTTTCAGATGACCGTGTTTCTGATTAGCATGTGTCATTCCATTTTTAGTTCCAAGAAGAGAAAGGCAAGTGAAATGTGCCCAGCCTCACCATCTCCAAATGGATGATATTACTGAACAATTATTTAATGGCCTCACAGCATCTGCTTTTTATATTTTGGGGTCCATATTGGAAGTTTAAGCTTATGAAGAATCCAGATATTTAAAAGCCAATGCTCAACTGGATATTCTCCTTAGGATTTTTTTAAGCTTGTCTAGAATCAGAGTGTCTGTCAATTGCCACAACATATATGTTAAGTTTGAAAGAGATTAAGCTGGAAAATTGTACGTTTTTAAAATAATACTAGGGGAGGGTGGGAGGAGAAAGAGGAGAAGAAAAGATAAGTATTGGGTACAGGGTGATGAAATAATGTTTACAATAAACCCCCATGGCATGTAGCAAACCTTCACATGTACCCCCAAACCTAAAATAAAAGTTAAAGAAAGAAAAAAACAGAAACTCTTAATTATAACTCATTTCATTTAATAAAGTTTTTATTCTTTTAAAAATAAAAATAATACTAATGATGATGATAACAGTGTTCACACCTGAAGAGCATTTTATAAGTGGCAGAGAACTTTCATTGATATCATTTCTCTTAAATCTTCACCCTGTGAGGTAGACATAGAAAGAAATTTTATCCCCAAATGACAGATGAAAAAATAGAGAGCCCGTGAGTTTAACTGACTTGCTCAAAGCCACAAAGACTGCATTTCCTGAGCCTGAGAACCCCAGGATGAGCTCCAGCCAATCTAGGGTGCAGAACCAGTGAGTTAGTTTATCAGTTATCAATCCCAGTGATGCATAAGCTGTGCAGAACTAGAAAGGTCAGCTCCAGACTGGCCCACCAAAAAAGTAGAGGAAAACTTGGGAATGCTCACTGGCCTATTCAGAAGTTGAATTCAGGTTGGGAGAAAGAAAATAAGAGCCGGATTATTTTGAGGTGGTATACACAAGTTGCCTATTGCCATTGTAACAAAGCCAGCACAAACTTGGTGGCTTACAATGACACAAACTTATCCTTTTACAGTTTCAGAAACCAAACGTCCAAAATTAATTTCTCTGGGATTTCAAGTCACCTGCCAGCAGAGAGAGTTCCTTCTGGAGGCTGTAGAGGAGAATGCATTTCCTTGCCTTTTTCAGCTTCCAGAGATTCTCGTATTCTTTGACTTATGGCCCCTTCCTCCATCTCCAATGCACATAATCTCTGTTTCCGTTGTCACACAACTCTCCTCCTACACCTTCCAATGGACTCATCTGAATGACATGGGATAATTGCTACACTTTATGACCCCTAACTTAATCACACCTGCAACGTCCCTTTAACATGTAGGAGAACATAGTCCCAGGTTCCAGGAATTAGGACATGAGCATCTTTGGGACCATCATTCAGTCTACCACAGGTGACAAGGTGACAGGTGGATGGTGGCCGCCGTTTTTTTTTTTTTTTTTGCATGGTGGTGTTTGCCTGTCTGAAAGCCACACTCCTCACTGCCACCTGACATGTAGGGGCCAAAATAGAAAACACATCTTCAGATCCCAAGTGAAGCGCTCTTTCAGGCACGTCACACCTGCCATCTCAAACTATATTTACATTCATTTTTGCAAATAGCCCATTCTTGTATAGATGGCAATTAATATTTGCATAATGTTTTAGAGTTTATAATGGCCTTTTTATTTACATGAAGTCATTTAAACCCCTACAATAGCCCTCTGAGACAGTTATTATTAACACATTTTTACATATGAAGAAGCCAAGGCTCAGCGGGGTGAAGTGGTTTGTCTAAGGTCACCCAGCTGGTAAGGGCAATACCACAATGCAAATCCCAAAAGTTCCAGTATATCCCGCTCTAAATCATGAGTCTATATTGAAGTCCACTTACTAGCCATGGTGGCTTATCTTTTGGGGACACTCTGAAGGTGAATGGGGTCTCCAGTGCGCTTTTGAGATAAAATGAGCCAATAAATGTGAAAGTGCTTTGTAGCAGTATGACTCAGTATGACAGAAAGTTATTGATAGCATTATCATCATCACCACCAACATCCTCTGCCCTGGAGACCAAGAGAATTCAAACAGGTCAGCACCTCTAATTGCTGTATAGAATATTGACCCTACTATCTCCCAGTTCCTGAGGATAGTGTGATAATAATAATACATCTCAGAGTTCTGTGGTTTCTTCACCACTGTTGCAGGTGCGGTTGGTGGGAGCAATGCCCTGGATGGATAAGCCAAGCTCTTGTGCCCTTGCAGATAAACAAGGTGAACCTTCGATCCATGTAGCAGGAGTTTCCAGACAAACTCACTTTGTGTGGAAGGACACTGACCCTTCCATGTGCATGGAAATATTTTGTAGTTTTTACTGTGTCCCCTCTCCTCCACTGCTTCATCTTTTTTGTTTTTTCCCCTGTGAGACTATTTGCTCTGTATTTCAGCTGTGTCTAATTTTGTGGAAAGGAGAAGGTTGGGAGCTCAGGAGCTAATAGAATGCACAGGAGGAATATACGGAGCACGGTGGCTGAGACCTGACAGCTCTCTGAAGATGAAGTTCCACTTCACCACCGCCAGCCCTGGCCCACACCTTTCTTAAGAGCAACTTAAGAAATTTGCAACTTCAAAACCAGACCAGAGGGTGAGAAGAACTAGCCAACCCATCCTCCAAGTGTGACTGAGTGGTCAGGCTGCCCCCACCTCATTTGAGTGTGACCGCCAACAGGCTTCACGTGGGACCTAGACCACAGGAACACAATTAGGAAGTACTCCCTACCCCTCACAACGGCCATCCTCACCAGGCCGCAGGGACAGCAGAGAGACAGGTGCATTCAAATCGCCCTGGCCCGAACAAGGGAAATGAAGTGCTAAACTCAGCTCGGTCCCACAATGAGTCAGAATGGGGGGCAGGGAGGAGCGCCCAAAGCCCTCTGGCCCTTCTCCTTGGGAACTAGTCCTGCACAGGGCACCAGCTCTGGGAATCACAGCATTTGACATGGGTCTCAGTTCTTGTACTCCATCGCTGCGGGACAAGAGACGCTAAACTTCCAGGGTTTCTCTCAATAGGTGACTTCACCTGTAAACACAGTGGCATATTAGACAAGCTCCCTTCATCTGGAATGTGCCCCCCTCCCCCAACAACCCCACCTTTGCCTCCTCAAACCTGACTCATGCTTCGTGTTCATATTCAACTTCTTCCCTTGGGCTTCTAGCTAAATCTAGGAATCTCCTTGTTCTTAGAATCACCTTTATCCCTTCTCGATATTTATGTATATCATTTTTTAAATGAAAATAATTTCTCACCTATTAAGCCAGGCATCCTGCTAAGCACTTTCACACTTGCTGTTTAATTTGCTGTTTAGCTCCCTTAATATTAGGCAAAAACTCCTTGAAAACAGAGACTGTGTCTGACTCATCGCTCCAACCTCCGCCAGGCACTTTGCGCTCAACAAATAGTTACTGGATTAATAATTAAAAAAAAAACAAACTATTTTTAAAAAATTATACATTAGTAAAAACGGTGGCATTAGCATGGAATGACTCACTTGTTCAAGTCCCACTCAAGGGAGTTAGGGTGATGTCAGTGAAAACTTGCCCTTAGAGGATGCCCGCCTGCATGAGGGACTCTGGGACTGCAAACCAGCAACAGAGCCTTGCTCAGGGTGACCACAGGAAGGTGAGCCAGAGGAGTCTTCATTTAGGGAGAATCTGGCAAGAAAATTCCAGGCATCTCCTGGAAGCCATAGGATGTAGGTGTAAGAAGCAAGGGAGGATGATGTGGAAAGAACTAGCTGAGAGAAAGCAAGTCAAAGCAGACACCAGAAAACGATGAGGGTCTTAGAGTTCTTATTTTATGTGGTTCTTTGTGAAGAATGCAGGGCCAGGTGCCTCAAAGGAGAGTCACAGAATATTAAGTATATTTGAGCCTATTTGACAAGCCCAGAAGACATTCCGAAGGCTCTTGTCTCCGAGGAGCTTGTGCCTGCTTGTGAGGAGGTACAATTGTTAGATCTCATTTGTTAGATAGACTCAAGGTGAAATCTCGAATCAGCTCACCTTGTTTTTGGTATATTTGGTGGATATCACTGCTCATCCTCCCTTGTTTCAGGATCTTCTCCAGGCCATGAGAGTCTGAGAAGCAAGTGGGGAGTGAAAAGAGCACAGGCATGGGGGTCAGGAGAAGTCATTCTCAGCCGTGGCTCCCCCATTTACTTGCATCACAACTGGAACAAATTGCTCCACTTCTCTGAGTCTCCATTTCCCCATCTACGCAATGATGGGATGCAACTAGAATGTCACTGTCAGTTCAAGCTTCTACAACAAAGTAACCTAGACTGGGTGGCAAGAAAAAACAAGAAAAATCTATTTCTCACAGTCTGGAGGCTGGAAGTCCAAGGTCAGAGTGCCATCATGGTCGGGTTCTGGTGAGGGCCTTCATCTGGATTGCAGACTGCCAACTTCTCGTTTTATGCTCACATAGTAGTAAAGGTGCTAGAGAGCTCCCTGAGATATTTTTATAAGGGCACTGATGCTATTCATGAGGTCCCACCCTCCTAGTCTAATTATCTCCAAGACGCCTCACCTCCAAATACCAGCATATTTTGGATTAGGCTTCAACATATACATCTGGTGGTGGGTGGGAGGCACGGGCATTCAGTCCATAACTATCACTGTGTTTCCTTTGAGCTTCTCCTGCCCCTCCTCTTCTAAACACACCACCAGCAAACCTCTCCGTTCCTCTTCCCTTCTGGTAAGAACAGAGGTCGAGGCATCTCTTCTCACCATAGCTGGTCCAATCACCTGTGAACTAGACCCTTTCTCTTCAGCCTTCTTCAAGGACCTGCTTCACCAGTTATCCTCTTTACCCCTTGGATTATCAGTCTCTCCTGTTTCCGGAACTCCTTTCTTTCAGCCTATCAGTATCCTCGAATCTCTCTAAATTCTTAAAACCATTTTTTTCATCCAGTAATTGATAAAGTTGTCTCCTCTTCACAACTAAATTTATTGAGTATGTATTGCCATCTCCGTGATCTCACTTCTTTCCTACACCCCACCCACTACAACCTGGCTTATAAACACCCACACGCATACTCACATACACCAGCGAAAACTCTCTTTATGAGGTCCCTGGTGACCTCTTCGTTGTCAAATCAAATGATCTCTTTGCGGTCTTCATCCTCCTCATTCCCATAGTGGTATTTGCACTAAAACCCAACTCTTTATCAGTCTTGAAATTCTCTCCTGGTCCTCCACAGTCTCTTCTATGCCGCCCACACTTTAATGTTGGTATGCTTCAAGATTTCACCTTGAGTCTATCTATTCCCCCCGACCCCACCACCCAAAGTTCCCTGGGGACACTCATTCGGTTCTAGAGCTTTAAGTGCCACTTATACCCTGATGACTCCAGCTCCTGCTTCTCCCGCTAACACCACTTCTGTCTTCCCAAATGCCCATTCACATCTCTAGTGGGGTGTTTTTTACAGAAACTTAAAATACTATGCTCCAAAGAGCCCTCTCCTATAGATTCACTAAATCTGCTCTGTGTCCTTTGTGTTCAGCCTTGGTTAACAGCATCTTTTCCCACTCTACTTCTAAAACTAGAAATCGCAGAGTCTTCCTTAGACACTTCCTTTCCATTACCCTCCACATGCCAGTCAACAAACCCTAGGAGTTTAACTTCAGAAATTAATAGTCCTCATCCATCCCTCCTCTCCATCCACAATGCTTTGGCTCAAGCCCTCATCAGTGTTCAGCAGGACCACTGCAACATCTGCTCTCTGTCCTCCGTGTCTCCTTGTGTTATCTTCCTAAAAAGCAAATCTAACCAAGTCACACTCTTGCTTAGGAATCCCTATTGATGATCTATTGCCCATAAACTTGAGACAAAATTCCTTGTCTGGGGAACAGAACACTCTTAACAATCTGATCTCAAGCTTCATCCTCAGCTTTGCCACCCCACACAGCCACTCTGAACTTCTTACCCAAACGTACCAATTCCTTTCACAATTTGGGGCCTTTGCACCTGCTGTTACCTTTTTCTGGAAAGTACTTCTGGCCTTCTCTGATTGGCAAACTCGTATTTCAAGGCCCAACTCCCATTTCACCATTTCTGCAGCGTTGCCCCTTATTTCCTCCAGGCAGAACTCTTTGCCCCGATCTCTCATAGCACTTGTTTATGTCTCTATAATAATACTTATCACACTGTACTGTAATTTTCCTTTTCATGTGTCTGTCAGTCACTCCATTATACTTTGAGCTCCAGGAGGTTAAGAACTTGCACTTATTAATTTTTTATATCCCCAGGGTCTAGCCCAAGATCTGCTTATAGTCAGCCCTTAGAAAAATGCATATCAAATAAATCAGTGGATATACCAAAGGTTCTCTATGCTAAAGGAAGCTTTACACCAAAGTGAAATTGACTCTACTTGCTAGTCCCAGATCTGTTTTTAATAGTTGAAAAGAAAATGGTCTTTACAGTCAGATGTGAAGGGAATTCAAATCCCACCTCTGCAACTAACCAGCTATGTGATCACAGGCAGGCAGCTCCCAACTCTATGCCTGAGTTTCCTTATCCCTAAACAGGACAAGGCCTGCCTCACAACATTGTCATGGATTAGATAAGAAGCTGAATGCATACACTGTGTAACACAGGGTCTGATAACTAATGAATAGCTGTGATTATTACCATTAACTAGCTGTAATGTTCTGGGCCAATCCCTTTCTCTCCCTGGGCCTTCCTGGAACTCACCCCCTCTATATAATGAGGGTTCTCACTAGTATCCCTGAGGTTACCCCAAGCTCCAACACTGTAGAAATTTACTGTAGTCAAAATTTATAGTATCAGCCATTCAGCCCTGAAATTAACCCTGCCTGGGTATAATGAACTCTAATAGTTTCTTGGGCATAAGCTTTGCTCACTCTAACCAAAGTCAAATTCATCAACCACACTGGACCTCGCTAAGGGCAAGAGCTAGTACATTTATTCTCTTATTCATATCTGGCTCAGGACTGGGCGCAGAGAAGGTACTCCCATCAACTTGTCAGTAGAAGAAGCAGTAGAAAGGAGGCCTGTCTCCTAGGAGCCAGCACAGACAATAGGGATAGGGCATGCAGATTCCCAATCACATCGTGTGCTCCTAATTTAAATGACTTTGTGAACTGATTTTGCAATCCCATGTTTGTTCCCAGCTCATTCTTTTCAATATCCTGTTAACATCTTAATTTGAACTGTGGCCACTGCATTTCACACAAAGAGCACACAGGAGTGTAGTTAAATTACTTTAGATTCTCCCAGAGAGGAGGTGTCTTTCTCCCACATTTGCACATTTAAAATTTATTTTTGACATCTTAATATGATTATTTTTCTTCTTGTAAAGTAATGGAGTAAAAAAAGAAAAATAACTGGTTGAGTTTCTTCTCCCAACATTAAAAACAGGGAAAATAGCCAACTCTTTGGATGCTTTGTTTGGAGTAATATTTGAGGTCTTGCTGAGTGAAATAAATAGACACTTCTAAAGAATCGAGCAACAGAGAATTGTGGAGAAACAGTGAATTCGGGCCACTCAGTGCACACAGCCAACTTTCCTGCTCCAGGGCAATGAATATCTACAGTAAGTCACACAGCGCAGGGGAGGATCGGGAACCCTGGGGTCAGCCAGAGCTGAATTCAACCTCCTCCCTTCCAGTTGGATGATCCAGACAATTTCTTCACATCTACAAGATTTGTTTTCCCACTTGCAAAATGAAAATAACGATAGTGCACACTTTATGGTGATGTCAAGAGAATTTTTAAAAGTAATATATACATATAAACACATAGAGATATTCAATAAATATAAATTCTGTCTCTGTCTATGATGAGAGCAATGGCACAAGTCAAATGCAGCCACTTACATCTTTTTATCCTACCTTGTTCCACAAAGAATTTAAGATAATTTGTACTGATAGTTCCAATATAACAAAGATAAATTAATGCAAAAAAAAAAAAAAAAAAAAAAAAAGGAAAGAAAATGAGGCAAAAAAAAGGTACAGGTAAGAGACAGGAAGAGGGAATCAAGAAATAAGATTGTTTTCCAAAATGCACGGAGTCCTGTGGCCATGTCGTAGGTGTGTGACAAGGTTCAGCAATTGTTAAGTAACCTGTCACTCAAGAAAAGCCCAACTTTTCCTGATTGAAAATATTTTTTTAAAAAGTGTTTTATTCCTTGTGGAAAATGAGCTCTAGGAGACAAAGAAACTAATTTGCCTTCCCTCTTCAGCTTTTATTTTACTGTGTGACCTTGTACAAATCATGTCACCACTCTGGACTCTCATGTTCCCATCTATAAACACAGAAGATTGGATGAGATGAACCCCAAAGCCCTTTGTAGCCCCTACATTTTATAACTTGATTCTGTTCTGCAAAATGTCTACAGCTTCCTCCTCCAAGTATTTGCAATTCATGTGGCAGTCTCATTGAAATTCTTTGCTATCCTCTAACAAAACTAGTTCTTCATTTGAAAATGTAGTTTGATTTCTTTCAGCCCTGTCATGGGCCTCCTGACAGAACTTAAGGAACCAACATTCTCAGTGTAATAGCCACTTATTACTTAAGCCAACCTTACAATAGAACCATTAAATGCAATCAATTGCTAACTTGAGCAGATCTGCAGTTATTCAGAGTGTGGGTATTTTATTCTCAGTATTCTGCTCATTATATTCATTTTTTTAGTTTGTTGACCTTTCATTATATACTTGATAGGCAATTTTTCAATAATTTCCTCTGTTCTCATTGGGACTGCCCAAGGGCCTGAGAAATGGTAACTGGAGGAAGTAGCTGGTGAAGAGGCTCCAGTGCCTGCTTGTGAAGATCCGTTGGGAAGAAATGACTCTGGTCTGGCTCTTTAGCCATGGTTTCTTGACTTGTATTCTAGATCATAGCAGAAACTCAGCCAAACAGACTTTTTATTTGGGTGAGAGGGCTGGATTGGGCGGAGAGATTTTTCTGGATATTAGGAACAGTCTTTCCTCTTCAAGATCTACCTCATCCACCACTTCTTTTCTGTCTCCTCTGAGTTTGCCCTCTTGCAAATCTCCACCTTTTCTCAGCAGGAAAAGCTATGTGCCTCCTCCCTGCCCCTTACCCCACATTGCCTTCTCCATATTCTCTGCACTCCTGCAGACCCTGTGTGCCACTGCTCACGGCTGCTCCTCAGACAGGGCGTGTAACTCGCCCAAGAACACACAGCCACTAAGACACAGAGTTGAAGTTCAAATTCCAGTTTATAACCGCAAAGCCAGCAACTTAATCCTGACTATTAAACTGAATCTCCAGTAGAATTCTTTTTCCTCCCGGGTTCAAGCGATTCTCCTGCCTCAGCCTCCCGAGTAACTGGGACTACAGGCATGTGCCACCACGCCCAGCTAATTTTTGTATTTTTAGTAGAGACGGGGTTTCACCATGTTGGCCAGGATGATCTCAATCTCCTGACCTCGTGATATGCCCACCTGGGCCTCCCAAAGTGCTGGGATTACAGGCTTGAGCCATCACGCCCGGCCTCAAGTAGAATTCTATACTAAACTCTTCCATGAAAACGTTTCAAATTTCTCTATTAAAATACCTTTGTGTGTGTGTGTGTGTGTGTGTGTGTCTCCCAGTTCTTCTACTAGGCCAGTACAGATTAGAATCACCTGGGGATCTTCTAAAACTTAGAAAGCCCAGCGTACACCTCAAACCAATTAAATCAGAATCTCTGGAAATAGGATACAGCAGTCACGATTTTCTTAAGCTCCCTAGGAAGTTCAATGTACAGAAAAGTTCTGGAAGCACTAGTTTATATTGCTGTTATAACTCTTGGCATAACTCAACCCTGTATTCTATTTAGTAATTTACCTCTGTTTATACATCGTAAGCTACTTAAGCAGAATTTTTTTGAGACAAGGTCCCCCAGCCTGGAGTACAGTGGCACAATCATAGCTCACTGCAGCCTCTGACTCCTAGGCTGAACTGATTCTCCCATCTCAGCCTCCCAAGTAACTAACACTACAAGTGGACACCACCATACCCAGCTATTTTTTTTTTTTTTTTTTTGTAGAGACAGGGTCTCACTAAGCTGCCTAAGATGCTCTAGAACTCCTGGCCTCAAGTGATCCTCCTGCCTCGGCCTCCAGAAGTGTTGAGAATACAGGCATGAGTCACTGCACTTGGCCCGGAAACCTTATTTTATTCAAATTCATGTTCCCCACAACACTAGGAAAATAGAGTAGCACAGTGAATGTTATTAAATGATCATGTTAGTTCTACAAATTAAGTGAAATAGGCAAATTAATACGAGTTCAAATGACAGAATGAGAGATGCCAGATGTTGGGATGTGGGAGCCCTGAGGTGGAAATTGTGATTGCTTAGGGTAAAAATAGAGCATGCTAATCAGATCCTTAAATTTCTCCAATCACAACAAAAGTAAACTGAGAACGATGAGTCTTTGTTTTTAATTCTGCTAAGGAAATAGGTCTAGGCTGCCACAGAAGTTGAATGAGTTACAATTTAGGAATAAACTCTTAATGACCCCAGAATGGAAAACGGTGACCAAAGAAAACCACAAAATCATCTTCTCAGCAGAAGTTTGAGAAAGGATGAGACCACAGGTTGTTTTCAGTTCTTAACTGAAAAGGTGGGATACAACTTCCACTAGGAACTCTAAAGAATCTTTTTGTTTGTTTGTTTGTTTTTTGTTTTGTTTTTTTGTTTTTGCTGGTAATGTGGTAAGTTTCTGATTCTTTCTGGAGATTACAAAACAATCCATTTTATTAAGTCCAGGCTATAGATTCAGACATTCGGATTGTTCATAAGACAGTTCGAGAAAGCAAAAGGCAGATTGTCCAATCTGGCTGCTCCATGTGCCAGGAGTTATTAATTATGCCTGTTCTAATAACAAGAACTGGGAAGCAGCAAACTCAAAACATGCAGAGAAAACAAAACAAAATAAGATGGTGGTTTGCCTTAATGAGAGGAAGTAAGAGGCAGCAGCCACAGCACCAGGCTCAGTACACTGAGTACAAATCCTGCCAGCAACAGATTTTAGCCGCAACAGGGCATAATCGCCATAGTTGCTACAGAGATCGTGGAGTCCCAACAGGTTCTCCAACATCTGTGCAGTAATCAGTGAGGTCACTTTGTTTTCTGTGCTTTTCTAGGGTGGGTGAGGGAGGATTCAAGAAGTCAAGAGGGACTAATCAGAATTTGGTGTTCGGTAGATCATAGATTATGAGAGCTGGATGGTACGTTATAGACTAAATAGTCCAACCTTACCCATTTCTACATATGAATAAACTGAGTCCTAAAGCAGCTAAGTGACATAACCCATGTCACCCAACAATGGCAGGGCAAAACTAAAGTTTTCTCTATTCTTCTTCTCTCTGGTTAATAATAGACTCCTTTTCTTCCTACTTAAGAAACTGGCTTTCCTTAGACTTTTGCTAGCTCTCTAAATAGCCAGGAGCCTCACCTTGGCAGATGCCTAGGTATTTTAATCTCCATCTTTAAACATGGCCCTGGATTAGCTCTGCTTGATGGGTAGCCGTCTCCTATCCTGCTTAGAACTCTTCTCCTGGTTTAAGCCTCAGAAATTCGGGCTCTGGGAGGCTACGACATTTCTGCCAAATGGTATATGATAGCTTCTACTTGGTAGGACAGTCATCATTTTACCAATGAACCATAGATAGGTTTGGTTCATTAAAGGAGACCATCGGACTTACCTGTGGGTGTCATTCCCTGACTTACTCATCAGCCTGCTACCTAGGAGGTCTTGGAGGTTTGTGCTTGGAGGGTTGTGCATCCCTCTGACCCAAAGTCTTGGAGGGTTGTGCTTACCTCTGACCCACTGGACTCTGAGCACATGGAGGACCAGAACTAGGTCTTACTCATCTTTGTTTCCTGCTTGTTGCTTGGATGATGTCTGCTACATCATTTTAATAAATGAATGGGCCAAACACTTAAAGGAAGAAATTTACAAACTGGAACTCACTCTGTGAGCGGCAACCAGGACTGTGAGAAGATGAACATTTGAGTAGGATAAATGATGGCTTAAAAAAAAGAGAGATTCAGCTTGGAGAAGAAAATGTTCACTGAGGAAATGATCATCATCTTCAAATAACCAAAGGGTATCTTTGGGAAGATGAGAAGTAGGAGAAGGCAACTCTGGAGAGGAGGGCTTCAGAGGAACATAAGAATCTGAAGGAAACAACTGTGTTTAGTGAGCATCCTCTCTTGACAGAGATATGGAAGGGAGGGGATAATCAGTGGGGACAGAGCATGGCCCAAGACTTCTAACTTTAAGGAGCCTCTGCTACCTTAGAATAGGGAAGAACTGGTGGCATTTTAATTTGAGACAACACTGAAGGTAAGGAGAAACTATTTGCAGTAAATTGAAATGGAGGCAGTGGGTAGAAAAGAAAGAGGTTTGAGGATAGAATAAGCATGCTTCATCCTCCTAGGATTCCTCTTTTTATAATAACAATACTGATTATTAAGTGCTTCTATTTACCAAGTTCTGTATTGTAATTTTAGCCTCACTGATGGTAACCCTGATACAGCAACAATCAGAAAGCCCCAATTCATACAAGTTGAACTTGAAAAAAATAAAGGATATTGATTTTTTTTTTTTTTTTTTTTTGAGACGGAGTCTCGCGCTGTCGCCCAGGCTGGAGTGCAGTGGCGCAATCTCGGCTCACTGCAAGCTCCGCCTCCCGGGTTCACGCCATTCTCCTGCCTCAGCCTCCTGAGTAGCTGGGACTACAGGCGCCCACCACCGCGCCCGGCTAATTTTTTGTATTTTTAGTAGAGACGGGGTTTCACTGTGGTCTCGATCTCCTGACCTTGTGATCTGCCCGCCTCGGCCTCCCAAAGTGCTGGGATTACAGGCGTGAGCCACCGCGCCCGGCCAGGATATTGATTTTAAAAAGCACGTTGGCAAGCTTTCTGTGACACTGGCATGCTCATGTGTGGAACACAAACTGAATGCAAATGGACACAATCCTTTTGGAGAGCTGTCCAGCAAGACTTTTCAAGAGCCATGAAATTCATCTAATAATCTCAATCCCAGGGATTTACTCTAAGGAAAATGCCTCCAAAAAAAAAAAAAAAAAAAACCTGTATAGTCAAGGTGCTTTAAAATAGCAAAACCTGGAAAGAATCCAAATTTCCAACAATTTAGGAATGGTTAAATAATTTATGATATATTAACTCCATGAAAAACTATGTAGCCATTAAAATGATAAATGAGAAGACTTTGTGGCAAAATGAAAGACATACAACAAATAATGGGCAAGCATGAGAGTGGAATGCAAAATTGTACACGTGCTCTGATTATCAGTGTAAAAACACTTATGGCTAGAAATTGAGAGGGACAATAGAGGAATATTAAAAAATTATTGTTTTGTGAGATTTTGTGCATAATCATTGTACACTTTATAAAACGAAAACAAAGAAGAACTCTTACCCTCGCTGGGGAAATTTGAGACGCACAGCATGTGAGTTAAAGGGCATTGTATGGGTCCTTGGCAAGCGCTGTCTTTGTACAGTTAAGGAAACCAAAGCCCCGAGTAAAGAAGCTTGTCTGTCCCACAGCTAGTTAGCAGCAGGGTTGAGGCTAGAACACAGCAGCGCAGAGCAGAGGATCCCTGGAAGATTACATTGAACAGCCTGATAATGTGGGAAACACGTGGGGTGAAGAGGGCCAGAAAGAAAACAGGATTGCCTGTCATAAAAATTCTCAGATGTGAGCAGCAAGTGGAGTCGGTGAAGAACACACCCCATTCTCCGTCTATTGACAACAGCTACCGTCCACTCACTGAGTGGGGTGTGGGTCTGAAAAGAGAGGATCTGGTTTTCTGCCTTTGAGGGTCATCTTCCCTCACCTTCTCTCTATGCCCATTACCACCTCCTGAGGTCAAGGTCTTGGCAATTATTCTCCAGACACTCTGTGGGACCTGTGATGCCCCAGATGCTGCTAGGACTGGAGACGCAATGTTGAGTAAGACACACATAGCCCTTGCTCTAATGGTGCTTTCACTGTAGGATTGAGACAGACAATTAGCTTGCAAACAAATAAATAAAATGATTTAATAAGGCAATGTGTACTACCTTAACAAACAAAACAGGGATTTGTGACGGGGGCAGACAGTATGGAGCATGGGGGCTTATAAGCAAGGGGGTAACGTGATCTGACATATGTTTGAAAGCTTACTCTGGCTGCCTTTATTTCTAGGATAATTGCAACAGTCTCTGTCTCTTCTTGCTATGGCCAAGGAGGTCTTAACGAAATGTAAATTTGATGTGACACTGCTCCATCTGAAAACTTTTTAAGATTCCTTGTCAGCCCTAAGGTAAAGCTTAGGCACTCAGCACAGCTATGGAAATCTTCATGCTAGGCTTCTATACCACCTTCACCCCACCACAGTGCAGGTCTTGCACTCTGCACCACAGCCCTCTTCAGGAGTCCCAGCCAGCTGCACGCTTCCCTCAGGCTGAGCCTTTGAGGCGCTGTTCAGAATCTGATCCTTCCCTCCTTCTTTGTTTACAGAACTCTTTCCCTTCCTTTAAGGTTTTGTTTGAATGTTACCTCTCCCCTCACTCTTCCAGGCACAGCAGATTAGTCACTGCTTTCTCTGTACTCATAACATGCTTTGTTTACACTTGTATCAGGATATACCACAT
Organism: Papio anubis; assembly: GCF_008728515.1. Taxonomy (NCBI): domain Eukaryota; kingdom Metazoa; phylum Chordata; class Mammalia; order Primates; family Cercopithecidae; genus Papio; species Papio anubis. The sequence goes on from NC_044977.1 coordinate 183,990,723, forward strand.
TGAATCATAATTATGTGTTTGTGTATGCATGTAGGTATAATAAACTCTTAGAGAGCAGAAGCCATATCTTATTTGTGTTTTTATATCTAGAACTAAGTGCAAGCTGGGCACCTAGCTTTAGTGAATATTTAATGAATGAGTTGGTAGTAGATCATTGGATAAAAGGATGGATAGGTGGATGAATGAATTACTAAGCAAATAAATACAGTCTATCCTCATTTTAAAAGCAAGGCAACTGTGATTTGTTTCCTTATCTGTAAAAAGAATCACATAAGGTGATTTTTAAGGTTACTTCCAGCTCCAGGGTCTGATGGTGAATAAATCACAACTGGTTATGGCCATTGGAACCAGAAAGCTTTCTTGGCTTGGCTGCTTGAGATATCTCAAAATGCTCCCAGGTTCATGATTAAGGATTGAAAAGTCTGTGGATCCTTAACTTACAAGCCTGCTGCACTGGGCTAAATAAAACCTGGGCCCGGGCTGGGTGTCCTCCTGTCCCAATTGGCAACACTCACCATACCCAACATATCTGCTGAGGGAAGAAGCCTCCAGCAAAACAGGTTTCGAGCCAGCTCAGCAACAGCACAGCTATACATTCCTGTAAATTTCCAGGCCCATGTGAAGGCCAGGACGGGCGTGAATGTTCCGCTATGTCTGTCAGCTTCCATGGTTATTTTTGCTTACCCCATTATCTCGTGGATGTGGTTTTCAGGACAGACTGGTATAGATTTAGATCAGAGGTCAGGAGAGAAATCATTCCTAATTCAACTTTCAGTGGAGGAGAAGAGAGTGAGGACACACCATTTCCTCTTATCAGAATAAAGGTGAGACTGACCTGAGATTCCATTCATGCCAAAAGGCCCGTCTTACACCAGCTACAGGCCTAGCTCTCTGTTCGGAGAACATGGCAAGAGATAAAGTGGTTCCTGTCCTCAAGGAGTTTATACTCTAGTAAGAGATTGCTAACGTGCCTAAGGTAAGTTATTTGGGGCACAGAGAGGAAAGTCCATGTGGATGAAGGTTGGAAGGTTGAAGGAAGAGGGAAGGAATGCTTTATAAAGGCAGAAGTGTCTTCAACAGAGAGAGATGGAGATTGACTATGACAGTCAGAAAAAAATGCTTGAACAAAGATAAGGAGAAGTCAAAGTACAGAGCAGTGAGGGAAGGTAAGCAGAGACCTGGGCACAGCAGAGGATGGGTAAGAGAAGGAAGGGAGGCATTTCACAATGTTGAAAGATGTAGGGCAGGAGGAGTCAGCCGGGTCTTAGAGACCAGCCTCATCATTATTAAAATAAAATGTTATTTAGTGCCAGTTTTTGCCAAACAGGAAAACCCGCCCCTACCTCTGAGTGCCAATCTCCAGGGTTTAGAATGCACCTGGAAAGCAATGGGGGTCTCTGGAGGCTCTTGAGAGCAGGCTGGGGTAGAAAGTGTTGAGACTTGTTCCCTGCCTGCTTCCCTTTCTTACCTGGTTGCTAAGTGGTGGAATTGGCTTGGCAGGGACTTGAGCCTCATGGAGGTTGGACACGTGACCTCCCTGATACTCTCCTAAGAGTATCTGTGATCAACTATGTACTTATAGTCAACACAAGGCATTTGCAGAAAATAGAAAAACATGAGTGTGCATGTGCATGGACATACACACCCAGATGTCTCTGAAAATAAGTTTCCTGGAGTTAACAAAGATGTGATATAGAAGGCCAGATATCACAAGCACCTTTCTGGCAGCAGTTCTAGGAGGTGGTCCTTCACAGAGGTGTCATTTGATAGTCCCCTCTGCACCCTGGAAGGTAATGGACATCCCAGCCCTCTCTTTTCTCATGTACAAATGACAGATTTCCAGGCCCATAATCAAAGGCAGAGGGAGAGCTCAGAGAACGGCAAGAGGAAAACAGAACAGTCGGAACCTGAAACTAAGGCAGAGAAAATATTTATTAACCAACAAAGAAGCTCATTTTCGAGAAACTGAGTCCTGCCTTTCAAAAATGCAATCAGCATTAAAATCACTAATTTCCTTCTTCCTCTTCCTTCAGAAGGAGGAGTTTACAGTAAATTAATTTGGAAGTTAAGTGAGTACAAGTTTGTCTTTAAAAGTGTGTAAGAGACAGAAATAGGAATGAATCAAACTTCAAAACATAAGCAAAGTAAAGGAAGAAGCTAGGAATTTAAACCTGTCTTGGTGACTTTTTAAAAAGTTACTCTTGCAGATGTGGGACTCTCTGCTATTTTTAAAAAAGTTTTCATTTTGACTGAATCATGGGGACTTCATTAATCCTTTACTCTGTGAACTGTTTTAGAGCCACAGCCAGGGCTTTTGTACAGAAGGGGACTTTGATGACCTTCAAACAGTATTGATAGGGTAAGTTCCTAGAGTCCCCAAGCAAACAGGCCATTTCTCCTCTAGCTCTCTGTTTCCTGCTGTGCAGAAACTCTGCATAAAGGTAAGAGATGGTCTGCGAAAAAGAGCCCTGGTCTTAGCCCCAGAATATTTGGGTTCTACTATCAACTCTCACTTCTCACAGACATGAGGCTGTAGTGACATTGCCTCTCTGGGCCTTAATTCTCTTTTACAGAAAATGATGAAATGAGGCATATTTTCTTTGTGGCTCCTGTCAGAACTAATGCTCTATGAATGGAATTTGTTCAGACACCAAACTGGTTAGTTAATAATTAGATTCTTTTCTTCTTTCCCCCGATGTTCTTGAGGAAAAAAATAGTGACAAAATAATAACTTACTCTGTACCAGGCACTATGATAATATGTTTATGCTTATTATTTCACTTGCCAACAAACTAGTATGAAGGAAGAAATGATTCAATTCAACTTCAGCAGCAATTCCAGTGGTCTGGTTGGGAGTTAGTACTGATGCAGCCCAGTTGTCCCCACCTCCTGCATTTCTACCTCAAATCCTTGAAAATGACAAGTTGTGATCTTAACAATGGTATTAGGTGCTAATAGATCCTGAAGCACCTTATGAATCATAAAAAGAAAGCTTAAATCATACCCACTATCATTTTAGTGTTTAGCAAAGTGTGTTGTAATTTACTTATTTTGAAACCAAGAATCAGTAAATGATAGGGAGGGTAACCCAATGAACCAGAATTTTCCATTGCCCAGAATGCCCCATTTCCTAGCCATTTTGGATAAACAGGAATTTACTATGGCATTAGAATAATAATAGCCTACAAGGACTAGATTCTGGTAGCTGCAGCCGTGCCAACAGTCCAGCAATGTGTCAACTGCAGAGATCACTGTCCACTCCAGCCGGATATCACCAGGACCCAATCAGACTCCATTTCAGAAATCATGGGCGGTGTTTCCATGGAGCTCTGCCCGAAAAGAGGTGATCTAAATCTTGCATGAGAGATGTACATCAACAGGGAGCTTTGCCTAGAACACTGTGACCTAAAAAATCATATTAAGGAACTCAGAATGCAGAGTCAGTTTCACAGACACCAAGTGACCTTGTGCAAGGCACCTCGCGTATTGCCTCGCCTTCTTGACGCCCCCTAATGAATGGTGACTACCTCTGTGAATACCCGGGCCAGCGACACGCCCCAGCCGGCTGGGGCAGGCATTCTGATTTTCACCACTCTGTTTCTTTTTCTTTCTCTCTCTCTCTCTCTCTGTTTTTTTTTTTTTTTTTTTTTTTTTAAGGCAGCCTGCTCCTTATATTAATCATCTTGCTGTTTGTTTAGTTCTGGGAAGGCAAGCAGTGATTCACGAAGGAAAATCTCGCCTAGTGGTCAGATTGAATAGTATCTTTGCTACATTTCTGTTTGAAGATATTGCCCAATTTATTTTTGATATTTCCTATATAAGGTTGCACATGATCGATTTCTTGTGGAGTTTAGGGCTAGAAAGGGCTGGGTCCCCCTTGATCCGCAGCTATTCTTCCTTTACTAGAGGAAGAGGGCTGTGAAATGCAACGAGTGTTCCTTTTTTGTCTAAGCTGCTGGGAAGCTCAAAATCACATCATATGCTTGATTAAAATTATTATTATTCTGTTTTTTTTTTTCTTCGAGCTGTCCTTTCATGACAAAGTCTTAATCTTTTATCTGTGTTTTAATGATCCTGTAATTTCTGTGACTAATAGTATAAGTTACTTCAAATCCTTTTTGAAAGTAAGTGGCATGCAAATAAATCAATAATGCGGACAACTATGTTTTATAAAAACTTTCCAGATAAGAAAATCGGAAAGAGTAAACCTTATTCTATGATGAAGTCTGAAATTTCGTTTCTAACACAAATTGATCCTTAATATTTAAAAGCTTATACGTAGTAATAACTATGAACCTTTGCATATTCCTTACCATTTATAAGGCAAATGCTTTCACATATGTGATCTCATTTTGTGATTAGCATTCACACTTTACAGATGAGGAAAGTGAGGCTTAGAGAGATTAAGTTAGTAAGCTCAGATCTTCTGACCCTAGGCCAAGTCTCGAGTTGTTCCCCACCTCCACACCCCACCCCCCGCCCCCACCACGCACCAAGTCACTTTGCCTCTCATTGTCTTCTCATTTAAATCAGATTCTTCTCATTATCTCTAGACAAACATTTTTTTTTAATGTGTCAATCAGAATTAAGCAAAGAAGCCATTTCAAGTGTTTATTTCCTTTGCTGGGAGGGTACGCAAAAAGTCTGGAAACCACTGATTCAAGGTCTAAATGGTCAAGCTTGAAGCTTAGAGTGGTCACTCCTAGAAGATCTGAACTCCCTGTCATCCTGGGGTTCCCTGTGTCAGTTTAAGGGCGGGGGGGAATCCAGTCTGTAACATGCTTTTTTTTCCTGAACAAATGTAATGCCTGAGTGACACGGAAATACCTGTAATACCTGTTGACACCCAATCAACAGATTGCTGGGAGAGTCAAGGAGAAGAATGGTTCATTACTCCCTGGGGCTTGTTGGTGAGAAAACACATACGAGCCTTTAAATTGAAAGTGTCAGGGAAATGTTCCACCCAGTGAGGAGTGGGGGGCAATTGGCCAGCTTACTTTAACACGACTCTGAAAATAAGTGCTTGGTAAGGACTGCATTTGTGTTTTTGCTTTTTGCCACTTCAGGCAACCTACCTACTGCCAATTACAAGTTGAAAAGCTTTGGAGATCGTTTATATAGAAGGTTATCTGCCTACAGAAACTTCTGGGAGGCTGAGTACCCTAAAAGAGATGTGCATCTGATGAGGTTGTGTCTGATTCCCCTCCAGGTTTGGACAGACCCAATTCTAGTTTCCCATTAGGGCCCAGATCCTGCCCACAGTCTGGGGGCTAGAGAGGCTAATCTCAAAGGGCTAGAAATGAGTCAGTTTCCACGCTCAACATCAGGCGTGTGGCTTCCTGAAGCACAGACGAGGAAGCGTTGAATTTCAAAGAGCAAATTTTTTTTTTCTTTGCATACCATATCCGGAACTGAAACCACCAATTCATTTCACTTAAGATTTTGCACTATACTCAGATCATCAATAACATTCCAGAGATAAGATACCAAGACTTTCTCAACGCAGACATTCTGTCTTCCTCTCTTTCTGTCTCTTGGTGATGAATGTTATTGAATTCTTCTTTTTCTTCTTCTTTTTTAGTCCTGACAACACGAAATTTGGAAGCCTTTGTTTTTTTCATAGGTGTCTGTTGAGTACTAGAAGTCAAATGTCCAAAAATCTGCTGAGACTTTCACCTTGCTCATAACTGTCTGCTTTCCCTTGCTAGTCAGCTGTGTGTAAGGTCACAGATCCAGCATTTCACTCGAGGGGGTAACTAGCTTTGCTGAGCGCTCACTGAGGTAACCAGTCACCTCACTAAACAGTGAAAGTGGTTAAAAGATGGAGTCTGTGGAGAGATTCATGCAAACCACCCTCACAAAGAGAAAAGCAATGGAAAATACTCACATCCTCCTGATGGCTGGCTGTAACATCAATACGTTAGGAGGAAGGAAGATTCCAACATATCACAGTGCAATTTATAAACCACTTTCACATTCGTTCTGTCTTGATTCTTACCGGAACTTTTGAGATCAGCCACACAAGCATTATTCTCCCCATTTTAGAGATGGGGGCACACAACACTAATACAAGCAGAAAGATGGGCCTATGCAGTGACAACAGTGACAGAGCCAGAGGCCTCCGATTAGACCCCAGCTTTATTGATTCTAAGTCCAGTATTCTTGTAACTGATGTCTAACCTTATGTATAATATAATATTACATCATAATCCATGACCTAATGTTACACAGTCATTTGTTGACATTTTAAAATTTCAAGTTCTTGCATGTCAGAGTTAATGGTTGTTGGTCATTACTTTGGTATAACCCTTCCAGGCCTTGCTTAGTTTATTCCAAAAATGGAGGAATGGCATCAAATTCTGTGTTGCTTTTAGTTCTAACATTTTGTGAGTCTATGAGTCATCCATGGAATTGCCCAAAAATTGCCCACAGTGTTCACCATGGAGCGTCAGTTCCCAGGATGACAGTAGCGTTAGGTAAAAATTGATACCACCATCAAATACGTTTTTAAAAAGAAGGATTGGCCGGGCACAGTGGCTCACGCCTGTAATCCTAGCACTTTGGGAGGCACAGGCGGGCAGATCACGAGGTCAAGAGTTGGAGACCATCCTGGCCAACATGGTGAAACCCCATCTCTAGTAAAAATACAAAAAAAAAGGCCAGGCGCGGTGGCTCAAGCCTGTAATCCCAGCACTTTGGGAGGCCGAGGGGGGTGGATCACGAGGTCAGGAGATCGAGACCATCCTGGTTAACACGGTGAAACCCCGTCTCTACTAAAAAATACAAAAAACTGGCCGGGCGAGGTGGCGGGCGCCTGCAGTCCCAGCTACTTGGGAGGCTGAGGCAGGAGAATGGCGTGAACCCGGGAGACGGAGCTTGCAGTGAGCTGAGATCCGGCCACTGCACTCCAGCCTGGGTGACAGAGCGAGACTCCGTCTCAAAAAAAAAAAAAAAAAAAAAACCACACAAAAACACACACACAAATAATACAAAAAAAAAAAAAATAGCTGGGTGTGGTGGGGCACACCTGTAGTTCCAGCTACTCAGGAGGCTAAGGCATGAGAATTGCTTGAACCTGGGAGGCGGAGGTTGCAGTGAGCCGAGATCACGCCACTGCACTCCAGCCTGGCGACAGAGCAAGACTCCATCTCAAAAAAAAAAAAAAAAAAAAAAGCAGGATTATTCCAAATGAAACAGGTTGCTTTACTACAGCCCTTCTCAGAGCCTTTGAATGCAAATCTACAGGAAGGGAATATGGATATGCAACATTCCTCTTTACTTGGCCCTAGAACATGGATCTGAAGAGATTAGCATTCCATGGAGTTCATTTTGATAAACAGTGGACATTCTCTAATGAGCCCGTTGGTCTCTCAAAGCAGCAGCACACATTTCAAGAGAAATTTTGCACCATTCCAGCACCACAAACCCCACGCCACACTGTGCCAGTGCCGCACACACTAAGCCATGCAGTGTGGTCCTCCAACCCAGGGCCACCTGAAGTTGAGCAATTCCAGCTGCACAATCTGGATCACATCACTTCAGCCACGGAAGCTTTTGTGTTTAAAAGAATCCCCACAATCTGTCTGAAAGCAAGGACTTCCACGTGTTGCCTGAATACAGGACTAGAGACAGCGCCTTTCATTGCCTTGGAAGTTTATTGTCCTTTCATTTCCCTGAGTGCAGAATCCTATCATTCTCCCGATTATGAGAGGAGAGAAGAGAGGCTGCCCAAGGTTTTTGCATCCTGCCTCTTGTCATTCTGTCTCCCCTGGCTTTTCTAGTATCTTTCCTCTTTAGAGAAAGGAATTCTAGACTCTCAGACTCTTAGGAGTGTGGAACACCAAAGGGGAGATTTCTCCAATCTGCAGCCACTGTTAACGTGACTCTTCCCCTTTGGCCTCCCTTCCAGAGCCTCTGTTGAGCAGCTTCTGTGGGGTGGTGCTCACTCCCTCCAGAGGCAGCTTGGCTCCATGTTTTCACACTTCAGATTATTCAGAAGTTCTTAACCACACTGTCTCATGGGAACTTCCTCCTATGGGCTCCAAGCAAGTTTGATCCTGCTTCTAGACGCGTAAAATGTGTCTTCCCCAATCTGACAGGTGACTCTGCTTGTCTCAAATTCTTATCTTAAAGGCCCCATAAGCAGTATTTACTTCCATTCTTGAGCCCAAAATATCTTCTTGCTGAATTAACTTTCAGTCATCTCTTCCAATCTCCATGGTTCTAGGGGGCAAGACTTTGTGGTGACAAAGATATTATTAACCTCTTTAACAGGGAACCCTCTCCTCAGCGTTTAGACTTCCTGCCTTGGGGTTAGATCAACAAATGCTGTAGAGAAAGTTAGTGTTTCTACTTTTGACCTCAGCTACAACTTGTTCTTGGTTGAAGATTGCTAGCTGTTTAATAGACTAAGATAAATTATTGTTAGTTCTAGAATGACATCAAACTTCCTAGGACTAAATTATGCAAAGGAAAATTCAGGCTAAAATAAGGCCTATAGGCAAACAGACATTTTAAATGGCCTTGGGAATTCTGTTTTGTTTGCAAGAAGAAAATAATTCTTATTTTCCCCTTGACTTGAGTAGATGTTCTGCAGTCCTTGTCAGCCATCGAGTTGGTGCTTTAGATATTTTTCTTTGTTTGTTTGAGTTTTTTGATTTTTAGAGACATAGTTTTACTGTGTCTCAGGCTGGAGTGCAGTGGCACAATCAGAGCTCACTGCAGCTTTGAACTCCTGAGCTCAAGCCATCCTTCCACCTCAGCCTCCTGAATAATAGCTGCTGGAACTACAGCTATGTGCCACAATGCCTGGCTTTTTTTTTTTTTTTTTTTTTTTGGAGAGATGGAGTCTCACTTTGTTGTCCAGGCTGGTCTCAAACTCCTCATGGCTTCAAGTGGTGCTCCTGCCTCAGCCTTTCAAAGTGCAGGGACTACAGGCATAAGTCACCATGCCTGGCCAGTGATTTAAGATTTTACATGAATATTTTACTTTCTTTATTATTTATTCCCATAATAATCCTTTCAGATCCTATATTACCATATCGTATCATTACACTTTGATTATTTTATGAGCACATTGGTGTTTCTGAAGAAGTTCTTATGGGTTCAAGTCTTTTTTCCTACTGTTGGAATCCTGAACTGTGATGCAGGGGTTCTGGGCTCTAACACCTGTGTGACCGTAAGCAAGTCCCTTTCTCTTTTGGCCTTCAGGTTCTACATCTGTGAAATGAAAGAGGTACGTGGTGAACTAGATGATCTCTGAGAAACCTAATTCTGGCCAACCTCTAGCAATTGCTTGTCCTTATTCGCAAAATAAACACAAAGACAGAAAACAGGGCTGGATTCAGGAGGGCAAACTTTTCTCTACTATTTGCCATACTCATTGTGTGTGAAATAAGGTCTCATTACCTTTACATCTAAAGAGACAACATGCCCACAGCCATTAATTACACTCGACACAGTGATGATTATTTTTTAATGTAGCAACTCTGCTTGGTTCAAGTAAAGAAAATTTTGAGAGAAAGTTCAAGTCCTGAAACTGCCAGTGCCTTCCTGTGATGGTATGTGGGACGCTGTGGGGGTAGGGAACAATAAGCCAGACAGTTCATCTTAGGGGTAACCTCTTTGGTTTATGTAAAATGTATGACTCAAAGCAAATTCATTCTTGTAGGCTGCCATGCCTGAAAGAGGATGAAGCCTCTCTGAAAGGCCATTGGCCCCTTCATACACTTACTCAGCTACATCTCTGTTTTCTGTGTTGCGATGTCTAATTTCCAGAGGAAAGATCATTTTCAAACCTCATAAATGATGATGCTTTTGGAAAAAAAGAAACCAACAGAAAGGAAAACCCACCTCTCCTAAATGTAAAGATTTCGATATGAATTTGCTTATTGTTTGTATTATACACCCACATTCTTGATGCCTGGTATCTCTGAAATCATTTCAGTTTCCAGAAATCATTTGAGACACTCCTACACCCAGGGTTTTGATAAACAGTCCAGCTCTGTGTGTGTGTGTGTGTGTGTGTGTGTGTGTGTGCTTGAGAGACAGAGAAAGGCAAGTTTTGGGGTAGGGAGAGAGAAAACCAGAGCACACTTGTGAACTACACAGCGTGGACACCTGCAAAGACTGGAGTAGGTTCTATGGTAATGTACATAAGAATTCAATGAGCATGGGTCTTCTTGCATGAATCATGAATTTCTCTTTTGAGAATGCAAGAAACTTTAGGGTAATTTTATGCAAATGCTAAGAATAAAAGTAATGATCAACATTTTGGAGCACTTACTATTATCCAGGAACTTTTCTAAGAGCTTAGTACATAATGACGCATATATTATTCACAAAAAGTCTGTGAGGTTAATAATATTATTATCCCATTTTACAGATGAAAACACAAAGAATGATCTGGATGCAATTAGAGACTATTATTCTAAATGAAGTAACTCAGGAATGGGAAGCCAAATATTGTATGTTGTCACTCATATGTGGAAGCTAAGCTATGAGGGCGCAAAGGCATAAGAATGATACAATGGACTTGGGAACTTGGGGGAAGAGTGGAGGGGGGCAAGAGATAAAAGACAACAAATATGGTGCAGTGTATACTGCTCAGGTGATGGGTGCACCAGGTTCGCACAAATCTCCACTAAAGAACTTACTCATGTAACCAAATACCACCTGTACCCCAATAACTTATGGAAAAATAAAATTAAAAAAGGTCCCCAATCTCTTGATCGTTAACACTGAATTAAAATCCTTCCTGACCACTGTGAAGACTCAAGGTACCACTTTCTCCAGGAAGCACTTTTAGTAAGATGGCATCTCAATTTGCTCTGAGCTTTTTCATGGCACTGAAGTCTCTGCCATAACTTACAGTAATCTGTGCACGTGCCAAATCATTTCTGCAAGACTCTAAGCTCCTATGATCAAGGTGGTTTTAAATTTATTCCTATTTTCCCACAGCACAATGAAGCACCTGGCACTGGGTAGGCACCTAGGAAATATCAGTTGAGTAAATGTATGAAGATACTCAAGTTTCAGACCCAAGTTCTCTGCTAGCTGAATCTTGAGATAACTGTTTGAGACTTTTAAAATACAATGTTCTGCTTGCTTTTAGCCCTGTGGGTTTTCCCCTGAATTCATCTTCACCACCTGGATGGTTATGGTATGTGGTCTTTTTATCTGGCCTGGAAAATAGGTTTCAAAAGAGATATTGGATTCTAAAGTTTGTTGCACACCCCACTCCTGATCCTAAAGTGAACTTCACATAGGTTAAACCAATATAGTTCATCTTTGCTCTCATGGAGTTCTTCATCCTTTAGAAACAGAGCAGAACTCTAAGAGAACACAGGCCTAACCTCATCCCCAAAGAGTAACAAACCCTATAGAAACTTGAGATATAGCAAGATGCCTCTCATAAAGATATAATCTTATAAGGAAATCATCAAAATAGACAACCCCTCAAAGGTCATTGACTTTAACCGTCTTATTTGGCAGATGGGGATAATGTGGCTCAGAGAGTGGAAATGAGTTGCCAAAGGTGACAGATCAATCTAATAAAATAAGTGAGAATAGACCCAAGGAAGATAACTTCCAAATGAGACTCCTTTCCCTATTACATTTTGATAGACTTCATGCCTGGGTTATAAATCAACGATTCCTAAAATAAAGCCTATTTGTTTACGTTTGAGGTAAAAACTTAATTTAAGTTAGAATAAGTCCTCAGACTTCAACAATACTAATCATAAGTTACTGAATGACGGGGGGGGGGGTCTCTATTTTTGGTCACACACTAAACGTTTGTGCCTACAAAGCTATGGCAGGATAAATTAGTTGGTTGGCATCGGGAGAACATGAGTCACCATTCTCACCAGCAATAAATTCAATTGCTGGCATGGAAAAGATTAAATGAAAAATGACAGCTAAGATTGGAGCATGCTGGCCTCATTCCATCCAGGGTTCTTCAGTCCATGCCCAGGCTGGTGGAAAATGTTACATCGTCCTTACAATGATGGTCAAGGGTTTTTAAGTAGTTATCACTTAATGTTGCTGGTGGCTGAAAAGAGGGCAAAAGTGAACAATGACAAGCAGATGAAAGCAGGAGACACATGCTTGAGTCTTAACGTTGAGCCTGGCTTTTGGGTGACTTTGGACATGACACGTGTCTCTGTGAGCTCCATTTTCCCCTTCTGAAAATTGACAGAAGTGGGGTGGGTTATGTGTAGGGTGTCTTCCAGAATTCATCAGTCCCTTTTTTCTCTAGTGTGGCTCTGTGAGTCCTCAGGTGAGCAGAAGCTCAGAAACTTCTCATCTCAGCTAACAGTCTTGACATTATTAGGAAAAAGCCATTTTGGGGTACCAATCTTCTAGCCAAAAGAGCGAGCTCAGGCCGCATGCTGTGGCTCATGCCTGTAATCCCAGCACTTTGAGAGCTGAGGTGGGTGAATCATTTGAACCCAAGAGTTTGAGACCAGCCTGGGCAACATGGCAAAACTCTGTCTCTATAGAAAATACAAAAACTAACCTGGTGCAGTGGTGTGGGCCTGTAGTCCCAGCTAATCAGGAGGCTAAGGCGTAAGAATCGCTTGAACCTTGAAGGTGGAGGTTGCAGTGAGCTGAGATCGCTCCATTGCACTCTAGCCTGGGTGACAGAGCAAGACCCTGCCTTAAAAGGAAAAAAAGATGCAAGCTCAATTCCCCTTTTAAACCTCTCCAATTCTTCCTCTAAAAAATTAAGGTAATAATACCTATTTCACAGAATTATCTTATGGATCAAATGAGATTATGGAGGCCAAAGTGCTTTGTAACCTGACAACCATAACGGATTGAATAGATGACGATGAGTTTGAAGGTGGAGATGTAGATGAGGAATTAAGGACGTGTTCTGGTTTTCCATAAAGATACAAATGAGCTGTAGGTTCAGGGTCAATAGGTAAGTCAAGGGTAGGGAGGGAGATGTTCCATCTGTACTCCTGTGCTCTGCCCACCGTGAGAATTACACCAGAGGTTTCTGCATTAACTCTTCCTTTGGTTACAACCATCACTCCTCTCTCCTCCCAATTTAAGAGGAAGTATCACCTGTCTTATGTCTTGTGCTTTCCTTTCCCCCACCCCTATCACTGCAGACCCAGCTGGGGTGTCAAATCAAAACTCCTGTACAGATATTTCACCCTCACTTATTTAGTCTTCTGTGCTATCTAAAACAGCAGAGGTGCTCCCTCCACCCACACACTTCCCTTTGTTTCGAGTGCTGCAGCACCCTGGCTTGTGGCAGTTAGAGTCCCTGGCCAGAGAAGCTGCTTGACCTCCAGGTCTTCTCCTAGCATGGGAGTCCTGGGTGCTCAGCAGGTTACCTGGCATTTTTCCAGTGGTAAAGCATAATGCTATCTGATAGGAATAACACATTAGGTAGAAGACAGCTTTTCTACCTAATAACACATTAGGTAGAATTCACAAGTTTATGGAGCTGAGATGGACTTTAGGAGCTACCTGTAAACAACAACCCCCTGTTGTTTGCAGATACAGAAACTGAGCCCTAGGGAAGAGAAGCGACATGCAGTATCATTTAGAAATAGACCCAGAATGATATTCAAAGGATGACATCCGGGCCAAACTCCTCACTGGAAAGATGAGAAAACTGTTAACTAGCAATGGAACATGCTAGTTAAGATATGGCTAACAACGTTAACTGACCTGCTTTTGAGTTAAAGAACAGCACTGAAATTCACAACCTCTGATTCAAAGCTCAGATATCATTTCATGAGACATAGAAGGTATATGATGTAGAAACTATGTATATGAAATCCAGGTTCTAAGAATATATAGCTTAAAAACAGTAGGTTTTGATATTAATATAAATTTGGGGAAATGCATTTATATCCATATTTTGGAATTTCAATGTTACAAGAGCTACATTATATATTCCTGGGTGTGTGATATGATCAAGAGCATAATTAAATTTGTGGTAGAGGTTTAGGATATATTTTATAAGCATAAAATAACCACTAAGAATTACTTTCATTCCAACCCTGAGGCTCAAAGGAGCCTTGTGAAAGAAAGTCAGTTTTCTATTCTGAGAAAGCAACTTATCTGTGATGGTCCAAAGTTAGGTCCTACCAAGTAAGGCTGGAAATGGAGATGCCTATGTGTGTTTGGGCCAAAGCCTGTTACTTTCTGAAGTATAGTCCAGTTTGGGGGCTGGACTGTGGCATGCTTGTTAATGTTTAACAACTGTCTTTCTGGGAGGAAGCCCTCATTTGTTGTGTTTGCCAATATCCTTGGTGTAAATATTCTCATCATGGCTGAATTCAGGCCACCAATGCAACATCACTGAATGTGGTATTTGGAAGAGATACACAGCAGCACACCATTATACAATATTTCTAACATACAAATGCAAGAAATACAAATAACCTCAAGAGCATATTTAATGATGAAATGTCCTAAAATAAATAGGAAGTGGTGAGTTTTTAGTATTTATTACCGTTATTTGTATATGATTTATGTTTTATGATTTACTTTTTAATAATGACTGTGCTTTTCCAGCAGTTCCCAAAATTCCTGATAATTTAACAATTAGCGCTTGTAAACTGGAACAAGCCAGCTCGCAGCACACCACTAGGCCAGATAGACCTGGGTTTGAATCCTGGTCTGTTGTTCTGCTAGCTATGTGACATTGGTGAGGTTTTGAACTTCTTTGAGCTTTAGTTCTTTCTGTTATTAAAAGTGATGACAATAATAATAATTTCATGGATTTATTGGTCATTAAAGAGATAGTGCTTAGCATAGTAACTATACATGATAAATATTCTATGTCTGTACTACTATAATCCAAAGTCAAATTCATTTACTTAATAAACATTTTGCAGGGATGCACTTTACAGGTGCTTTGTATTGTACATTGTCTGCAGTAGTAGGCACTAAGGGGTACAAAGTGCCTCAGACATGACCTTGACCTGCCCTTAAAAGGTTCATAGTCTATCAGAATGGAATATAAGACATGGACACCAGTAAGTTTATAATACAGAACAAGGTGTGGTCAGCTCATTAAAAACAAAGAGCCTGGAAAATGAAGAAAAGGGAAGATTTATGGAGGTGATTGCATTTGATTCATATATTACAGAATAGACTGGATATACAGGGATGCCCAGCAAAAGATTTTCTAAGAACAGAGAGTAAGGGAAGCAAAGGCAGAGATAAAGGCACAGGGAGGAACAAATGGTACAAGGTTCGGTGGAACAGAGTATGAAAAGGGATCCTGAGGAGACTAATGGAGAAGCAGGCAACCTCCAAGTCACGTTCACCTTGAATGCTGAGGAATCTGGTTTATGTTTATGTAGGTAACGATGAGCCTGAGAAGTGACACAAATCATGTTTTTCAATTACCTATCGTATTATTTTCAATATTATACTTGTTCACTGAATACATTTTGATGGTAACTGTTCTTTTCCCCTTTAAAAGAAATAGTTAAGAGTTAACTACGTAGTGAAATACAGTTTTAAACTAAGTAAATTTCCTCTGTGGAAAAAATCTTATGCTCAGGATTAGTAGGTGGCATTATAATTCGCAGTTGAAAACGATGTCATTGTTTAAATGCTCTGATGAATATTAGCAAGGCTCAGGCCAGTGGCAGTATTTCATGAGTTTTGAATTGTCTGCCACATCCCTCTTGCGTTATGCTTCACACACAAAAAAGTCAGATGACCTACATCTTCATCTGCTCCAGTCTGAAGCTGCTATATATAGGCTTTGGTTATGAATGTTTTTTCCTATGAAAAGGTCAGACCTTGCACATGTACTGTCAATGCATAGCCCTGCGTATTAAGGAGCAGACGGGCAAGTTTGTAAACATCATTGAAATATTACTGTTATGGGGAAAGCTTGGCAGTTTGGTGAAAAAGTAATGGCCTCCAAACTCTCTTTGAGAGAAGACAGGGAAACCTCTCTCTTGTGATTACAGAAGCACTTTCCTTCTGGCTAAAGCAACATGTCACTGCCAGCCCACATGCACAGAAGCAGGCTGGGACACTCCCAGCCCCAGATGTCTCGTACATGTGGGTGCACACAGTCGCCCCTATCAGAGAGACACTAGGCTGCATTAACTCCTCCTTCCCACTTCAAACCCCCATGGAACATCTGGAGGTGGAGCTGGGGAAGGTACCTTGGCCAGATCGATGCAAACACAATTTGGGGTTTCCGTTTGTACACAGGGTGCAGCAGCCACCCTTGGCCAACATCAAAACACCTGAGAGAATGTGGGGAGAATTGAACTCTTACTTTTAAGCCAAAAGTTCATAGGTTCAAATACCCCTCTGAGGTCAGTTGCTCCCTAAGGCTAACCCTTGAGTCTGAATGCTCTGAAAAGATTGAGCTGCTCCAGGAAAGAGGCCTGATGATTCAATTTGGATCTTTATTCAACAAGACCAAGTTCTTTCCCAGAATGAAATTATTTAATAACTATGTGAAACAGATGAGATATTCACTTTTTTAATAAACAAGAAATTAAAGTCCAAAGAGGTAAAATGACTTTACCCAAGTTCACTGGACAGTACAGGAGATGAGCAGACTTCATGACCAGGTCATCTTCCCATGAGGTCTGCCTCCTGTGGATTCAACCAGATATTCTTGTCATATGCCCCAGGAACCAGCGCTGAGATGGGCAATGTTGCCATAGAAAACAATAGATGGCATTGTGGGTGTCTTCAATTCGTTCATATCTACCTGTTAAGACAAGCCTCATAGAGGGGACATTACAAAATGGGAATCTCCAGGCTATAGTGAGTAAAGTATTAGGCTGAAGGTCAGAAGAATCTGGCTCTGGTTTTAAATAATGTTACTTACTCATTTACTCACACATTTATTCTTTCAATAAATGTTCATTGAGAGTCTGTCAGGCCTCAGTCTAAGCACTGAGAATATAGTGTTGTGAATAAAAAGAGATACAGTCCTGACCTCATGGAGCATAGACAGACTGGTGGCCTCCTGTGTGTACATTGCAGATCATACCTCTCTACATATATGTATAATATATAGCAATTATATATGCATGTGTGTGTGTGTATATATATGTATATATATAGCTTACCCCTTTATCTGCCCCCTACCATGCAAGCCCATAACAGCAAGAGCTGTATTTACTCCATTTGTGAATCTTGTTGCTTGGCACCAAGTGGGTACTGGTTGAAAAATGATCTGTAAGGTTTCCTCAGTCATTCATTGAAAAGAACACAGGATGCTTAATAAGAATTACAAGTGATTTTGGTGACTTCACCTATTTCTTTACTAACATGTTTACTACTGAAGCCTTGTTCTTGGGCTCCACTGAGGAGGCCACAGATGCAGTAACTCCTTCATATCTTCCACCTCTAACACCTTGTGCCATCTGCCTGGCTGGGCCCCATTTACCTAATCTAGCTCAGTCTGCCCCTCCTGAGGGTGCTTGTCTCATCTCCCAGTCCTGAACCTCCCTCATCCAACCCCTGGTGATCCCCACAGAGTTTTCTCACTGACAGCAAGGAAAAGTTTGAGGACTTTGGAGGTTGCCAATATGGTGACACTGAGGCAGTGAAATTCCTAGATTTGAATAATGCAAGGACTGAGCATTTGTAGTTAAATAAGAAAGAAAAGAAAAAAAACCTCATTGTAGCGATAAAAGCTATCCAAGAAAAGCAGGCTGCTTCACTGGGCAAGGAATTCCCTATGGCTGGAGGAGTTTCCCAGAAGCCAGGCCACCACCCCAATGAAGCAAAGGAGTCAAGTGTGGGACGGAGGAGGGTCACTCCTGAGGCTCCTGTCAACTTCAGCTTCTATGGCCATGTCTCCATTCTTCGTCATTCTGAGAATGAGTGATGCACCAAATCCCAGAAATTTCTTTCCCTTTTTTCCCAGATAAGTCTAAGTTGAAAAATTAACTTTTATTTCATTTATCTTTACCAATCCACAGACTACAGTAATTGTGCTGATCCCAGGTAAACGTCCACCTCCTATTTCATTAGTTCAAGTCTCTTCAAATTCTATTTTTGACACACTATTTACCTGCTCCAAAATCCTTCACAGTTGCCCACCCACTCCAGGCTAACACCCTGTCACTTTAGCCTGGCACTCTGGGCCCTCCACCATCAGGCCCCAGAACATCACCTTTTCAGCCTCACCTTGAACTGCTCTTTATCCACCTCCTTGATTCTCTACTCTGTTAAATGCACAGCCACGGGAACACTCCTCCTCTTTTCCATTTCCACATTCTTCTTTACATTATTCCAGTACCAATCATATTTATAGTATCTTATTTCTTTATTCTTTGGAGTATTTTCTTATTTGCTTATGCTTCTGGAGAGCATGGACTGTGTCTTCATCAATACACAGCCAGTGCCCAGTCTGGCACTCAGGCCATGTATTGGTTTGGAATTAAATGGAATTAGAAACATTTTTTTTTTCATGGAGGGAGGCAAAAGAGCATATTGGTTAAGAGCACAATTTTTGTAGCCAGACTTCCTCAGTGTGAGTCCAAACTTTACTATTTACTAACAAGGTGACTTTGACCAACTTACTTAAACTTCTTGGAATTCAGTTTCCTCATCTGTAGAATGGGAATAATAATAGTCCCTGCCTGACGTTACGAGTTGATTTTTATAAAGTGCTTACTTCCTTGACAGGCAGGCACAGAGCTCTCCCCTTACGTAGTACCTATTCATTCTTCAAGGTGCCCCTCTATTTCTCCCTCCTCCACAGATATTAACTCTATTTTCCATGTATAAAGCACTTTAGAGTTTACGAAGACCTTTCATATGTGTTTTCACATTTAATCATCACGGTGGTATGGGAGGTAGGTGTTGCTGTCCCCGGAGAGTTTTGGTGACACAGGTAAAGCAGGGGGAGGGCGGAGGGACGGGAGCCCAGAGACTGGTTTTCTATGCAGAGTATGAGCAGCTTCAATGTTTTTCCTCCATTCTGAACCAGTGGGATGGTACAGCACTTTCAGCATGTCACCAGGTAAGCCTCATTCTTGCCTTAAGGGTCCTTTATGGTTGCACCAAAACCCAAAGCCAGTGCTGTTGTTCCTGCTGTGCCCAAGCATGTTATTTGCATTTCCAGACCAGGCTTAGTCTTATTGCCTCTTCAGGTGAGGAGGGACTTACTGGTTCATGCGCTCTCTGGAGGCTTTGCGGTTTCATTTCACCTGCTGCAGATTGTTCTGTGACCTTTCCTCCATCGCCGGACGCAAACCTTTCTCACTGCGAGGTATTAGGTAACTGCGGAACAGAACATCCAAGTTAGAAGGCATTTTGGAGATCATTAAGTCCAATTCTTCAAAACCATCTTAAGGAGGAATGAACACTGAGTTCTAGGAAAATAAACTACTTGCCCAAAGACTTTGCTAGTTTGTATGCTCCTCAGGGCAGGGCCATGTTCAAGCAATGAAGAAATAGGGATCAGACACTTGCTTTCAAAACGCACACTGTCCAGTAAACTACATCCTACTCATCTTAACATCTCAAGTGTCTAACCCAGGGCCTAACACACATAGTAGGTGCTCCATAGATGGCTCCTGATTAAGCGAATAAGTGAATGAATTAATGAATGTCACCTGCTGAGCCAGTGCCAAACCTTGAACTTAAGATTTCTGTGCTGGGCTCCCACTGCTCCTACTCTCTGCCTCCCCCATTCAGACTCATAGTAAGGTTCGAGTAACAGCCAATAAACATGACAAAAATGCATGCAAATATTCAATACCCATCATATTTATTCACAATTCACAAGTGTATTCCCAGTCTTCTTCTATAAGACTCTCTGTCTATATCATGATGTGACAGAAGCTAAACAGAGAAACAGGGCTTCCAGCCGAAGAACAGCACTGACAGAGCCAGGAACTGCCTCTTGGAATGCCAGTACTGCCTAAAATGTTCCCATGTCCTTGCTCTTCAAATAGGAACCAGCATATGACACATATGGGCTCATGATGGATATCTTAACATGTTTCAAATTTTGCCTGATTTTCACTCATTTCATAGAATGTCTAAGCTAGAAAATGCCTTGGAGATCATCAGGCTTAATAATTCTTTTATAAGACAGATAGAAATCTGAGAGTCGTCAGAGGGGGAGTGTTTCATGGTCACACAACCTGTCAGTGACTCAGACTGACCCCAAACCCAGGATTCCTAGATTCCAGCTAAGAGTTTCTTTCTGTGCCCCATACTGCTGGATTCAGCATGAAGCCACTAGACCAGTCAAGTGTAAGCTTCTTGAGAGCACAGGCTGTATCAATGGTTTATCTTTCTCTCAGATGTCTAGCTCAGCGACTTGCATGTCACAGAAACTCCTTCTCTACCCAGCTCTGTGGAGTTCTCACAGCTTTCATGTTCACCATGAGCCCCACATTACATATGAGTGAGCCTCATGTTGCTCAAATGGACAAAGGGCTCATGGCCTCAGAAAAATGGTAGCAGAACTTGAACTCAGATGATTGGACAGCTAATTCATGCCCTTTCTCTGTCCTACATAACCCACCCAATAACTTTGATTACCAAGTGAATAAATGATTATGGGATGAATGGTTGAAAGACTGACAAACAGAAATCAATCACTCTCTCCCGAAAAACAGATTATAAAAAATGAATAATCTAGACCCTCATTCAGTAAAAAGTCCTTGCTTGGACCCCTGGTGGCCTGCTTTAGCTCTCTCACCTTTCATTTCCCTTCATTTGACACCAACATGTGTGTTTAGGGAAAAAGAAAAGCTAACAACGCTCAACCTCTGTGTTCTTTGAGGGGTCAGTTTTTCTGATGTTAATCCTGTCCAATTTGGGTGATTTTAAAAAGTACAAAGACAGACATTTAAGCCATGCAAATTCCCCCACCCAGAGATTGTCAGTTGTTAACATTTTGGTGAATATCCATCATCTTTTTAAAATCTCTTTTCCAAAGCTTATAAATAACGTTTTAATGGATTTATACTGAAAATCAGTGCATGATAAAAATTTGTTTTTGTCATTTAATAATAAATCACAAATATCTAATTAGGTCGCAAGTTGATCAAGTGGGAGAATGAGCATAATATTTTGACAACGTTTGATCAGTTGAGTAACACACAGATGATGAGATTGCCAAACATTGCTTTCCATTGATGGTTTAAGGACCCAGAGAAGCCATATTACCAGTCCTTGCCTGGGCTCTTCTGCTTCTAAGAGGACCATGGCTACAACATGGTTAAGGTATGAGTAATTATAATAGCTTAGAATAACAGCTTACATTTTGCTAACCTCTTTTATAACACACACACACACACACACACACACAGAATAACATGTCAACCATTGTGATCAATAGGCAGAGAAGGAAACCTCACATATCTCATGTTCCTTGCACAACCCTGGAAGAGAAGCAGGTTCATGTCATTGTTTTAAAGATGAAAAACTTGAGGATCAGGGAGATCATGTGACAGTCCGGCCTTTTGGATTTTCGCTTCTTTGTTCGTTTGTAAATAACATCTTTAGACACAAAATAAAGAAAAATGAACCAAAGTTCAAAGAGGAGTTCTTATGATCGAAGATTAGAAAAAAATTTTACTCGTTCATACTAGAGAGACTAACTCATTCTTGATCTTTCATTCCAGACCACTCTTTATAGCCACCACACTGCCTCCTGACTTAAAACACCTTTGAAAGTTTTGGTGATTTTAGCTAATTTCATGTAACATTTTTTGATATATACATATAAACATGCTGCGTTCTTTCCTGCCCCACCTCTATCAGCAACGAGTGCTGACGGTGCAATCTGCAGCCTCCACGAATGGGCTGACTGCCTGTCACGTCTGTGAACAAGGTTTAATTTGATTAACTTGGGCTACCAGTCAGGACGACCTCCCTGCTCAGCGAGGCGAGGGCTGCTGGATATGGCTGGCTGGAGGACCAGAGAGCAGTTGTGATTCATTTCTGCCCCAGGCACCCACCTGGCGGGCCTGGTGCAAGTGCCGTGGGATCAGGGGAAAGTGAGAGGCTGCAGGCGCCCCGGCTGTGAGCTGAGCTTCGGGAGTAATAGTGAGAAGAGGGATGAGGGCAGCAGCTGCTGAGGTTGATATTTATATAATGACTGTGTTTGAGGCAGGAAGTGAAACCAAAGTTGTGCTGAGACACTTTCCTTCCCCCATACCACTGCCCACGGCGGCTCCGGTGGGTGACCCAGGGAGAGCCTCAGCGATGCAAACCAGGCTCCAGCCCCTTACTGGGGTGTCAGAGCTAAGGTTCTGTAGGGTCCAGAGGCTCCCCTCCCTCTCCATATTATTGTTCCTCCTTTCTCTCCACTTAGTTCTGCCTTATGGTGGAGAGAGCATTGCTGCACCCCTGCAGCTTTGCAGGAATGCCATAAGGGACTGTGGGACAATATCTACAAAACACAAAGCCAATCACTGGAGAATCAGCATTAAAACTCTTTATTACTTTTCTATGACCACTTCCAACACCATCGCCTGTGGTTGTTGTGGATTGTTGTTTCCTGACTTTTATACCTGCCTCAAGCCAACTTTCTGCCTGGTTTCTCTTCCTTCCTTCCAAGCATTCATACTTTTTGGAACCACCTCAGACCTCACAGCAAATGTCCCCTTCAGTGCTTTCCTTTCCTCTTGCTTAAGCCCAGGTTTAGAAATTCCATTCTTACCTGTCTACAACAAAAAGACATTTTAATATAGATGATGGTCCATCTAGAGAGGCCGTCCTATTCTGCTTCTCACTCTAGTGTTGGGAGATTATTTGAAACATGGAGTGTTCACAGCTGAAAAGGACTTAAAAACTGTCTAGCCTCTGCTTCTCAATGACCGAAGGAGAAGCAAAGACCTTGTTAGAAGTGCAGATTCCAAGGCCCTACTTCAGACCTGCTGAATCAGAATCTGCATTTTAACAAGATCTCCAGATGATTCACGTGGACATTACACTTTGAGAGGCACTGTCTTATCCCAAGATGCTTATTAACAGGTGGAAGAAATAAGGGCCCAAAGAGGAAAATAGACAAGCGCAAGGTCATCAGCAAAAGAATGCCACCAAAATGGAAGTCAGCAGTCTGTTTAGTTCGAGTCCCTTTCCTCTGCATGAAGCCTTAATAAAGATATAGTTCCAATGCCAGCACTACGAAACAAGCAAAGAAATCTCTTCTCCCTTTTTGTTTTTACTCTAAACTTCATCTATGGGTATGTTTTCAATTTATTCAACTAACAGAAAATCAATACAAACGATTTCACAACACCGCTTTTGAGTGCTTGTCTGTCTAGGTTGCCATGCTAGTGGCTGAATTCCATAGTCCACTGTACTTGATCAGGTATACTTTCCCGATAGTTTATTTGAAGTGAAGTTTCTGAGTGCTGGCAAGAAAAGAAAGATGTGCCGGGTGTGGTGGCTCATGCCTGTAATCCCAGCACTTAGGGAGACAGAGGCTGGCCTATCACCTGAGGTCAGGAGTTCGAGACCAGCCTGACCAACATGGAGAAACCTCGTCTCTACTAAATATACAAACTTGGCCGGGCGTGGTGGTCTATGCCTGTAACCCCAGCTACTAGGAAGGCTGAAGCAGGAGAATCACTTGAACCTGGGAGGCGGAGGTTGTGGTTAGCCGAGATTGTGCCATTGCACCCAGCCTGGGCAACAAGAGCAAAACTCCACCAAAAAAAAAAAAAAAAAAAAAAAAAAAGGAAGAAAGAAAGAAAAGAGAAAAGAAAGATGTGTTGTCAGATGTTACAACTGGCCCTAGCTTTGCGCACCAGAGATCTTGCCAGGAAGAACTATGAATGACAGCACATTTTAGAATCACAAAATGACAAAACTGGAAGGAACCATAGAGATCATTTTATCCAACCCCTTCAAGTCTCAGATGGAGATGATGAGCTACAGAGGGAAATGACTTGCTCAAGTTCATCCAACAAGTTAGATGCAGATTTGGGGCAAGTGTTCAAATTGCTGGCCTATCAGGTCAGGGCTCCATGCTGTGTACTGCCACCTCACCTAAATGGAATGAACAAACTAAGTAAACAAATCACCTGGACTGATGACATTTACTCCAGAATTCTGGAATAAGTCATGGATGAAACTGGGGAGCCATTGTCCAGAATGTGCTGCCTGTCATTATAAATGGTCACTGAACCAGAGGGAGCGTCACACTGTCAGTAGGATTTCCACCAATATGAAGAGCTACCTGGGAATTACAAGCTAGTAAATCTCATTGCCATGTCTGGAATTCCTAACAAAGAGTGGGATCATGGAAATGTAACAAACAACTTGTTATGGAAAAAACAACAGAAGGATTTTAACAAACCAATGTTCTTTAAGAGTCTAGGACTAGGGATAAGTAGGGAACTATTGAAACTCAAATATTTAAATTTTCAGAGATTCAAGATTACTGTGATTAGATTTTTACATCAAGGAACAGCTTGATTGCAGAACTATTTGGTATAGTACATGTCATCTTTGACAAGGATCATGGAAACAATATAGTAATATTTGATTGCAACTCCTTTGAATAGAAGATATTAACATAAAGATCACCAGAAATCAGAAATCCAGTCAATAAGACACTGACTTGGATCTTACTTCATATTTTAATGAAATACATGGAAAAGTACAAAGTCGTGAAACATTCACTTTTGCAAATGGCACTGAACATTTCTAGTCATCACAGTGCCTCATTTTCAGATTACATTAAAGGTTTCACCATCAGTATTTTATTGATGTTTAAGGCACCCGTGCAAGGTAAGTAGAAAGAAGTCTGTCATCTAAATTTGAGACAAGAGACCCAAGCCTCAGGAAGCAATGTCTTTTCAAAGTTTATAGCCCTTGAGTCACAGTTGGACTACTCCAAATCCACACTCTTTCAACTACACAATGTTGCTTCTGGGTAAAGAAATACTACAACACACAATAACTGCTAATATCCACACACCTCTTTGTATCTTTTTTTTTTTTTTTTTTGTAGAAATGGTGGGGGGAGTCTCACTGTGTTGCCCAGGCTGGTCTTGAACCCTGGGCTCAAGTGATCCTCCAGCCTCAGCCTCCCAAAGGGCTAGGATTATAGATGTGAGTCACTGCACCCAGTCTGCACACCTCTTTGGAAGTTACAGAACATCTGGACAATTCCGTGACATGGGGAGAAATACAACTAATTGTTGCTGAGAACCCACTATATGTAAGCTGGAGCTATCTATATTCAATGCTATACATAAGTATCTCACTGAATTATGACAAGGACTCTGTGAGGAGGGTGTTCTTTTTTTCTTTTTGCGTAATAGGAAATTGAGAAAGGTTAAGCAACCTGTCCACAGTCACAGAGCTAGAAATTGATAGAGCTAGGGTTTGAATTCTGAGTCGATTCAGGTTCAAATCCCTTGTTTCCAGGTCAAGTATTTCTATTATCTCAATGTTACAGCTGAGGAAATTGACTTAGAGATGTTAATGAGCCACGATCTTAGAGCTAATAAATCATAGAGAAAGGATTCAAACTGGCGTCCTCACAGGACATAAAGATCTCAGAAGAATGAGGAAAAAAATGTAACAATTGAGCTTCAGTTCTGGCAAATATAAAGTAGTCCTCTTAGGTGAAATATACCCCAATCTCTATTTATAAAATGATGGACTCTAACGCATCATAGCTCAGGAAGCACATTGAAGTCTATTTCATTTCACTTTCACAAATATGTATTAAGTACAACTTCTGTACCAGGTGTCACACAGGACTCTTGTATGGATCATCTTTTTTCTTTTTTTCTTTGAGTCTCTTAAGTTTTTTATAGTATTGCTTTCCTCATTATTAGTGACTTGTACAGTGTTACAAGCTAATAACGCCAGAAATTGTGATCAGCTCTGACAACATTGAGCTCCAGTGGCTGTATAAGCTGAGATGCCCAGAGGAACGTTGGGTCTCATCAGAAAGCGTATGGAAGCCAGATAGAAAAGGCATTATCCCATATTCACATGAAAGCAGTGTGTGGGCTCAGAAAAAATGTGGCAGTTCTATTCATGGACCTTCAAGAAAAATTTAGTAGAGCTGGGGAGGTGGGAGAAGGACAGAAAAGAACTATTCAAATCACCAATATGACGGAGGCTTGTTGGTATAAATATAGATTTAACAAAATTAGATTTTTCTCAATCAAAAAATGAGCAGACTGAGAAGGCATATAACAATACTTGATAGAATGGAACTATGCACTTAATCAGCAAATCTCAGAAAAACAGAACTATCCCAACCTCCCCTTACCCCAAAGTTTGCAAGAGTTAATTTTAGAGCAAATAAAAGAAAGTACTACTTTACATAGTAGAGAGTAAATTTAATGAGCAAGACAGGTAGGGACTAGCTGGTAGCACAGATACATAAATGGGTTCAAAAAGGGATTATTTAAATACCAGGACCTCATAAAATCCACATGGGTGTATTAAAGATATGGGGGACCTTAAACATCACCCAACCTAAACTACTACCTCATGAACATCTGGCATCTACTTGGTCACCTCCAGTGGCCAAGAGCTCACTCTTTTCCAAGGCAGAACATTCCAGCCTTGACAGCTCTGCATGTCAAAAAGTTCTTTCTAAGTTGGGTGCTGTGGCACACACCTATAGTCCCAGCTACTTGAGGGGCTGAGGCAGGAGGATCCTTGGAACCCAGGGCATTCTAGGCTGTAGTGCCTGGGAATAACCACTGCCCTCCCTCCTGGACATCATAGAAAGTCCCTGTCTAAAAACAAGTTCTTTCTTAGGTTTAAACAAAACCTACCTCCATTTATTATATTCATTTTGACTTTATTTCTGTATTTGAGATTCCACTCAATAAATCTGAATGCTTCATTTTTACATCCCTGCAGGTATTTAAATTCAGCTGTTAATTGTGGTTGTTGAAGTCAATGTCATGAACAGAAATCAAATTTTCTCAGAAATTGTTTAGGGGGATATTCAAATTCTAAAAGAAGAGTATTATGTGGCACTCCAACTTGGAAAGGACCAAAGGAATAAGCATTGGAATGGGAATCAGGAGACCTACCTTCTAA
The DNA here is from genome assembly GCF_008728515.1 of Papio anubis. Classification (NCBI taxonomy): domain Eukaryota; kingdom Metazoa; phylum Chordata; class Mammalia; order Primates; family Cercopithecidae; genus Papio; species Papio anubis. Next base: position 184,017,732 of record NC_044977.1, read on the forward strand.
CTGGGTTCTCTGACTATTTATATGAAAATTCATGTCACTGTATCTGCCACTAATTAGCAGATGGATCTTCCAGGGCAGGGACCTCACATTTCTGGACCACAATTGTCTTAATTGTAAGATAAAAGGGTTGAGCAAAATAGTGTTTATTCTCCCTCTGTCACTGACTTGGACTCAGTTAACCAGTGGTGGTTCTGAGATCCAAACCTACTTCATTTTGAAATCCCCTTTAATATACCGTCACTGGAAAAGAGTTGTACCAATCCCTTAAGATGGACCAACCCAGCTGGGTGGCAATTTTACTGACCATGGTTACTGGTCACTAACTGTTCCACCTCCATTTCCTGTGAAAGCAAGTTCATCTCGGGATAGAGCAGATTTCATCAGATTTTCATTTGTTTTGAGCTAAGCTGCTTACTAGTAGCCAGAGAAGGGTTGATAAGGAGAAAGGAAGCAACAAACGAACAGACCGAAATTTCGTTCCAGATCTTAAAATTGACCCATGCATGGGATAGGACCCTTCCACAGACATATTTAGGGCCAGTGACTCTGGTCTTCTCCCTACATAAATGGAACTCACCTGAGCAAGGAGTTTTCTGCCTGTGGAAACCCTATATGAATAATGATCCCCAGCATTTGTGTGGAAGAAGGCCGCACTAGCCCAGGGGAAGCACTGGAAAGCACTTAGGTGTCTAGAGATTCCAAGGGTCTCCCAGCTGGTCAATGTCATGGCTAAGACTGAAACAACGGTCTTGGGACTCTGTTCCTAGAGTTCCCCCATTAGAATGTATTAAGCAGCTACTCCGTGCCAGGTACTGTGCTAAACTCTTCAATACATCTTATCCCCTTTAATCTCTGTTATAATCTCTGGGAAAGCAGGGATTTCAGCTGTCTTGTTTATAATTTTATCTCAGTCTCAAGAACATCACCTGACACTTAAGAGAAGCTCAACAAATATCTGTTAAATAAATTTAAATAAGCAAATGAATGAAGTAGATGTTAATACCCCCATTTTAAAGATTAGGAAATTAAGGCTCAGAGAGATCAATGGACTTGACCAAAGAAAACAAACAGTAATAGCAGAGCTAGCATTTGAGCACAGGTTTTCTGATGTCAAGGTCAGTGCTCTTCCCAACACAGCGTAGCCGCCTCTCAGCTTAACCACCTTAAAAACCGAAAATAAAATCCGGTTTAATCCTTTCAAAAACATAAAGTAAAATTTGTGGAGCAAGCATACATTTCTTAATGCTCATCTTTTTTTTAGCCATTCAAAGCGTTCAGAAATCATAAGTGACCATGAAATATTTTCCCACAAAAGCAATATTAAAGAGATTCAAAAGGATTCCATTCAACTGGAAAACAAAAACAAACAATAGTAGCCACAAAGAAAGCTGGCAAATTTCATGGAAATCAGGAATGTCTTTCTGATGGAAGACATATTTTCCCCCAAAGGTCCTGTGGCCCTGGAGAACACTGGTTCGAAATGTAAGTAAGTAAGGGACAGAAGCTGACCGTCAGGGAACAGTGGGTTAGGAGGGCGTGCCAGCATGTCTCGTGGAGGACCCATGGACTCTTCACTTTTAATTGTCTACTTTTCCCATTCCTCTCCTCCACCACAGTTGTGCAAAGGGATGGGATGTACACTAATTCTTGAGGACCCTGTAACTGTGGACAAGGGCCTCTTGACTTCAGCTTTCCCAAGTATAAAATAGAGGGATTGTCCTAAATGACACTTAGGAGCCCTTTCCTCTCTGCCACAGCCTCTCTTTCCCTTTCCTCTGTCCTTCACTCTTCTCTTCCACCTAGCTCTAGACAGTGCAGGCACTGGGGCCCAAAAGCGGCTTTGGGGACTCCCCACCCTGCCACTGCTGGAGTCTCCTCCTGCAGCTGCACAGCTAACAGCTGCCTCACCCTGCACTGCTGACCACTCTGATTTACCTACGCAGATGAGGCAATAAATATACAAGAGCCGCTGAAAGTGAAAAGTCCCTCATTCCTCACATTACTTTTAGCCTTCGCTTTCCCTAAGCCAAGGGACAATGAGTGACCAAGATGAGCCTCCCTTTCCAACTCTGGCCTGCCTTAGGGACTCACCGTCTGCATTCCACCTGCACAGGTAGAACTCAGTTCGGATGCGGGAGAATTGCTTTCCATTGTTCAGCAGGCTTTTTAAAATTTCTAGTTTTGCTTACCTTTCCTACTCACCACACACACAAAACAGTGTGAGCTTTCTCCTTCTAGTGCATAAACACTGGTCAGTCAATACCCACATGTGTTCCAAAAGGTGAGCTGGCATTGCTGCCCAACTGGGCATTATGGTCCCTTCTGTCCCTGCCCATCAGGCTTGCCTTCCTTGGCAACCTTTCTAGCTTGACTCGTACCATGACTCCTTCTCACGGACCACTCCTGGAGACTGGTGACAGTTGGCCCATTCTTGAAGCCTGTGCTTCTACATCATGTTTTCCATAAGGTCTCCCTCATCTGTGCTTGCTTCCACCTTCTCCTATTTGAAATTACTTACGGGCTCTTCCACTGTGCCATAGCAAGTGTTCTATACATTCTGAAGGCGCATTTGACTATATACTTTGTCATGGTTGCTTGGAACCACGTCTTCTTTTCCAAGTAGGCTGTGAACATTTGGTGGCATGGATCATACCCTGCTCATGTTAAAATTCCTCACTGGCCTGACTAAAGGTAATCATAACTCTTGATGCCCACTAATACTGCAGACACTTTTCTTTCCTATGGCTTCTACACGGGGGAAGACGTATGGAGCTATATAAGGGTTAAATAGAAGCTCTGTGATTCATTCAGTCCCACCCTAAAATGCTTCTTCCAGCTTCTGTTGACTTCTGCTGTTACCAAGCATAAAACAAACACTACTGTCTCCCTCTCCCTCATACCTATTTTCTTGGTCCCCTGGGTTGCACTCCTTTGCCAGGCTCTTTTCTTTCTGATCCAGCTTTCTTTGAACGTATTTATTTGTGTTTCACTCAACACGTGTCTCCAGTTGCATTACCAGTTTAATTTGGGTTTTAAGCTAAGATTCTAGAGCTTTTCTCTTTCTTGTCCCAACAAGTACTCTTCATTCATGTCTTTATTAATTCTTCAAATAACTAAACAGCAGCCAAGACTCTGAGGGATACAAATTCGAAAGTGATCCCTTTCCTGACTGCAAGGTGATCCCCATCTGGTAGGGGAGACAGGACATGCACAGAAATAGTTAAAATACCTGGTAGATGGCAATAGGAACCCTTAAAGGGCAGGTCAAATACTCGAGTGTTATATACACTCCCGAGGGTGGAGGGGTCATTCCTCTGGGAAGGAAAGAAGAGGACAGGATTAGGAAAGACTGCACAGGGGAGGTGGCATTTGAAGTGGGCCTGAACGAGTGAGGTTGGATTTGTACTTGCAGGGGTAGGAGAATTAAGCAGAGGGAAAAACACACTAGCAAAGGCTGGAGATGGAAAAGTACAGTACGAGGAAGAGTGAGTGGTTTGCCCGGGTTGCAGCACTGCATGCTCAGACGGGAGCACTGAGGAATACGGCTGAACAGGTAGGTTGAGATCCATGTTGCAAGGTGGAAAGGAGCCGGAAGGGACTGGCACAGGGAGACCAGTTGGGAGGCTTTTGCAACCTCCTGAATGAGAAGTGAGAGGGTGGCAGTAGTTAGAAAAAGTAGGATGGGTGTGAAAAATGTTTCAACAGAGATGCCTAAATTCTTCCAACTCACCTTGACTAATTCTCCTCAATAACTCATACACCTGTTTTCATTGCAAGCATTGTGCTACCTCTCCCTGCCCCCACTTCGGAAGCTTATCTTTTTGTCTTCCAGGTGCATGACTTTCTGCCCAATTACTTGTTTTCAACCCATCAGAGCAAGTCAAGCATGCAGCTCAGAAGTCTCACTGTCACACTTGGCCTAGGTTGCCCCCGTGCACTGTCTCTGTTCTCAGTATTCTGCCTCTGCATACCCACAGAACAATAGGTCTAAGTTTCCCAGACCCTCGTGTGGAGGCTTGGTCAGAAGGCGAAACCCGAAAAAATACTTTAGCACAGGATGAAGGAGGAAGTGGCAGAAGGGTAAAACCAACCCCCATCAGACTTCACCAAGCAGCTATGCCCCGGACTCAGCTCCACCACATCCTACTTTTACTGGGAGGCCAAGGAAGAAGGACTAAAGTGACTGGGACCTGGGCAGTGGGAGAATGGGCAGTGGGAGAAAGATCATGAGAAGGCAGAAGGGGCTTTGTTTTGGTCCAGGGAACCAATCCAGCACTATAACTGGCACCAGTCCTGGGAGTCACTGGCAGAACAAATCAGAACAGGGAATCCAAAGGCGCTGCTTTGCCTCTGCTGAACACCTCTCCCTGTCTCTAGCCTCAGTCTTATCTTCTATAAAATGGGGATTATGACATCCACCTGTGTGTCCTGTTGACCTGTTCGTAAAGGTAGAATAAGTGAGTATGAAAGCACTTGAAACATGTAAAGCACTATATTACAGGCTTTTTCTCACTCAACTGACCCTACTCATTAGGATGGGTAGACATGAAAAGAAGGAAGAAGAATGCAGATGTCGGGGAGCAGAGGCTGTGTGCATCTCAATTTTGCATAATAGAACTGTGGTGATTGGCCTTGTGGAGCAGCTAGTCCAGGTTCTCATTTGACAAGGAAGCTGAGGCCCGAAGAGGGGAAATGAATGTTCCATGGTCACGAGATGATTCAAAGGACAAACCCTGGTCCCACGGATGCCATGCCAGTCCTTTCTCCACCCCACACCTCTGGTTGTCCAATGTGAAGGTCTCTAGGATGGAGACCACAGGTCCAGAGTCCAGGCGTGCTTGATTCCTGAGTTACTGGTGAGTAGTCACACAATTGAAACTAAGGAAGAGCTTAGCATGGGGCTGGATATCAGACACCATTTCTTTAAATCATTAGGTTTAGAATCCTGGATAACCATTTCCTAAGATCCAGAGCATTCATGTCCTGAAAAGAAAGACTCAGTTTCAAGTTTCCTATTGCCCTTTTCTCCTCTGTCCCCATGAATTATTTGGTCTCTGCAATAGGAGAAAAAGGGATGATTCCTCTGACGAGCTAGTAGCTGTTAAATATCAAAGGCGTGGAGAGTGGCAATCCCGCAACAAACATGTATAAGTACCTTACCTTGTTTCATCTTCATGACAACCCTAGGTAGTAAATCATCTCAGTACTCTCAGTTACACACACACACACACACACATACACACACCCCGAGACTCATAGAACTCAAGTGTCTTCAGTCACAGGCCAGTGCCAGGCTGTGTCTCGCAAGACCTCCCCAAAGTACAGCAAGGTTTTTATTTTAATAGGAAACAACAGCCTCTACTTCAAACGCTTTTAGAATGAGCTCTTCCATAGTATCAGATCTGTTGAACGACATGACTGTTTTACCCATGAGATTCTATAAATACAGACTCCCTGTTTCATCCACTAGCTTGTATGTCTCTGTCTTCTGACGAATTCATCATTGCACAAGCATTTTTGGAGGACAGCATTGTGCTGTGAGGTGAAGGGCTGAACCATACCCCTGCCTGCAGGGTTTTGAAGTTTGGTAGTTGCCCAGGGAGCACGTTGTCAGACAACTCCAATCAGGAGAGGACAATTGTGTCACAAGAGAGGTGAAAATGTGTATGTGAGATATAGAGATAGGAGAGGAGAGAAGGGAATGTGTCTGCATAACTAGAGGGTCTAGTGTGTTTAGGGAGGCAGGAAGGGCTGAGTGGTCTGGGCAGAGGGTAGGATGAAGGAGGAAAGAAGCTGGAGTTCAGGCCAGAAAGAGTCTGGGGCTGATGTCTCGAGGGCTCTGAGGCTGTGCTAAGGTGTTTGTTTCTTCCCAGAGTTTGCCAGTCCTAGATGTGCCCACACATGGGTGGTACCCTTGCATGACTTCTTAGAGCCTCAGTTTCCCCTTCTGTAAAATGGAAGACATGAATGTTCCCTCTAAGGGACCTGTGTGAGGGTGGGCCAGGGGAAAGCGGTAGCACAATGCTTTGAGCTCCTCCAGAATACGATGCGAAGGGAATGCAAATCACAGTTATTTATAATGGCAGCAAACTGAGATGCTGAGAAGACGTTGCTGCAGGCCGCCAAGCACTCCCTCTGGAAATCCTGAAAGCCTGCTACTGCAGGGCTGTGCCCAGATCCCAGCTGGAAGCAGGCTTATCTCTTCTCAGCTCCCGGTGCTTCTTCCGATCCTGCCAGGATGTTCCTCACAAAACAAACACTAATCTCCCTGCATAGTTCCACCTACAGAGGAGGAAGCTCTGCACCCTTCTGCCCTCCCCTTTTAGAAAACCAAGCTAAGTTCTAAACTCCCAGGTCGTGACAAGTTCTCATTTTGTGTCATCATTGCCTCACCAGGTAGCACTATCAAGGGTAGACCTTTGGAGCTGGGAATGGCGTGGCCTGGGAAACAAGCAAATGTCCCGTTAGTCTCCTAAGGCAGCCCTTAAATTCTGGAGGCTCCTTATCCTTCTGCCAAGCTTGTGTTGGCAACAAAGCACTCAGGCATCCAAGGAGGTAATGCGCAAGGCAGGGCAGTCAGGGGCGTGGCCCAGAAGGAGACACCGGGAGCAGGGTCCTAACATCCACAGAATTTTATTTTTTAACAAAGGAAGGAAAGGACCACATTGGTTTCAACTTTTTAATCTTTAAAAAAGGAATGCAAACGGCACTCCCTTTACAAACATCATCTCTTATGGGACCCCACATATACAACTTGAGTTCACACACTGGTGACTCTCTCAGGTACCCCAAAGGGATTCTAAAACAGTGTTTCTCAAACTTTGATGTGTACACGAATCTATAGGTGGTATGGTTAAAATGCAAGTTCCGATTTAGAGGACCATGGTGGGATCTGAAATTCTGCATTTCTAATAACTTTCCAGTTTATGTCAATGCCACTGATCCATGGACCAAACTTTAAGAAGCAAGGGTCTAGAGCTCTAAGAATTACAGTTTGGAAACTACTGATCTTTAGGTTATACAGACAACGAGCCTCCCCACTCCCCATCCCTGGGGATATTAAGCCAAGTTTCCTGGATTAGATTCTGCCTAGACTGAAGTCAGCTTCTATAATCAACTGTAAATCAAGATCCTAGAATTGCCTCCTTCTGGTTCTAGGTGTCTATCATCTCCAATGGCAGTCTGGGAAAATTCCTAAGAGGCTTGGCCATGAGAAAGAGCTTTAAGGTATGGGCTTTTCTAACAGAAAAGTACAAAAGGTTCAGATCAATCCTTGTCTCCATCCCCATCTGCCACTGCAACACACACAGAATGAGAGAGAGAGTGAGAGAGAGAGAAAGAGAGAGAGAGAGAGAGAGAGAGAGAAATCAAGCTAGTGCTCCCCTTGGCACTTAAAAAGAAGGGTGACAACAACCCTCTGCCTGCCCTCTCCTAACCCCAGCTGATGGAGGTCATTTCCCTCACACACCCTCTATCCCTCAGGTCCACCCCCTTTTGGGGACTGAGATGCTCCCACTGAGGTCAAAAGTATTTTTAGCTATGCCATGTGGGCCCATGCTTAGCCAACTCTCCCTGGACATTAATCTTGGATTCCACAAATGCCAGGTCTCCTGATCCAGGAGGCATGGAGGTGACAGGGAAATCTGAGTGTCTTGGAAATTGAAGTGCATGGCCTTTTGAGGATTTTGTCTGAATACCATGTATGATAAAAACAACAACAGTAACACCTAATGCTCAGAAAATGCTTCAGCATTTACCGAGTGCTTTCTCCCACATTGCCTCATTTGATCTTCCTGAGAGGGTCATGGGGAAGATAAGGCAAAAATTGTTCTTATTTCTATTTAATAGCAGGACCAGGTGAGTTGGCAAGATAACACTGCTAGTAAGTGATAAACTTGAGCCTTCAGTCCCTCCATCCAAGCTCAGTGCACTTACCATACCCCATACAATTCTACCTTTTTGCTTCTCTCCTAGCTTAGTTTTATTTTGCTTTGCGAAATATTACAAGATTCAATATCTGCATAAATGCCTTTAAGAAATGGGAAATTCAAAACAAGGAAGAATGAGGCAGCTTGTATCAGTCATAGGTCCCGGCAGGAAGCAGAGGACTTGCTTAAAGAAGGTGGGCAAAAAGAGATTCATGATAATTTGCAAAGATACAGGCAGGGTTAAGGAAAACCAAGAGATAGCAGTGTGCCCTGAGGCTCGCAAAAACTGGGAGCTGGTACCAGCTCTTGGCCTGAAAGAGCAAAGAAAGAGGCAGTTACCAGAGTCTGGAAAGTCCTGGTAAGCTGCAGGAGAGGGCTGTGGCCTTTGGCATCGCCAACCTGCAGCTGTCAGTGAGGGTGCTAGGGGAAAAAGTGGCCTCACCTCTCCCCTCTCCCACCTTCCAACCACCTGATCAGCGCTGGGCTGATTCCAACCGGAAGTCAAAGGAATAGAGAACCTAAAGATATCCATAAAGGCCAGCCTCCTGGAGTGGCTGCAAGACAAGGATGAAAAATAGATTTGTAGGGTCAAACAGGAAACACCCAGCGTGCAGCTGTACTCACTGTGATAGCCTAGGACTCAGGAGAGAGGAGATGGCACAGAGTCAGAGGGGCTGGGATTCACAAGGTGGGGATTCCTTGTTCTCTCAAAGTGGAATTATTTCAAAACCCACCTGCAGTTAGCTCTCTGGGAGCCAATCTGGCCCTGGGCCCCAGGGGAATCCAAGAAAAACCAGATCACAGCTCCTAAGAGATTCAATAACCCCACAAGCAGGGTTGGCCATCCTGTGGCCTGGGTTTAGATCCCAGTTCCACCATTCTGCCTAATTCCAGGTTGTGACTCTGGACAATTCATGTAATCTCTCTGAATCTCTGAGTCTTTGTCTGTGAAATGAGTATAATAACAATCCCTTGGCTGCCCATCTCAGGACAGGCTGGCACTTCACACACTGGAAATGCCACATAAGAATTCCACAGAAGAAGGCCACATAAGAATAGCATGGGTCCAAAACAGTCAGGACCACCTAAGTCTCATTTGCTCTTCAGAAGAATAATACCTAGATTTGAAAAAGTTCAAAGCCAGAGAAGCCCTAGAATCATCGGACCAACTACTCTCGTATAAAAAGAAGAGTGTGAGAGAGAAGTTCACAGATGGGGGCACAGCTGGGCCACCAGTCTCCCTCCTTCACAGTCCCATGCTGCCCCTCCCACCTGCCCATGAAAGTGACAAGACCTATCCATGTGAGGATCAAATGACGTAAAGGATGCAGTAGTGTTTTGTCAATTGTAAAGGTGGTTGCTATCATTGTCATTAACAATAACAACCCTTCCCCTACAAACCTAGACCAGACACGAAAATTATCATCATTAGCTATGTCTTCAAGGATGTGATAAAATATTACTATTTTACCAGGGCAAAGGACATGAGAACCCGAGAGCACACAGCAGGTGAGGGCATCAGAATAGCTGGTGATAAATACCACTTGGCTGAGAACGAGATTCTGGGATATGGGCGTGAGACAGGTGAGTTTTGATTGTCAGCAGGTGGCAGGAAAGACAGGACTCGTAAGATCTGCATGTACGAAGGAAATTTCAGATGGGGACATAACAGGTTGGGGGCTTGGTCCAAACCCCAGTTGGATAGAGGAGGAAACCCCAGCCTGGAAAGGCTCATGGGCTTCCTGGAGCCTCCTTGAGAGTTGGTGGTATTGGGCTCTCAAAACTCATCTTTAACAGCCAGACTCTATGGTTCAGCCTTTGGCACCTACTTCCACATGTGGACTCCTCAATGAAGAAACTAGAATGTGCCTTATTTGTTACAAGGAGATCATATACCACATTGTAGCTTTTAAATCAAAAGCCAAAATCTTGACTCTTGGTGAAGATCTCCAGCTTTCAAACTGTCTAGATCAGGGCCCTGGTCACACTCCACTGAGTTCATTCTGTTCTGCTTCTCTGTATCACTTCAGTGGCTCCTCTGCTCCACTGGCTTCCATCATTCATCCATACATTCACTCAACAAATATTCACTGAGGACCTGTAGTGTTATAACTAGGAATACCATGAGAATTTTGTCCGAATGCCATGTATGATAAAAACAACAACAGTAACATCTAATCCTTCAGCATTTACCAAGCGCTTTCTCCTGCATTGCCTCATTTGATCTTCCCAAGAGGGTCATAGGGAAGATAAGGCAGCCCTACCCTCACAGAACTGACCATCCAGAGGAGGTTGACGGAAGCTGCCAAATTTCACTGCAACAATCACATGAGCAAAGCATTGGCTCAATCCAGAGCCCAGTGCTGAGCAAAGCCACTTGCACTTCCTGGAAAGGTCATCTTTAGCACAAATATCCTAAATAGAAGAGAAATAGAAGAGAAGAGAAGGACTGAGAAAACCCATTGTGCATAGTACATCCAGAGTACCACCTTCTCTCTATGAAGACAAGGGCAGTTCGGTGTTGTATTTATGAGCATGGGAGGTAGGTAGACTTCCTAGAAAAAAAATTCCCAGCTCCATTACTTACTGTGTTACCTTGGGTAGTTACTGAACTTGTCTTTCGTGCTGTCTGAGCTCTATTTTCTTCCCCTGGGTCACAGCAGTAATCATAGTGCCTACAGAACTGCTATGAGCATTAGATAAGGCAATACATGTCAAGTCTGAGGGCAAAGACTGGACTGGCAATTACTCAATGAAAGGTCACTGTCATTATAGCTAAACTAAGCCCAAAAAGAGATGTGACTCATCCAATGCCACTCGCCTAGTTAGAAGCAGATCCAAATTTTGAGCTCAGATGCCCCAATACTAGGCCAGTGTTCTTTCCACTATACCTGCTACCTTCCTACCAGGGAATCTACAATGTGAATTCAGCCTTATCCCATTGAATGTTTAAACTAACAAGGAAATTTGAGATTGTATTACCATACAGAACCTTTCTCATTTGGACTACTAGAAAGGTTATATTTCTTCCACTCAAGTAACCCCATTTCTACTGACTAATTATCTGCCTCACCCTCCTTGCTAAGGAAACTGAAGCTTTTGGCCCACCACGTGGTCAACACTTCAGGCCAAGTATTTCCTCTCATCCTTTTCTTGCTGAATCACTCTACCTCTGCAGCCCAAATCTTTATAGTTACTTCCCCATCTCAGTTTTCTTTGCTTAGATTAAGCACTATTTTTACAACCCAGTTGCCTGGAAGGTTGAAAACTAATGTAGAATCTATAGTAAAGGCCTTGGGCCCTGTGATTGGTCAGAAGACTCACCCAAATCACCATCAGGGTGGTGGCAAGCCAATGCTAGGAATTAACAGATACTGGTATTTGTGTCCACCAAAGCATATTTAACAGCCTGTTGATAACTGCACAGCCTAAGTCCTAACACTTACTGATTCCATTGAATGACAATGTGTTACAGATTCTAAAGTGGTTCACCTTTAGAATGAATGGATCTAGTCTCCCTTTTTTGTAGGGATGCCAGTCTTAAAAGTATAAATTAGAATAAAGAGTAACAGAGTACAAGGGTTGAGGGTTTAGATTCTGTAACCAAACTGCTTGGATTCACATCTTGCTTCTACCAAGTACTGTGAGGCCTAGGCCAAGTTACTTTATGTCCATGTGCCTCAATTTTCCCAACTGTAAATAGGGCAAAGGCACTTGCCTTATAGGATTATTATGAGAATTAAATGAATTAGTAACTTATAAAGTGCATAGAACATGCCTGGCACATAGCGAGCACTATGTGTTTGTAAAATCAATGAACTAAGAAGGCAGGAGACTGAGTCTCAGTTACATGCCTACCCTAGGCATTCACATATTGGATTAAATAGTCTTTAGGGCCCCTTTCTTTCACTGTCCTTGTGATGGCAAGCCTAGAAATGCTACTCTGTACTACTCTCTGAGATGTCAAAGCAGCTCTTTGGAAGCACCAAGGAAGAGTACAACTACATGTGGCTAAACTCTCCTGGCTGAGTCAAAAACCATTGCAGCTTTTATTGTTTCCTTGGCCTTAGCCACATTCGTTGCAGGAGGAACCTCAGATGCTTGGAAGTAGAGAATCTGCCCACTAGCGGTCTACGTGAGGCCTCTGAAATTCACAAGTGCGCCAGGAGCTCATTACTTCTTGCCCTTCTGCCTGTCTCTCTGATTCACCTCTTGTTTGATGCCCTGAAGGTGACTAATGACTCAGAGCATCCCATCTTTGGTTCCACCCAGGTATTCTCCTTCAGACCTTGATTCCATTTTAAAAACAAAAAGAAAACACCTCTATGATTCATTTGATTCCACTTCTTTGGGGTTTTGGGAGTGGGGAGACAAGAATGATGGAGAAAATGTACAAATCAGACTGGTAAAGTGGTCTAACTCAGAGGGTGCATTGCCCTGCACCTGAAGGTGAGGAAAGACTGGCAGTCACCTTACCAGTGCCTGACATCAGACATGAGTGACAGGCAAGCTCCCCAGAAACCTGTGGAACCTCACCAGCATGCAGACTGTCTTTGTTTACTTTCTTTTCTACTTGCTGTGCCTTTGGTGCTGGAAGCAAGGACACGGATGGACAACTGCTCAGACTAAGGTGGATCCTCTAACTCTCCTTCCTGCCTGGCACCATTAGCTCAAGCCCTCATCACCTCTCAGAAGATTGGACTCCAGTTCCGAGTCCATCCCCTCACCATCAGTCCTCCCTGGAGTCCACTTGCACTGGAGGCTAAATTGCTAAGGAAACTGAAGCTTTTGGCCCACCACGTGGTCAACACTTTGGGCCAAGTGTTTCCTCTCATCCTTATCTTGCTGAATCACTCTACCTCTGTAGCCCAAATCTTCACAGTTACTTCCCCATCTCAGTTTTCTTTGCTTAGATTAAGCACTGCTTTTACAACCCAGTTGGCTGGAAGGTTCATCTCAAGAGCTATCTTCTCATTATGCCACTGTCCTGCTCAAAAGCTGCCAGCCTCCTTGTAGCCTGCAGACAAAGTTGAACTTCTCACTGGTCTTCAAGTCCCACTGGCCTTCACTCCCACAGATTCTCTACCTAATCAAAATTATGATGTACCCACTGTAATCAGTCATTCTTACCCTCCACTAAGAATAGCTCACATCCATACCTCCATGAAAATCACAAGCACTAATCATTTACTCTCTGGGTGCCTTGGAAAAGTAATTTATCATGTCTGAGCCTCAATTTCCTCATCTACAAAATGATGCTGTCTAATAAGGGAGGATTTCCATGAAGAGGAATTGAGATAATATACAAGGGCATAGCACAGTACCTCAAACATAGTGAGAGAGCAACAGAAGTTAGCTTTAATCATAATCATCAAAATAACATGACGTTGATATTTGTCATTGATAATTGTTCTAGCTCATGTCATCTCTTCCGTGAAGCCTTAGCTGATCTCCAATCTGAGTGCTATTTCTCCTTCTTTTGAAGTCGCCCTCTACTTGTAGAGCCATCCCCATATGACAGGGTATCACAGTGACTTCTCCACTTATCCTGTCTCCTTCTTTATCTGCCTCTGGGTCCTTTGCCTCATCTAAAAATGAATCCTGGCACTTGGTAAAGCTTTATTTCATGCGGATGTTTCTCTGGATCCTGCAGGCAGGGCCTGAAAAAGTCAATGGTGATCGTGAACTGTTCTGGAAGAACAGGGTTTCTCTTCAGAAATAAAAGAGTACCTCACTGTGGTACCTCTCTGCCTGTGTGGACACACAACACAACACAACCCAGCCTGGGCCACCAGAGGAACCAGCTGGTTGAGCTTTGTGAACTTTGTCCTCATGCCCCAACACCCTACTTCCCAAAGCCTGGACCGGTAATGTTCTTTTCACCAGAAAGGACAAGGGCAAGTGAGTGCAAGAGAGAAAGTGGTACATTTATCACTGAGAACCTGCTTGGGAAATGGGGGAAAGGGGAAGGGAAGAGATCTTATTTTCTAAGACTTGAGAAGGGAAAATGGAAGTGGGAGGGAAATCATCTGTGGCTTATGTTCTCTAAAACTCAGAGGGAACTTGCTGCCCCATACATGATGTTGATTAGGGAAAGTATCATCTAGTTACACAGAACCCCACAGCTTGGTAAGCATGAACTCAGAAGAGTCCCAGCTTTCTGATTCATCTGATCCACAAGCCTTGGTCAGCAGGCACACAGTTGCTTTTGCTTTAAGATGACCTCATTTGAAATTCCTTATGTAGCTGTCACTGCCAGCACTAAAGCCTGGTCATTTACAGTAGCTGTCCTTTCTGAATTTAAATCTGATAAAACAGGCTGTGCCTGCCCCACACCTCCTGGGGGTCTAGATCTGAAAGGAGCCCCAGGGATCATCCCATCTAGTCTAACCCTGGCCCAGAGAGGAAGGGTCACACCACCAGGCAGTGCTGAAGCCAGGCCTGCAACACACTTTCCACTACCCCAAGATGCCCCCATTGGCTGTTCAATTTAAGGACATAACCCGTGAAGAAAGGAGATTGTGAAATGCTTCTACTAGAAGCCCAAGGGTGGCTGAAAGCCCAGATGCTTCTCTCTTAACCCTCCTAACCTAGTCCCAGTTCAGCAGTTTGCTTCCCACTGTTTCATGTTAACCCTTTTTCTCCATGAGGCCAAGGCTTGTCTTCCAATGAGCAGCTCCCTATAATAACTAAGCTGGCTTCTGCTTGCACCTTCCCAGACACCTCCACTGGCAAAACCTTTCCATTGAGCAATCTTCTTGTGAAAACTGACTCTTCCTTGCCCTTTACAATTACTCAGCAACTCTGCAAAACAGTAACCCAACTGTTTATTTTGATTTCAAGCTTGGGGTTAAAGGGCTAGCTTTGTCATTTTTTTTTTTATTCCCCTTGAGGAAGTTACTAGAGACCTCAGGGATTTCTTGTCTTTGACTCTTGACTACCAGCTTGACATGCCTCCATCTTCCACTAGCCCCCAGTCTGTGCCAGGTGACACAGAAGGTTCCAGGAAGGAAAGGGGATACTCCTCCAGAGGGAAGATGCTTCCTAAATGGAGAGTTGGCATTCACTCAACCTTCCCTGCAACCACCCATCCCCAAGGTACCAACCTGCCCATGTTTTCAATGAATCTGCCAGGCTGCATCACTATCTCCCATGTTTGTTCTGTAGTTTCAGAGTTTACAAAGCACTCTAACCACCCTCAATTCAGGGGATGTTCAGGACCTCCCTGAAGGGTAGGCCACACAGGTTTGCATATTAGAGAGGAGGTAATCGTACATGTTGATGCTTATATCTGGGACTAACCTAATCAAGGTGAGAAATATAGTCAGCCTCTTGACTGCAAGTTCAGTGCTCCTTATCATTTTTCTTCTGCCAGCTACTCCCGTTATTTTCCATCTTGCATATCCAGCTAAAAAGAGCTTTCTAGAATACCATTCTTCTTCAACTGCTCTCCCAGTCACAAACTCTCAGCAATGCCTAAATGCCCATAGGATGAAATTCCAATCACTCTGCTTGTCTTTTGAGGCCCTCCAAGGCATGACTCCAAAGTATCTCCCTAACGTTATTTCGGCCATGTTAGCCTGGTGAAGCTTTATGAATTTCCAGCAATGTCTTACGCACTTTTTAAACCTCTGGACCTTTTTTTTTTTTTTTTTTTTTTTTTGAGATGGAGTCTTGCTCTGTCGCTCAGGTTGGAGTGCAGTGGTGTGATCTCAGCTCACTGCAACCTCCGCCTCCTGGGTTCAAGCGATTCTTCTGCGTCAGCCTCCCAAGTAGCTGGGACTAAGGTACACGCCACCACACCCAGCTAATTTTTGTATTTTTAGTAGAGATGGGCTTTTACCATATTGACCGGGCTGTTTTCGAACTCCTGACCTTGTGATCCACCTGCCTCAGCCTCTTGAAGTGCTGGAATTACAGGTGTGAGCCACCACACTTGGTCTGGACCTTATCGTGTTGCTTCCCCACGCCACCCCACAGATCCATCCTCAAGGTGCTTCTTCAATAATGGCACCCATTGCTAGAATATCTCTGGATTCTCTCAGCACACAGTGAGCTCTCTCTTCTTAAATTCCATAGCTTGTGTAAACCATAACACTCTCTGGGCCTAGAGAGCAAATGTGCATCAGGCAGAAATTAAGGCTAGCCTTTACCTGTCATCTCCCACCTCAGCGCAGAAAAGGGTCTCCCACCTCAGCTCACATGCATCTGTTGGTGGTTATTTATTAAATATCAGGTTCAAAAATAGTTTAGGGTAGGCCTTGCCTTCTCATAATTAGACAAATAAGAGAAACAGAAGAAAAAAATATTGGATCAAAGGTACAAAATTTCTATTTTATCATCAAAATATTAATTGTGCTCTATCATAGAAGGAGGAGGAAGAGTGGGAAGGAAAAGGAAGACATCGAGAGGGATGGCTCAAGTTTACAGCAAAGGCACCTGATTCCCATCTGTGGTTCTTCAAGGCCCCGTAAATAACATACCCAGTGCTATGGGTTCAATAGCGATGACCTTGAGCCATTTCACATTGAAGTCTTAGATTTCTGGAAAATGTGGGTGATCTTCTCTGCCCAGCCCATCTCACTGGATAATAGCTGTGAAAGTGCTTTGTAAGTGTAAATGCTAGACCTATGTGAGTGGTGACTAATTTCCAAAGGCCAGGCCGCCCCCAACCCCACCTTCAGAGCATTTCATCTGTTAAAATACATGAGACCATTGGGATCTGTGGAAGAGCAAATGCTGCCTTTTGCACCTCTGCTGTTGACTGATGGCCTTCTGGTGCTGGAAATGTCCTGTGATCCTTGGACTATTATTAGGGATGGTTAAACTGGTGGAGGGAGGCTAAAAACGGCCAGCACAGCCATCACTAACCTTTTGGTTTCCCATTTCAGGAACAAGTTTCAAAATAAAATGTTTGGGTTTTTTTGTTTTTTTTTTTGTTTGCTTGTTTGTTTTTTGTATGAGAGCACATTTCTGTAGTTCTTCACAACACACTGAAAGAAAAGAGAATTTCACTTCGCAAGATTGGGGAGATTGTCTTTCCTGAGTTTGCTTAGCCCCAGCCGTTAACCCTGGAACATTTGTTCCAAACTGGAACTTGAGCCTTGAAGTTCAGCCAAGTTGGGTGGACTTCCTGGTGCCTCCACTGCTGGCCTGTCTGAGCCCTGCCCTGGGACAAATGTACAGGACTCCAAATGGAGCAGAATCTCAGGGAACAGTAAAAGGGTTGGGGAGGGCAGAGTTTGGGGTTGAGGGACTCTGGGGTTCTTGCTGTCAAGTTCATATCTGCCTCTGAGTTACCCATGGTAATTTATTCCTCTCATATTTTTTTCTTTATTTGTTATTTAATTCACCAAAATTATATGTATTTATGGTACACAAGATGATGTTTTGATATATATCTAAATTATGGAATGGCTAAATCAAGCTAATTAACATATGTAGCACCTTATTTTTTTGTGTGACAAGAACACTTAAAATCTACTCTCTTAGCAGTTTTCAAGGAGTTAATACATGCTGGGCTTAATACCTAGGTGATGGGTTGATAGGTGCAGCAAACCACCATGGCACACATTTACTTATGTAACAATCCTGCACATGTGCCCTGGAACTTAAACAAAAAGCCCAACAAAATAATTAAATATATATATATATAATCTATTGATGTTAACTATAGTCACCACGATGGGCAATGAATCTCTTGAATTTATTAAAATGTATCCTTTGACCAACATCTCCCCAGTCCCACCACCTGGCAGCCTCTGAGAATAACCATTTTATTCTCTGCTTCTATGAGTTCATCTATTTTTTACATTCCACATATAAGTGCCACATTTTCATCTGAAATACCCTTGGGCTCCCAGGCTCCCATGGCCTGGCAGGCTTCAGTGAACCATCCACCTAACCGCCCCACTCCCCTAACACGCATTTGCAACCTCGCTTTAATTACCACCCCCACCTTCTCTAAAGCAGCCAAGATATTTTAAAACCCTTGTTTTGATCTTCTTTGCATATCAGTTACACTATTTCTGAGCATGTTTATTTTTATTTTTTTTTTTCCGGTGGTGAGCCCGTTGCTTTGAGCCCTCTGCTCGCACGTTTCCACTTCCTCTCGCTTTCCTGTGCGCGGCTGTGGTCTCCGAGTGTGCCGCTCAGAGTAGGCTGGGTGATTCTCATGGGCCTGTGGCCTTTGATGGAGCCAGGGGAGGTAGGTTCTTCCACCACTGGTGCTCCATTGCTCCTGACATCTGCAGAGGCAAGATGAAATTTCAGTTGTGTTTCATTTGTTCCATCTCCCAAGGAAGTAGACCTGACTACTAGTCAGATAAGGGAAAAAGGGCCCTTTCTTGGGCATGAAAGAGACTGGGGATTTAGTCCAAACTCTGACACTGACCTTGAGAAAATCCTCTTCCCTCTTGGGATTGGACTCAAAATTACTGAAGCTCCCATGGATTCTAACCAACTGTTTTAACAATTAGCTGTTCTAACAATGTGCTTTTCTAACAATTAGCAAAATCATTTTCATATTGAAGATGAGCTTAGGGTCAGCTTCTGAAATCAACATGTTGGAGACCCAGGGACGATTGAAGTACTCCATGTTCAAGAAGTGATGACTGAGATTTGCGGGATAAACCATCTCTTTGTGATAGGATCTTGTGAAATGTGTATGATACGACTTGTGAAAAGTCCAAGCTAAACCCTTGTCATGATATACATCTAAATCCACATGCTTCCCAACGTTTTGTTTTTGTTTGTTTGTTTGTTTGTTTTTTTTTTTTTTTTTTTTTTTGCAGCATACCTAGAACATGGTATTATTTGTACAGCAAACTGGGCAAAAGAACAAGGCCACTCTTGCCCGGTAGCAACCAACTCATTAACTGTGGCTGTGCTGAGCTCTTCCTGGCCACTCCAAAGACTGAAGAGACAATATGTGGGCCTATTTGAGACCCAGATTTGGGAAAGTTCAATTTAAAGGATTAAAACAACTCTTCATCTAACCAGAATAACAAGAGTGTTCTGGCCTATAAAAATCACTAGAGAAGGCAAAACAGGTAACAAAGTGGGTCCTGAATCCAGACCATGGGGTTCAGATAGAGACTCTATCATTTACCAACTCTATGTCTTTGGGAAACACTAAAGCTCAGTTTTTTTCTATCTTTAAAATGGGAATAATAATATTCTCAGTGGCCATAGGACAAAATAAGGTAACGCATTTCAGCACATTCCTTAATAAATATTAGCTATGATTATGGCTAATGCTAGTCAGGAAATTAAAGATCATTTGGTCCAATCTTCTCATTTAAACAAAGAAGAAACTTTGACTTGATCAAAGTCACACAGCTAATTAGTAGCTGAACGGGGACTAGAACCTAAGTCTTCTGATTTCAGTCCTGTGCCTTTATATACTAAGGGGTATGATACTTCATTCTGTGTTAAAAACATCCAAATTCCTAAGTATGTAGGATGAATTATTTTCCCCCATAAGACATTTGGAAGGTAGGACTCTTCCTATTTGTTTTAAATTAGCTTACCAGCGACTCTGCCTTGAAGCACGGGCTTGAATGAGATGATTTATCAAACGCTTGCCTCCTGTTTCAGGTTGGTAGCCAAGGGCTGGCCTCCTTGGCTTTGGAAGGCACAGAAATGGGTACAGTGGTTGTATATCTGCATCTCCGATGCCAAAGGTTTCAGGTCACCAGTACAGAAGTCCCATTTTACATATGAACATACTAAACTTCTGGTTCACTCAGAGCCACACATGTCCAACAGCAAAACAAAAACTAGAACTTGAATCTCCGACTTGATGCTGGTGCCTATTCCATAGATCTCACAAGGAGAAACAGGATTTAAGATTCCCTGTTGCTGTATACTGGCCACTTCCTTCAACCCTATAAACATGCTGAAGTGCCCTGTGAAGTCAATTATTCATTTAATTGTGCTTTGTTCCTTTCCTTTTTTTTCTACCTCCAGCCACAAAGGTTTGAGGCAATTTATAGGAAATACAGTAACGAATAATGAAGAGTACATAAAAATAAACTACAATATCTTATAAATAAACCATAGGATATATAGAATTGTGCTTTCCAAAGTGGCAGCCACAAGGCACATGTGTCTATTTATATTTAAATTAATTAAAATTAAATATAGTTAAAATGTAGCTCGTCAGGTTCACAAGCTGCATTTTAAGTGCTCAGTCACCACATGTGGCCAGTGGTTACTTATTGGACATTTCAGATACAGAATATTGCCCATGATTGCAGGAAGATCTATTAGACAGTGCTGTCTAGACAGACAACCAAGTCATATATTCTTACACATTTGCAATAAAGCAGCCAAAATTTTGGCTCTGAACTTCGTGTTGGCAAAGCCAAATAAAACAAAGCAAAATCAGTTGCGTCATTATCAATTCCTCAAGGAAAGCAAAGCTTTTCTATCACTTAGACCTAAAAGAATTCCTCCTATGGGGCTTTATAGAAAAGCCCACCAAGTGACAGAGCAAATAATGTCCTCAGAAACCACAAGAGACAAGTTCAATGTATAATTCACTAAAATTCAACTAACACTTCTCGGGTGAGTTTAGGATACTTACCTGGTTCTAAAGAGAGATACCTTAACAACATCAGTCAAATGAATTTGCTCTACAGAAATGACATTAGAACTGAGGCCTGAATGACAAGATGATGTAGCCATTGTAGATCCAGAAGAAGAACATCCAAACAGAAGGAAAAGTAAGTGAATGTTCTTCATCTCTGAAAGTATTGAGCAAGTTTGAGGGAGAAAAAGGCCAGTGAACTTCGTGGATGAGGCTGAGAGTGGAGGAAGAAGATGCTGAACAGGCAGTCGGGACAGATCATGTAGGGTTTTATAGCTTATGGTGAGAGGGTTTAGCAAAGAGATAAACTTATAATTTATGGCTTTAGAGAGATCAGTCTGGCTACTGCACGAAGAGCTGACTGTAGAGGGAAAAAGTGTGGGCAGGAAGAGCATGATAATAGCTTGGAATAAGATAGTCAGCAGTGCAGATGGTGAGAAATCGTCTAATTTGACCGTTTCAGGTTTGTAAAGTCAATAGGACTTGCTGAGAGATTACATATAGGGTTTCAGGGAAATAAAGAATATTATAATGACTCAATTATTTGCGTTGAACAAATAGCTAGGAGGCCAGGTAGCACTTACTGTGACAGGGAATACTTGGGGAGGAGGAATTCGGGGTGGAGAATTCCTAAATTAATAGTTTGGTTTGGGTCACAGTTTGCGTGAAGTGCTTATTACATATACAAGTAGAGTTATGGAGTCTGAAGCTCAAGGGAGAAGTGTTAGAGACAGAGATTTGAAGTTATCTGCATATAAATGGTATTTTAAAGCCATGGGTCTCAATGAGTTCATCTAAGAAGAGTACAGACAGAATAGAGATAAGAACCCCAGAGCACACCAAAACCTGATGTCGAGGAGAAACAGCCAGACAAAGAGACAGAAAGGTAAGGACAAACCAGGTGAGTGTGGGATCACAAAGCCTAGAGAAGAAAGTGTTTAAAGAAGTATGAAGGATTGACCATGTCCAATTCAGCTCAATACTTCAGTTAGTTGAATACACGTTGACCTTGGAAACATGTAGGTCATTGGTGACTCTGATAAAGGCTGTTTAAGTGGAGTGATATAGAGTCTGAAGAAGATCAGAGCAGAGTTGAGGAGAGAATGGGAGCTAAAGAAGTGGAGACAGGAAATGTAGATCTTACTTTTAAAGTTTTTTTTTTGTGTGTGAAGGCATCAGAGAAAGGGGGTGGTCGCTAAAGGGACATGTAGGGCCAAGGGAGAGCTGGGTTGGTTTTTTTAAATTTTATTTTTAGTAGTTGTTATAAAGGCATATTTGTATGCTGATGGGATAGATGTAATGGAACATCAGAAACTGATGTTGCAAGGGAGAAGCGTAGGAAAGGAGATGGGATCCAGAGGACAAATGGAAGGGTTGGCCTTAGAAACTCTGCCACTTCCTCCACTATAATAAGAGGAAGGCAGTGTATGTGGGCACAGATGCAGGTGGGTTAAGGAAAAATGCAATAACTCTCCTCTGCTAGCAAAAAGGAAGGTCATAATCCCAGGGCATGGGATATGTAGAGCATGGTGGATATTCAAGTAGGGAGCTAAAGGTTTGAAAGAGTTGACCCAGAGAATGAAAAGTGCATTTTCTAGAAGCATCATAGGATCCTCTGGCACGGTCTGTTTCAGGTTTGTGATCAAGAATTTAAAGTGAACTGATCAGCATGGTTTATAATGTTCTGAACAACAGTCTACTGTTTGTTTGGGTGCAAGCAATGGAGGAATTAGAAGATATACTTTTCACCAGCATTGCAGTTTTGCCAGGTACAATAAAGGGGAAGGCAGCAGGGGAATGGTGGGTATTGGAAGGACAGCATTTATGGCACAGAGTAGAGTGAGTTAAGTTTGGACTAAGGGTTAAGTCTACCCAGTAACACAACATCACTGGGCTCCACACATATCCAAAGTGTCTGCCTGGACCCATCAGTATGCCGAGAATTTTCCTTCCCTCCACAAAAGAAGCTCACTACTGACTTCACCTGGTGCCTGCCACATCTAGAATCCCCCTTCAGGGTTTTGCAGCCAATTAGGAACTGAGTGTTGGGCACCAAACTGGGTAGAAGAGGCACTCCTGAGCATACACACACTTGCAACGGCGTCTCAACACATTATTTAGACCTAAGAGGCTGTGTGGCTGGCAGGAAAATACCCTACACACGCAGAGAGAAGACCTGGGTTTCATCAGTTTCTGTGGCTTTTACCAAATGAGAAAGTTTTTTTCATATCCTGAGCCTCTGTTCCCTCTCATCATAACTCTGGCCTGGGCTTAAATTACAGCTGCTTATACAGATCTGATGCGATGGTAAATGTACAACCATTTTCAAGTGTAGGGAATTATGGAGATGTGAGAAATTACATTGTTATTATGACTCTGAAAGGGGCTACCAAATGCAAATCTAAGGCATTTACTGGTGTGAGATTGATTTCAAATGTCAGCTAATATAGGTCACCATGGCTTATAAGCAATTTGCCTTAAAATTAGAAACTTATGAAATGCTTAAGATGAAAGGCAGTGCATTTCAAAACAGAGGCAATGGGAAGCAAATTTCTCTCTTTTTTGTGCAACATCCTATGAACCCATGGTTCTCACAGGCCCAGGATATTGCTGCAGTTGGCAGCCCGGTGTATTTTGAACAGCACAGCACTAATCCCTGGGTGACTCTGTAATCCTGAGTGAGTCACTTTACCTTTGGAGGCCTCAATCATCTTCTCTGTAAGGTGGGAAGAATTGTACTGCCTCCTTTTCCACTTACAGGGTATCCAGAAAATCATATATTTTTTTTAAAAGGCAAAAAAGAACTGAGAAATACTCTTGGTTACTCTGCAAAGAGGTTGGTGTAAATGTAAAGTGTCACTATTATTAAGTGTGAGGCGATCTTTCCCACCCCCATCGTGTCCCAGCGTTACAATGTGAGCTGTGTGACAGGCTATTTTTAAATTCCCATCTCTGGAAGCATATGGTCCTGCACAGTGCCAAAGAGAGAAAAATGACCTGCTTCAGTTTGTTTGCTTGTTTGTTTTGATCTGATGGAACATTTTCTATGATCCTGTTAAACGTTGTTGTTTCTACTTTAAACTTTTAAGGTGAGTGCTAAAGATTTTCTATAGCATGGTCTGAAACACACCGTAGCACTACAACTTGCTTAGACAAGGGTAAGAGGCCATCCGAGGGCAATGGTGTATTTATACAAATCTTCTGCATTTTTTATGTATCATCTAAGACATTTCAAAAATATATTTTTTTATTTTTTAACAATTTTTATGCTTTTGTTCTCTAATTTTGTGGTAGCTCTGTTTGTTCAGTAGCAGCATTTTTAGGTAAATTTTTTTTTTGCAAATATTAGAGCATTTATTTTATAAAATAAAAGATTCCTTTTCTTTAATGTTACCTACAAAAAAGAAGTTGTTTCAAAGTTTTCCTGATTATTATTATTTCTTTGGTTTTATGTTTTATTAATATCAATTGCTATTGACTGAAACCCTTTCCCATGACAAATATACAGTGTATGTTTTATAAACTTCATTTTTGCAGTCCCCCTTGAACTGACCTAACTTTTACCTCCTCTCCTGTGCTATTTGGCAAGACTATCCTGAACCTTGACAAACTTCCCACTCATTGGATTTGATTTCTGACACCAAATTCCTGGAAAGATATCTATCTGATCAGTTGGAAAAGAAAAGAGATAAAAACACCTATTTCGCAAGTTTCATGGGACCTGACTTTTGTGCAAGAGTAAAAAATTTCCCCAGTTGAGGTAAATAAGGTTCCCACAAACTTTTTTTTCTTTTTTCTTTTCCTTTAAGGTCCAGGATTCAACTCTCTTATCTTTGGGTCAAGTGACAGATAAAACTAGAATTGATGAAGTTTCATGGCTCTTATCCAATGAAAAAGGTAATTTAAAAGGAGGATGGTAAGGAAAACTCAGAAAGACAGGGCCTGCATCTTCAGCTAGATGATGAAATCAAGAATATGTAAGAGGAGTTTGAAGTGTTCTGTGTGACCCTGGGGGTCAATAAGAAAGCCAATTGAGGAAATTCACAAAAGTGCAAAATTAAAAAAACTTATGAAGTTACAGACATATCCAACATTGGGAAGCTCTTCTTTAAGCGGCGGTGACCAAACTCTCCAGCAATTGATGCACTCATGCTGCACCCATAAAGATCTTCTTCAGGCCAGGGCACAGTGGCTCACACCTGTAATCCTGGAACTTTGAGAGGCCGAGGCTGGTGGATTGCTTGAGGTCAGGAGTTTGAGACCAGCCTGGCCAACATGGTGAAACCCTGTCTCTACTAAAAATACAAAAATTAGCTGTGTGCGATGGCGCATGCCTGTAGTCCCAGCTATGTCAGGAAGTCGAGGCACGAGAATTGCTTGAACCTAGGAGGTGGAGGTTGCAGTGGGCCGATCATGCCACCGCACTCCAGCCTGGGCAACAGGGTGAAACCCTGTCTTAAAAAAAAGACCTTCATCTTCTGTATCTACTTTATCACCTGGCATCGTCTCACCTCCTCCAACTTCTCCACACCATTAATGATCTCCCCCTCCTCTGTACTCCTAGGGGGTTCAGAAGCTCTGGGCACCATTTAAATAGTAAGTACTTCACAGATTTGAGGTGTTATATATCTGTTTTTAGGGGATGTGTCTTGGTCTCCCAACAATGAGTTGTAAGTTCCTGGAGGGTAGGGACCATGTCTTACATTTCTTTTGAAGTCCCTTGATGCTTAGCACCTTGTTGGGCACAGAATAGTAGCAACATTCCTTCACACTCACGGCAGGCTTTAGCGTTTCCAAAGCACCTCCACCTGCCATTCATGTCATGTTCCCAACAACTAGGTGTTTTCCGCAAGGCAGATAATGAATAGTATCTGATGGGTGAGGAAACTGAGCTTCAAAGAGCTCATTACACCTGCAAGTGCAACAGAATTTATAGTCCAGTGCTCTCCCAGCAATAACCATTAAATGAGTAGATAAAGAGCAGATCCTGTGGTTCAAAACTGTGTGGGTAGCCAAAGGGATGCGGCCATGTATTTGGCTACATGCCCTGTCATGTTGATGTAGATTGACTTCCAATACAGGCTAGAGAATTCGCTTTGTGTGGAGGGACTCAGTCTGAGTGACACATGGTCCGTGTCTCTTTGACTCTGGGCATGTTCTGCAAATGAGATGAGATTCCAATAAGAACCAAGAATGTTTTGGGATGTGTTTCTATGGAAGCCTAGATAGAGATCAGTAACCTCAGACATCGCTCTGGGCAACTTCCAGGCCTGTCCATCTCCAGGCATCTAGAAATCTGTGCCCAAGGCAGACAGAAAAGATAAGGGCCTGGAAGAAGCCTTAGGCACCAATTGGACCTCAGTGTTCTTCACTTCTTTAACTGCTAAATTCACCCAATCACATTTAAATAAATTTTATAAGACTTTGAAAATGTGTTTCTGTTCCTCTAGAAATTACCTCTAAATTTTCTAGTATAAACGTCTGCCAGCTTTGTTCAGCCAAGTTCCTTTCCCCCACTTTTCTTTGACAATGAAAGCAGCTTTGGTGCCAACGCTCAGAACTGGCAGGTGTTTGATGACACATGTTCTGTGATAAATGTTTATTACATAAGTTCATTCAAGCTAGCTACCAGAGCTTTTGAGGCATCACTGCTACTTATCATAAAATTGTCCTTGAAAACCAGAAGCCCAATATATTCCCAAAAGCTCTATTTTTTTTTCTTTCTTCTTTTAGGTTCTCTGTGTTCTATCGACGTCTGGTGCAATGGAGAAGTCAGGAGATGGTGCTTGAATCCTGACTCTGTCACAGGCTGGCTGTGTGACCCTGCGAAAGCCACTTCTGTACTCTGAGCCTAGTTGCTCACTTGTAAAATGAGGAGGTGGAAGCTATGATTGCCAGGGTCTCTCTAATTTCTGATGTGTCCCAATAAGAGGACAAACTGGTGGGGAAAAAAAGCAATTTCAGTCAAGCAGAAACACATGCTTGCCTTTCCTCACCCAGAATGTGCTTTACATAACCGAATTTGCTTCCTTTTTTACTGGCTTGCCCTCCAGTCAGGAGGCAGGGGAGCAGCACGGCTGGCAGCAGCTTGGAGAGGGTGCGTGTACAGGGATGGATGTAGGGAGGGGATGCTGAGGGAGGCTTTGTTGGCGAGTGAATGAGGTACAGGCACCACGAACTACTAGAACTTTGTCACACTTCTTATTACTGTGATTATGTTATATTAGAATGAAAAGACGCAGGGTATTTAAAGTACAAAAACCTAGAGAAGAACTACTAAGGAACTTCTAGTCCCATGATTATTCTAGATAAAGCATTCAGAAACTTTAGCTATGCAAATTAGATTCGTTTTTGAAGAAAATACTTACATATTAAGAATTTTACAGCTTGGTGCGGCGGCTCACACCTGTAGTCCCAGCACTTTGGGAGGCCGAGAGGAAGGGGGTGAATCACCTAAGGTTGGGAGTTCAAGACCAGCCTGGCCAACATGGTGAAACCCCATCTCTACTAAAAATACAAAAATTAGCCAGGCGTGGTAGAACGCGCCTATAGTCCCAGCTATTGGGAAGGCTGAGGCATGAGATTCACTTGAACCCAGCAGGCGGAGGTTGTAGTGAGCCGAGATCATGCGACTGTCTTCCAGCGTGGGTGACAGAGTGAGACTCTGTCTAAAAAAAAAAAAAAAAAAAAAAATTAAAAATTATCAGCTTGATATTTTTTCCTCCAAAACTTACAACTAGCCTATGTGGAAACATGTTGTAGGTCTTTTCATGCATTAAAGTTTGTACCAAAAAAAGCTCACACACTGTTATTGTCTCCATTTTACAAGTGAGAAAACTGAGATGCTAACAGGCCCAGCACACTGTCAGAAGATTCAAATCACAGGTGGCAATGTTGAGAGTTAACACAGATCCCCTTTGCCTCGGGGTCTGGAACTCTCTCTGCTACTGTGCTCTAAGGCATTCTTCCACACTGCTCCACAGAGAGCTTTCCTTGGCCTCAGGCAGAGAGATGAGTAATTACCTGTAAACCGGAATCAGGGTTTATCTCTCTGCTGTCTAAAGTACTAATGTACAATCACAGACTATTAGAGCAGTAAAGTTCCCTAGATATAATCTAAGCTTTTTTCCTCAGCTGAGTACTTCAGTGGTACTCTCCGGTGCTTTTGGACAAGTTAGTGGCAAAATCAGCACTGAAATCCCTTAACTCCCACTTTATACTGTTTATGAAAGTTGGCATTAAAAAACAAAGTGAAGCCAGGCACGGTGGCTCACGCCTGTAATCCCAGCACTTTGGGAGGCTGAGGCAGGTGGATTGCTTGAGGCCAGTTCAAGACCAGCCTGGCCAACATGGTGAAACTCCATCTCTACTAAAAATACAGACATTTCTGGGTGTGGTGGCATACACCTGTAATCCCAGCTACATGGGAGGCTGAGGCAGGAGAAACACTTGAACTGGGAGGCAGAGGTTGTGGTGAGCTGAGATCGTGCCACTGTACTCCAGCCTGGGGGACAAAGCAAGACTGTCTCAAAAAAAAAAAAAAGGAAAAAAAAATCAAACAAACAACAACAACAAAACAAAGTGATTTAGAAGATCAACCACTAAATAAATAGAGTATCAGGAATTATTTTTTTCAAGTCACTTAATAATCCTGCTGGCCAGGATTGGACAGAGTTAACTTTTGCCTCAGTTTCTTCAATGATTTTCATTACCAACCTCACCAATATCATGTAGAGGGACTGAGGCAGAAAAAACTGTTACTGCCTATGAGTCATCCATTCTTGACCTTCAGCATGCTTTGAAAATGTGTTGTGAAATGCTTCACAATCAATAATTCCATCACCAGGCAGTATGAGGCTGGGAGTTATGCAACAGGCGGAACAGGGCATTACTGCTACATCATTCAGGAGACTTCAAATTTCTGTTGTGGGCAGAACCTTCAGCAGGACCTAAAGACACAAAGTCCCCATAAAAGTTAAAAACAAACAAACAAACAAACAAAGAACAAAAAACAAACCAAAAAAAAAAAAACCAGAAACAAAGAGAGGATGGAAGACAGAGGAGAAGTGAACATAGACTTCTTTCCTTGCACTGGATCGGTAAAGTGAGACAAGCAGCTAAGTGTAGATACTCTCAAGCTAGCATGTCTGTTCTTTTCTGTCAATGGCTAAGTTATACTCCAGTGTTACACTGCTGTGAGGCAACTCTTCTCTGTGCCCTAGACAGTGGCTTCATCTCCAGATATTGCAAGTGTCCTAGGTGAAGGAGGTAGCTAGTACAAGGGAAAGGAGCACAGAATAAGGAGGTGAAGACCCAGTTCAAGTCCCTGGCTGCCACTTACAGACCTATGACACTGAGAGTGGTCACATCACCTGTCAGATCTCCAGGACCTGCTGTCCTACCAAGGGTAGATAACATCTGCCCCATAGATTCTACACAGTTCAGAAGTGATGAGGGATGTGAAAACACGTTACAAACTACCCAAATGCAAGGGACTATTAGTAGAAACCATGAATCTGATTTTGCAAGCTCAGATAGAAGGAGTCTCCCATTTAAAGATGGGCACTGGGGTGTGACTTGTGGTTAGAGGCAAAATCAACGCCTGTGCCATGCAGGTGACAGAGGAGAATTTTCAAACTCCAATTTGTGCCAGTCACTATTAGCTATTAGCAGCAGGGTGCTGGAAAATGTTTAACTGGTTCTACAGTGGTGAAAAGCCCTGAATTATAGGTTTTGCTGATTTCTGTGGTATAAATACTTGCACCATGGCACATTCAAGCTATCAATGTGACATCAATAACCATGGAGTGAGGAAAAGATGCCCACCACTGTCTCTCCCATTTATGCAAGTCAACATACCACTGGAAACTTTTCCAGAGGCTTAGGATGCTGTAATGAACTTCACAAGCCTTCTTGACATACGGGACTCAAGTTTTAACATTCAGCCACAAGCGTCTGCTCAAATAATTCAGAAATGGAAATTCTTATTTTTATGGACGTCACTGAGCCCTAAAATACAGTCCTAACATCCTTAGTAATGTTCTTTTCAAATCTGATGACTTGAGGGATCAGCAAGCATAGTGTAATCCGGCACAGCATGCAAATGGAGTCAGAATCTTAGATCGGGCAGTTGCAGTCCTATCTGTGTGATCCTGCACAAGTCACCTGCCATTTCTCAATCTCAGTTTCTTCATCTACAAAATGGGAAGAGCCCTGGTTTTTCCCGCTTCCAGGGCTCCTGTGAGATCAAATGAAAAAATGCAAGTGCAAGAGTTTCGAGGACAGCAAAATCCTGTTTGCCTTTGAATTATTAATATGACTTGCTTAAAAGTTGATTACTAGACTAATCCATGCGGTGCTAGGCAAGCCCTGCACAGGAACTTGAGTCCTCTATCTACAGCACAAGCCCATACCATGTCTCTGCTCAGTTCAGTCAGGCTCAGGCAGGGCCTGCGTGACACAGAGTGAATGTCCCCTAAGGCCCGTGGAGTAGCTCTATTGCATTGGGCCTAGGCGCATCCAAAACTGCTTTTGCCCACAAACTTTCTCAACAAGTAACTTGTGGAGGTTAAAAACATGATCCAGCCCAGGCACCGTCATTCTAGGGCTTTACCATTATCCCTGAAGAGCTGGGCAATGGGCTATGCTCAAAAATTTTCCCCAACCAACTTTGAGGCCATATTTGAGGCCAGGGTCTGTTGGTGGGGGTGCCTGGGGAGTCTGCATTTTAAACAAGCACCCTAGTTAATTCAGTTACAAGCAGGACTTGGTCAAAAAAAAATTTATATGGTATGAAACTTGATGAAGCAGAACAAGGAAAGGATTCTCCATTGATTCTCTGCCAGGTACTTGATAGAAAGCAATACTTTTTGAGGGAAATCCTGGCTGTGCAGGGAGACACCTTTATAATCCACTTCCTTGTCAGGCTTCTTTCTTTCCTTCATGCAGTATCACTGCCCCTAGCTACCCAAACACACAAAGGATGGTTAAAATATACAGTTGTGCCTAGGTTGGGCACACAGAATGCCAGCCACTGAGGCTTCTGTGAACAGCATAGCCACTCACTGTCTGCCATCCAGCACCCACCCAAGGCCAGCACAGAGAGATGATTTCAGAGAGGTTTGTCTAAAGCACTGTCTATCCACCCAGTCCTTTATATATCCTAAAGGAAAAGGTCTGTTGATCAACACAACACCTATTGATTCTGTATCACCAGTTAACATATCCTAAAGACAACCTTACTGCTCCACGTACAACATTATATCTTTCATCTGCCTATTTAGTCCACAAATACTTATCAGGCTCCAACTATGTCAAGCACGTATATAGAGCTGGAAATCCAGGATGAATGAGGTTCCATTCCTGTCTTTGAAAAGTTAGTCTTGGAGGATTCAGAAACTAAGCAAACAGTTGCAGCACCATGTGGTAAGTATAACTGAGACTTACACAGGTATTGGGGCATACAAAGGAGGGAAAACCACACTATGGTGGCTGTTGGAAGGGGATCAGGAAAGCTTCCCAGAATAGAAGGGGACCAGGTTTGCAAAGGTAGCAGGAGTTCTAGACAGAAGTACTAGCCCGTGCAAAACACGGCCACAGGGGCAGCAATGTGAACCGGGGGAGCAAGTAGCGCACGTTACTGAAACAGAGAATTCGTCAGGGGTGTGGCAGCAGATCAGACTGAAAACCAAGCAGGTGAAAGTCTTCATCTGCCAGGCCACGAGTTTAGATTTCACCTTGAAAGCAATGGGCAGCCTTTTCAGAAAGATAAGATTTGCATTTTTTATAGATGAGTTTGTAGAGAGGTAGTGTAGAGAACAAGTTGAAATAATAAGAAAGCAAGTTAAGAAGTCATTGAACCTGCCTAGGTGAGAGATGACAGGGACCAGAACTGAAGCAGAGGTGTTGGAGGCGAAGAGGAGAGAAAGGATTTGGAATAAATCAAGGAGATAGCGTCTCTAGGATTCACTAGGTGTGGGCTGGCGGTTGGGGTGGAGTCGCCTAAACAACCTGAGATTTTCTGACAGGGACAGATTGTGTGTGTGATGCTTTAACCAAGATAATAAACGCAGGGAGAGGAACCAATTTCAGAAAGAAGTTAATGAATGCAGTTTGGAATATGTTCAATTTGGGATGACTCTGAAATATCAAAGTGAAAAAATTTAGTAGTTAATATGAGTTTGCAGTTCAAAACAACGAATGAGATGGAAATATAAGAAGTTTTTTTCATTAGATGTAAAACTCTTGCTAAAGACATATTTATTACTCTTCTAATGAATGTACTCAGATAACGTACTCAGTGATAAATTCATTTTCAAAATTAATGTTAGGAAAAAATGTCTTTCAAATAATCAGGACACATACTTCAATCAGAAAAAGAATATTATGTAAGTCATCATGTTTACTTTTTTGCCCTGCCTGCTGGGAAGCTCAGTTATATTTCATGCTTAATTGCAGTAAATACACCAAGCCTTACAACATAACACATTGACTTTCTTGCTATTGTTCTAGTTGTATCTTTTTATTTGTGATGTAACATCCCATTGCAAGTCCTGTATATTGAAAGCTGCCTCTACTTCTCTCTGGTAACAAAAAGTATGTATGTTTTCACTTGACATTATTAAGTTAAGGTTGAGCCCTATTTATTTCAAATATTTTTAAGGCTCCCTAAAAGAAGCTTTTTTTTTTTTTTTTTTTACAGTCTATGAGAGTAGCTATTTTTTCCCCAGATAAAAGAAAATTAAAAAACAACAACAACAACAAAAAAACCCACCCTCTTTGGAAAGGGAATTGATCCTCAGGGACTAGTTAGAGCCAAGGGAGCCAGAAGCTTATAGATCATTACAAAAAGCTAGAGCCATTGACTCAAAAAGAGCACCCGAATGGTATGAGGAACAAAACCTGAGCAGATGAGTTCTGACCCAGTCCCTCTCCTACTTCTCAGCCAAGTGGAACGCTTTACTCCCAAGATGAGGTAGGGTCATGATAAAAATAGCATCAGAGAGGGTTTGAGTAAATTTCTTTCAGGTTATTAAGAGATATTCTTAACCTTAGAGAAAAAAAAAGTCATCATCATAATAATTTTTATCATTTAACAATGCCCTTGAATCCATTATCTAACTGAGTTGTCTCCAGTGTTCTGAGGGGTAGGTTAGGGCAAGAACTGCCATCATTCACACCTCATAGATCCACATATTCCCACATAATGTTACTTTGGGCCACTTTTAGGAAGCATATATCAAGCTGAGCTTACTTTCCTTTATTAAGATTATTCACAGTTATGAAAGTTGAATAACAAGGCCTGGTGCGGTAGCTCACACCTGTAATACCAGCAGTTTGGGAGGCCGAGGTGGGCGGATCACCTGAGGTCAGGAGTTCAAGACCAGCCTGGCCAACATGGTGAAACTCCCTCTCTACCAAAAATACAAAAATTAGCTAGGTGTGGTGGTGGGTGCCTGTTAATCCCAGCTACTTGGGAGGTTGAGGCAAGAGATTTCCTCGAACCCGGGAGGTGGATGGTGCAGTGAGCTGAGATCATGCCATTGCACTCCAGCCTGGGCAACAGAGTGAATCTCAGTCTCAAAAAAAAAAAAAAAAGTATAATAACAAGAGCAAATGATATGCCCAGGAGGATTTATTATCCCCATTTCACCGATAGAAAAACTGACTCAGAGACATGCAATAACAAGTTGTGCTCCCTCTTAGCTGCCTTGGTAGAGTTAAAAAAGGAAACATGGAGACCATGTGCTCCTGGATGTTCCCCCATGGAGCCCAGCAGCTTTGGAATCCTCTCGAGCTTTCAGGAGGAGCCCCTACTTCAGGCTTCAACAGCTCATTTACTGGCATAGTGAGATGCTAATGATAGAAACCACCAAATGGACAGTTTTAACTAATCTGACTTCCCCCTTCACTGATGACTGCAGCCACTTTGTCCCACAAAATCAATAGTGGGTTAGAACCCCTTCTTTCCTTCTGGTAGAATTCACCTGCCTCTGGTTTCATCAGCCAAGAGGCCTGAGAGCAGCCAATCAATAAAGCAGCAATCAAAGCCATTTTTAAAGGAGTTGATGAAATTAAGAACATTGGGTTTTATTAAGCCAGGTCCAGAAGACCGTCTTAGCTATGAGACCTCACGCAAGTCATTTCACCTCCTTGTGTCTTAACTTCCATCTGAAAAATGGGTCGAAAATAAGCCCTGTCTGACTCACCATGTAGACTGGTTCTAAGATCACAATTAGGTGTTATTAGCACCTTGTAAATATGTTCGCAGAAGGTGAGGGATACTCAGTCCTATCCATGCAGGAATTTCCAAACACATAACTCAAGGGGCAGAGAGGTAGCCTAGGAAAAGCAAGGGCCTCACGGGACACAGACTACTAGGTGTGGCACGTGCAGTGAGGCCTGCATTGTGGTGAGAAGAGACACACAGGGATGCCATAAGCAGCTACACAAGATCCCTTTCCACATGTACCCAGGCTGACAAAAGTCACCAGAAAATACAATCAGAAACTCCTTTAAAAGAATCAATTAGTCCAACAATTTTATTCCCTGGGGAAGATAAAATTTACACACTTCCTCTAATCAATCAATCCCACAAACCTCTTGAAACTTCAGTCAGAAAATTTGCAAACTGCTAAGTAATACACAACTTTTTTTATAGGTGGCAGACTAGAGGTGGGAAGGGAACATCAGGCTCCTTAATACATGGAAACGAAAACATGTTGGTCTTTAAAGAGTTATGATGAACTCTCGGTTTTTCAGTAGGAGACTAGAATTTTAAAATCATACACAGCAGAACCAGAAAACCTCTTAGAGGCCATTTTCTAATTTATCCTCCCCCCACCCATTTTACAGAAAAGGAAACTAAAACTCAGAGAGACGTGACCTGCTTCCAGTTACACCACAAGGTAAAATCAGATAAAATCATGAGCTGTGTCCCTTTCTGCGTTTAACTCAACACACATTTACGGAGCACCAACCAAATTCTTGCTGGAGAAACAAAGATGGATAAGTCGCAGAATGCATCTTCAAGGAATTCAGAGTCCATTAGGGAGACAGACATATAAGCAGACGATTCCAGCACAGATTGGCATGTGCTATATTAATGATACAGAGTGCTATGGGAATACACAGAATAGGGAGTGGCTAATTCTGCCTGGGGTTGCCAGGAAACTCTCCATCCAGGAGTGGGCACTTAAGTGCATTGACAGAGTGGAAGGGCATTTCAAGCAAAAGGAAAAGAGTGAACTAAAGCAAGGGGATGGGAGAGAACACAGCTTGTGTGGAAAGCCCCACACAAATAGTTTGAAACAGCTGGAGGGTTTATAGAAGGTGCTGCAAAACCACCTCATGGGATGTCACTAGGTCACAGCTGCCACCCTCCACCTCATTTGGCATGCTCCCTGGGGCTATGGCCTGTGTCCACCTAATGGGCCAGTATAACACCTGGCCAAGTGCCGATGGCATGGTGGGTCTTAATGAATTCCCTTTGAAGATGAGAGGACTGTGAGGGAGAAAAGAATTTGCCACTCAAGTGAGTCAACTGGAACGGAAGGTGTGTCCTGGCTTCTGAGTCCTAGCACTCTGACTGGTTGACCAGACAGCCGAGGTCACCTCCCCTGGGGCCACAGGGTTCTACTTGGGAACATCAAGTCTTTTTTCAGCAAGTTGTTCCTAAGCCACAACACTTCTGGCTTACCCCCTGCCTTTGTAGTTTTACCAACATAATTGATCCCAGAGCTCGGTTTCTTCCATACCCCTTGGTTTCCTAAGGAGTGATGATATATGCAGGCCTCCTCGGAGCTGCAGCACAGCCCAGGCCTCCTGGGGGAGAGCACGGAGGGATATGTAAGAGGCAGACATAAATAGTCTTGCACTGCTGCAGTCATCCTTTTGGGTGCTCTGAGCTTCCTGTCCTGAGCTAAGATTTTCCTCTGGGGTTAGCTGAGGCACAGAAAGATAAACAAAGCTTTAAAGTGACTCTCCTTATTGGAAAGCTACAAGCACTTGCAAGATACCGTTTTTTCCTACCTTCTGATGAGCATGTCTAGGCTTCCCATCATCACACCCTGTGAAGACTCCGTAAGGTGTGTATGGGAAGAGGAGAGACCACTTGAGTATGAGACGTCTTTCAAGTGCCCTCCCACATATGCTAGGTCTACAAAATGTCAAAACAGCCAGGCAAATCATGCCAGGATTCATCATGGCAGGGAGAAACCAGTCACCCTGATATTCACCATTGAGCAGTCCAAACAACCCTTAATGACTAAGGTTTTTTCCACTTACACCTGGTTCTTTTGCTTTCACCACACAATTGTGTTAGCAAATGAGATCCTTGAGTAAGCAAAACAGGTCCTTCACTGATTCTCTTGTAAAAACACATTCCATATCCTACTACAGATATTCAGAGTCAAGGAGCATTCATTCACCTAGGTTTTTCAAAACACGCCTCCAAGCCATTTTCACCATGTAGTTGCTATGATCTGAAAAATCAAGTGTGTGCACAAGCAGGTAGTCAATGACTTGCGAGAGAAGGATAACTGGGCAATGAACAAAATTAAAAGAAAGTCACAGATGCAGAAAATACACTTACAATTTATGTAACTGGATTAGTACCCAGAATACAGGAGGAAGAGAATTCTACACATCCATGAGGAGAAAAAAAAAATAGAAATAAATGATCAGACTATATAAACATGGAAAACTCTGAAAAGGAAATAATCCTAAAAGAAATGGAAAGATGCTTAACTTCACTAATATTCAAAGAAATGCAAAATAAAAAAATTAGGAGATGTCGTTTCAGACCCATCAGATTGGCTAAAATTTTAAAAGTTGGACAACATGAAATGTTTGACATGATAAAGCAATGACAAAACATGTGGACTCTGATGATAGGACTGTAAATTAGTAAAGCCATTTTGGATAGAAATTTGGCAATAGCTATCAAATTTGAGATTTAGTATACCTTATATCTTAGCAATTCCACTTTTGGTATATAACCAAGAAAAGTTCTTGCATACATACATAAAAATATGTATTTAAGAGAATTGTTTTTAGAAGAAAAAAGTAATTTAAAAGTTCATTAGTAGGAAAAGGCTTAATAAATTGTGATACATTCATACAAAGGGATATTATATAGAATTTAAAGTGAATGAACTGAAATTAATGTACCAATATTGATACATCTAAAATAATGTTGAATAAAAAAGCAATTTTTAGAATAAATCAATATTATTCATGCAAATTTTAGTAACATGAAGTAATACTACGTGTTGTGTTGTACACATACTTATGGAGTAAATCTACCAAACATGGACAGGACAGATGCCTACATCTTTGAGATGGTAGTTATTCTGGGAAGGAAGGAAAAGTGCTGGAAGGAGGCAAGCTACAAAGGACACAGTTATTTTTGGATTTCGCTTCTTTAAAAAGTTGAACCAGGTATAAGGATATGTTAACATTCTCAAAAGTCACGGTGGTGGGAATATAAATGTAAGGGTCAGTATAAGTTAGGTTTTGCTGCAATAACAAAAACCCAGAATCCCAAAGGCTTAAAAGAGCAAAGATTTCTTTTTTTATTTTGCACATTGCAGGTTGGCAGAAGGCACTGCTTGTTGTTGCCACTTAGGGACCAAGGCTGACAGAGCAGTCACCACCTCCTTGCTAGCAGCTGCACCAGAAGGAAAGAGAGAGCAATTACATGCTGCAGACTGGAAGTGACACACGTTGTCTCCTTTCACAGCTAAGTGGCCCAGACTAGCACCTGGCTTTACCTTGCTCAAGGGGCCAGGAGTGCAATTCTACCATGTTCCCAGAAATGGAAAGAACTGGAAATATTTAGCTAACAGAGTGAAACTTCATTACAGTGGGTGTTTGTTACAGTACTTGTCATCCTTTTTTACATGTTTGGATTATGCTTCATATTTTACACAATAGGAAAAAAAAAAAAAAAGCCCTGGTTTTTAAATCAGGAAGGGTAAGTTTCAGTCTGAGAAATGGAAGGTCAAAGAGTCAGTGGGTGGCGGACAGCAGTGGACAGAGGTTGTCAGTCCCATAGATTTGCCTGTTCCCAGGCCTGTTTCCATGATTGTGATATCCACAATGATGATGCTGCAATTATCCCTTCTTCAGAAATGCATGTCCATGTAAATGACTGCAAGCAGGTTGACCTTTGCTTTTGTTTCTATCCACTGAGGCTGAGTAGCCAATAGGAACCCTGATACAAAGAGATGTGGTATGCAGGGCATGGATTATAAGGTCCAAAGACTTCACTAAGTCAGTCCCAGCTCTGCCACTCACACTTCCTGTCACCTTGGGCAAATTGCCATAGTGCCCGTGTCTGTTTTCCTCCTCTGTAAAATGGGTATAACAATGACACTAAGTCTCTGAATAGTTGTGATAAACAAATGAAGTATGTAAAGTGTTTTGTAACTGTAACGTGCTGTACAGAAGGTCACTGTTACTAAAGACCTAAATTTCACTGCAAGGAAAGCCTCAGTCCAGATTTACATTTCTGGCCGACAATGACTCACACAACTTCCTTCACCAGAGCCACCTGGTTGACAAAATAGACCCAGGCATCATTCTGTGGTCCAACTACTTAAAGAATCTATTGATTTCCCCTTGCGAAAGTGAGTCTGGGAGCAGGGATTAAGCATTACTGCAGAGATTCCCCAGGGAGAATAAAGGGAGAGGCTGTGATTCCTATGAACACGGCCTGAATGGGGAGATGCTCTAGGCCTAGATTGAAGCCTGGGTCTCTGGGACCCATGGAATATTGGAGCTGGAAAAGTACACAAGGGAAACAGTGACCTTTCCCACCATTTTTGAAATGAAGAAATTTAGGCCAGGAAGGGCAAAAAGCATGACCCTTCTCAAACAGCAAGAGAAAGAGAATCAAGAGATCTGGGATTTATCCTGGGATCTTCTATTAACTCAGGGCAAGCCCCTTTTTGCCAAATGCCTGGTTCCTCATGGGCAATTAGGGGATTGAACCTGACCTCCATGGTGATTTCTAATGCCTGTTATCTTAAGCGACACTCAGTTCTAGTGAATGTAAAATGCAGTAGAGTTCTCCTGAGAGGTGAGCTTTCTGGTCCAGGTATTGACTTTGTAGGTTTGGCTCTAGGAGTTATCTTCTTGTCCCCCTATTCACTCTCTGAATGCCACCTATTTTCCTGCTAAAAACAACAACAACAACAACAACAACAACAACAACAAACTGCTTCTTGGTGGCTTGCTTATTTTTTTCTTAGACCTTGGAGCCTTCATGCTCTTGACTTTCCTCTTACCTAACAAATACTCTTACCTGCCACTGTTACCTGCTCTGGGGGCTTGGCCAGAATAGCCTTCAGTGGGTAGCAGAGAACATGAGACAGAAGTCTTGCCCCTAAAGTCACTCCCAGGGGATGCCCTGCATGGCAATATTGCCGCTGATAACATTTCCCCAGAGATCACAGGAAGCTGTGCAACCAGACGCAAGGGTATGTCTGATCTACTGGCAGCAGGTGCATCCTGCTTTGACAGGAGACACAAACTCTACAGGAGGATCTCTCATGCCATATTACCTGGGGCCTTGCCCCTGAGGCTGACACAGGTTCTCCTCAGAGTTTGCACTAACTCATTCTGCCAGCAAGTCCCAGGAACAGAGAAAACACTAATGTCTCCATCCGTAATGATAAAAGGTAGCCATCACACCTGCAAGGCACTTCTCAGTCTGCAAAGCACTTTCATACCCATTAGCTTATTTGCTTTTTATGAAGAACTGAGAGGTAGCTGGGGAAGAGATTTTTCTCCTGTGTTATAGATGAGGAAGTTTATCTGAGGCCCAGAGAGGTTAAAGAATGTAAGGTCAGATCTTTTGATTCTAATTCCTATTCTTTCCCCATGGTACTACTGAAGTATTATCATCTTATTATAAAATTATATTAACAATCAGGCTAGAGGGCCTAAAGCACTCTCAAATATATAGTTACTCATCAGCTCTCTTTTGCCCTTCAATTAACAATTTAGGAGGAGAAACCATTTCTGAAACCAAAACAGCATTTACATTGTGGTTTGTGTATTATCTGGTGTCTAGAATCCAGGTCTTTAGTTAACCTTTTCACCCCTTGTCCATTTTCACCCCTAACTGGGTTTTTATGTTGATCAGTATAACTGGAAAAGGAGAAGCAAATGCTGTTGTATCCATCATCATGTGGGTGTCTGCACCCTCAAAATGTCTCCTTAAAGGGATTTCCAAGGTTGAAGGTCATAACAGGAACTCTGTACTGTTTAAGACCTGTAATGATTCCCTATTGCTTAGAGGGGGCTGAGAACCAGTAGCATCAGCATCACCTGAGAGTTTATTAGAAATGCAAATTTTCAGGCTCCACCCCAGAGCGACTGCATCAGAATCTATATTTTAACAAGATCCCTCCGGTCACTGGTAGAGTCCTTTATTTACCCCAACTGCCTGTGAAGGCAGCACCGTCCAGTCATACATTCTCACTTCACATCTCGCCTTTGCTCCTGCAATTATTCCTTCCCCTTGTTTGTCCCTGGACCAAATCCTTCCCATTCTTTAAAGTCTGCCTCCTCCAAAAAGCCAAGCCAGAACTTCCCGGGAGTGAGTAAACTTTCCTTCCTCTAAATCCCAGTGCCACAGGCCCTGCACTTTCTATCTCAGATTATGATTTTTATGATCATGATTTATCTCCCTCTTTAAATTATGAGCTCTTCAAAGTCAAGGTCAAGGTCTGATGCATTCCTATATTTCTGAAAGCAGCACAATACTTTGCAAAGTTCCTACTGCAAATTAGTTCCCCAATGCATGTGTCCATAATATTTCTTTCTGTTTCTAATTGAGGTATCTAGAGAGATTAAGAAATTCAGGTTATTATTCTTATTACTTTAGTCAACAATTACCATATATGATTATAATCTAGACTTGGAAATATTTACCTAAAATATTCAGTCACTATCTTCAAGCATACATACACACACTCCCCACCACAAATACACACAAGCACTTTGTTCATTTCATTTGTTTTCATTGTTAGGAGAGCAGTTGGTCAGAATTTATTGAAAGTATGGGTGAAATGACTGCTATACACATTTTATAATCTTACCAAGAAAAAATTGAGAACTTGATCCTATTATAGAATGGAACATAGTATCCAGATCTCAGAGTCTCTATCGTAATCTGCATTTGGGACAAGTAAAGGTCCCCTGGCCCTTGTTCAGTTGCTTAATGGAAAAGACTCCAAAGACAGAATGCCACTGGTGCTCTTCCAATTATAGAATCATCTGATTAGAATTACAGTAAATGCATAGCTCAGTTTGCATTGTCCTGAGGTGAACCGCAAACCAAGTTGCTCTGGTTGGAGCATTGGAGGCTACTGAATGCTGAAAGCCCACTACCTCATCTCAGTGGGGCACTCATCCTAGGGCTAACTTGGAAAGGGAGAGATACCAGTTAGGACATTCCACTTCTGGGGACCCTGGAACTCTGGGGGCCAGAGCTAGGTGGATTATTTAATTAATGTTTAGTAGAAATAGTCAAATAGCACACACTCCAGACATTAAGCCAATCCAGACCTTTGCATTGAATTGGAAGGAAGATTTGTCTTCGTGACTATTTTAGAATTAATTATTCTAGTTTATTTCCAGCCTGTCAGCGTTGAGTCTTGAGAGGTGGTCTGTAAAACACGAGTTTTTCCAATCATGGGGTTGTGTTGTGGTCCATAGTCCCATGGGTTTTCTTGCTCTGTCTGGCCGCAGAAGAACAGATCAGGAATCCTACAGAAGAATCCTAAATCCATTCCTCCCCTTCTACCTATTTCAGTTACAGCTAGAGGGTTGGGACTCATTCGTGTGTTAGAACCAAACCTGACTATTGTGTTATTATTGTTTCTAATTTAACTACCAGACTGTTAAACATTACTGCCCCAAGCCCAGCCAAGGGGTGGGC
Organism: Papio anubis; assembly: GCF_008728515.1. Classification (NCBI taxonomy): domain Eukaryota; kingdom Metazoa; phylum Chordata; class Mammalia; order Primates; family Cercopithecidae; genus Papio; species Papio anubis. The sequence continues at coordinate 184,059,202 of NC_044977.1, forward strand.
ACTGCACTTTGAAACCACCACGTCAATAGTGCTGTTGGATGAAACTCTGCTCTACTGGACCATGAAATGGGTTTTCAAAGGGACAGAGAATGACAGATGTGTAAGCCGTGAGTAAAACTGTCTCACCAGAATGGTAACATTCATGATGGAGCAGACAGAAGCACCACAGTGTGATGGGAATGTGTCCAAGTCCCCAGCACAGCCAGGCCAAAGCACAAACCAGGGAATGCTTTGGAGATTTGTTTCCTCATCTACAAATTGTATTAATACTGCGCATGCTCTCATGAGACTTACACAACTACATATTTTTTTTAAGGTAGCAGTTGGAGTCTAGTGCGGCAACCTGCTAACTGGGTGACTTTCGGAGTCTCTGTTTCCTCATCCAGGCCTATCTACCTTACAGAGTTATCATGAGCATCCAACGAAGTGACATGAATTGGGGTTGCCTTGATTTAAGTTGGGAGGATGATGTCTACTTTCTTATTTTCTAAAAGTCTTCAGTAGAGGAGAGATCAGAAAAGCCCTCTATAAAAGGCTTTCTTAAGCATTAAGGTTTTTGTCACTTTCCTTCCCTGGTCTGGACCAATCACAGGAATCATAGACATAATCAAAATCAGGTGATGTTAAAAAATCAAATCATTAGCTACTCAGGAGGCTATGGCAGGAGAATTGCTTGAACCCAGGAGATGGAGGTTGCAGTGAGCCGAGATCGTGCCACTGTACTCCAGTCTGGGCGACAGAGACTCCATCTAAAAAAATATATATATATATTGAATATAAGCTATATGCATACATACATTTGCACACATCTTGGTGAATATCTTGAAAAGAAAAACATTAAGTTTCACAAGCAAACTCTTATCTGTTCAGGCAAATTTGTTCTTAGCTAGAAACTTGGAAGGAGAGTATTGGATGGTAGAAATACTCTTTGATAGTAGAAAGACAAAGCTCTAATGATTGGATGTTTGGACCAAATCAATCCCTCTGTCCATCTCCACCCCAGCTACTTTTGATCATGCTATTCATCACCTTTCTCTTAGCCTGTACTAATTGAACACTACACTGCCTGTATTATGCATCAAATATAATTTGACATCAGTTTAGAGCCACTGGGCCTTTCTCAACAGAAAATCTTGAAACTATGTAGAAATCATCTATGAAATGCTGGTACTGAAAGTGTTGTGGAGAAAACTTGTTTGTAGTTGGGTTTTAGGTGACAGAACACCAGCAAGAAAGAGAGAAGGCTCTTCCAGACGATAAACACAGGCAACTGGTAGGCCAAGGCCAGCTTAAATGCCACCCAGTGTCCTTCTGGGAGAGTTTCATGGCCTAGGAGCATAGCATGTCAAGGCTACAAAAGACTCAAAAATCATGTACCACCCACCTTGCTTTAGATATGGGGAAGCAGGGCCTCAGATTGTGGATGTGACCATGTCCAAGGTCACACAGCCTATGGCAGAACCAAAGCTAGAAATCAAAATGCTATGCTCCAACTTCAGGACACTTGTTCCTACAGCACAGTGACATTCTGTCAGGCTGTCAAGCTCTCAGGGATAGGAACTTATCAAATAACATGGAAACGTTTTCTCATTTGTCTCTGAAGGTTACAGAGTCTGAGCATTCTTAGGCTCTTGTACAACAAATAGGAAAACTGCCAGGGCTTTGGCTCCCAGAAAGTGGCAGTTCAGTGCTGTGGAAATCTGGACCCTAGTCTCAGTTCACACACTAATGCTTGTGTCTGATGCACTTTGGCTCCAAACTGAAACCCCTTTGTAGCCCCACGAAGAAAAAGGGTGCTACAAATCAAGAAAAAAAATGGGCTGGACACTATGCCTCACGCCTGAAATCCCAACACTTTGGGAGGCCAAGGCGAGTCCATCACAAGGTCAGGAGTTCGAGACCAGCCTGGCCAAGATGGTGAAACCCTGTCTCTACTAAAAATACAAAAATTAGCCAGGCACGGTGGCAGGTGCCTGCAATCCCAGCTACTCAGGAGGCTGAGGCAGGAGAATCACTGGTACTAGGGAGGCAGAGGTTGCAGTAAGCCGAGATCATGCCACTGCACTCTAGCCTGGGGGCAGCAGAGCAAGACTCTGTCTCCAAAAAAAAAAAAAAAGAGAGAGAGAAAATGAAGGCAGTTTTCTCTTTTCAGGAGCATCCCAAGGAGCAGACTGATGGTGTCAGTGCCCTGCAGCTCTTCAAAGCCCAACTCTTTATTTAGAGATATGTGAGTATGGAAATGAATACCCACATCTGTCTACTAGAGGCTGACAATATTAAGTCCTGGGCTGTGTGTGTGTGTGTATATGTGTGTGTGTGTGTGTGTGTAATTAAAGCTTCAAAACTCCTCTCTCACTCTAAACATCAACTCCAAATTGTTGAATGAATGTCTATAGACAACTTGTATCTTGTCACTTTTTATTAGACTCAGTATTCTGAAAGGCACAGAAGTGTGTTCTATTCCACTCTACAGATGAAGACTCTGAGGAACAAACATCCTAGTCACACAGCAAAATCCAGAAGTGGGAGTCAGTGAAAGCTCTGAGACCAGGGCTTAGCAGCTGTTTCCTGGGATGAACACAAAGGCATGGCCTCGATAATTGAATTCAGGGAACCCGGCAAGGTGCCACCAGTTTCCAGGCCACCCTACGCTGTTATTTTACTAGAATGTTTGTTATATCAACTGTCTTCTCTTTGTTAACAGCACCCTTCTGGGGCAGTATTCCCTGTCCCTATCCCCTATCCCAGCCACTCTCTCAACACACAAACACGTACACACACACACACACTCACACTCACACTTGATGTAATTACTCCTATTCATTGATCAGATTTAGCTTAAATGCAGTTTCTTCAAGTAACCCCTTCCTTACCATCAACACTCCCCCTAAAACAATCCCTCCTGTTCTGTGGCCTCTCACACCATCTGTCTTTCCTTCTCAACACTATCCCAGTTTGCAAGCATCCATTGAACTGTGGCCATCCGAATTTTTGACCACCTTGATGTTGGGGATTATCGGTAATTTTTTTTTTTTTTTTTTTTTTTTGAGACAGAGTTTCGCTTTTTTTATGCAGGCCAGAGTGCAACGGTGTGATCTTGGCTCACCACAACCTCCGTCTCCCAGGTCCAAGTGATTCTCCTGTCTCAGCCTCCTGAGTTGCTGGGATTACAGGCATGTGCTACAACAACCAGCTTTTTTTTTTTTTTTTTTTTTTTTTCTATTTTTAGCAGAGACAGGATTTCTCCATGTTGGTCAGGCTAGTCTCGAACTCCCAACCTCAGGTGATCCGTCTGCCTTGGCCTGCCAAAGTGCTGAGATTACAGGCATGAACCATCATGCCTGGCTTTTTAGCCAGGTACTTTTCAGCCTCCATTGTACCCCAACACTTCGCCCAGCACCCAGTGTAGAGGAAGCATGCAATGAAGAGCCAACGGGTCAACAGAAGAACGAGCAACTGTTCAAGACTTCTCTCTTGTGAGTAGGGCTTTCAAAGCTTCTTTCAACTACTCAACAACTACCCGTCATCTGCCAGCCACTCCCACTCTCTATTTATGCCTGACTTTTCCTGTACTTCCCTTCAGCGTGCTTATAGTTTCTACAGCGCCGGTTTTCCTGCCCCAGATTCTTTGTCTATCAAAACACTCACTCTTCAATGTCAGTCTAAAAGTAGCTCTGCAATGTCTTCCTTGAATTCTTCATAGACTATTAAATATCCTTTCCCCTTTTTTACCACAGCACCCTGTGCTCAGTGCTATTGCGTGCCAGGGCTGAGATCCTGGATTATTTATCTCCACATCCCCCAAGGGGGCTCTGCCTGTAGATGGTACTCAAATAATACTGAGTGAATAAATCAAAGGATCAAAGACTTCCATCATGAGATGTTGAGCTCCTTGACGGCAGGAGCCCTCTATTAACCACTCTGGTACAGTGTGTTGCACATAGTAGGCACTAAACTATGAGTTGAATCAAATGCCATCCTTTCCCAGAGATGATGTAAAGAGGCAAAGTAATGTATTGGAAATAGTGTAAACTTTGAAATCCTTCAGGTCTACCTGCTGTGTGGCCTTGGGAAAATGACTGAACCTCACTGAGCCTCATGTTCCCCATCTGAAGATAACACCACTACGTAAGACAATTGTGACAAGACATAGATGTTGATGAGTCTGGCATTGGCGTGGCACACAGGAGGTACCCAGGCTACATCAGCTCCTTTTCTCTCTTCTTTCCTGAAGTCACAGAGACTGGCCAGGAGATGGGAATGCCCATGCCCAGTGGCTCCTACTCAAACCCTTTCACCCCGACACAGGGGAAGGAGACAGGAATAGGCTCGAAGAATGACTCAGCTCCAGTGACTAAGGCAAGGAGGTGGTGGTGGTAGGAACGGGGTGGGGGCTGAAGAGGAAGTGAGTGAACACGATATCTGATGAAGGATGGCTCCAAAATAAAAAGGGGTTGGCCCTAGTGGATTCCTGGCTCTGACATGGTGCAAGTGAACAGGGGCCTGAGTGCTTCTCCATGACTCCCTCCACCTCACCTCGTGGGGAACTCCCTGCCTACCCAGGGAGGTCTTCCAGAACAAATGCTGAGCATTCTCTGTCCTCTGGAGCCTTTCAGACCAGGCACTAGGACACATTTGAATGCCACTTTTGATGGACCATTTTTTAAGAAGTATCCCATATGACTGAGATCAGCGTGCATGGATTCTAATCCTGACAGCCACCTGATTCCCAGCCTGGGCCTCTCTCCATGACTCCAGACTATCTTTTCCACCCACACCACCACTTTAAAATCCCCAAATATTGCACATGCAGCAAGGTTAGACCAGTCTCCCTGCTTGCAGGATCACCCCAGTCCATTTTCTAGACTGAGCACAGAATGGTATGTGCAAAACTAATTTATAATCCTGTTATCCCTCTGCTTAACATCCTTCAAGGTTTTCCCAGTTTCTACAGAGCAGTCGAGACTCCTTCATCTGGTGTATAAAGCCTTTTGTGATTCAGCACCTCCTCACCTTCTGGCTTTGCCTGCTGACCCCACCCCATAAACTCATACATACAGAGACACACCCTCCATTTCAGCCAGCTCTCAAAAGTCCTTTGATCACATCTCACGCTTCCCACCTCTGGGTCTCTGAACATGCCACTCCTTCTCACAGGTACACACTTCTCCACCTTGGGCAAGACTGCATGTATTTCCAGATTGGGCTCAGATGCTGTCTCTGCCGTGTGGCCCTCTCAGATGCCCACTTGCCCCACCGACTGGCATTGTGACTGCCTGTTTATGCATGCTTCTTTACACTAGACTGAGAGATCCTTGAAGGCAGGTCCTTCCACAGAATACCTACTCAACAAATGTTTGTTGAATACATGAAATATCAAAAACAGGCACAAAGTAATAAATCAAGCCATTTTTTCCTCTGGTCTCCAGTGTTTTCATCTGTAAAATATGTATCGGATCTAGGTGCCTTAAAACCCTAGCAGCCTCTGATTTTATACTGTATCATTCTTCAAATATACATGTCACACTCCTGACCCTCTAAGTAGTAGGAGATATTGCTGGGTTATTTTTTCTCAAGGAAAGAGTGGAACTCTAAGTCCATTGACACTGAAGAAAGGCTGATCTCAGAAGCTCAGGTTGACATCACAAAACTACTCAAAGCCAGTGCACTACATAAGGATCCAAAAAACCCAGGACTCTGGCCATATCACCAGCACAATCGGGGGTATCATTCACCATATGGGTGCTCATTTGCACGCATTCATATGAGCATTGGCATAGTCCTCAGGCAGACACACAGGGTGACACATTTGTGCAAAGAAAACCACCCACACAGACCTCACCAAGGTCACAATCTCTGTGATCCCCGCACCTCCCAGCATCACCCATACACTCACACACCCACAGGGTGTCAGGTTGTCTGTCTGCAAATCTGGAGTTCTGCACATTGGACCACAGCATCCTTCAGCAGGGAAATAAGTGCACCTGTGTTCTCACGACTCTCTCCCTCTGATCTCTATCATCAGCGTGGTCCTCACTGAACAGCTTCTGCCAATACGCTGGCACGAGACAACCTGAGTTGATCATCCAAGCTTGTGTGGGAAAACTGATGAGCTTCCATGAGCCTCAGTTTTCTCATCTATAAGATGGGACTAGTGGCCCCACTTACTCTTTTCTTACATAGGTACTGCCAACTAATTACCTAATTAATTCAGTAAGTATGAATTAATGCATGCAAATGCACCTCATAAACACAGGCACAATGCAAATGTGTAGAAGTCACAGAAATAATAATGTTGGTGGACAGTAGTTTCTGTCTTTAATGAAGAGCTCCTTTTCCAATAAAAAGGAACAATTCAAAATCAAATAGTTATTGAATACATATTACATGAAAAGCCATAAATAACAATTTCACAGGTGTATTAGACAGTGCTGTAGTATATTTGTGTCTGAAGGAAAATGTGTCACATTTCATGGTTTTAATATATATGCATTTTAGTACGTTTTACATATATGGAAAGAGAAATAATATTTTCATATGTACAATATGAAACTATGGACATATATGAATCAATATTTTCGTGTGTGTGTGTTTGTGTTTGAGAGGAAAACACTGCCTATGAGTCAGGAATGAAGTGTAATGAAAGAAAAAAGCACGAGTTTTGAAATAAAACATACATACCTAGATTCACATCCTGACTATCACTTATTAGCTTTTTGACTTGGGACAAATTGTATTATTTTTTATTATTTTTATTTTATTTATATTTTTATTATTTTATTATTATTTTATTTTTTATGAGGTTTCCAAAACCGATAGGTAATACTTGTACATATTCTGAGCATACCTGTGATATTTTGATACATGCATACAATGTATAATGATCAAGTTAGAATAACTGGAATATTCATCACCTACATTATTTATCTTTTCTTTGTGTTAGGAACATTATAACTCTTCTTTCCTAGCTATTTTGAAATATACAAAAAATATTGCTAACTATGATTATCCTACTGTACTCTTGAATACTAGAACTTATTCCTTCTATCTAACTGTATTTTGAGGAACAAGTTTTAAATTTACTAAAGCCTCAATTTCCCCATACTAAAAACTGGAAATAAAAAACTTAGTTCATAAGTCTGCTGGGTAAATCATTTTGAAAAATTATAATGTTGAATAGTGTCTAGGACAGAGAGGGCTCAATCAATGTCACTGTTGCCCATTCTGTGTTCTCTGTCTCACTAACCCACTGTGTGACCTGGGGCAAATCGCTCCGCCCCTTGGAGCATGTTTTCTCGCCATAGAATGAGAGAGAAGGGCTTGATGATTCCATGGATTCCTACCAACCCCAGGAGTCACAGGATCCTGTATCGAGTATCTGTTTTTACGCATGCACTTAAATTACTTGATTTAAGTAATCAGGGCAGCCAAAGGGTGGCCCCTTTAGCCTAGCGTTTGCTCAATTTCCAAAGCGTTTCCTTTCTCTGAACGTGCCAGTTGCTCGCTCTCATATTTTCAATACAGGGCCCATTGATGACCACAAAAAGGAATGTCCAGTGCAGCTGCGGGTCCACTTGAGCCCTCCAAGCAAGCACTCTCAAGCCCGTTCTGTCTGGGAGCTCTGTGTTTTCAGAGCCTGTTGTTGCAGCGATGCCTGGAATCCTTAACACCTGCACACCAGCTTCCTGGGCATTTCCACACCCTCCCCCTCCCCACCTCCTGCATTTCCCATTTGCATCTGAAATGCAGCTGCTCTGGGCCCTATAGAGGGAAGCCAAATGGACAGGACATCTCCTTGTTTGGTCTCCCTCCCCTGAGTCAAACCGAATCTGAAGCTCCTCTGTGCGACGCCTTTGTTGCCTCCTCATTATGTTTAAATGAGCCTCATCTGCAGGAGGATTTTTTTTTAATAAAATAAAATAAAACCACCACAAAAGACCAAAGCTTATGACATCTGCTCTTTCGATGAAAGCTTTTTTTGTCCCGAATTAGACTAAAAAAAGAAGAAGAAAACATGAAAGAAAAAAGAACGGGGCTGGGCCTCATTTGTACCATTCCTCCCAAGAAACAAAACAAACAGAATTAGTGTATGCTGGAGGCAAAGGGTGTGGAATGGATAACAAGAAAAAAAGAAGGAGAGAAAAGAAGAAATAAAAGGAATACTTCCTGCTTCTCCAGCAGCATTTTGCCATCACTCTACATCAGGAATATTCAGACACCATTACTTAAGTGGCCATTACTTTTAGAGAATGTTCAAATTTATATTTCCTATGCTCATTTCACAGGTAAAACGTTTAACAACTCTTTAGCCATTATCCCATCCTCCCCAGGTAATCTCCATGTTTATTGAGTAGCGCAGGTGGGTCTGGTATAGGATGTACCTGAAGAATAATTTGAAAAACAATTGTCTGTATGCTGATAACCCTCAAATCTTTATCTCCACAGTACTAAACTACTAACAACTGCTACTACTACTATAACTACTACTACTATTAATAGAATACTAACTACTACCACTACTACTACTAGTCTACTAACTAGACCTCCCAACCTGGCTCACACACTAAACACACCACCTGTCTGCCAACACCTGCTTCTTGCCCCTGTGTTCCCTTCTCCCTGAATGGTACTCAGTACCCCCACAAAACTCCTGGGTTATCATCCTCAACAGCTCCCTCCTCCTCAGGCATGGCCCATCCAACCCATTGCTAAGTCCCATTAATGTTCCATCTAAAAATCTTCTGATCTCTTTTCCTTTCTCCTTCTCAATCGCCACTGCCTGAGTCCAGGCCACCTTCCTCTTCTTCATCTAGACACGCCACACCCAGCACTTAGCATTGCTGATTGTGATCACTTCTTGATCAAAACACTTTTTAGTTACAAAGTAAAGCTTAATCCTTTTATTTAGCTTCCCAGATGTTCATGGGCTGGCTCCTGCCACCCTCTCTGACGCATCCCCATCTACGATCCCCTAATCCATCCCAACCTAACTTCCTTCAGTCCTCTACCCAGCTTAATACTCTTTCACCTGAGGCCTTTGCACATGCTGGCTTCTCTACCTGAAACACTCTTCCAACTCTGTATCTAAGGTGTTACCAGCCTAGCCATGTTTCCCAGGCAAACATCATATTGTCCAAGGCGGATCCTCAATCTTCTATGAGTATCTTTTCTAGATCTTTCATCCACTTAGCTTCTTGAGGGTCAGGGATCCTCTGTTTTCAGGGGGAAAAAAAAAAAAAAAAAAAAAAACTTCCTGAATGAGGACCCAACCATTTTTCTCAGACCCAATATTGCAAAAGCTTAAAGTTTTGTTTTGATGGTGGGATTTGCCAGTAGTTGGGTGACATCTTTGTTTTTCTTCTGTTAATCTCACATTCTTTCTAGGGTTTTCTTCCCTTGGGAAGTAGAGATGGAGTGTGTATGCAAAACAAGACAGTGGGATGGTTCCAATCAAAGACTCTTTGTCTACTAGATTTCTAGTTATGAATGAGTGGGGGAGGTTGAATTTGCTTATTATTAAAACCCCTCCACATACTGGAATTTTAAAATCTAGCACACATACAGAGCTGAGATGGAAAATCTGGTGTGAGATCAATGCTTCTAGCCAACTGAGCACCTAAACTCAATTCATTTCTTTAACAACCAGGTGGTTCAACTGTAAGTGATAGTCTTCTCCCGTCTTGGGCTGAGTCACATGCATTCTGGATTGGCCAAAGAAGAGCAGGAAGAAGTGCAAGTGATAGAAATAATCAGCTGATGTTTATTGAACATTGAGTATCACCCTGTAAAAAATACTATGACATTTGTAATTCAGTTTAGTTTTAAATGCCCTGATATGGTTGGTATATGAAACTTTGATTTTACAGATAAATCAAAGTTCGGAGATACTCACTGGCTTTCCTAAAGACTTGCAGCTTCTTTTGCTCCTTTGACTCTTCTTGTTCTTACCTCCCTGCAGGTTTCTGTGTCGACCCCGGAAAAAATTCTTGAGCTAGAAAGAAATCAGAGCTATGGGTTCTAAGAGAATATATCTGGAGAAATTCTGGGCTCTGATATCTGAAGGCTCGGAGGAAATAAGCAAAGAGAAGGCCACCCAGAAAGCAGAGGGACTGGGCCTTGAGCTTTTTGATAAAGGATTGGGAGAACAGTGGAATTTCGCATTTAGTATCTTCTCTAACAACTTTTGAGCATTTTTTAAATCTCTCCAAGGTTATTTAGATAATAAAAAATTTCTAAAGAAGATGTAGATGGTGAGGAGTAAGTCTTCAACTGTTGACTTAAAAGCGTTAAGTGTTCCTTCATCATTTACCTGGCTTGTTAATGGCAGAGCCAATGACTAACGGAGTTATGGCAGGGGAGATGCCACAATGGAGTGGTTCCCCTTCATGTTCTTCATGGGTTGAAGAACAGGGGCTGTGTCTAATCCCTACTGCGTGAGCTACTGAACTTTGAATGGAGGGGAGAAAGAAAAAACAAACAACTATCTGTCTCACGTTCCTTCCATAGCCAGTTGATATCCCAACATCTCAAAGTTCAGTGTGAAACAGATATCACAATGAATTCCATAGCTAGCTGTAGAATAATGATGACAAGACTATTTCCATATTATGGCTGAGGAATTTTAAGTATTATGAAAGTCAATGAGTTGCCCATTCTTTCTTTCAATAAATATTCATTAAGCTCCTCCTCTATACCCAGAACTGGATACCAAGGCAAACAAAGCAAACGTAAAGCTTATGGGCTAGTGAGCAAACAGACATAAAATAAAAAATAAGCAGAGAAATATATCTAAAATCACAAATTATGATTTGTGATAAGAGAAAAAGTATACGATAGTGTAAAGAAACGTAACAGAAGGGATGGCCTAATCTACATGGTGGGCCCAATCAGTCCTTTCCGAAGGAGTGATCCTTATGCCGTGAACCAGAAAAAAAAAAGCGAGAGGCAAGCAGGCATCAAGACCAGTCTGAAGGTCCCGAGGCTGGAAAGTGGGTGGCCAGAATAGAAGAGGAAGGGCAAAGGAGGGGGTCAAGGGGAAAGGCAGGGGCAGACTGTGTGGCCTTCTAAGCCATGGCAAGAACTTTAACTTGATTCTAAGTGCTAAGTACAGTGAGAAGCCATCAAAGAGTTCTTGTTTGTTTGTTTGTTTTGTTTTTTTGAGATGGAGTTTCACTCTTGTCACCAGGCTGGAGTGCAGTGGTGCTATCTCAGCTCACTGCAACTTCCGCCTCCCAGGTTCAAGCGATTCTTCTGCCTCAGCCTCCCAAGTAGCTGGGACTACAGGTGCCCGCCACCACACTGGGCTAATTTTTCTTTTTTTTTTTTTTAGTAGAGATGGGGTTTCACCATGTTGGCCAGGATGGTCTCGATCTCTTGACCTCGTGATTCACCCGCCTCAGCCTCCCAAAGTGCTGTATTGTACACGTGAGCCACCGCGCCCACCCCATCAAAGAGTTTTAAACAGGGAAGAGTTGTGATCTAATTAACATTTTTTAAAATGTACCTCACTAATTGTGGAAATGGATTGGACAAGGGTGAGACACTATTTACTGAAGTTACTGTAAAAGATGATTGAATAGAGCCTAGGGAGGCTTAAATCCCAGTTACCTTAACTCAAACCACAAGGGCCTATTTCTAAAAAAAAAATCATTACTTGTGATTTATAATCTTAAAAAACAGTATATCATTTTATTAAGCAGAGTCATATTTTTTCAAATGTCTTATCAACTAAGATGACCCAAAGTCATCGGGGGTTGGTTCAGGGCAATGCAATTTCTAGCTGGCATTCCTGGCCATCTTTTTCTACTTTCCAGGTTTTCCAAGAATAGAGGTTGAGAGAGGTAGTCAAAATTGGGGAATAAATATATAGGTCATTTGTATCTGATTTCTCCCACCCAGCCTCAACCTCACTACACAGCAACAGCAACAAATGTCAGTGGCAGGAAGTACACAACAAGAAGAATTAACCACAATTTTTTAAATCCAAACTTACAAACATAGTCACACATACACATACAGTTGGTTTGAAGTGGGGTGAGGGGCGGTAGCCAGCCTTCTCACTTTTTTAACCAATAAGATCTCATGTTAGCCATCAAAACAACAGGCTTTCAGTCAGTTGACCTTTCATGATAGAGGGTTTTGTGGGGAGAAGAGAGAGAAAGGAGAGAAAAAAATTGAGGTTTTTGTATCATTTGTCATTCTAATAGTTGAACACTGAATCAGTCTTATGTTGTAGACACATTAATTTGATTAAGATACAATCCATGGGTCATTCAAGCATATAAAGTACTCTTGCTTAATTGCAAAATTAGCAATAGAACAGGATAAATCATTAGCAAACTGGAGGTTATTCTGGGACTCATGGACTTTTTCCCCCACTCAATTCATTTTCTCCATCTAAAGTTGTTTTTGACACTTCATTAAAGGAAAAATCTGGTCTAAGGCAACAGTACATGGTAAACCAACATTCAACTCTCAAGGCATTAGCTGAGGAGCTCATGCTCACTCAGAACAGGAAATGCCAGTAGACCCATCTTACAAAAAGGATCCAAGAGTCCCTTCAGCTCCAAAGAGTTCATAACCATCTCATGATTCACAGAACTGTAGGAAGTTATCCAATGCCTCAAGAAATCCACTCTGAAACCTGAAGCCTAAGATCCTAGTTTCCATTTTTGTTATATAACTCTTTGCCTGCTATCTCATTTCTTTTTAGGAGCAGCCTAATTTTCAGGCCCTGAGCAACTTTTAGTCAAAAAATATCTACTACATTCCAGGCACTGTGGTAAGTGATAAAAATATCAAAACAAAGACTGTTCCTGGATCTCAACAAGAATTTCCTCTAGTTTGTCACTGAATTCCCTCCCTTCTGTGACTTCGTGAGAGACACCTGGCTACAGCTTGGTACCCACTGATGTGCTGTAGCAGAAGCATGCACAGCACTACGGCAACACATGAAAGAAAACTAATCAAAGGGTGTGATTTCACTTGGCCTAAAATTGAATTAGGAGGAGTTGACCATTCAGAGGAGAAGAGAGAGAATTCCCAGCAGAGAGAACAGCATGAATCAAGGTGGGGAAGTGCAGGGATGCAGGAGGTATGTGGTCATTACCCCTGCAAGAAGCAACCAGGTGCTTTCACCTATCTTGAGGGGACGTATCAGTGACCAAACATACAATCCAAATCTGGGAGAGTTAAACACTAATCCCAACAATATAGAGGAAGGAATTCTAGAGTGGAATTCAGAAGACCCATTGTTCTTCTAGCTAGAATACCATGTGACCTTGAGCTGGTGGCCATTTCATCTGAGCCTCAGTATCTTCATCTGTGAAATGGAAGTAAACATTTCTTCCCTATCTATTTTGTAAGTCCATTTTAGGGATAGGTGAGATCATGAACATGATAGGTTTAACTAAATTCAGGAAATGCCTAGCTTAGAATTCTTTATGGTAAGAGTGAAAAGCACTGATATCAAACTGAAGAAGTTGTTAGTATTATTTTAAGTGGGAATTAACATGCTCTATTCAGGAATCAGCAAGCCATCCAGTGGCTGAAGTGTAGGGAGCATGACTAAGGCTAGCTTGGAGACACCCTTAAACACGCATAGATCTTATATTTCATTCGACTTAGAAACATGGCTTTAATGCATTATTTTATTATTTTGATACATAAACAAAACTGACTCAGAAGGAACATTCAAAGTGAAAAATATACCTGAGCATCTAAACCACTTATTCTATGCTTTGCAAATGACTTTGATTCCCACTATACCAAAAGGTTTACTATCTGAAAATTTATCAGGACCAGTGGTCAGAAGAAAAACAGGTAAAAATTGATTCAGAAAATAAGAGTTTGAAGGAGTCTTAGATCCCTTTCGGCCCTAATGCTTGGTAAGCACCCTGCACACGGTGCTGCCGTCACACCCCAGAACATGTAGCCATTTCTCACTTCCGATAGCCAGAACCGGGCAATGCTGCACGTGGTTCAGAAAGACTGGTGTTTATGTTATGGCTGTGATTGTAGACTATACACTTCCTGCAGGCTTTGTGAGATAAGACGGGGACATTTCTAGAAGAGCTGTCCTCTGGAACCCCAAGCCGTTTGGAGAAAAATCAAAGAGGGAGAGAAACAAGTGTCACTATTTTGAAAGGATGATTTAGCAATGTCAAACAACTTAGATCACAAGATGATTAAAATAAGAAAATGCCAAAACCGTTTGCTCTCTTCCTTCACCTTTCTTCTAAGGAGCTTAACATATTTTACAGACATAGACGCACATTTTTATCATTGTACATTGGCAAGTCACTTTATCTTCCATAACTTCAAAGGTTCCCTTTCCCTAGTTTTTAAGGGATGGTGAGCAGATCAAGTGAGAAGCCCTTTGAAAACTGCCATGTCTGTGGTAATCATTGCTTATAGAGAGAGCCAGGGCAGGCCTTGACATTTGTTCCATCCACCCCAGATGGCAATTTAATCTCTTTGTTCTCCTGCTGTTACATGGAAAAGAAAAGACTGGTCCACATGCAGGCCCAGAGGTCTGAGTGGATGTGTCAGCTCTGCTCTGTGTCCCTGGGCAAATTAATTTACATTTCTGGCTTTGGATTTTTTTTCACCATTATCCTCAAAAGGTAGACATGAGCTCTAATATCCCTTTTAGTTCTGACACCTTGCAAAACCAAGATTACTCAGGCTGTACTCTACTAACTTAGCAAGGGCCAAAAGTCTTGAAGATGAGGGTCATAGCTGGTGTTCCTCTTTCCTCACCTCTAAAATGAAAAGAACACTTACTTTGTGGAGTCTTTGGAAGGATTAGATATAATATATGCAAAGCTGCTAGCACAGTGCTTGGTACCCAGTGGATGCTCCATAAATGGTTTCCTAAATCAAAAGTACAAAATATCCAGTATAAGGCTCTGCCAACCTGATCTCTTGTCTTCTCAGTTCCAGGCATCTTCATGGCTTGAGCACACGGCCTCTGAGTTACAGCTGACTGCTGTGAACTTGAAGTCCAAACATTAGAACAATCTTTGAGGCTTTCTGCTTTTTTCCAGAGGACAAATGGAAAGCCTGTGAAGTTTTCTGTTCCCTTTTTTTTTGAGACGGAGTCTCACTCTGTTACCCAGGCTGGAGTGCAGTGGCCAGATCTCAGCTCACTGTAAGCTCCGCCTCCCGGGTTTACGCCATTCTCCTGCCTCAGCCTCCCGAGTAGCTGGGACTACAGGCGCCGCCACCTCACCCGGCTAGTTTTTTGTATTTTTTAGTAGAGACGGGGTTTCACCGTGTTAGCCAGGATGGTCTCGATCTCCTGACCTCATGATCCGCCCGCCTCGGCCTCCCAAAGTTTTCTGTTTCTTTTAACTGGAACCGTGTGCCCCTGAGCACCAGTTTGCTCCAGGTGTCTGTGAAAGACTCCAAGGGAAATTGTTCCTATGAACAACTATTTGCCTCACTGCATTCATGCCTGCAAATGTTTGGGGCACCCCCTGCAATTGTAGGAGGAAGGAAGACAGGAGACGGAGAGTCTGAAGCCACGAGTCAGCAGCATGATGCCCTTCTGTGTCTGCTTGGCCCCGTTGCCATCCTCCCAGTGTGATAAGCACTGGAGAACAGCAAGTCTTCATCAGCAACAGCGATGTCACAGAAGGCACTGGACAGGCTAGAAGCTGCAGAAATGTGTCTCACTTACTCAGCATCCCCATCACCTGCAGAACCTAGAAAAAAAATCAGAAAATTCTACATGCTTTTTCCTATTTAATGAGGTCGAACATTCTTGAGGAATGAAAAGCGCAGCTCCAGACTAGCTTTTAATTAGCTTCAGGAGCCCTTGTTTCAAACTAGCCTGGTTTCCAAAGCTATTCTCTCTCTCTGCCCTGAATGAGATGGAAATTCAATTGCATTTCTCTTTGTCAACTCATACTAAAGTGCTCTTTCTGCCCCACAGGGTTACTTAGAGAAGGACACTCAGTAGCCAGGCACTGCACATTTTGACCCCAGTAGGACACCAAAACCATCAAAAGGCGGTTAAAAGACCAGATTTGGTGTTGTTTTTGATAACCTGCTGTGTAAACTTGGGCCAGTTTCTCCACGTGTACAACGGAAAAAAAATATGAACTTTAGAACCAAATAGACCTGGGATGAAATCCTGCCTTCTCATCTGAGTGCCTAGCAAGTTAACTAAGGCAGTTTCTGTCTCTTCATTTGTGCTCACGGTGTTGATGTCTGCCTTATGGGATGACTGAGGGGCCAAGGGAAATATTGTAAGGAAAGCATAATGTCCTGGACATTGATAGGCACTCAGAAAATGTTGTTCCTTTACTTTCATCCTCATTCCTCCCCTCTGCCTATTTCACTGGGTTGAAGTAATGGCCCAAAGGGATAACATAATTCAGAGGTTAGGAGCCTCAGTTTTGTAGCCAGAGGCCAGGGTTCAAATCGCATTCCTGCCCCATCCTGGCTGTGTGACCATGTGCAAGTTCCACAGCCTCGCCGTTTCTTTGCATTGAATATGCAGACAATGTCAGTAGCTCCCCCGTGGGATTACTGTGAGGACTAAATGAGATAGTGTACAAGACGCCCTTGCCTAGTGCCTGGCACGTGGTAAGTATGCTATAAATTATTAGCTAACAATAGCAGCTACAGCATCTGAGAGTGCATTGTAAAATGGAAAAATCCTCCAAGACACTCATCTCAAATCCTTTTTGGAAAGAATGTGCCAGTGTTACCAATGCTTATGTAAATGTAAGTGGTTATTATTTATGTAGGAGAACATTACTGAGTGTTATGCAGGAAGAGGGAGAGAACAATGTAGAGGAAGAAAAAAATTTACGATGGGCTTCAAAGGGGAGAGAGGCGAAAGTAACATCTCACCCAGCAATACGAAAGCAGCCCCATATAACTCAGATCTCCTCTGACTGTAAAACATTCTATCAACAGTCTTCCCTGAAAAAAGAAAAGAAAGAGAAACACATGGAAAAGAAAGGAGAAGGGCAACCTCATTTTATTTCTCTTAAAATTAATCCTAAGGTTGTATTTATCCAACAGAATCTTTACTAAAGACCCACCCGATGGGAGATGCAGAGACATAGCAGGCCTGGCTCTGTCCTCAGGGAATTTGCAGTCTAATGATGACCTTCCAACAAGTACATAAATAACTAATTAAAGGTACAAAGTGAAGTGTCAGGAATTATTCTCATCATTGTTATTAGATGTAATTTTTATTGAATTCTCTTTATTATATAATCTGTTTTTCCAAAAAGAATTTTGGACAATTTATAACATAAAAGAAGTTATATCCTGAGGTTTTTTTTTTTTTTAAAAAAAAGGAACTAGAAATTTAGATTAAAGCGAAAAGATATGGCAAAGACTAATGTAATTGTTTAACTAAGAATCAAATTCAACTGAGCGTCCTGGGCATCAGGGCAAAATCAAAATGGGAAGCATTATGATTTAATATTTCTTACATGTTGATGATCACTTAAGTAATATTCAGAAGTGTAGACAAGGCCAAATTCAGTAATCTTGCGTTTTCAATTCAACTGAAAAATGCAAAAGGCATGCATGTCTGTGGAATTCAGGTAGGCACTGTTGATTATCAACATTTAAGGCCATTATTTTGGAAAAATCATCATCTTTAGTATGAATCACTAAAATGTTGTTGCTTTTCATTTTTGCGGGGATTGTTTCTTAGGTAGCAGCTATGAAGAATGCACGCCGTTTCACTTCTCATGTTTAATATATATACTCTAAAGCCCGAACAATCTTTGTATCATTAGGCTAGACCCGCCAATTTTATTTTCAATGAGATTTCAGTGCTCCCGAGGGCTTTGATCTGTCACAGGGCTCTCTTGGGTTAATTGCTGCTGTTCTCAAGTCATCCTCACTTAGACAGGTAGGTGGGAGTGAGTAGAATTAGCCAATTGTACAGAGAATCAAAGACATTTGCTTGCAAGAGTACCTACTTCTGAGAATTACCATGAATTTTGCATGCCACTAAGAAAGGAAGGAAGGAAGTGACATCTTAAAGATCCTGGGCTTGGGCGAGCTGCGGTGAAGAAGACCAGCTGCTATTATTCTTCTGGCTGGTTCTGGCCTATTGTGATGTCTTTTATAAATCTAAGAGAACTTGAATTTTAAAGCTTGTTTTGAAGACCCTGTTTTGCCTTTTTAAACTGTAATTCTTTAAATGTTCAGGAGCTTGATTAATGAGGAAGAGTTAAAAATAAGTAAATAAAAAAGACAAGTAAACAAGTCAGGGGAAGAGGTACTGAACTGAAAGAAATGAAAAGAATTGCAAGGTGAGGAGGAGGGAGACTAGGATGTCCAGAAGGCGATAGCATCTCGCCGTTTCTCTGTTCCAGGCCCTGCGGTGCCCCTGAGAGGGGGTTTCTGGTGTCGGCCAGTTGAGAGACAGCCCTGGTCAGGCACGGGGCTGGACAGGCAGCCTGGTAACACGTGCTGCTCAATACCACACACATCTGTTTGATTTGGCACTACTCACTAGCCAGCTGCTGGCACAGAGCCACAAGGGGCAGGTGGGGGTGTTTGGGGAGGGGATCAGGGACAGTTGTTCCAAAATGGGGAGAGGGGAGGAGGCCAGAAGAAATGAGGCGATGGAGGCCCCAAGGGCAGGCTGGGGCAGGAAGCCCACAGCTGTGGTGGTGGGCCTTGCTGCTAATCACCCTCTGCAGCAGGTGAAGGTACTGAGTCAAAGTGCAGAGGCAGCAGGGAGGTGGCTTCCGTAGGCATTCAGGCATGGGGCCAGGTTTGTGTAAAGTGTCAGAAGTGCTTTCTCACTCTCCCTTTTGACCCACGTACTGTCTCTCTCCCTAATAGTGAGCCTTTCAGAAATTCCAGACTAGCCACCATGTTGCTTCTCTATTTTTCCTACAAGATTAAACATTTTATTCCCCACCTCAAATAATGTTTTTAGTTTTGCCGGGGGGGGGGGGGGGGGGTTTCATTATGTTTTGTTTTTGTTTTTGTTTTTTTGGCTCACAAAGACTTTTCTCTAAGCTGTTAACATCCTTCCAACCATGTAGAGAGGATTTTGGAAAGAAGAAGCCTGCTCATTTAACAGAAGACATGAACAATGTTCCTGAAGCCACCTGGCTTGGCCAGTGCAAGAACAATCTGAACAAACGCTGACTCTTCCACCCCAACACCATTCGCTCTGCCAAAATTTGCTCTGGTCCAAAATTTCAACCTTGTGCCAAGATGTTGAGTTGGTAGGTAGTGAATGTACACACCAGGGGAGAGCCATATTCTTATGTCATCTCAGTGTGAAATCTGACACAGGCATACGTTCAGTGTTCACCATTTATTAACCAACACTATCTGCCAGAAACCATGCTGGCTCTTCAAGTAACTCACTGCGTGGGTGGTCTCTTCCTGGATCTCTATCCCGGTGTCCATTGCCTAAAGGGAATCCATTCAAGTCACTTCCGCATGCTTGAAAATCTCACAAGTTCATCCTCTCTGCTCCTTAAAAAGTTCTATTCTCACCGCTGGTATCACAAGTGACAAAAGACAAGACACTGTGTTGCAGCTGAAACTGACTATTCTGCTCCTTGAAACAGCAAGATCTGCTTACTTCTAGGGTATTCTCAGTACACTGAGGGTCAAAATAACATGATTGAGAGTTACCAATATCCAATATAAAACACTAAAAAACCCAGACAATTTTATATGGTTTGCCCTAACAATATAGGTTCAGGTTCTGAAGGGTGTATGAGGTTCAAATCCTAATTCTGCCATTTCTTAGCAGGGTAACCTTTCCTTCTCTGTAATTTAAAATGAGAAGAATAAGAGACCCTATCTCATAAGGCTGTTGTAGTAAAGGGCTCGCTCACGTAATGGCACAGATTTTGGCTGCTGCACTCAAGAATGAAAAGGGAGATTTGTCCTTCATAGGCGGGGCATCTACAACCACAACATCCCACCTCAATCTAGTTTTTCTTTGGATAATAAATTCCCCACTTTGTGTCACTGTAATTCTATCTTTTAACTCTCAATGCTCACACAGAATACTGAGAGTTAAGAGATACCACTAAACTCTGCTACTCAGGAAAGGAACTTCAGGAACATAAGCTATCTACAGATAGCAAATACCAGCAAACTTTAATCTGATTTCTTAGCAACTTATTATTACTCCGCTTCCCTTCTGCGCCAGCGTCACATTCCCTGGAGGCCTTTCAGGCTCTTCTTAGTCCTGGGCCTTCTCAACCCTCTACCTGAAAGGTGGTTTTCCTCTAGTTTTCTTTAATATGATTCCCAGGCTTCCTTCACTCCTTCTTCATCTCATCCTGAGGCTTTCGGTGCTGCACACTTTGTCACATCCCTCTTCCATCACCTGGATCCTCATCCAACCTTCATGCCTTACACTGTGCACAGCTACACAATAGTCTCAACTCTGCTTTGGAACCATGTTGGGTCATAAGCAATTTATTCAGCACACTTTTTCATTTTCAACTGGTTTCCATAGGCTGTATTACAGTTCTGTAGGACGGTTGACCCCCTATTGATATAAAACACAGATATCCGTAGTTATCCTACACAGGGTCTTCCCACAGAAGTCCCAACTGCATCCACAAGGACTTGGTCACTGATACCTTGCATGGTTGACACTCTAAGAGTTCTCAACTTAATTCTCAGCTCTACTCTGGGATTGAGGGCTTTTATTGTCTTCAGTGAGAGGGCATTTAAAGAGTCAGGTGACCCAGTATCAATTTTGTCCCTTTCTGACCTTGTACCCTGGGTCCACTGACTCCTCTTATCCCTGATTTCATCATCCACCCAGGGTCGTCATTCCTACAAAACTGTTGGAATTAAAGTCTGCCACCAGCAGCTGTATAGCCTGCCTGTCTAGGAACAGGACTTATTCCCAGCCTCCCCCTAGCTTGATGGTAGAGTGGAAACAAACAGCAGGTTTGCGCTCTTACTCGACCACTTCTTACATGACTCGTTGCGTTATCTCTCTGGGCCTCAATTTCCTCATTTGTTAAATAGGAATAAAATTACCCTTGCAGAGATACTGTGAGAATACGTCATAAAGCAGACAGAATTCTTGACACATAGCATTGCTCAGTGAACAGTACCTGTCTTTCTTAGGATGACCATTTATTATGGCTGGCTTGATGCTGGCTGCCGCTCAGCCTGTCCTCCTCTTGCTTATCTTCGTGTGCTGCTGACACTCCCACATTCACCATCACACCTACCTAACCTCCTCATCTGAGTTCCAACTCCTCTTCTCCTCTAAGTATGTTCTGGTTGTGTCTGTTCTGACTGCTGGCTAGTGGTGTATGGGAGCCAACAGGTACCAGTTCACAAGAGCTGACCCTGGCATCTCTTTCCAACTCTACATTCAGTGAGCATCATATTGGTAGCTTGAAATCAGGCACAGTGGGAGTATTTACACAGAAATCAGCAAATACTATAAACAGGGCTTCCCCTTCGCCCCACAGAGCCATTTGTTAAACATTTACAGGCACGTAAGTGCAGACTCTTCATTTCTTCTGTACCTTCTCTGGGCCTTATTATCTGACCTGAACACTCAAACGTAGCCCTTTTAAAGGAAGACCTCAGAACTTTTTTGTGTGCACTGATTGGCACTGCATTTCAGTGAGAATGCAGCTAAATCCATGCCAAAGTCTACAGAGCAACTCAGCCTAGGGATGGAAATATTACACCAGGAAACAACAACAAAAATATCTAACAAATATACATTAACCTCAGGATTAACTCTAGCACTGATGACATCAGCTCAGTAAAACCAAAGTGTTTTTTTTCCTGCTGGGCTCCCTCCTGGTGAGACAGGCTCCAGGGGCCAAGGCCCTTACCTGAATGCTGATGGAAATCTTCCAGGCCCTGAATGACATGTTCTCCGGGCCACTCCTTGAATGCCTCTAGCTTGGAAGCATTGCTGTCCTGTAACAAAGAGGGTATAGAAGAAGATGAATTCTTTGTAGGTGAAAAAGGAGGCCTTGCCTTTCCTTCTTTGTTGTGAAGGCTCTGAGCCACATGAGTTTGCTAAGGTATAAGCATTTTGAGGGCTCAAGTTCTATTCCAATTTGTGTCCACTAGACGCCTGAACAAGTGTCCTGTCCCTTTATGGTGTTTAATTAATGTTTATTGTACTGATGACCACATTTGGGGTGTGCAATGGTTACTTAGTGCTAGGTCACACTTACCTTTCTAATCTCCTTGAAGAAATACTTTATTAAGGAAATAAATAGATGTGTATGCCTGTGCCTGGTAGAGTGGGAGGAAGGGTACTTTTCCTTAGGAGGAAATGTGTCCTTACAGATTTTAGAGAGGAAATTATCATCTGCTACCCTATCTGACTGTAGTGGATGCCATAAATCTTCTTTTAGCAGTATTTTATTCCTTCCTGTACATGAAAGGACTCCCCACCAGCCCAATTCAGGAGCACATTCCATCCTTCTGCCCTGTGTTCCTAAAACCCTCTTTTCCCCCTGCAACAAAGTTTAAAATTCTACCCATTTTTCTCTCTTCATAATTGCAAGCTGCCTACAGAATGCAAAATACTTCTCACCACCCCATGTCCTCCCAAGTACCCACCCTTCAGCTTGCTGGTCCCAAAACTGGCACCTAGGGCAAGTTATATTTTGATACATTTTATGATCATCTGCACAGGGATACCAACAGAAAGCGATGAGTGTAGGGAAGGGACAAAAGTTCCAGGAATGTCCCCAGTGCTCTCCTCACCCGGGTCTCTGGCCCACACTAAAATGTGAAATGCAACCCCTTGTTCTAACAACTCCTCTTTGTCTCCCCTCTCGCCTTCAGGGCAATGTCTCTGATGTCATCAGGTACCACTAGTTACCCCGAATAAGAAGAGCAGATATGAGGCTGTCAGGACCTTAATGAGGCACTTCACAGGTTACAAATCATTTTCTCATCTATTACTTGGGTGAACCTCAGAACCACCCTGTGACCTAGGCATTGACGTGACCACCATCCTTCAAATGAGCTCATGGGACAGAGCTGGCAGAATGCCTGTTGGATGCCTGGGTGCGACACCCTGCCAAGACAAACAGTGATTATGCGCTGCTTCTGCGTGACCTGCAGAAAGAATCTGATTCAAGCCACCTTTCTCAAAAAAAAAAAAAAAAAAAAAAAAAATCTCAAATTATGTCTTAATTCCCTTTTATAAAGAAAAACCACACACATTTTCTATCCCTCACCCCACCCCACTGGCAACAGCTTTGTTGCTTGCCTGATGACCAGATCCTTGTTCCCATGGCTACATAGTAAAGTCAGGGCACCTCAGGCTGGACATCCAGATGACCCCTTGCTGTACTTCTAAGATCCAGGTTTGCGTTAGGTCTGGATCAAGATGAAAAATTGCCATTATCCCAGGACTGGCTTTTTATGTCTTGTTTTATCTTGCCACACTTTCTTTTTATGACTTTCTCCCAAGTCATCAAATGTACAAGTGCCTCAAACCACAGAACTTCAGACTCCCTTAATTTATATTCTTCCCTTTCCAGTAAGAATTAACTCTGAGTATTTAGGTTCTTCAGATACAAAGTGCCTACTCTCTACTCCATGTAGTAAGAAAACAAAATTTATTTTTGAATATTTACCAGTTCATTATTTGAATATTTACCAGTTTAAACTTCTCGCTAACTCATACTGGCCATTATAATTGTATAGGATTTTTCTCCATAGAAGTCAGGAATCTCCTTCAGCATGCTGATGTCAGATCATAGAATGGAGAGGACCAGTGGACTACTCAGTGCCAAGCTTAAGAGGTCATCTTATTAATCAGTTGGATAGAAGATTAATTTATTCATTCAACACACACTTACTAATAACCTGAGCTCCTGTAGTATTTGAGATTTGCTAACATATACATGTTATGAGTATGTTATCCATGCTTCCTAATTAGACTGTGAGGTCCTTCAAATGAATCTGATCTCAATTTGCCACCACCTGTCTTATGACATTGGGCAACTCACTTCACTTCTCTGGGTCTCAGTTTCCTCATTTTGGGGGATGGCTAAAAGGAGCACGCCAAATCCACAGAGTCACCTTCTTCCCACTCAATTCAGCAAATATAGGTTATGCACAGAACACAAGAACTGCCGAGGAAGCTCAAAGAAGGAAGGACCAACTGCTATTCAAGAAGAATCAGAGAATTGTTGAAGCTGGGCGAGAGTATCTAGAAGTTCATCAGATAATTCTGTCTATTTGTGTATATTTGAAAATCCCCCGCAAAAAAAAACAAAAACAAAAACAAAGGCAAGAAAGGAAGAAATACAAGGAAATCTAGCAGGCTTCACACAGCGAGAAGCAATTTAGCAGAATTGAAGCATGGATAGGATTTCAATGAGCCAGCACTGGGTCAGGGGCGATTCCAGGCAGAGAACACCACGAGCCAGGGCTTGGAGACTGGAAAATACAAGGTGTTCACAAAGAACTGGGAGTAGTCATGTATGACAGCAGCATAGGGATTGGGAGGGAGCAGCCAGAGATGGGCTGGAAAGGTATTGCGAGGTCAGAGCTCAAGAGCCTCCAGAGGCCCTAGAGGAGTCTGCGCTTAGTTCAGTTCACCAGGGAAAGTGACCTCATTGGTCGCGCTTGAGTTGGCCTTACTGCTTCACAGCCCGCCTGGGTGCAGGCCCAGAAGCAGGGCCATGTGGCAGAAACCAGCAGAGGAGGATGCTGGCAGCACCACTGTGCTTGTTTCTCCACCAGGAAACAAGGTTTCCTGTCACTCAGACCCATGAATCAGCATTTCCTCTGTCAATAATAGGCAGCCAGAAATGCAACAGCACAGAGCTCGGGGTATGGAAGAAAGGAAGGAATATTCCATGACATCGCCAGGCTCTGTTGCTCTGCTCTCCTTTCCCCTCATGAAACACTCCTGATAAGCTCCCGAATGACACTCAGATTTCATAGGATAAGTTTCTCAGAGAGCCTCACGGTACCTTGTGAAGATTACGTGCCGTAGAGTAGTCGGCGCTCTCCTCATATTGTGTGTCGCTATCACCACGAGGACAAGCGCGCTTTCTGAATTCCTTCATTACATGATAACTAAACATTAATAACACCGTTCTATCATGGCAGAGATCTGAAGATATGTGTGATTTGCCTTTGCGTTTTTACACTTCCACATTCAATATGTTATTTGATTCTCATGATAATCCTGTGAGGTACACAGAGTATCATACTCATCTGACAAGTGTAGGTACTGAGGCAGGGAAATGAAATGCTTCTTCCCTGTTGGTTCTGTTTTGAAGATGCCAGAACTGACCCCAACTCTTTAAATTTCAGTCCAGTATTCTTTTCAAAGTCATATACTTTTAAGAAATGTTTAAATATTAATATTTAATATATTTATGTTAAATATATCTAATAATATTACGTTAATTGACAGAATATTTAATATACTTAATTTACACTGTTAGAGATGTATCTTATATAAACTATATCTTGTCTAGCACCAGCAAGAATTGTATCCATTCCCTTATTCCTTTCACTTATTTATCAGGTATTTCCTGACCGCTTACTATATGCCAGGCTCTGTTATAGACACATTTAGTAGTGAACAAAACTGACAAAAAGCCCCGCCCTTGTAGCGCTCACACTCTAATTGAGGAACTCAGACAACGAGTAAGATAAAGGAGTAAAATTCAAAGTATGTTAGAGAGTTACACGTGCTTTGGAGAATAAAGCAGATCAAGAAGAGGGTAAGGAGTGTTGAAGGGGTGATGCAATTTTACATAGGATGCTTAGGGATAACCTCACTGAAAACAAGACATTTAAGTTCCCAAGACATTGGGAACTAGCCAGCCATGCAGCAATTTGAGGGGTGGCGCGTGGGGCCAGGCAGTCAGTAAATGAAACAGCAAATGCAAGGCCCTGAGGTGGTTCCTCCTAGCATGTCCAAGGAACAGTAAGCAGTCAAGTGTGGCTGGACTAGAGGGAGAGACAGAGAGAGGCTAAAGATGCAGGGAGTGGAGACTGGAGATTAGAGCATGTAGGCCACTGTAAAGACCTGGGGTTGACTTAGAGAATTTTCTGTCATTTGCTAAAAACCAATGCAAGCACTAAAAGACAAAGCTAAAACAAAAACAAGACAAGGGCAAAATGCAAACAACAAAATCATATAAGAGGAGGTTAAGGTTGATGAGGAAGACAGGATAAAAACATAAGGGGTATATGGAGGAAAGGAAGAAAGAAATGAAGGTTATATTCTGTTCACTTGCTGTCTGTCTCTCTATATCTTTATTTTTTTCTTTTACTTTTTGAGATAGAGTCTCGGTCTGCCACTCAGGCTGGAGTGCAGATGCATGATCTCAGCTCACTGTAGCCTCAACCTTTTGGACTCAAGTGATCCTCCCACCCCAGCCTTCCAAGTGGCAGAGCCTACAGGTACATGCCACCACACCTGGCTAATGTTGTTTTTTGTTGTTGTTGTTTGTTTGTTTTTAATTTTTATTAGAGACAGGGTCTCACTATCTTGTTCAAGCTGGTTTCAAACTCCTGAACTCAAGTGATCCACCTGCCTCAACCTCCCAAAGGGCTGGGATAACAGGCATGAGCCAAGGCATCTGGTCTGTCTCTCTCTCTCTCCCCCTCACTTTGCTTGCTGGCTCTTTCTTGTTCTCATGCTCTCTCTCTCCGTTTTGGAAATCCTGATCCAGGATCCAAGCCCTCAAGCCAACTGCCATGGATGCTTCTTGAGGAGCCGTGCAGGGAAGGGGCAGGGGCAGGCAGAGGAGCACCTCTTCACCACAAGCTTGGACCCACACCCTAGACCTCAGTCAGGCTCCTGTCTAGCTGGGCCACAAGAACTCATCAAGCCTCCTCTTGTCTGGGCTACAGGAGGAAACAGAACAAAACCATCCTGATGCCCCAGCCCCCAGGCCTTCCCAGAGACAGTCACCTTCCAAGCACAGTCCACTTCCAAGCAACAGGGAGAGAAGCCCCAGGAGAAGGAGGGAGAAGGGCGAACATCCAAGCTGTTAGCTCAGCTCTGTGAAAGCTCACCCCCTAAATCAGGGGACCATAATACTCTTGCCTTTGACAGCCCTGACTCATCTTTTAGGGGGAGTGTGGCTGTGGCAAGGACATGGGCGTGAAGGAGAGGGAAAAGGAAGACCTTGCCTTCCTCTGGAAGCCAGTGTTCCCCCATTTTTCTTCTTCTTTTTATTCTATGGTCTCAATAGGCATGCTCATATTCATTCAGTACATCACCACCACCTCCCCACTATCTTGGAGGGTTTTAGAAAATTTCTTTATGTAACTTCTCCAAACTTTGATACCAGGACCAATGAGAGGGCAGTTCAGCCCCCCAAAGCCTTTTATGAATGGCTCTTTGATTTGCCTCCAGAAATTACTAATAGATCAGAACAGGACAGTGCTTCGAGGCAACAAGGGACGCAAGGTGGAGAAGTCCCTCACCATGCTTTGTGCCAAGTAACTGAGCAAACAAGAGTTGCCCTCATCCATAGGCATACACACAATCTCAGTCAACCCAGGGATACCATGATCATGGTGGGGGAGTAAGGACCACTAAAGTAGCTCTTTCAATTATTTCTCTCATTTGTGTTTTTCTCCATCACCACCCTCCTCTGAAGCTCCACCACTCCCGGCATCACCATCCTAGTTTGATCTCCTCTGAACTTGTATTAATTAAACTTTTTATTTTGAGGTCATTGTAGATTCATATGTACTTGTAAGAAATAATACAGAGAAATCCTTTGTACATTTTACTCAGTTTCTCCCTATGTTAACATCTTGCAAAACTATAGTGGAATATTATAATCAATATATTGATGTTCATGTAGTCAAGATACAGAATATTTCCATCACCCCAAGGATCCTTTACATTGTCTTTTTATAGCCACGCCTACTCTTCTGTCCCAACCCCTTCCTTAACCTTAGCAATCACTATTCTGTTCTGTTTCTATAATGTTGTCAATTCAAGAATGTAATATATGTGGAATCATACCATATGTAACCCTTTGAAATTGGCTGTGTCCTATCAGGATAATTCCCATCAGGAGATTCATCCAGGGTGTGTGTGTATCAATAGTTGGTACCTTCTGATTGTTGAGTAGTATTCCATGAATAAATGTGCCACTGTTTTTTTGTTTGTTTGTTTTGTTTTGTTTTTTGAGACAAAGTCTCACTCTGTTGCCCAGGCTGGAGTGCAGTGGCATGATCTCGGCTCACTGCAATCTCCACCTCCCCGGTTCAAGCAACTCTCCTGCCTCAGTCTCCCGAGTAGCTGGGACTACAGGCGTGCACCACCACACCCGGCTAATTTTTGTATTTTTAGTAGAGATGGGGTTTCACCATGTTGGCCAGGGTGGTCTTGAACTCCTGACCTCAGGTCATCCACCCACCTCAGCCTCCCAAAGTTGGGATTACAGTCGTGAGCCACCACGCCCGGCCGATGTACCACTGTTTATTCACCCACAGAAGAACATCTTCTGGGTGGTTTCCAGGTTGGGCTAGTATGAATGGAGCTGCTGTTTGCTTTCCCATACAGGATTTTGCGTGAGCACAAATCTTTATTTCTTTGAGATAAATAATCAAAAGCGCAATTGTTGGGATGTATGGTAGTTGCATGTATCCTTTTTAAAAAAGATATTGTCAACCTCTTTTCCAAAGAGGTTGTACCATTTTACATTGCCACTGGGAATTTTAAGTGATAGAGTTCTCTCTATGTATATTCCAGATATTAATCCCTCATCATATATGTAATTTGCAAATATTTTCTTCCCAGTCTGTAACTTGTTTTTTCATCCTGTAAACAGGGCCTTTCACAAGGCAAAAATTTTTATTTGTGATAGTGTTCTATTTATCACTTTTTTTGTGTGTGTTTTGGTGTCAAGTCTAAGAACTCTCTGCTCAGCCATTGATCTTGGAGATTTTATCCCTTTACGGTTTTTTTATTTTTCCAGTTTTTTTGTTTCATGCTTTATATTTAATTCCATGATCTGTGTTTAGTTAATTTCTACATAAGGGTGAGACTTACGTTGAAGTTTCTGTGTTTGTTTGTTTGTTGCCCACAGACGTCAAATTACTGCAGCACCATATGTTGAAAGGCTATCTTTACTTTATTGAATTGTTTCTGTACCTTTGTAAAAAATTGATGAGAGATATGTGTGAGCCTATGTATATGCTTTCTATTCTGTTCCATTGATCCATATGTCTATCTCTCTATAAATACTATACATTATTGATTATTGTAACTGTAAGTCTTATAATCGAGTGGACATATTCCTTCTACTTAATTCTTGTTTTTCAAAGCTGTTTTAGCTATTTAAATTCCTTGGCCTTTACATATAAATTTTAGCATAATCTCACTGACACGTACTGAAAATCTTGCTGTGATTTGGAGAGAAACTGTGACATTTCTGCATATTAATTTGGGGAGACTTGACCTTTTTACTATGGTGGTAGGCAGAATAATGACTGTTGAAAGAGCTCCACATTCTAATCCCTGGAACATGTGAATATGTTACTTTCTATGGGAAAGGAGACTTTGCAGATATGGGACTTGGATCTCCCCTCAGAGCTTCCATAAAGAACATGCCTTGCCAACACTTTGATTTTAGCCCTGTAAGACCCAGTATCAAACTTCAAAAATCCAAAACTGCAAAAAAATAAGTATTTTTTAATCCACTAAATTTGTGGTCATTTGTTACAGCAGCAATAGGAAACTAATACAACTATGTTGAATTTTCAAATCAATGAACAAAAATGGTGTCTCTCCATTTATTTAGACCATCTTTGATTTTTTTTCTCAGCATTTTATAGCCTTCAGCATACAAGTCTTGTAAGTATTTTGTTAGGTTTATACATGAGTATTTCAGTTTTTGAGCAATAAGTGGTATTGTATTTTTAATTGTAATGTCCATGTGTTCATTGATAGTATATAGAAATGCAATTCATTTGTTTATATTTATTTGCATTCTGTAACCTTGCTAAAATCACTTCTTAGTTCTAGGAGACTTTTTTTTGTAGACTCCTTGTAATTTGCTATAAAAGTCTGTCATCTACAAATCAAGGCAATTTTATTTTGTTCTTCTAATCTTTATTCTTTTTGTTGCCTTTTCTTGCCTAATTGCACTGGTTAGAACTAGAACCAAAACTTATGCTGAATAAAAGCAGTGAAAGTGAACATTCTGGCCGGGCGCGGTGGCTCAAGCCTGTAATCCCAGCACTTTGGGAGGCCGAGACGGGCGGATCACGAGGTCAGGAGATCGAGACCATCCTGGCTGACACGGTGAAACCCCGTCTCTACTAAAAATACAAAAAACTAGCCGGGCGTGGTGGCTGGCGCCTGTAGTCCCAGCTACTCAGGAGGCTGAGGCAGGAGAATGGCGTAAACCCAGGAGGAGGAGCTTGCAATGAGCTGAGATCCGGCCACTGCACTCCAGCCTGGGCGACAGAGCGAGACTCCGTCTCAACAAAAAAAAAAAAAAAAAAAAAGAAAGTGAACATTCTTGCCTCATTCCTGATCTTAGGGGGAAAGGATTCAGTCTTTTATCATTATGTACAATACAAGCTAAAAGGATTTGTAGACATATTCTTTGGTTTCTGAGAGTTTTTTTAAATCACAAATTAGTGTTGAATTGTGTCAAATGCTTTTTCTGCATTGACTAATATAATCATATATTATATTTTTCTTTCTACTTACATATTCTAGCACCCTTTCATCCTTAAAATAAACCTTTAGTAGCCTTGAATTCATAAAATAAACTCCACTTGGTTATGGCGCATAATTCCTTTTATAATTGCTGATTTTGTTTGAGATTTTTTCTATTTTGTCCCATTCTATTTTTAAAATTTTTTGCTTCTATATTTTTGGGAGATGTTAGTCTGTCATTTTCTTTATTTGTACTGTCTTTGTCTGGTTTTAAAATCAAAGCAATACTACCTTTATAAAATGAATTAAGGATTATTCCTTGCTCTTCTATTTTCTAGGACATACGTAGAACTGATGTTAACACTTCTTTAAATGTTTGGAAGAACTCTTCAGTGAAATCATCTGTAACTAGAAATTTCCTTTTTGGGAGTTTTTAAAATTCTGAATTCTATTTCCTTAATAATTATAGAGTTATTCAAATTACCTATCTCATACTAGATAAGTTGTGGTATCATGGTTTTAAGGAATTGATCCATTTTATTTAAGTTGCCAAATTTTTGTGTGGAGAGTTGTTCATAGTATTGCCTCATTATTATTTTAGTGATTCAGTCTGTGTTGATATCCTCTGTTTTCTTTCCTATTAATAAGCTGTTTTCATTCCCTTTCTCTCCATCTCTCCATTTCTATCTCACTCTCTTGCATTTTGATAAAGGTTTATCAATTTTATTTATCTTTTCAAAGAACAAACTCTTTGTTTCATTGATTTCTCTATTGTGTTTTAGTTTTCTATGTCATTGGTTTCTGTTATCTTTATTATTGTTTTCCTTCTGCTTACTTAGGGTTTATTTTGCTTTACTTTTCCTTTTTTTTTTTGGCAGGAACTTGCATGATTGATATGAGACTTTTTACTAATATAAGCATTTAGTACTGTAAATCAATCTCTCTCTCTCTCTCTCCCCCAGCACTTCTTTAGTTGTATCTGACATATTTGCAGTGTATTCTCATTTTCATTTAGTTCAATGTATTTCACTTAGTTCAGTGTTTTGTTTTGTTTTTTCACTCAGTGTAGTGTAATTTTCCTTGAGACTTTGTCTTTGACCCATAGATTATGTAAACTGTTGGTTAGTTTCCTAGTGTGTTGAGATTTTCCTATTATCCTTCTGTTATTAATTTCTAATTTGATTTTATTGTGGTCAGAGAACATATTCCATATGATTTTAATTACTTGTTTATCTTATGGTCCAGAACATGTTCTATATTGGTATATATTCTGTGGTGCTTGAAAACAACATGTATGTAGCTGTTTTGTAGTGCAGTGTTACATAAATGTGGATTAGATCCTATTGGTTGATAGTGGTGTTGAATTCCATATTGTTGATGATTTTCTGTCTAGTTGTTCCATTAATTATTGAAAGTTGGTTATTAAAATGTCCAACTATAGTTATAGATTTGTCTATTTCTTCTTTCGGTTTTATCAGTTCTTATTTCACATATTTTACAACATTATTGTATGGTGCATACACATTTAGGATTGCTATATCTTCTTGATTGAGTGACCCCTGTATCATTATATAATGTTCCTCATTGTCTCTGGTAATTTTCTCTACTCTGGAGCCTACCTTACTGATATTAATATAGCCAGCCACTTGTGCTTTCTTTTAATCCCTATTTGCCAGATACATCTTTTAATATCCTTTGACTTTCAAATCATTATATTTGAGGTGAATTTCTTACAGACAACAAATATATGGTCACGTCTTTTAATCCACTCTATCAGTTTCCATCTTTTAATTGGTATATTTAGACCATTAACATTTAATGTAACTATTGATTTGCTAGAATTTGTCTGCCATTTTCTTTATGTTTTCTACTTGTTCTGTTTTTTGTTGCTCTTTTTTCCTACCTTTCTATAGGTTGTTTGAACATTTTTTAAAATTCCATTTTAATTTATTTATAATGTCTTTGAATGTTTCATTTTGTAAAGCTTTTTGAATGGTTGTTTTCGGCAGTATATTACATATACATGCCATAATCTACTAATGTCAGAATTTTATCTGTTTGAGCAAAGTATAGAAACCTTACTCATCTTTACTTCCCTTTATCCTTCCGTATTTTAATGCAAATGTCTTAAATATTTTCTCTACATAAATTTGAGACCATGTTAGACAATGTTATGCAAAGCATAACATTGATATGCTTTGCTATGTTTTGCTTCAACAATCAAGCACAATTTGGAAAACTCAAAAGAAGAAAAAAAGTCTTTCGTGTTTGCCCATACTTTTCCTTATTGTGTTCTTTCTTCATTCCTTAT
Organism: Papio anubis; assembly: GCF_008728515.1. Lineage (NCBI taxonomy): Eukaryota > Metazoa > Chordata > Mammalia > Primates > Cercopithecidae > Papio > Papio anubis. Next base: position 184,092,138 of record NC_044977.1, read on the forward strand.
GTAGCAAGGTTTCTTCTTTTACCCTTTCTTTCCGTTCAAAGTACATCCATTCATTATTCTTTTAGGGACACTCTGCTGGTGACAAATCCTCTTAGTTTTTCTTCATTTTAGAATGTCTTGATTTCCCCTTCATTCCTAAAGGATATAGGATTTTGGATTGACAGTTGTTTTCTTTCAAAACTTGAGAAAGATTATGCTACTTCCTTCTAGCCTACGTGGTGTCTGATGAGAAATCTGCATCTTTTACATTGCTTTTCTCCTGTAGGTTAGGTATCATTTTTCTCTTGCTGCTATCAAATGATTTTCTTTGTCTTTAGTTTTCAGAAGTTTAACTATGATATGTCTTGGTATGAATTTCTTAGTTTATTCCCTTTGAGGCTTAGCCAGTTTTGTGAATCTGTCTTTTGCCAAATCTGAGAAGTTTTCAGCTGGCTTTTTTTTTTCTTTTGACACTATTCTTTCAGACAAAGGGGTGTCACTTCATTACTTCCAGGTGGAAGTAAAAATCCAAGTTCTACACTCAGCCTCAGTTTACAAGTGAGGGTGGTGGCTTATGATTACCGCTGGGCAAGAGGGGAAATCCTGGCTCTCAATAGGCCTGCACTGATACCTCCTGGCTAGTAGGAGCAGGAATGCCTCATTACTGTTTCCCATATGGTCTCCATTGACACTGAAAAGAAGGTGGTAAGCTCCAACTCTCCACCAGGCTGACTTTCCCACCATCTCCGTGGGGAGGGGACAGGTGCCTCATTACTGCTGGGTGGAAGTGGGAGTCTGGGCTATCCATGTGGTCTCCACTTACACAATGATGGTGAGGAAGGGTGTTTGATTACCAGTCCGCAGGGAGGAAAATTCTAGCCCCTTACTCGGCTTTTTCTAATATCACCTCAGTGCAGGGAAGAGTTTGGGTGCACATCAGTACAGCCTGGTGAGGGCAGAAGCCTAAGTTTTCCACTTGGCTTTTGCTGGCATGAGTGAGAGACAGATCACAGGGCTTTGTGTTGTTTGCTTGAGATAGAATGGCTGTCATCTAAAAGTTTTTGGTCTTGCTATGCTTTCCCTTTCCTGATCCTTTGGTTAAAGACAGCAGGCTTTTGTTGAGGCTTTTCTGTCTGTACCCATAGGCACTTCCAGGTACTGGCTTCAGCTCCAAGTCTGGAATATAAGAGATACAAGCAAACTGGGGGAACTCATTGTTATGTTGTTCCTTGGGTTTTGAACCCCTAGCTAGCCTGCCTCCTCTCTTCTACCTATCAGAATATTCTTATGTTTGTTTTGTGTAGAACAGCCAAGGATTTTAGTTGCACTCAGTTGGGGGAAGAGAGAAAAGTGCGTCTACTCCATCTTTTCAGAAGTGAACGTCTCCACTGAACTTTTGAAATGGTGTTAAAACTGGATTTCTTACCCCAGTGTCTCAACCTTGCAGATAAGGTGTCATACCCTCTTTAAAATACTGAGAGACCATGCCATTTTCCTTTTTGCAGAACTCTCATGAATCCTCATTATTGCCTCTGGAATAATATATAAACGTATCTGACTTGTGTTTAAAGTCTTCGTTATTTAACTTTTACCTACCTCTTTAATCTCTTGCTCTTCCCTTCCACAGGACCAGAATCTCAGTGAATTGGACTTCTGTAGGGATTCCCTGTAAACTCTTCATGGTTTCTTGCTGCCTTAACTTGCTATTGTTATTCGGTATACTTCAGATACTCTGCAAAAATGCAAATTTTTCCCTTCCCATTTAAGGGTCACTTAAAAACTACAACCTAGCTTTTCTACTTCCCTTAGAATTATGACCTACATTATCTGTGGCACTTCTGTGATGTGAACTGCCTATTGCCTGTGTAGAAGTTACATGTGAATATAAACTTATCTCCATTACTAAATTATAAGATCCTTGAGGGATGAAGCCCTGTATGATTCCTCTTGACCTTCTCCACAGGCTTTGGCACAGGCCATGACACAAAATACATGCACAAAGAACATCTGAAGAATTAACTCAATAACTCACATGGTTCCCTACATGATAGTCCATCCAAAAAGTCTAATTGACTTCGCATCTTCAAGTATTTAGGGAGCTGTTTTCTAGGACTGGTTCTTGAGACAAGGATTGACTTAGCATCTAAAGAGAGCTGGTTTCTTGAGTAATTGGAGGGAAAGCATTACTCTCAGTACCAAGCCAGATCTCTAGGGAAAGACTTTTTGTGACTTTCAAAACCATGATGGTCTTGTAAGACTACAGGTTGATGTGAAAAAGATGGGACGTAGACAGAGATCCAGAAATCTGCTGATTTATGGAAATAACACCTCCCATCATCCAAATTAGTAGTTCAAATTCTTCTTAGCAGTGCCAACCTAAAGGGGCATATATTTTAAAAGCAGGGTGGAAAAGTGATCTTCATCTATTCTTAGCTCAGAACATATCTATATCCAACAATATCCTTGAGACTGGCTTTGCATTGAGAGATCTATCCTGGGAATGAATGTTTTCCAAGGAGCCCTCCCACTGTCACAAAATAGGAGAAGGTAAAGTGGCTAGGAAGGGAGGAAGAGGTAGGGATGAGAACAAGAGGGGAGAAGAGGGAAAGTTTTCCATTCTTGTAATTGTCAAGAGCCACTCCTTGATGATTCTGTCTCCACTCCTTGTCTGAGCTTCTTTTCTCTCCAGCATGTCTGCTGTAGTATCTTTCTACATGGTCTCCCAGTCTGCATGTTTCTCTGCATCAGTCCATGCTAAACACAAACACCAAAATCATCTCCCTAAAACTGAACTCTGCACCATCTATGTTTTCAAAGAAACCTTCATCTCTTCCTTATGGCACAGTAATAATGTCCAGATACCTTCACCAGGCACTCACGGTATATAGCTTTACTTCTCACCATCCCAGTTACATCTAAGCAGGTAAAAGAAGGATGGGAAAAATATAGTCTCTAAGTTAGATCTGAGCTCAACTCCAGCTCAGTCTCCTAATAGCTTAATGATCTTGGGTAACATATTTTACCTTGAGGAGCCTCAGTTTCATTAAAAACTTGATTTAAAATTATAACTCAAGGGGCTGTCATGAGGAATAAGCAACGTAGTGAATAAATTATATAGCACGTAATAGGTGCTCAATAGATGGTAGCTATTTGTACTATGCTCAACCACATTGAATGATGTCCCTTTTGCCAAAACACCCCTGAGTCTTTTCTCAGGCCAGTGGCCCTGGCAAGATTGCCAAATATGCCTACAGAGGGAATATATTATGCCAGGGGGAAAGGAGACTAGCTGAGGATGAAAGGTGGGTGGGGATGAGACAGCATCCACATAAGGTAAGTTGCCCATTGTTAGAAAGAAATGATGAATGGAGCTCTGAGAGAGGCGCAGGTGAGGGGACAGGTCCACAAATTCAGAGTGGCCAGGCAGGGTCAGGCAATTTCAGCATCTGATTTTCTTTCCTGATCTTTAGAGCAATCCTCAGCCTGTCTTTCCACAACTGAGGAGGACACATCTCTTATCTCTTGGTGCAGATGAATTGTCTGTGTTTCTTTAATAGAGAAGATATTCAGGTGCTATATCCAGCACAGAAGAGAGGTTAGCAGAGGGCAACTCAGCTTGGGGGTTTAAATCTGAAGTATATTCACTATGGCTTGTACAGTTATAGTACCCATTATGTATGTGTGTTATTATAAGGGGCTCTAGGAAATAGTGTCAAGAGACTCACTTCATAAGTACGTTTATTATTATCTCCACTGTTCAAGCCGCACAAAATAAATGTCTGGCATTTCCAGAAATTGCTATCGATTCAGCAGCAGATTTTACAAGGCCAATCAATAACAGTTTCCTCCTTTCCCCCCTCCCACAGTGTGTATTTATTTGTGATGAAGCTTTCTGTTCCTCCTGCGCTTTCTAGTGCTTATAATTGGTCCAGAATAAACGGATGATTTCATCTTTTTCCAGGAAAAAAAAAAGAGAGAGAGAATAAAAAACCTGCTATTAAAAATATCTTCCTCCCCTAGCCAAAAACAAAACTGTGTGTGTGAGGGAGAGAGATAGAGATTGAGATAGATACATCAATATAGATAGATACAGATATAGATAGCAACCGAATTCAAGCATGTCTGCCAGAGTGAGACCCTCAGCACATAAGCCACAGTTTGTGATCCTCTTTTCTCTGTACCAAAGTCATGCTGGATTAGGAGATTAGGGGCCCAGAAACGCATATAGACCCTTTCAGTCATGAGTTCTTGTATTATGATGCCTTTGTCATTTTTAGTGTCACCAACTATCTAACAGAGGCTGAAAGCAGGCAAGAACTTCAGAGTTTACCAACCCTAGCCTTTTTATAGATTAAAGCACAGAAGCTCAAAAAGGAAATACAGGAGGTATAAACTCAGGTCTCTTACCTCCTTGTCTAAGACTTTTCCCTGCTGCCCTATCATACCTGCCAGGATGCCTGACTCCATGTCTTTCACCAGAGAGAAGAGATCCTCGTAAGCATTTGTCAGGGGAACTTCACTGTGGCAGACAGTGGTGACTAGGATTCTTTTCCCCATTGTAACTCACTAGCTCACTATGGTCAAACAGCTAGTCATTCATTCCCTGGCTTTGGGGTCAGAACAGGGGCCAGCCTTCCTTGCCTCTTGAAGTCTATGGACAGTCTGCTTCACCAGCACCACCCCCATGTCCTGGACTAGCCATGGCTCTGAGTGGCAGCCAGAGCAAAATACCACTGGCAGGCAAACAGGTGTGGGAGCACGCGGGAGTCATGCCCAGCCTGAGCTGCTGGTCAGAAGCCTGTGCTCAGAAGAAGAGTTTTCTCCTTGTTATGGGCTGAATTGTGTCGTCACTCCCTTCCCCACCCCCAAGAAAAAGATGCTGAAGTTCTAACCCCCAGGACCTCAGAATGTGACATTTCTTAGAGACCGGATCTTTACAGAGATAATCAAGTTAAAATGAGATGGTTAGGGTGAACTCTCTTCTAATACATCTGGTGTCCTTATAAAAAGGAGAAATGTCGACACTGAGAGGAACACCCACACAGGGAGAATGCCATGTGAAGATGAAGGCAGAGATCAGAGCGATGCTTCTTCAAGCCAAGAAACACCAAAGCATATCAGCAAACCACCATGAGCTGGAAGGAAAGCCTGGAGCTGGAAGAAAAGCCTGGAGCAGGTTCTCCTTCCCAGCTCTCAGAAGGAAGCAATCCTGCTGACACCTTGGTCTCAGACTTCTGGCCTCCAGAACTGTGAGATGATACATTTCCTTTGTTTAGGTCACCCAGTTTGCAGCACTTTGTTACAACGGCCCTAGCAAACGAATACACCTCTCTTTCTCAACAGCCAGTGTTCAGAGGGCCCAGCACTAAGGAATCCAGAACTTAAAGTCAGAAAAATGTTTTAACTGGACTGGAGACTCAGAAGCCATCTTTGATAACTCCTCCCCAGATAAACACAGCGGCAGGAGAGAGGACATGAACGCACAGGTAGAGTACATACCCCCAACTTCCTGCACAAAACAAACCTTTGGCCAGCCGTGGTGGCTCACACCTGTAATCCCAGCATTGTGGGAGGCGGAGGCAAACAGATCACCTGAAGTCAAGAGTTCCAGACCAGCCTGGCTAACATGGCGAAACCCTGCCTCTACTAAAAATACAAAAAATTAGCTGGGCATGGTGGCACATGCCTGTAATTCCAGCTACTCAGGAGACTGAGGCAGGAGAATCGCTTGAATCCGGGAGGCGGAGATTGCAGTGAGCCGAGATCGTCCCACTGCACTCCAGCCTGGGCGATAGAGCAAAGCTCTGTCTCGAAAACAAACAAACAAAAAAAAACAAAACAAAAAACACTTTTTACAAATATGGAATAAGTAAAATACTGCCCAAACTACATAAAATCTGTTGTCTATGATACTATGTAGTAAGCACAAGCCATGTACAATTTGTGCTACAATGAGGTAAAGTTCAGACGTTTTTCACCAGGGTAGAACATAAACATAAAGAAAACCTCTGAGCACCTTGGCAAAAATAATGCTTCATAAGACCTATTTTACCTCTTTTTTTCCTGGGTACATGGGAGGGCTGTACTTCCCGCTCTCCTTTGCTGCTAGAATGAGTCACGTAACTGATTCTGACCAGTAGACTGTAAGTAGAAGTGACCTAAGTGGAAGCAAAGAAGAAGGATGTGAGGCTCCCATCCTGCCTCTTCCCCTGTCATGGAGAAGTCATATGTCGAGATAGTGGAGATGCAAAATTAACCGAGACTGGACCCTTAAGTCACTGATTGAAAGGGACCTGCCCCAGAGAACCACTCGTCCATCAGTGAAGTTTCTGAGAGAAAGAACTAGGTGTCTCTGAGATTGGGTGAGAATAATCTACCCTAACACTAAGCCTAACCCAACTTATGATGGCCCCTTACCCTTGTGATCTGTCTGTGACCAGTATACTATTCAAAAACAAGCCATTTGGCAGGGTGCAGTGGCTCACGCCTGTAATCCCAACATTTTGGGAGGCCAAGGTGGGCAGATCACTTGAGGTCAGGAGTTTGACACCACCCTGACCAGTATGGTGAAACCCCATCTCTATTAAAAATAAAAATATTAGCCAGTCATGATGGCTCATGCCTGTAGTCCTAGCTACTTGGGAGACTGAGACAGGAGAATCACTTGAACCCAGTAGGTGAAGGTTGCAGTGAGCCATGATGGTGCCACTACACTCCAGTCTGGGCAACAGAGTGAGACTCCATCTCAAAAAAAAAAAAAAAAAAAAAAAGCCATTTGAAAATTATTAACTGGGCATTTCTCATGTTTCTTGTTTGCTGAACTCACAGCCATTTTGGTGGAGTAACCTACCAAACTACATTCATGTGATTCCCACCTGAAATCACAGACTCCAGACCCCATGATAAAGGAACTGCATTCCTAAGTAGTCCTCCCTTAAGGAAAAGGGATGCTTCCTACCTCACAAAGCAGACTTTCTCAGACCAACCTGATTGTTAGAAATGTATTTCTTAAGGCCACCTAAAGTCAGACCCTCTGTCACTTTCACACACTTGCCTTCTCAGTTCTACCCTCCAGAGTCTGGGAATAACAAGAAACAAGTCCATACTTCTCCCAAACTTCCTTCCCCTAGGCTGATGTTTTAATCAACAGAGATTCTTTCCAGAAGCCTTGTTAATCAAGCTATCACTAATAAGTCAAATCCCAATAGAATGCAGGCCAAGACATTGTCCCAATTATTTTGTTGTGTTAGGATTTTATAATATCAAAAAAAAAAAATATTTTAAAGAAATGGAATTCCACCTGGGGCCTAACATTCTTTCCATTTTAGAAAGATTTGCATCATAGTAATATTGGTTTTATTTTGCTTTATTGGGATTGAACCTGCCATTATGCTGCTGAGCGTCTGAGTATGAATGTTGGAAATAGCTTTCTCTCACCATTAGCTCAGAAAAATCTGTCAGTGAAACACAGGCAAATAGATGACCATTGTGTCGACAGCCCTTTTCATAAGCTAATGGGCTCTCTAACCCATTCGTGACTGCTGTCCCCCACAGGGTCTTGAAAGCAGATTGCTCAGGAGTTTGCTGAATTTGGCAAATTGATACACTGGACTCATTTGATTTCCCATTTCTATGAATGATTGTTAGGTAATTTAACAATACATGAGTGTACTTAGAATGCCTTAATGGGGCATTAGTTAAGGGAAATAAGCAATTCAGTTGAGAATGGCAATGTTAACACAGGCCAAATCTACTATCTTCCTTTTTAGTAATGGATTCCCCTCGTGTTTTAAGTGGAAATTTTAAACTATGTGCATACCTGTGAAACTTCTGAGTTCTACAATTCATATTTGACCATTAGGACTACAACAGGAGAGGGAACATACAATTTTACTTGAAAGACTAAAGAAATCCAGGCAAACTTGAGGGCTAAAACAAACCAAAAAAAAAAAAAAATGTGAAAAGTTTCAACCATACTATAATAATATTTTTTTTAAATTTAAGTTAAAATATCTGGTATTGCCATGGCTGGAGAAACACTTTTATATACTCCTTGTGGGAGTATAAACTGAGGTAATATTTCGGAAATGCAATTTGGCAAATATTATCAAAAGCCTTTAAAGGGTGCATATTCTTTGACCCAGACCCAATGATTTCACTTGTAGGAATTTATTCTAAGGAGATAATACCGGGTATGTGCAAAGATTTATTTACAAAGATATTTATTGCAATAGTATTTATAATAGAAGCAATTGGAAGAAAACAAAACAGCCAACAAAAGAAAACAGGCTTTAAAAAAAAGATACATTCATTTATACGATGTTATATTGTACGGCACCTAAAAATTGTGTTATAGAAAAATTATTAATATGAAAAAGTATTCATAATATACTATTAAGCTAAAGAAGCAAGTTTTGAAACAGTATTTTCAGGATACCAATTTGGTAAACCCTCATATAAACAGATGAAAGACATATCAAATTTTAGCAGTCCTTACCTCTGAAGGTTGGGATTATGGGTGGTTTTTATTTCCTTCTTTATCTCTTCTGAATTTCTCTAAATGTTTTATAGTGAACACAATATATTTGCTGTACAAAAATATTATGATGAGATTTAATCTTATATGTAAAAGATTCTAATTTCTAAAGGTGCTATTGTTACGAGGAAGTCAGGCGCATTTTCCTACTGGCTCAATCCACAATGCTAAGTGAACCAAACATTTTTTTGGCATTTCTAACTACTACAGAGCCAAACATACTCCATCTTTTTAAGCAAGTTTGAAAACCAGTGAACAACTCTACAATTAGCCAAGATACTCAGTTCAGTTTCCTTGAAATAAAAAGATGTGTGGAGTTTTTAAAGATGGAAAGAGAATATGAGTATTGCCACCCAAGAGCATTAGATGTGGAGTCAAAACAACTACAATCAAGTTCAAATTCTAATACTAACTACCAGGTGACTTGAGCAAGTCTCTTAGTCCTTCCGCTGGGCTCCCAGACTGGAACTATATAGATATATCAATTAAAAAAAAAAAATAAGGGATATGAAAGCTCAATGTGTATTTACCTAAAATACCACCAAAGCAGGCATATATTATATAGCACATAGCTTTAAGTCATCTCTAGACAAGAATCACAATAACTAATAACCAGTCTTGGTTAGAATGACACTGATGAAACTGATTTTCTTTTTCTTTTTGTCTTTATGTTTGTTGTTTGTGTGTTTATTTGATATATGTGAAATAAAACGTACACTGACGCACAAAGTGCGTAAGTCATAAATGTACAGTTTAACATATTATTGCAGTGTAAGTCCCAGTGTAAGCTCCACCCAAGTGAAGAAACAGAACATAGCCAGCACCTCAGAAGGACTGATGTGCCGCTTCCCAATCACACTGCCTTTCTTGCCCTGTAGTCACCACTCTCCTGATGTTATTGTAATCATTTCCTTGATTTGCTATATAGTTTTACCACCTAAGTTTGCATTAACAGTACAGTTTACTTGTGTTTAGTTTTGAACTTATACAAATGGAATCATACAGGAAAATTTGTCATGATAAGATGATTGTAAAAAACATTTTGTAAAGTGTAAAGTATGTATGAGTAAATGACATTATTATCAGCAATCCTATTATGTGGGAACAGAGGCATTGAGTTGCAACCCTCTAAAGCAGGTGGCTGATCTCACAATGTTGATGCTAAGCCATTTGCAGTCAGGTCTAGACCTTCTCACCTCTCCAGATAGTCAGCCTAAGCTCACGGACAAGGATCCGCTGAAGCTCTGTATTTGTGACTTCTTGTGCCTCCTGGATGGAAAAATACTCACTCAAGGCTGAAGGGGTCCATAAACACCTGCCTTGCTCATAAACAAGCAGGTTTCCCTCTGTTGAGTGAGTTCCCCAGCTATTATCAAGGCTCTAAGGTCATAACTGGTTAATTGTTGGCTAGAAATCAATACACAGAGAGTGATGATTTTTGATAAGAGCTTATAATAAGCAAGTTCAAGTTCAAAAGACTTGCTGTCTTTTTGCTCTTACATGCTGAAGAAAAGGTGCTGATCCCTTTTGTTGGAAAAAACCATAGCCCAACGCATGCTGCTAGCTAAATTAAGAACTACTTAATATTTTTAATAGGTCTTTGGCCAATTCATTTTGTTCTTATGCCCAGGTATTCAAACACTACTTAGAATTTTTTTTACTTGCAAGCAAATGCATCAACCTATTCTCTGGCATCATGAGGCCTCAGGGTTATAGCTACCCTTTGTCCCAGTTTTGAAACAATCTTGCCATTCTTTGATGTTAGCGGCTACCTTGTGAACTGATCCGTGGGGCTCCCAGCGCCTGAGGCTCAGTATCACCGTGGGTTTCCCAGCTGGCATTTTGCCAAAGCTTGCCATTCCTCCTGTGCAGCCACCCATGCATGTGTACATGAGCACACGCATGTGTGAATGGGTGGGTGTGTTCAAGCGTGTGTAGGCATACTGTCTGCTCATTCCACAAGTAGCAATACCGTGGATGTTAGCAGTAACAGTAAGAAGGCTTTTCATATAGTAAATGTTGGGTAAATGAGTGAGCAAATGAGTAACGCTTCAACAGACTTTCTACCCGAACATTCCTCTTCTCACAACTGAGCCCGTTTGAAATCCACCTTTGGGCTCAAAACTGTCATTCCTAGGACTAATTCAAGAATTAGCCAAGTAGAATTTCAGAGGCTTTAGTCCAGACTCTCAAAAGATTCAGAATTCATTGTATCTGGCCAATCCTCCCATGATGATGTTCAGTCCAAATTTGGATCACTGCTTTGTTTCTCCCCATAGAAGCCATGTGCACTCCACCTTGAGTATCTGGAGCACTTATGACCCAGCCTGGAGACCTTGTTAGCTATGTCCATTCGCATAGACAGTGGACATCATCTTCCTAAATTCAAGTAACTAGGACTGACTTCTTATGCTACTCAGACCCTGCCCAAATTAACATGTGGCTTTGTCTCACTATTGGAAGACTTTTTCTGCCAAAACCTTTACCTTTCCCTGGTCCTCCCTGATCCTGACCAAAGCCACTTCTTATCATACTCTCTACATGCCACATCTATTCACTGGAATTTCTCACCTCACTAGCATCTTGGTCTGTCCTCAGACCATCATGGTGGGCATCTCTAATTTCCAGTTCCACTACTCTCCTGATCTGCCCTTTCCATTGCCTACTGAAAGGCCCTTCAAATTTTAAGTTTAATATAACAAAAAGTTTTTTTTTTTCTTTTTTTCCCAAAGTGCCTTGGAAACTTATAAACAATAAATTTTAAAAATAGGCTTTTGAAGTAAGTAAATAAGCAAAAAGAAAACAATCATAAACTTTGTGAAAGTGTGAGTGCAACTGGAAAGACATACCATGTTTATGGATTGGAAGACTGGGTACAGTCAACAAGTCAATTATTTATGAATTGATAAATAGAGTTAGTAAAATTCCAATCAAAATCCCTAGAAAGATTTTTTTTAATATGTAAAGAAACTGATTCTAAAGTTTATATGGAAAGACAAGGAACTAGAAAAATCAAAACAAGTCTGAAAAAGAAGAATAAAGTTGGAGGATTGGCCCTGCCTCCCTGCCTGATTTCACAGCCTGTTATACAGTAAACAGAAAGTATGGTATTAGCAAATAGACACATAGATCATTGAGAAAGAATAAAGACTCCAGAAATACACTTATATGCATATGACCAATTAATTTCTTACAGACACAAAGGCAATTTAGTTTATTTTCAAAAACTTATGCTGGAACATATGTATCTGTATATGCTAATATGTGAACCACCTCAACCTAAACATCACACCTTATAAAAAATTAAACTAACACAAAACAGATCACAGATTTAAATATAAAATGTAAAGCTATAAAATGTTTAGTAGAAGAAATAGGAGAAATCTTTATGACCTAGGGCTAAGCAGAGACCCCTTTGATATGACATTAAAAATACAATAGTAAAATTTAAAAAAATGAGTTGATTGAACTTTATCAAAATTAAAAAATCTTTTCTCTAGGAAAGATACTATTAAGACAATGAAAAAATAAGGTAAAGACTGGAAGAAAATAGTTGCAAATCACATCTCTAACAAAGGACTTATATCTGGAATATATAAAGAACTCTCAAAACTCAACAGTAAAACATGCAATCCAATTTTTCAAAATATGCAAGAGAAGGAATAGATACTATATTGTAGATGATATACAGATGGCAAATAAGCACATTAGGAAATGCACAACATCACTAGCCATTAGGAAATGAAAATTAAAATCACAATTAGGTATCATTACATATCTATTGTTTTTGTTTTCATTTTATTTGAGACAGAGTCTCGCTTTGTCACCCAGGTCGGAGTGCAGTGGCTTGATCTTGGCGCACTGCAACCTCCACCTCTTGGGTTCAAGCAATTCTCATGCCTCAGCCTCCTGAGTAGCTGGGATTACAGGTGTGCACCACCACGCCTGGTTAAATTTTTGTATTTTTAATAGAGATGGGGTTTCACTATGTTGGCCACGCTGGTCTTGAATCCTGTCCTTAAGTGATCTGCCTGCCTCAGCCTCCCAAAGTGCTAGGATTACAGGCATGAGCCACTGTGCCCAGCCACACTATATACCTATTGGAAGGGCTAAAATAAAAATTTTTTTAAACTGACAGTACCAAGTACTAACAAGAATGAAGAGCATTGATATTCTTATGCATTCCTGGTGGGTAAGGAAAAAAGGTGAAGTACTCTGTAAAACAGTTTGGTAGGTTCTTATAAAGTAAATATACATTTACTATATGACCTGGCAAAACATGTTTACACAAAAACCTTTACACAAATGTTTATAGCACCTCTATTCATAATACCTACAAAGTGGAAACATCTCACATGTTTTTTTGAATAAGCAACTACGGCACAGTCATATAATGGAATATTTTTCAGCAAAAATAAAAACTATTACTACACATATCTCAAAGGCATTACACTGAGTGAAAGAAGTCAGATTTTAAAAGTTATGTACTGTATGAACCCATTTATATGACACTCCAGATAAGGCAAAATTATTGCAACAGAGAACATATTAGTGGTTGCTAGGGCTTAGAAGTAAAGGGAGACTATGATTCCAAAGAACAGCACAAGGTTTTGTTGAGGTGACGGAACTGTCTGTCCTGATTGTTGTGGTGGTCATATAAATCTATGCATAGCTTATACTCAAAAAACTGTACTTTATAGCATGTCAATTTTAAAACTAAAAGTCTCAGCAGATTTCATTTTTCCATATGGATAAATATTAATCTTTTTCCATATGGATAAATATTAATAGAATAGTTTTGTATTATATAATAGTGTATAACCAATTTTAGTTTTAAAATGCTGTAAATAACTTTCAATGTGATGAACTATGCATCTCCATATCAAGTTTTAACGGCTGGATTGTGTTCCGTTGAATGGATAGAACGCATATTACATAAGGAATACCATGTTGTTGAGCATTTGGGTTGTTTCTGATTTTTCGGTTTTAGAAATGATATGATAATCATTCTTGTAGATAAATATCTGCATAAATTCTTAAGTATGCTTTAGAAAATGTTTGGAAGCAAACTTACTGGGTCAAAAGTGTGAACTTTTAAAAAGTCTTCAGTGTGTTTGTCAAAATGTCCTCCAGAAAAGTTCTGCCGAAATCCCAGCTCCCTGTCCCCAGGAGGCAATAAGAGTGCCCATTTCACTGTATGCTGCTCACTCACATTCTGCCATCATGTTAGGTAGGGTTAAAACTTCCTCAAAGCCCTCCCACATGTCAGTATCAGAGGCGCCATCTTTAAACAAACAACCCTCAGAGCCCTTCACAATGCCTGGCGCATAGAAGACACTGTTTAGCCAGGCGCGGCGACTCACACCTGTAATCCCAGCACTTTGGGAGGCCGAGGTGGGAGAATCACCTGAGGTCAGGAGTTGGAGTCCAGCCTGATCAACATGGACAAACCCTGTCTCTACTAAAAATACAAAATCAGCCGGGCGTGGTGGTGCATGCCTGTAGTTCCAGCTACTCGGGAGGCCGAGGCAGGAGAATCACTTGAACCTGGGAGGCGGAGGTTGCAGTGAGCCGAGATCGCGCTATTGCACTTCAGCCTGGGCAACAAAAGTGAAACTCCGTCTCAAAAAAAAAAAAAAAAAAAAAAAAAGACACTATTTATTATTCGTGTTTGTTTGTTGGCAAGAATAAATGAATGATCTACATTTGTCTTGGGCAATAACTCTTCCTATTTAAAGCTAAACCCTTTAGAGTCACTAAACATTTCAAGCAGCAATTATTAATTCAGCACTAGAGCAATGGTCTCAAAACATTTTTTTAATCAAAATCCACCAATAAGAAAATTTGCGCATTCACCTCAATACATTTATTTATATTTTTATATTTATGTTTATACACTCCTGTAAATCTATAAAGAATAATAAGGGTTAATTTTGTTCTTATTTGGAGTTAAAAAATAGGCATAAATAGAAGTTTGAATATTTTCTTCACACTCTTCAAAATATTGTTCTTTACATTTCCCCAGGCTGGGCACATTCTGCAGGTTACTGCTCAAAGGAGCCTGGACACCAGGTTCTCTTCTGGATACCATGAAGAAGACAGCAAAAGACAATACAGTCTCTGTCCTCAGGATTTCACAGGCAGCCTGGGAACAAATGCCACAAGAACTTTACGAGTCATGTGAAAGCAGGGAATGGACAGATTGCTTCCTACTGGGGAAGAGAAGAGTCTTCAGGGAAGGGGGGGCAGGTGATAAAATATGTTAAAAAAGAATTTTGTGTTCTGTACCCCGAGAAAACCCCTCTTTAGCCATGCGCTGGCAACATTACAGGATGTCATGCTGGGGAGTGCTGTTGAGTGGGGAAGAGTCTGTACACCTGCCATGTATAACTGTTGGTGGGTTTTTCTTCATGTGTTTCTTCCTGTTTGCTTAATGTCTATATTTTCATTCTGCCTCCAGGACACAGTGACACATATTTCAGTTTTGGCAAAGGACAATGCTGTAGGGGTGTGGGAGGAAGACGCCTCTGGCAAAGATGGCTGAACTTTGACAAGTTAATATCCAATGTTGCTTCATTGTCTTCTTATTTTCAATTATAAGAATCACAGCCTCCAAAACAGAAACGATGACAGTGCTCTTCCAAGACCTTTTCCCCTTCACTTACTCTGAGGTGCCTAGGAAAAAAACTTAAAAACAATGCATGCGAACATTAGATGAATAGTACTCCTTGAATGTTCCTAAAATGTGACTCTGACCCTGTCCCTACCATGATTAACAGCTTTAATTAGTTATTCCTGTCTACAGAATGCATCTCAAATTTCCCTTGGTGGCATTCAAGGAGCTTCAAATTCTGGCCTTTACCTCGACACCTGCTATGTTCCTCCTATCTCCTACCAGACACACCAAACCATATGCTCCTCCTTGCACACTGGCCTTATCCCCCATAACAGCTCAGCCAATTCACCACCACCCTGCCCCATCTGTCTAAGTCCCACTCACCTTCCTGTCCCAGTGCAGAAGTCACCCCTCTATGAAGCCTCTACATTCCCATGTGCCACCTGCCCTGGAAGAATCAAACTCATCCACCTTTGAGTTTCTATTATAATTCTTTTTTTTTTTTTTTTTGCTATTGCCTTGGAATATAGTCATCCAGGTCTATTTCTGTCTTTTGCTTAAGACTAAAAGCTTTCTGAGGATAGGAAATGTTAAATTATCTCTTTCTACAACATTTCACACCAATGAAAAGGCGACTTGTCTTAGTAAGCTATGGCAATTCTCAGCTTATCTACGAAGCTGTTTAAATGTACCTAAATTTCAAATGTTTGTATCTGAAGAACAGGCTGGGCAGTATAAGGAAGCTACAAAGTTTTGTTTTGAGTTCTTGAATTTGACAACCCTGTAGGGCTTTCAAGGGGAGATGTCTAGAATGTGATTGGATATACCTTGCTGAATATAAGAAAATATAACAATTTTGTATTCATCAGTATACAGATAATAGTAAAAACTATGAGAGTCTACAAGATTTTCCTATAAAATGAGAAGAAATGTGCACCAAAGACAAAACCTTAAGGGGCAGCAGTATTTGATAATCAGGGGAAGAAGTGAACCCAGAGAAGAACAAGAAACCATAATAAAAAAGATACAAAAAAACTCCAAGTGTTTGAATATTTCCAAAGAGAAGGAAGTGAAAAACTGTAGAATGCTGCTAAAGTTCCATAAAGTAAGGGCTGAAAAGCATTCATGGACTTTGGCAGTTGGAATGTCCTTCATATCTCAATGAAAGCAGCTTTCGTTATGGTTAAGTGATGAATTGGTGTTAGGTTAAAAAGAGGGTAATCCTTTCCAAAATTAGAATAAAATGGAAGAAAAGAAAAAAGTTGCTTGGGCCCAAGAGTAAGTTTGTTTCTCTATTGCTTTGAAAGAAATGTAAGCATGCTTATTAGCTAAAGGAAAGGAATCAGTCCAGAAAAATATTAAAGATATAAGAGAGAGACTCCAGGAACATATAAAAAGGATTATGTATCATGACCAAATGGGATTAATCCCAGGAATGCAAGGTTGGGTCAACACATGAAAGTTGTTTTGGCTGGGCGTGGTAGCTCACACCTGTAATCTCAGCACTTTGGGAGACTGAGGTGGGCACAACAATTGAGGTCAAGAGTTCAAAACCAGCCTGCCCAACATGGCTAAATCCCATCTCGACTGAAAATACAAAAAATTAGCCAGGCGTGGTGGCACGCACCTGCAGTCCAGCTACTCAGGAGGCTGAGGCAGGATAATTGCTTGAACCCAGGAGATGGAGGTTGCATTGAGTTGAGATTGTACCACTGCACTCCAGCCGGGGCAACAAGAGCGAAACTCCGTCCCCATACCCCCTCCCAAAAAAAGAGTTGTATTAATAGAATAAAGAAACAAATTACCATTTCAATATACACAGAAAAACCTTTGCCAAAATCTAACACCATTTCATGATAAAGACACTCAATGCACCAGAAATAAAAGATTACTTACTCAGTCTATTTATAGATAAAGGGCATCTATAAATACCCTCAGCTAGCATCATACTTAATGATCAAGACTGAAAATTTCCTTTCTAAAATGATAAACAAGTCAAGGATGTCCATTCACCATTTCTATTCAATACTGTGCTAGAGGTTTTAGCTAGAACAATTAGGTAAGAAAAATAAATGAAACATATTCATATTGAAAAGGAAAAGGTAAAACTATCTATTCACAAATGACATAATCTTGTATATACAAAATCCTAAGTAACCCACAAAACTTATTAGAACTAATACCAAGTTCAGCAAGGCAGCAGGATACAAAATCATACAAAATAAATACAAAAATAAATTCTATTTCTATATATAATTAATGAAAAATTAAAAACAAAATTAAGAAAATAATTTTATTTACATCAAAAATAATAAAATTCTTAAGAATAAATTTAACAAAACTAAGACAAGACTTGCACAATGAAAATTACAAAACATCATTAAAAGAAATTAAAGAAGATCTGAAGTAATGAAAAGACATTCTATGTTCATGGATCAAAAGACAAAATATTAAAATGACAATCCTCCCCAAACTGAATTACAGATCCAATGCAATCCACTTCAGAATCTCAGCTAGCCTTTTTGCAGAAATTGGCAGTTGATCCTGAAATTCATAAGGAATGCAAATTACCCAGAATAAGTAAAACAATCTTTAAAAAAATTAGAGGACTCACACGTCTTGACTTCAAAACTTACTACAAAGGCACGGTAATCAAGACAGGATGTACTATAATAAACTAGACTTACATATCAATGGAATAAAATTGAGAATCTAGAAATAAGTCCTCATCTTCATGTTTAATTGATTTTTGACAAAGGTATTAGGACCATTTAATAAGGGGAAAAAATCTTTACAGCAACTGGTACTGGGACAACTAGATATCCACATGCAAAAAGAATTAATAAATTTGAACCACTAATTTATACTGTGTACAGAGCTAACTCAAAACAGATCACAGACCTAAATGGAAGAGAAAAAGCTATAAAGCTCTTAGAGGAAAACCTGAGTAAATCTTTGTGCTCTTGGATTAGGCA
Organism: Papio anubis; assembly: GCF_008728515.1. Taxonomy (NCBI): domain Eukaryota; kingdom Metazoa; phylum Chordata; class Mammalia; order Primates; family Cercopithecidae; genus Papio; species Papio anubis. The sequence goes on from NC_044977.1 coordinate 184,110,244, forward strand.
ATGGTTTCTTAGACAGGACACCAAAAGCATAAGCAACAACAATCAGAATAAAAAAATTAGACTTTATCAAGATTAAAAATGTCTGCACTTTTAAAAGTACAGTAAAGTGAAAGCAAAAAAATGTGAAGGTGAAAAGACAACCAAGAAAGTGAAAAACATAATCCTCAGAATGAGAGAAAATATTTGAAAATCACATATCTGGTAAATGACTAGAATCCAGAACATAGATATAAAACACAACTCAATAATAATAATAATAATAATAATAATAATAACACAATATTTAAGTGAAAAAGCATCTGAATAGATATTTTTCTAAAGACATGCAAATAGCCAGTAATCACATGAAACAATGTTCAATATCTGCTATGGTTTGAATGTGTCCCCTAAAGTTTATGTGTTGAAAACTTAATCCTCAATGCAATAATGTTGAGGGATGGGATCTTTAAGAGGCAATTAGATCATGAGAGAATGCCCTCATGAATGGATTAATGCCATTATCATAGAAGTGGTTCATCATTTCAAGAGTGTGGATCATTATAAGGGATGGTTTGGCCCTGTCTGTTTTTTTCTCTTGCCCATGTGGTGCCTTTTTTCACGTTATGACACAGCAAGAAGGCCCTTACTGGATGACGTCACCTCAGTCTTGGACTTCCCAGGCTCCAGAACTGTGAGAAACTTTTCTTTATAAATTACCCAGTCTCTGGTATTCTATTACAGCAGCACAAAATGACTAAGACAACATCATTAGTCATTGGGAAAATGAAAATCAATAACCCAATAGGATTCCATTTCACAACACTAGGATGTGTGTAATCAAAAAGATAATAATAGATGTTGGTAAGGATGATGAAAAATTAGAGCCCCTATGCATTGTTGGTGGGAATGTAAAATGGTGTAGACATTGGAAAAGTTTGATCACTCCTAAAAATGTTAAATGTATTATTAACATATAACGTGGCAGTTCCATTCCTAGGTATATGCCAAAGAGAAGAGAAAACATATGCCCACACAAAAACTTGTACATGAATCATTATTCATAACAGCCAAAAAGTGGAAACAACTCAAATGTTAATGAACTGATAAATAAACAAAATGTGGTAGAATATTATTTATACATAAAAAGTAATGATATACTGATGTATGATACAACATGGATAAAACCTTGAAAATATTTTGTTAAGTGAAAGAAGTCACTTAGGAAAGATGGCTTATTGTATGAGCTCACTGATATGAAATGTTCAGAATAGGAAAAACTATAAGGACAGAAAGTAGCCAAGTGTTTACCCAAAGCTGGGGGTTGAGGGTGGGAAGGGAGTGGAAATGGAGAGAGATTTGCCAGTGGGTGCTGAGTTTCTTTTTGCAATGATGAAAATATTCTAGAATTGGGTAATGATTATGAATTCAAAATGTCATTAATGTACTAAAAGTATTATTTTACACTTTAAGGGGGTGACTTTTATAGCATGCTAATTATATTTTAATGGAGCCACTCTGGAAAAGAGAGAGCAAGGAACTAATTGATGGAATGAAGACCTAGAGGACATTAGAATGGCTAACTCTGCATGCCAGTACAAGACGTGGCTTTAAATGGTTCTAAGACTGAAAGAAGGGAGAACGGGTGAGCATGAAGGTAGGTTTGCAGGTGACAGAGTGAGGGAGGCCCCAGTTAAGGGAATTTACTCAAGTGCCTCAATTTTCTAGAAATTAGAAGTAATATTAACTGCTGGAACCAAAGGGTTGGGAGTTGGGTAGAGAACTTGAGGAAAAAATATGCTAATTAATATAATTAGATGTAGTCCCTGAGGAAAATGGAGAGGAAGCAGCCTAAGAATAAATAAAAGAAGGAAGCTGGCATTTGCTGAGACTCTCTTTGCATGGCATCTGGCCCTCAGGCACAGTTTGTTCTCTTTTTTCTTCAACACCTCAGTAATCTCCACAAGAGCCCTAAGAAGACAGTACTGCCAGTAAACTGTTCAAACAGACATGTCTGTAGGGGACCTCTGGGCTGCACATGACCCGTTTTTCAACATCACTGGCCAAAGTGCAACAAGGTCACGTACCGCAAATATTTGTGATTAGAAAGATTCTTTCCTCTAAAACTTGCCATGAGATAGTTCTGAAAAATATAAATATTGGCTCATGGTGATTGACAGCAACTGAAAATTCAAACAAAGGCAATACAGCCCAGGGATCCTCTATGGTCCCAGCAGTAGGGGAATCATGCACCATCAAAGCAACTTAAGAGACCTCCCTACCTAGGGCTCAGAGGGTGGGGCAGGGTAAATTCTTCTCAGTGCCCCTGTTAGCTCACCACTGGATAAGCAGAAAGTTTGGCTTCAGCCACCTCTACAGCCTAGAGGATTCCTCCCCTGCACGAGCCGGTAAGACAACTAATGTAATGTAGAGGAACACTCAGAACTGTTTCTAAGCCTGTTTAAGGACACACTGATGTCTTCAGGCAAATTAGCCTATTATCGAGCATAGCAAGTTGAATAATGGCCACCCAAGTATATCAAGTCCTAATCCCTGGAATGTGTCAATATTACCTTTTTAGAATAAAAAGGTCATTGCTGGTGTAATTAAATTAACTATTTTGAGATGTGCTTTCCCTGGGTTAAATGTGAGAATCCTAAATGCCATTCCAAGTGTTCTTATCAGATAAGGGCAAAGCAAGATCACGCAAGCACACACAGGAGGAAAGCAATGGGAAAACTGAGCCAAACGTGATACGGTTGGCGAGTAAAAGATTGCTGTCAGGGCCGGGCGCGGTGGCTCAAGCCTGTAATCCCAGCACTTTGGGAGGCCGAGGCGGGCGGATCACGAGGTCAGGAGATCGAGACCATCCTGGCTAACATGGTGAAACCCCGTCTCTACTAAAAATACAAAAAACTAGCCGGGCGTGGTGGCGGGCGCCTGTAGTCCCAGCTACTCGGAGGCTGAGGCAGGAGAATGGCCTGAACCTGGGAGGCGGAGCTTGCAGTGAGCCGAGATCGCGCCACTGCACTCCAGCCTGGGTGACACAGCGCGAGACTCCGTCTCAAAAAAAAAAAAAAAAAAAAAAGATTGCTGTCAACCCCCACAAGCAGGAAGAGGCAGAGAACAAATTCTCCCCTGGAACCTCCAGAGGGAGCATGGTCCTGCTGACACCTTGATTTAGGACCCGCAGCCTCCAGAACTTTGAGAGAATACGTCTCCGTCCCTTTAAACCGCCGTAGGAAACTCATACGCATGGCAACAATATTCTCTTTACTCTCACAAACCTAAAAACGTACATTTGATGTTGAACCTGTGGAAAGTGAAAGTTTGGGATAGAAAGACAGGAAGTGGAGCCCGTGGGACTATCATCTCAATTCATCCCCCTCCTGCGGGAGATTTTTCTCTGTCCTTTCTAGTGATTGCTGCACACCCTCACATCCACCCCACCCCACCCCACCCCTAAATACTGCCTTCACAGGAGCAGACATAGTTCTTTGGTTGTATAACTCTTGAAGGAAACTTACATTCAAGTGTAAGGAAAACAGCAAATTTGGAGCCAGAACGCAGACTGAGCCCTGGTCTACCACCTCCTGTGCAGCTTTGGCCTCAGGCAGTTTGTTTTACCCCTAGTCTACTCAACTGAAAAATACCAGCAATAATTCTAACTCCCCAGAGGGTGACTTTTTGCGAAAATCAGTCAAATAACTTAATGCCCATGCCTTCACCTGGGTTATCTGGGGAAAATTTGAAGCAACGCTTGAGATGCTGCTGCTTTCTGAGAGAGCCTAATTCCAAGCAGCAAGAATAAGGGTGAAGGAAGGGAGGCAGAAAGGAGGGGGGTGGAAATGCAAGAAGGTGAGGACCACACTGGCCACAGCACCACCAGGGAATGTGACCAGTGACTCATTCTTGTGAGATATTGTCCTTGAGAGAAACTCTGCAATATAGAACATTGCTGGAGGAGGGAGGAGCTGGAAGAAAGGTGAGGGTGTGATAGTCACCTCCCTTCTGCCTCCCATCTCACATTGGGCAAACTTCATCTCATGGAGAGTTAACTCTCCTGGATCTCCGTGGTATCACCCTACTCCTCTGAGCAGCCCTGGGGAAGCAAGATCTGAGTCATCATCTGGTTGAAGGAGGAAAGCAACATGGTCCCATCTGGCACTGGAGCTGTGACAGCATGGCTCCCATCCAGCAGGTGTGGCAGAGGCCATGTCACAGCCCAGCCCTTTCCTGAGTGGGGTGGGGATCACTGAAGAAGCTGGCAGTAGTAGGAGATGCCAGAAAGGGAGCAGCCTCTGAGACACTCCCCTAAGTGAGCCGCAGGCCTGGAGGCAGTGGGGACACAGAAATGGACCGGCACATAAACGGGGTCCAAAGCTTTGTGTGAAGCAGATTGGGAAGTGTCGACTGTGTTACATGTATTACTTCACTTTGGCTACTTTTATTATCTTCCTGTAGTTTTAACCTTTATTATCTCGAGTGGTTTTAAGGGAATAACCCACCATTCTTTCAGGTGCACCAACACTTATTTGGATATGGTTTGTCTCATCTTCATGTACGAGAAACAAATCTAGTAAAAAACTGGTGAGAAATTGGTTCTCACCTAAGCAATATGGCAACTGATTGTGGAGGATAGAGCCTACTGGGGACAACACAAGTTGCCCTAGCGTTCCCTGGGAAACAGACTCTGAGATGAAGCTTTGTGAGCAGGGAGTTTATTGGGAATGCAAAGGAGTGAGGGAAGCAGGACTGGGTGGCAGGAGAGGTTGAATGCACTGTGGTTGAGCAGGAGCGGGTATGGCTTTTCAGAATTGTCTGGGATTGAAGCCACAGGGTCAGGTCTCTGCATTCCCACATCAAATAGTCATTGGATGGGATCTGCGCCTAGGATGGAGTTTTCACCTTGGGTAAGGCACTGCCCTTCAGGCTATGGCAATTCCTGGGAAGACATTCAGCTGTGATCCCAGCAGTACTGAGTAGCAGAAATGAGTCCCTCAGTTCCAAAGGGCATTCAGGGGGCTACATCACAGCATCCATGGCAACTGTTTCTGCAGAAAGAGGGAGTGGGTCATATTGGCGCTTCCCCTCATCTTAGGTGTCTTTTGTGGACTGATTGTTTGGCAAGGAAAAGCATGTTCACCTTCTTCATAGTTCCATAAGTAAGGTGACTTTTAATCCCCTTTCTATGTCCCATGCCAACATATGGATTGGACACTTCTGAGTTTTTTCAACATCCTTCGGTTTATCCCACCTCTCAAGAAGGAGGAGCAGGAGCCAGTCTAATCGGTGGAGGCTGACAGCCTCGGGACACATGTTCCCTCCCTGGGCCACCGAGGCTGCTTGTGGCCCCACGCGTGGATGACTGGGTCCTTGACCCCTCGTCTCCTGGCCTCCTGCAAACTTTACATAAGTGAACCCAGGGTCTGTCTTCTAGAGGCGGGTCTGACTTACCAAGCTATCTTGTCCAGCTTTCCTCTTTCTGACTGGCGAGTAATGGCCTGTGTACTGCAGGCCCAAATGCCTGCAGTTCAGGGGTGAAATATTGGAGGCCTCATATGACCTCATCTCCAAGGTGCTTTCTACAGCCATTTACCAAATGCATATCAAGGATAACCAAGCTGCTAAAAAAAATTTATTTCATATCATAGTATACAAGCATCATTGATAGTTCGGCTTTGAGAACTTTTCTGGTATTACATTTATGGAAAATGTATAAAAGAAACAAGTTTTGGTTATATTTTGATATTTATAAAGTAAAAGTTTGGTTCAAATGATCACTGTTCTTTTTTATTTTATTGTCATTTCAATAAACAATACTTGCAAGAAAAAAAACCTTTATTTTAATTCTCATTTGATTAGTGACCCAGGTGTCTATGTTCATTTTTCCCATTTTTATTCATTTAGCAAATATTTATGGAGTAAGTATTATGTGCCAGACCCTGTGCTAAGTGCTGGGAAAGTGGAGGTAAACAAGGTAGGTAAGATCCCTGCTTTTCAGGAATTTATATTTTGCTAGGGTTACAGAGACAATAAATAAATCCACAAATAAGCACACCGTGCCACATCTTGAACAGTGCTTACAGGGTCTGAAACAAAGAGCGATTGTGCAGGGTGGAGTGAAGTAGGGTGTGAGGCAGCTAGTAGAGACTGAGTGGTTCCCTGAGCAGGGGACATCTGAGCTAAGTCTTGAATGTCTAGAAAGAACCAGACATGGGAAGATGTACAGGAAGTATTTCCCACAGTGGTACCAGCCAGTGCGAAGGCCGTGGAGTTGGAACGAGCTTGCAGGCTTGAAGAACGAATAAGTCCATGCATTTGGAGAATCATGGGCAAGAGGGAAGAGGCAGGATATAAGGTCAGAAAGAAAGGCAAGGACCAGATTATGAGGGATTTACACAGGCTCAATCACAGTATTTCCTAAAATGTGCAATGTGCTCACCGGTGGTATCTTGTTTGTTTGAGGTGGTGTATCTGCAAATATGTATATTAAAATAATTACGTATTAATTTTAGAATATATTGGGGAAAACATAATTATCATATCAAAACTATAATTTCCCAGATATTGCCCTTTAGGTGAAACTAAATTAAAAAGTGAATCAATGTAAAGAGAATATCAAGTCAATTATAGTACAGGTGTTATGCAGATATAGCAAAGATCTCAAAAGTAGTGTTTGCAGAACTGAAGTTCAAGAAAATACTGCTTACCAATTAGAAACAAGAGGAGAGAAATACACATCTGCCCTCCCCTCCACACCCCCAACACACCCATCCACCCTGGTCCACCCAGTACCTAGCAGGCTGTCCAAGCTGACTGCTCAGAAGTGGGAGGTGGAAGAGGTGCCTGGTGTGGCAAAGATGGCCTGCTTTCCTTCGAATGTCCCCCAGTCTCACTGTGTAGAGTTGTCTCCAAGTGGGGAGCAGGCTAGCCAGGGACTGTATTTCCCAATCCATGTTTCTGGAAGGTGATACCATAGGACTGGTCTCACCAGTGGAATCAGAGTGGAAGATCAAATGTCACTTCTAGGCAGAGCTTTTTGTGCCTCCTCCACTCTCTGTCCCTCCATCTGTCAGCAGGATCATCGAGAGGGCTCCAGGGCAGTGCCTAGGGGATAGCAGAGATTTAAGATAACAGGTCCCTGGGGCCTGGAGTCACTACATGGAAGAAAACCAGCCACTGACCAGGAACTGTCATATAAGAGAGAAACCGCTTTTGTGTTAAGCCACTGGTATTTGTGGTTTGCTTGCTACAGAAGTTAGTTAAACCATACCTAGAATCATTGCCCTTTGGGAGATACCACATCCTAAGAATATGGCAACTATACCACATCTGAACTGGTTGAGTTTAACCGGCAGAAAAGTAGTTGAATGGGAGTTAGATATATGATCTGTTTTTACATACTCAAAAGACTGTCTTGCAAGACAGGGATTTGGCATGTTCTGAGAAGAGCAATCATTGGGAGTTACAAAAAGGCAGCTTTCATCATTATGTGGAAGACAAGTTTAAAATAGGACAGGACAGCTGCCCTGCACAGTCATACAGGAGGTGTATACAGTATTCAAATGAAGAGTGCAGGAATACAGGAGAGGAAAGCCAGGGTTTTGGGGGGTGGATGGAGCAGTTGGGTGGGAAGGATATTCTGCATTGGCTGAAAGGGGGCTCCAGGGCCTCTGAGAACTCCCCATTTCTCCTTCCCCAATTTTGAATCTCTCTCATCTCTTGACACTTGAGAAGACTGTGGCAGGAAGGCGAGAGAGGCCTTGATGAGAAAGCTCACCTTAACAGCTTTCTGTTTTTGAGATCTGCCCCTAAGGCACCTGACCCTATAGGCTGGTGCACCCCAAGAGCACAGGCAAAGAAAGCTCAAGCACCCTGAGGACTCTGACTCACACTGAGACTTAGGTCCCAGGTCCTGAAGCCATTTCCTTGCGAAAGAGCATGCCCAGAGCACACCTGAGCTCAGCAGACCCGGTATCCAAACCTGCAATGCCTAGCATTCAGTTCCTTTGCTCTCCAATGCAGAGAGTCCAGGCAGAGCACCTGCAGAGAAAGAGTAGGCTTTCTGAAAGAGAGGATGGTGGCCCAATCCAGGAATGTGCAGTTCTGAAAGAATCCCGCCCTGCTGTGGATGGCCTGACTGCTCAGAGACAAGCAGGACAGACTTGTAGTGAGTGTCAGGGCCTCCAGAGGGGATCTAGGCCACAGCTCAGAGCTCAGATCCAGGCAGAAATGAGTGAAGTGGGCCTAATGTTAGGCAAGAATAAATGGTAGGGACTATGGCAAAATTAAGAAGGACAATCAGAGGCAAGAAGAAGAAATAATGGAAAAGCTCCTCTTTGACAAGCCTTTCACTTAGAAATAAGAAGACAGAAGCTCAAAGAAGGCAAGGTCTTCCTTCAAGTCACTGTTTCGGGGCAGTGTTAAGAATGAGAACTCAAGGCTCCTCTATCCAGTCAGCGTTCTGCTGATGAACAGGGTTGGGATCAAGGGAAGGTTACCGGCACATGGAGAGCAGCCACAGTAGAAGACACAGCCCTGGGTGGGAACTTGGAAAACAGATCCCATTCTGACTCGGCCTTCCACTCCTGAGCTTTTGCAGTACCTTGTACTTCTCTGGGTTACAAAGATGGTTGAGCAGGTGGTCCCAAACAACCCTTCCAACTCTGACATTTGTAGTCCCTTTGCAAGGAGAAATAGAAATTATTATTCAGACATTTCTTTGCTCACCCCCAGCTCTCATCAGACTCTCAGCCCCTTGGAGTTTAACCTCTACATATCCCCTTGAGCTCAGCCTCTTTTTCCCATCCTCTGACAAAGCTTTGGCATAGCCCTCATCATCTCCCTCCCAAATGGCTGAAAGGGCCTCCTGGCCAGCCTCCTTCTTTCATTCTCTGCCCACCCTACCCATTCTCAACTGCCAACGTGCTACACCAAGAAGAGAGTTGATTATAGCATGTTTTTGCTGACCACCCTCTATGGCTCCCCAGTGCCTTCTGGAATAAAACTTAAATTTAACACAATATCTTAGGCTCTCAAAAAATGAACCCAGCTTCATTTTCAGCTCTTATTCAGCTCACTTTTTCCAAATATCTTATGTCCTGCTGTATCGAACGTCATGCCACTTCATTAACACACTCTGAAGTTTCATCCTTCAAAACTTTTCACAAATGTTGATCCTTGTGTTTTGAATGCCCTTCCACATCCTGTGTGCTTGGTAACAGTGGGAGGAGTCATCTATCCTAGTATAGGCAACAAGAAGATGCATTATTTTTAGGAATTTAAAATCAATAAGACAGCCTAAATTTTAGCCATCTTTTCACTGTCATCTTGTACTGGCAATTGTAAACATCAACAGTGATTTTTTTAAAAAATGCTTCTCCCTACTGGGGTAGACTACTCTAACCATCATCCTCCCTGGAGCACCACGGGCACATGGAAGTCCCCATTATTCTTGAAAACTCAGCATATTACTTCATCAGTAAAGACCTCTCTTGACCCTTCAATCTTCTCCTTCATTCTCCACTGAACTGCTAATTTTCCTGATTTATACTTTTATTTCACTACCCTTGTAAATGCTACATTTTACTTTTGTTTATGGGTCTGTCTCTCTCAATGGGCAGTGAATTCCTTGAAGACAGTGGCTATAACTGTGTCTTCCTAAAGCTTAGCACACTGCCTGGGATGTAACAGGGGCACAGAAGATGTGTAATAAATAAATGAATGAGCATACTTTGAGCTCTTCTGAACACTGATTTAGGCATGATGGATTTCCAAGTCACAACACAATTAAAAGCTCAATTCATGTTTCAAAAGTTTTTGCAGATCAAGTCATAATGATCTGGCTGGAGGTCCTCTCGCTGGGACACCATAGGAAGGTGTTCAGGTGGTACTGAAATGACTCACTGCCCCAGCAGCTTAACAGGATTACCTAGGAGCTTACGTTGCTCAGTGAAGCATGGTGGGAGCCCCAGCAGTGCCAGCCAAGCCAAGGGCCGAAGCTGCTATCTGTGTGACTGGGGACAGGAAATTAAAAGTCACTATAGTCCACTAGCTGAGAAGAGAAAGTTGCAAAGGAAGCAGAGTGCCTCCCCCGCCCCTCCCCAGTTGGATTGTATCCCTCCTTTTACTCCCAATATCTCAGAAGGCCTACCTAGAAGGAACTTGGGTTAAAATATGGGCAATATCCTCAACCTGCAGGTTAGAAAGCTGAGGTCCAGAGAAAGGCATAAGCTCTCAAGGCCACATAGCTGGCAAGTGACAGAATTGAGACCTGAGTCTGCATATATTCATTCCGTGTCCAGGGAGGGAGCATCAGGACCTGGAACCATGCAAGGAGGTAGAACCTGAAGGCAGGGGGAGTGAAGTCACACTGGTTTGTTTGTTGGTTATTGTTTTTTTTTTTTTTTTAACTTTGAATAAAGTGAAATTCACATAATATAAAATTAACATTTTTAAGTGTACAATTTAGTAACATTTAGTACATTCACAAGGTTGTGCAACCACCACCTCTATCTAGTTACAAGACATTTTTTATCACCTCAGAAGCAAACCTTACACTATTAAGCAGTCACTCTATTTCCCCCTCTTCCAAGACAGACAATCACTAGTCTGCTTTCTGTCTGTATGGATTTGCCTATTCTAAACATTTCGTACAAACGGAATCATAGAATCTGTGGCCGTTTGTGTCTGGCTTCTTTCACCTAGCATGTTTTCAAGGTCAATCATGTTGTAACATGTATCAGTATTTCTTTCATTCCTTTTCATGGCTGAGTAATATTCCATTGTGTGGGTATAACATATTTTGTCTATCACATCTGGTTTTAACTAACTGTTGGGTGCTGGGGTAATAAGAAGCCTCTCAATTTATTCATGCTTTCTTCACTCTACACTCTTGAAAACAGGCACAGAGTGAGGACTTGGTAATGTCTACTAGTTGGGCATTTATTGAATGCTTGCCACGGTTAGAGCTTGGTGAGACTCCTAGAACCGACCTGGCAAGATGATGTGGAGAAGAATCATGCATTGAACCCAGTAGAGATCTGGGCTCTGGTTCCAGCTCTTCAATACTCAATTGAGTGGCCCCAGTCAGGTTCTTCCCCTTCTCTGGGCCACAGTCTCTTCACCTCTAAGCCAGGATAATAATGCCCGTTGCTTTAGTCCATTCGGGTTGCTATAACACACTGTCATAGACTGGGTGGCTTATTGACAACATACATTCATTTCTCACAGATATGGAAGCTGGAAGTCCAGGACCAGGTGCCAGTGTGGGCAGCTTCTGGTGAGGGTGATCTTCCAAGTTGCAGACTATCAACTGCTCCTTGTATCCTCATGTGGTGGGAAGCGATGAGAGAGCTCTCTGGGACCTCTTAAGGCCAATAATTCCACTGGTGAAGACCCAGTTCTCATGACCAAATCATCTCCCTAAGGCCCCATCTCCTAACACCATCCCACTGGGGCTTAGGTTTCAACATATGACTTTGGGGAGGACACAAACATTCAGACTATAGCACCTGTCTAACTAATCACCTGCCAGGGCTACTGGGAGTCCTGAATGGGATAATAGCTGCAAAAGTTCCCTGTAAACAACTCCTCTTATATAAAGCTTATCTCATTTAAAACAAAACCAAAAACTCCTCGCTAGCCGCCTACCTGTAAAGATATGGTTATTGACAGCAAATGGTGAGATAAAGGAAGATTCTCTACCAGGATTTCCTTCAGGGGGCCATATCTATTTACTTGGGATAAAATACCCGGATGGGCACCGAAGGGACATGAGTGTCCCTTCTAGAGAAGGGAACTCTACTGAAGTAGACTAGGGATCAGGTGCCTGTTGCTCAGAAGAATAAGGTTGAGGACCAGAAAAGGCAGCAGGTGAAAAGACAGCAAGGGCTGCCAAGTCTCTGAGGACTCCCCTCGTGACTCCCAATCTTCAGTGAAGTTACCAAACTCACAAAGGTCTGAAGGCAAATGGGTTTTTGTGAAGACTAAGCAAAGGAAATGGGCTTTGTTCCTGGAATGGATGCAGGGCAGAACCAGACAGCACTCTTAGATAAGAGGCATGAAGGCTGAGTGAGGCATGATGACATATGCTGTGGGCACGCAGAGCGATTGCACTGTGGATTCAAGGCTCTCATAAGGCTTGGCATTGGGGTTCGGGTCAAGTTTAATAGGATCTCCACGGGCCTCTGCTGACATTTGGGCTGCACACAATTAGACATCTGCCACGAGGGCTGTGCCCATGGGCAGAATCACTGATGAGGCCCATGGTGTCCCCACACGGATAATACAGTGACTTATACCTTTCGACCCTACGCAGCCCTCACCCCTACAGCCACAGTACAAGAACTTGGATCTTGGCACTGGTTTGCTTTTGCTCCCAAACAGTTGTTGGTTCAGAGGCCTTTATATGGCAACCACAAATGAACCAACTCTGCAAACAAGGCGGACCCTTGGAATGGCCCCTAAGTACATTCTGCTGTCACCAGCAAAGAACTTGTGCAGTAACAGCCTCCCTCAGGACCTAGTAAACCTCTGCTCTTCTGCTCAGTTGCCAGGTGTCATACTAGTTACTCGCTTAGAGCAACATGCCAGTAAGATCAGTATGAGGCTTAGAGCTGTGCCTGACACAGTTAGCTTTGTACCAGAGGGAATGTTGTTCCTCATACCCCTTTACAAATCAGTTCCCTCCTTGATTGTGACCCTAAGAAAATCAACAAAAGCACAAAGCTGAACATCCTAAGATATTCTTTACAAAATTATTCGTAATGCTAAGCAGTTGGAGACATAAAATTCCAACAATAGGTAAAAGGCAAGAAACTTGTTGTGAATCACCACATGGCATTTCTGCAGCCATAAAAGAAAGATTGGAGCAATATGGCAAATTCGTGTAATATTAAGTGAAAACACAGAACCCTAAATAGCATCTGTGACGTGATTGCAACTATGTAAAAACGTGCATTGTATATGGACAAGAAGATAGATGGGAGTATGGAAAATAAAAAAAATATATATTGCAAAAGATAAAAGACCTATAGGTAGCTTTTTCTTTAATATTATCTTGTATATCATCCTCTTTGTATTTCACTAGGTTCAAACCTGCATTCTTATCCAGCTGTTTATCTGCATCTGTTTTCCCCACCCAGTTAGATTTCATACAGCTGTCACTATCAAGATATTTATAACTCTGTTTGTGTTGACTTGTTTCTGCCTCCCTTACCTTGTAGAACCTTCTATAAGTGAAACCCACATGATATCGGGCAGGAGGTGGCTAAACAATAATGTGCCAGGCTGCTGTTGCTTGGAAGGTGTTTACTAATGCTGCACTGGAAGTGTCGTGGTGCTTGCCAATGGAGGATCCATTTTCAGTTTGGACTCTAATCAGGAAGAAGAGACTCCTTCCATCTAAGAGGTTTTAAAACCCTTCCCAGCAACCAGGATGTGGGAACTAGAGCAGCCGGGGATGATGAATTCTGATCCTCTCTGAGAAAATGTGGCTTCAGTGTGATTCGTGAGCAACAAGTGCTCCGGTATCATCAATGAGCAAGAGAGTGCTCCAGGATGATGGTGCTCCAGCATGACAGTGAACAAGAAAGTGCTCCAGCATCATCAGCAAGAAAGAGAGTGCTCTGGTGTGTCTGGTGAGCAGCTGCAGCATTAGTGGGGCTGCCAGTTTCAGAGTAAACAAGCACAGACTAAAGATTCTCTGTGATCAGTAAGTCAGGGTCTAGAATAACTGATGGGCATTTCAGTCCAGATCACACCATGAAAAACCAGAGAAATGGGACCCAGAGGAGAGGATGCTAGAAACTCCAGGACTCTTCCTCTAGCCACCTGGATGCCAGATCCCTGCCCCAGATCCTTTATGACTGGCACCAGAACTCACAGTGCAGTCTCTGTTTCATTCATTTTCTATAAGATTATGCAGGAGATGGTATTTAGGTCTCATTCCAGAGAGTGAGCTCAGACCTCCTCAGCTAATTTTCACTGAGGGTCAGGCTAAGGAATATCAGGGCTTGTGCTATAGAAACCTGGGCCAGGTGAGGTCTATCTGGCATCTAGAATCAGGGTTCAGCTCCCCGTGCAGGCAAACCTGGGAGACCAACTGTCCACGGAGAATTTTGGTTGAACGGGCTTGCTTCTTTTTGCATGAGCTGTCTACTGGATGAGGAAAGTCCTGATCATTACTTCTACAAAAACATCACAGAGAAGAATACATAAGAAAATGGTATCGTGGTCGACTTTGAAAAGGAGGACATCTAGATAGTTGGGGAAAGGGTGAGAGGAATATTTTTATTGTATCCCCTGTATGCCTTCTGATTATTTTAAACTGCTTATTATCAAATCAAATAAATGGGGTGAATAATGAATGGTTAGGTAAAATTAAAATTAAAAACTGAGGAGATTTGCCAGTGACATTTCTCTGAGTTGGAGACTGAGCTAGCTAGCAGACAATTTGGGTGGTAAATCAAAGGGTTCTGAGAAGACTTTCGCTTCACATAACAGAATGCCAGCCATCATATAAGTCAGTTATTTTGAAATTCAGTCTTTAGAGTTAAGATAATATTTCACTTGGCTGGCTGGGCACGGTGGCTCATGCCTGTAATCCCGACACTTTGGGAGGCCGAGGTAGGTGGATCACTTGAGGTCAGAAGTTTGAGACCAGCCTGACCAACATAGTGAAACCCCATCTCTACTAAAAATACAAAAATCAGCTGGGTGTGTTGGCACATGACTGTAATCCCAGCTACTTGGGAGGCTGAGGCAGGAGAATCCCTTGAACCTGGAAGGTGAGGTTGCAGTGAGCTGAGATCATGCCACTGCATTCTTGCCTGTGTAGCAGCGTGAGACTCTGTCTCGAAATAATAATAATAATAATAATAATAATAATAATAATAATATCTCATCATAAAATGCTCATATATTCCCTTAAAAGGGAAGAAGTAAATTTATTGTTATCTAATACAAATTCAAAACTATTAGCCATAACCACAACCTATTGGAAGGACAGGGGAACAACCAGTTCCTCCAGGACTAGAGCTGTATCTCTGTGGCCCCGGGGCTCACCACCTGCATTGTCAAGGAAGAAAAGTTTGGTACGAAGCAGGATTTGCTACCAAGATGCACATCATCATCTCCTCAGCTGCAGCTCCCTGTGGCCAGAAGGCAGGAGCCAGGTGTGAAGATCAAGTTCAGGTCCTTCAGAATCCTATTGCTGAACTGGCCATGCTGAGCAGTGGGACAGCCAGACTGGCCCGAACCCAGATCCAGAACACAGAGGGAACTCCACTGCTATCCTCCAGAGCACCTTGGATTTTTCTCTGGGACAAAAAGCTATCCCTGCTCTCTTTCCAACAGACCAAAGCACTCTGCAAAAGCCTCATACTCCCTAGGCATAGTGATGGCATGATGGGGGCAGGCATCCAAAAGGAAGGGAAAGAAGCCATGGAGGGAAAAGCTGAGGAGAAGGTTATTGCTCTATTATCATCAGGTGTGAGACAAGCACAGGTGTCTAAATAGTGAATGCCTTACAAAGGACAGGCTCTTTCAGATGAGATGGCATCCAAATGCTTTTGCTTTTCAAACCTGGGTGCTTTTTGGAACCCTGCCAGGTCTTCGAGTCCTGAAAAAGGATTGAAGTTTAGGTTTCTTAACCATATCTGAACACAATGGCTTGTGCAAGCAAAGCCTCAAAGTGAAAAGAGAACTGAGCTAACGTGGCCAGTTCTAGTCTTTTCTGGGGAAGGGTCACTCATTCAAAAAGCAGCCAGCCTCCAAGATGCAGCAGTGCTTGAAATCCTGAGATCTAGGTGGCTCTCTGGAGAGCCAGGCCTCCAGTGGCCAGGAAAGGGCCACAACACCTCCAAAGCTCTGCTTCAGGGAGTGGTACTCTCCTGGCTTCACCAAAGCAGAGAGAAGGACGCCTCTCCCTCCTGCACCTGACACCAGATCACAGTTGCTGAACCACTATACCGGTCACATCTCTTTCATGCTGAAAAGCTTTCAGTGGTTCCTGGCTGCCAATCACTTGGATTTCCTCCTCCCTCCGGGATTCAATGCCTCCAAATGTGGGACTCAGCCATTCTCCAACCACAGCCCCTCCTCTCCCTGTTGCAGTAATCCAGCTGTCCATCTCCCCACAGACACCACGTGAGCCCCAAGCTTTCCTGCCACCACATCTTGCCCAGGCTAGTTCCTTCCCCTGGAAGCCGTTTCCCTACAATCTCTCAAAATGTCACTTTTTGGACTTTTAGCTTTTCTTCACCCCAAATTCCATCTCTTCTGTAAGACCCTTCCTCCTCTACTGCTGTGGACATCTAGTCAAGAGCGATTTCTCCTTACTTTCACCTCAGACGTCATTCCTTTGTTTTTCTTAAAGCCCATAACTTTCTTTCTTTTTTCTTTCCTTTCCTCCTTCCTTCCTTCTTTCCTTTCTTTTTGTTTCTTTCTTTCTCTCTTTCTTTCTCCCTTCCTTTCTTTCTTTTCTTTCTCTTTCTCCTTCCTTCCTTCCTTCCTTCCTTCCTTTCTCTCTCTCTCTCTCTCTCTCTTTCTTTCTTTCTTTCTTTCTTTCTTTCTTTCTTTCTTTCTTTCTTTCTTTCTTTCTTTCTCTCTCTCTCTCTCTCTCTCTCTCTCTCTCTTTCTTTCACAAAGTCTCACTCTGTCCCCCAGCCCGGAGCACAGTGGCCGGATCTCAGCTCACTGCAACCTCCGCCTCCCGGGTTCAAGTGATTCTCCTGCCTCAGCCTCCTGAGTAGCTGGGACTACAGGCGCCGCCACCACGCCCAGCTAATTTTTGTGTTTTTAGTGGACGGGATTTCACCATGTTGGCCAGGCTGGTCTCAAACTCCTGACCTCAGGTGATCCACCTGCCTCGGCCTCCCAAAGTGCTGGGATTACAATCTTGAGCCTCCACACCTGGCCATAACTTTCTTCTTTGTGTTTGGATTATTGTGTGCTCCTCGTAGCTTTGCTCTGGATGGTAAACTCCTCAAAAACAGAAGTTTCCTCTTGATTTCCATGACTTACGTCTCCTTGTTGGGTTGAGTTGTACATTTAGGATGGACTAACTTGAGGGACTAAGTCCATGATGACTAGAGGAGCACTGGTTAGCTGAAGGTCTGCCAAGCTTGCTGTAAAAATATTTCAGCTTTAGGTGAGGAGCTGCACTGGCCAACCTGCTTCCTTGTAGCTCCACGGTTTCATGCACAGGGTCTATGAATAGCCAAAGCAAAAGGCCACACTAAGCATCTTTTCTGCTCCTGCCCCCAATCTCGAGTTCAGAAAGATCTGCTAGGGATCAGTGCTTTAAATCATCTCTCCTCACTCCCTGTGGAAAAGCCCTGCTTCCAGGAGCTGACTAATGCTTACTGTCCTTTCCCAAGGAGCACTTCCTTTATCTTTTTTTTTTTTTTTTTTTGAGACAGAGCATCGCTCTGTCGCCCAGGCTGGAGTGCAGTGGCGTGATCTGGGCTCACGGCAACCTCTGCCTCCCGGGTTCAAGCGATTCTCCTGCCTCAGCCTCCTGGGTAGCTGGGATTACAGACGCAGGTCACCACGCCTGGCTAATTTTTGTATTTTTAGTAGAGACGGGGTTTCACCATGTTGGTCAGACTGGTCTCGAACTCCTGACCTTGTGATCCACCTGCCTTGGCCTCCCAAAGTGCTGGGATTACAGGCGTGAGCCACCGCGTCCAGCCCCAAGGAACACTTTCTATTGCTTTCTGGGCAGGCTCTGTTTTTGCCCTGTGCCCATCTCTCTCTCCCTGACCCTCTGGTCTGCCTGGCACAGGTAGGGAGTCTGAGGAGAGTCACCCTTCTCCTTTGAGTGTTCCGGTGGCTCCTGCTCTACCCCGGGAGGTGGAAAAGGCACCAACGCAAGACTTTCCCTGCCCACTCATCTCAGCTTCTTGCTTTCTGCGCTGGGCTGTGTCGGGTGCTGGGAGTTTCGTGATCACAAGGAAAAGAAATGAGGGTGCTGGGCAGGGAAGGAGGACAAAGAGCAATCCCCTTATTCATGCATTCTTCAGGAAAAAGAGAGAATCTGACCTGAGCCTATTTTCTGAATAATTCGGCATCAAACAGCATTGAGGCTGGGACTTGGCCAAGTCTTTGTTTTGTTTTGTTTTTTTCCTTTCCTCCAATCAGCCCAAGGCAATGGGGAGTGGGAGGGCACAGAGGGGTGGGGGCTGCACGCACACTGGGGCAGAGAGGGAATGCTGAGCCTGCAGAAGTGGCCCATTGACAGCTCCTGTTCACAGCAGAGGGGCGGGTGGCACCCCCAGCCTACCACCACAAGGGCAGCTCTGTCCTGTGGGCACAGGGCTCCATCCCAGCCCCACTGGCTGGGAGAGAACAACATTTCCTTATAAGGCCCCAGCTGCTTTGCCAAGGCTGGATGGCTCCAACAGACTGTAGCTTTCCATTCTCCTCCTCGGCTCCAGTGCAGGCCTTGAATGTAGCCCTTGTTGTCAGGCTCCTCCTCTCCTCCACAGCCCCCACCTCACCTACTTCCACTCCCTGCCAGAGCCAGCCCCACTGGAGCAGGATAAACAGCCCAGAGGCCTCTCCCACGCAGGGCCTGCCTCGGTTCAGGCCTGCTGGAGGCAGCACAGGGTAGCAAAAGGAACACGGGAGTCACAGTTTCGGCTGGTCCTGTGGGAAGGGAAGGCCCTTTCCTCATCTAGAAGATGGGGCTCTAATGGCTATGGGGTCCAAATTCTTTGCATTGTATTCAAAGCCCTTCACAGTTAAGCTGCAGGTTAACTTCACAGTTTAACTGCCTTTCCATAACTTGAAGGCCAGATTTCCCCTAGCTCTTTCCATTTCCCCCAAATGCACCTTGCTCACACAGGCCTCCACTGCTTCATGCGCGTGTTGTTTTCCTGCCTAGGTAACTCATCCTCCAGGCCCCACGATAGGCATGCCTTCCTCCTCTCCCCAGGAAAAAGGAATCATTGCTTTCACTTCGCTGCTCAACATTTGTTTGCACCTCTCTTACAGCTTTTCTATTTTGCAATTGCAATGATCTCTTTACCTGTCCGTTTCCTCTATCAGATGATGAGCTCCTCCAGGCTCACATGGTCATCCTGAGCTCTACCACAGTACCGGGCACATAATCCAGCTTCACAAAAGATCGCTGCACAAATGCCTGAGCACACAGTGTTGCATACGTTCAAAAGAGACAACTATAGTGCAAATACTTGTAAACTATAAAGTGCTATTAACTCATGAAATGTACAACTTTATCTTGCTACCCTCCACTCCAATTCTCCTGTTTGTTACACTGTCACAGGCCTTTTCACTGTCTGACCAGTTCTGTATCCAGAATTCCAGGCTCACTGCAACCCTTCAGGGGGTTAACATCTATCACTAAGCCATTACTCATCTTCAGAATCCCAGTGTTGGGGGTTAAAAAGAATGTATACAATTGTTGCCACACTACAGTCCGCAGAGGCCCTACAGTGGCTAAATGGAGAAGCCCTGAGTCCCCCTTTAACTATTTATTCATGCCAGGTTTCCACAGCATTTTGGGGGGAGAAAAATCTGGTGGCTTTAAAAGTTTAAAGCACACCGATTAATGCTGTCTCAACGTATGACAGTTGAAATAGCTGAGCCCCCTAAAAGAAAAGCAGCTCTCCTGACATCTCATGTGTTAGTCACCAATTCAAGACCATACCCAGGATCCCCTACTCTTGCTCACCAAATCTGTTGCCCAGCATATTGCCCTGCTTAGGGCAGAGTGATGATGGATGCAACTGCATATCTGTTAAGCTGAATTCTTATGGGTCAGGGATACCTCAAGTTCCAAATAAAGAATTTCAGTCTCTGCCAAAACAAATCTTTCTGAGATGGAGATTCTGCAAAACATCAGGTTAGGGATTTGCAAGCACAGCACAGTTAAGTACTCTAGTAAGACTGTCCCTCTATTCTCCAGGATCCCAGCAAGGGTTTCAAAGAGAAATCTCCTATCCCAAGATAAATTAGCCCGTTCTCCATCCACATAGGGAAGTTTTTCAGAGATATGTTTGTAAAGCGAAACCCATAGTTGATCATGAACCATGTTCTAACACTATTTGTCACAGAGCCAAATTCAGGATATAAGATGGTTCTGCCTTGGGCTCCATCCAAAGGGCTTAAGTTACGTGAATACCAAAAATACTTTATTATAATGAGATTTCTGTCTTAGATGCCTAAGGGCAGACTGTGCAGGAAGCAAAATGAAGCATAAGTAATACTGGGCAAGGACATAGGAGATGAAGTTCTAGTACCAACTCTGACACTTACTGTGAAACTTAAAGCAAGTCTACTGCCTTTATCGGCCTCAGTTTTCTCCACTGCAAAATGGGAACGATGATGCCTTCACATTCATTTCCAAAGACAGTAAGAATTAGATCAATTGAGACCATGAATATGAAGCTACGTTAAGACATCAAGGAGAAAAAACACAGTGCCTAAATAAGAGCTAGCTAATAAAATAGGCAGTGTTCCTCCCTTTGGGCTGTTCTTCTGCGTTCAGAAGAGAAAAAGCTTCCCTCTCCAGGTTTCTGTTAACGTTTGCTCCAACCCCTAGCTCCCTCGTGGCCGCTGGCAACCTTACTATTGCTGATCACCTTCCAGGAAATCAAGAGGGGTTAGGGCACTCCTATTAGATTTGCTTCAAGAAGCTGGAGAGCAGACAAAGGAAACCATTCTGTCACCCTGTATTCTCTTCCCTTCCTTCCCAGGTACAAAGAGAAGGGATTTTCCACTTGCAGGCTCTGGGCAGCCTGAGTGAATTTGGGAAGTTGTTTCTCTTCACTGAGCCTCCGTTCCTCATTATGTAAAATGAAAAGGTGATAAAGAATGGTATTTTAGTTTAGGGGTAGCAATGTAATTTACTGTCAAAACAGGGACACTTTTAAGAATGAAAATATGAGGCCAGGAGCGGTGGCTCACGCCTGTAATCCCAGCACTTTGGGAGGCCAAGGCAGGCAGATCACAAGGTCAAGAGATCGAGACCATCCTAGCCAACATGGTGAAACCGCATGCATCTCTACTAAAAACACAAAAATTAGCTGGGTGTGTTGGCGGGCGCCTGTAATCTGAGCTACTTGAGAGGCTGAGGCAGAAGAATCACTTGAACCTGGGAGGCAGAGGTTGCAGTGAGCCCAGATTGTGCCACTGCATTCCAGCCTAAAGACAGAAGTGAGACTCCGTCTCAAAAAAAAGAAAAAAAAAAAGGATAATTAAAAATTATACTAGGATGGCCATTGCCAATAGGACTGTCCCAGCCAAGCCAGGACATATGAACACCTTAGTAAGCCCCAAAGCCCCATTTCAAGCTGGGCTATTACTAGGAAAACAAAATGACCTGGAGAAAAAGAAAGTTTAGTTTCTTCAGTGTCACCTTGGCCACAGGTGACTTTTGACTGGTTCTACATGTTGTTTTCACATTTTTCTTAGTTGTTAAGGACACACTCAATATTAAGTTACATATGACTTCATATGTCTGCATATTATAAAGTATTCCTATATCCTTTGTCTTCCACAACAGTCCTGTGAGGCAAACATGAGCAGGTGTTAATCTCATTTTAGAGATTAAAAAGAAAAAGGTCTAAGGGAAGTCAAGGACTTGCCCAGGGTCATGGATCAAAGAGAAACAGCCATGTGCAGACTCGTAGGCCCATGCTTGTTCCATTGGACCACGTTAATAAGGGAAGCACTTAATTTGCAAATATAGCCTGACTTTATGAAGGCCAACTTCCATCCAGAAAGTTACTTCTCCTTCCAGGGCAATGATACTCAAAGTACAGGTGTTTTCTAGACCTCCTGTGAACGTTGTCAGAATCAAAGTGGAATCACTTGTGTTAAGAGCCCTGAAAATAGAATTCAGGAAGGCTATGAAGAAAGGGTTCTCATGCATGAATGCCTGATAACAAGAACTATCACAAAAGACTGCAAAAACTACAATCTTGCATAAATGCAATCTTACACACACACACACACACACACACAATATTTTTGCAAGGAATCTGCCCAGTAACTGCCTGTCTATCTTTAAACTGGCACTACCCTTTTTACTGATCTGGGTAGGCAAGACTACTATGGTATGCATATGCCCATTGAAAGACTCTATTTCTGAATAAACTTTTTTTTTTTCTTTTAGAGAGCCTCTCTCTGTTATCTAGGCTGACACTTTGAAACCTAAAGCTGGCCAAGGTCTTAAGAATCAACTAAATTTGCAAATGAGAAAACTAAAACCCGGAAAGAATGTCTTGTCCAGGGTTATTCATCAAGACCAAGATTTAAGTAGGATTTAGATTCCCAAACCCCTCTCTTAGCAATGTTTCAATATTAGCTAACGTAAATATACCTAGGAAAGTAAGCATAATCTATATCCCTATACCCCCTTTCAAAGACAGATTACCTTCTGATTTTCTAACGTTGAGAAACCTCAAGCTATTTCTTCCTTCCCTTAGCCTGGAGAAATGGGAGTGAAGGGTATTTAAATCTAAGGCATTGCAACAACCACTTCTTATTTCTCCTCTCTGAACTTTCAGAGAAGACTAAAATGAAGTTTCCTAATGGTCAAAGCTCCCATAATTCAAATGTTTACTAGAGTCCTGAGGGCAAAACTGAAAATAGCTCGCTATGCAGGAACGGTCACTCAAACAGTGAGCAATGGCGACGTTTCGACGTTTCGGTTTGAATTCTGGTTCAACTACTCATTGGCAGCACAACCTTGACCAAGAAACTTTCCCTGTCTGACCTCAGTTTCCTTATCTGTTAAATAAAAGAATTGTATTAGGCAATGTTTTAGAATGCTTCCAGCTCTAGCAATCTATGAGTATCCAAACTGTACATGTAGATTTGAGTAGAGGGTTGATCAAGTCCTTTTCTGTCCCTTAATGTCATAGGAGTCACAGCCCAGGAGAAGCACCATCATTACCTCTTGCTGGAGGATATTTTGTGCCTCTTCTTTGCCTTCTGCTCCTTTTCCTGCTAATTAGCACAAGTAACTACCTGTGCCAGCTAAAAGGGACAAAAAGGCTGGTCACCCTTTCCAGTACAAACCAGGAGTGTTGAGCTAAATCAAAGGCATTAACCAAGATGCCTAATTGTCTGACTCCTCATAAATTAATACATCTCTGGGAAAATTTACTCAAAGCCTGATAATTTATTTCTTAATTTATTACCTGTGCAAAGATTACTGCTGTATATATTTATCAAAGGAGCTGAAACTATAAGGCAAAATAATGACTCCATGACATTCATTGATGTCACTGAGTCCAAATGTCCCTGCTGGTGAAGGAAACTTTCCAAGACATACAGTAATAAAGTGATTTTCTGTTTGTTTGCTTGTTTGTTTTGTTTGTTTGTTTTGAGACAGAGTCTCTGTCTGTCTTCCAGGCTAGAATGCAATGGTGTGATCTCGGCTCACTGCAACCTCCACCTCTTGGGTTCAGGCAATTCTCCTGCCTCAGCCTCCTGAGTAGCTGGGATTACAGGCGTGTGCTGCCACACCCAGCTGATTTTTTTTTTTTTTTTTTTTCTATTTTCAGTAGAGACAGGGTTCCAACATGTTGGCCAGGCTGGTCTCTAGCTCCTGATCTCAGGTGATCCGCCCACCTCAGCCTCCCAAAGTGCTGGGATTACAGGCATGAACTACTGTGCCTGACCTAGAGCATCATTCTTTTCAAGAGCCAGAGAAACACCACATTCGTGACACTCCCAAAACTGTTCTGATCACATATTTATGTCATCTTTTTATTTCTGTATAGCACTTTCATTGTTATTATAATTCCAGAGCAGAATGCCTGCATTCAAATCCACTGTTACATGAAGTTGAACAAGTTAGTTACATTATTGTGCATCAATTTCTTTATGTATGACATAGCAGTATAAAAACAGTGCTCAAGCAGCCTGGCCAACATGGTAAAATCCCTTTTCCACTAAAAATACAAAAATTGGCAGGCGTGGTGGTACATGCCTATAGTCCAAGCTACTCGGGAGGCTGAGGCAGGAGAATCACTTGAACGTGGGAGGTGGAGGTTACAGTGAGCTGAGATCGCACCACTGTAATCCAGCCTGGGCAATAGAGCGAGACTTTGTCTCAAAAAATAAATAAATAATAAAATAAAAACAGTGTTCAGCTCATAGAACCATTGTAAGCCTTAATGACAAAATCCATGTAAATCATGTAGAATTTCATAATTTTGACTATTGCTATTAGTTTGTGATTTTTAGAACACCACCAGAGACAAGGTGTTTATACATAAGAAAGTGAAAGACCTGTAAGGATAAGAGACATACTTACAGCAATATGACAGTTAGTGGGAGAACCAAAATCAGCTCCCAGCTCACGTAATTCTTACTAAAAAATGTATTCCATGAACCAAATGGTCATTTTAGGTTGTATTCACTCGTTCATACATTCACTGATTTTGCTATAGTTCTTTCTTGTACTCATTAATTCAGTGAATATTTCCTGGAAAACATAGGTCCCTTCTATCCCTAGGAGCAATCATTTAGAGATATGGGTTCTAGTGCCAGCTCTGCACTAATTCACTATCGAGGCCAACAACAAGTGACTTCACTTTGGGTGTCCATTTCTTCATGAGATTTGAAAAGATGTGTTTACATCTCCTTCCATACCAAGCTCCTATTTGCTGCCTTTTATACGACATACTAGCAGGATACCAAGATGCAGTCATGGTCCTTGCCCTAGAGGAGCCTGCAGTCAAATGGGAAAAATAAACACAGCTGTTGTGTACTTGCCCCATTGTGCTAGAGTACATCATAAGTCACCTAACACGTATTTTTTAATAAAATAATTTCATGTGGCTCCCACACGCCAAAGTTGGCAGGGAAGTCTGTTTCTGGCATATTCTGGGGGGCCCTCTCCCCTACCTTAGATGGATAACCGTGCACAAGAACTTCAAATAGACTTGCAAACTGGTGACCCTTGGGCCCAGTGAAGCCTATACAAGTGTTTTATTTGGCTCATGGTGCTTTTTAAAATTTTAAGTAAACATTTAACAGCTGGGACGTTTCTCATTAAAACCCAGATTTCTGGCTTTTCTTGAAAATGCATAAGATCTAGCAACACCGAGTTGGAATCTTGACAATGACAACTAACGTCTTAGAGCTGTACTATTTTAGAGGGAATGTACCTCTCCTATTTAGATGTGAATGTTTGACTTTATCTTGAGGTGCACTATTTGAATTCAGGGGAAACATCAATGATGGCTTTTCAATCACACAAATTTAAAATTTTCTGTTAGGGATGTTGAGAGGGGAACTGAATGTTTTGTAATAGTGTGTATGTGTGTGTGTGTGTGTACTTGATTGAGAAATTTAAGTTTCTGAACTTAATGCAATGTAGGTATTTATTTTAGCCTAGCTAGGGCCCAGTATGCTTTGGTATTTCAATGGGAGAAATGTCCTAGATGAATCACTAATAAATGTTATCTTCCTTTCCCCTAAGGGCATTTGAGTTGGTGGCTCTGTATGTAGCTCTGATATGCTGGTAACCTGGCTCACTAAGAAAAAAAAAAAACTCCCAATTCCATCCAGAGTTATACCTGATGTAAACGACGAGTTGAAGGGTGCTGATGAGTTGATGGGTGAGCACACCAACATGGCACATGTATACATGTGTAACAAACCTGCACGTTGTGCACATGTACCCTAGAACTTAAAGTATAATTTAAAAAAAAAGAAAAAAAAACAAGTCCCAATTTATAGTTTGCCAAATTCTGTGTGTAAGTACTTCATCATGACCAAATTCAAGAATGGTTTTACAATTGGCTTGCAGCATTTCTGGAATCTTAGCAATTAGCTCTTGCAAGCCAATACAGCCGACTCAGCACACCAAGCCTGTTTAATCCAGAATATGGGAATATAAAAATTGTGTTACTTTCCTCTCACCCTGAAGTCAATGAAGAAGACAGAAGACATATAAAACATAAGCTTTGGCTATCTTCAGGAGGATTTTGGTCTAGATCAGGAGACAAAGCTAAAACCTTTGCAACAATCAGAAGGCCTTTGGAGAAGAATCAGTGATCTATCCATCTCTACTCAAGGGTCCAATAAGAATATGAAACTTAGTACATCAAAAACCAGTTTCTTGGATTTTCTCTCAAAGCTGTACTGTATTTCCCCAATCTTTTCATCTTAATAAACAACCCTTCCTCCAGTTCTCGAGCTTAAAGATAAAGAATTATCTTTCATTCCTTCCTATTTCTTAACTCCCTATCCAGTCTAGAAACAAGCCTTGTGAGTCCACCCCCAAAATTTATCGTGCACATCTCCGCACCCCACTGTAACAACCCTAATCTAAAATAGTCCCATTAAATCTCCCCTAGAACATTGTTTTTTTCTGCTTCCTTGCTCATTTCCTTACAATCACTTTTCCAAAAAGCAGCCAAAAGGATCTTTCAAGAATGTAAACCAGATTTTACTCCCCTGCTCTTCGCCATCCAATGGCTTCCCACTAAACTCAGCAGAAAATGCCAATTCCACACCATGGCCTCAAAGCCCTCTCTGATATGATCCCTCCCCTCCTTTCTGTCTTTGTCTTGTACCTGCACCTCGCTACCCCTTCTCTACCCCTCTCAGGTTCTCTAGGCTCTCCCAGCTCTTCCCCATCACTCAGTCTCCACCAGTTACTCTTTCTCTCCACCCTAAGCAGTTGCCCTGGTTGGTTCCTTCTCATTCTTCAGACGCCAGCTTAAATGTCACTTCCTCACAGAATCCTCCTCTGCCCACCTATCTAAAGTAGCTCTCCACTCCTGACCAGTAATTCCCCATTCCGTCAGCCTACCAACATATACACTGTTTACCTTTACACAGAGGAGAAAATGTAAATTCCATGAGGGTAGGAGGCTTCTATGCCTTGATTTTGCTGTATGTGTTATGCCTAACACAATGTTTAACATACAGTAGGCATGAACTAAATATCTGTTAAATAAACAAATAAATGAATAAGCAAATTAGTGGGTGATAAAGTTAAAGGTAGGGTGAAGAGATTGATGTTTCAAAGTTCCCTTCTGGCCTTAACATTTTAGGATCCTGTGGTTTTAAGAGCATAATTTTGTACTTACTGATGTGGCTCAGCTCTTAAAGTAGAGTGGAATTTAGAGGGGAAGGAGATGAATGAAGTTGTCAGGATCCAGCAGCAGTCCAGGGAGACTCCCTGGAAGAAGTGGTGGATACACAGGGCTTTTCAGCCTTCGATATTACTTAACAAAAGGCATCTGTCATCTTACAAAACGTTTTTCCCTAATCTTCATTTCAGTTGCCAACTACTCTTCTACATTTAAAATGTGATCATGTTGATAAAAACTTGATGGGCACACTTTTCAGGAACATCTAGTTTTTAAGCTGCACTGTCCTTAAATGCCCTTGGGCATAGGTGTATGCTGATTAGCAGGTTTAATTTGACACAGATAAAAGAACATGAAGAATTTGCCCGGAGGCCCATTGACCCCCCCTGCTGGCTCCATATCTGAAGGAAGGATCTGTTCCATACCTCAGAGAAGACCCACTTAGGACAGGAAGTGAGTCATCTATGTTCCACACAGGACCTATCACAGGTTGGACTATACTAAATGTGAAACAGATTAAACTGGAACAAAATCATGACATATTTGTTCCCTCCCACACTGTGAGACGTTTCATAACCTCTTGATACCTTACGCTGATAACTTTGAGAGCTGGAGAGGTCTTCAAAAATCACTTGTATGTCTCTCTCTTGTTCTGTAGAGGGGGAAACTGAGGCCCAGAAAGGCGAGTGCCTTACCTAAGTTCACACAGCAGGGGTAGCAGCAGATCCCTGTCCTGAATCCCAGACACATATTCTATAGAAACATACATATACAAGCTGATTTTTAAGAGAAAACCTATTGTGTCCTTTTGTTTAATCGTCATAAATAACTTGATGATCTATTTGTTTACTTTTTTTTTTTAAGACAGAGTTTTGCTCTTTGTACCCCAGGCTGGAGTGCGATGGAGCGATCTCGGCTCACTGCAACCTCCACCTCGTGGGTTCAAGCAATTCTCCTGCCTCAGCCTCCCGAGTAGCTAGGATTACAGGCCTGTGCCACCAGGCAGGGCTAATTTTTGTATTTTTAGTAGAGATGGGGTTTCACCATGTTGGCCAGGCTGGTTTGGAACTCTTGACCTCGTGATCCAACAGCCTAGGCCTCCCAAAGTGCTAGGATTACAGGTGTGAGTCACTGCACCCGGCCTGTTTGTTTACTTTTTAATCATTAAAGAAATAAAGTTTAGCAAGTAATCTCTAGTGATATTGAGGTTTTAGGACACCTCCAAGGAATTGGCTTAAGATGTTAGAAGCTGTCACATAATAAAATAATAAGACAACCCAGACTAACTTATAAGAAGAGGTAAATGTTATTTTAACTATCAGAAAAGAGTTATATCATTTTCAAAACAACCAGAAGAACTATTTTTTCTCATTTTAATATCTACAGTTAGGATTCAGAGATGATCACTTGTGATTTTCAGCAACTTAAAGTTTCTATGAGATGCGAAAGCCACAGATGGAAGCGTGCCAATCTTTTAAACTGTTACACATGAAGCCTTAGAGATCGGAGTGGAGCTATTAACTTAAAAAAAGAAAGAAAGGAGTTTATGCTAGCTTTTTCAACTGTCAAATGATCAGTTGAAATTTAGAGAGTAACAGTGTTTCAAGACAGAGATACATTTAAACATCATGGTGCTTGACAGGCAAACAGGAATCATTTGCCCAATTCCTTTACAACTAGCCTGAAAAAAAAAAAAAAATGCAACAAGGCCTCTCAAATTGCAGGAAAACTAAAAAACGAACCTGACTCCCTGGTTCACCCTTCTGGATCTGTATTCTCCAGAGTCACCAGCTCCTGCCGGTCTCTGGGGCCAGAGAGAGAGCGCTGAGCCTTCTGCAAGGTCAACCATGAAGCACCTTTGGAAACTTAGGTCAGTTGTCCTCAAACTTGGGGTGTTTGGGAATCACCTCAGCGGGTACTTGCTACGATACAGATTTCTGGGCCCATTTCCAGAGCATCTAATTTCATAGGTTTGGAATAGCTTCCAAGAATCAACACTTTAACAAGTACTCTCGGCTCATCCTGACACAACTAGATAATGGAACAACCACACCAAAACCTTTGCCAGCCTATGTAAATCTTCCTCTTTTCTCTGGATCTCAATTTCTATGTGTGAAATGAGGAATATGAACCAGGATCACCTCTAAAGTCTCTTCCTGATTCAGGCAATGGAGATGATATGACTTGGGAACTGGCAGGATTCCAGTCTTGCCTCAGGTCATGTACTTACAGAAGCATGTAATTCATGTAAACTCCGAAAATTTGAGACAGGTCTCAGTTAATTTACTTTATTTTTTTTTTAAGATGGAATCTCACTCTGCTGCCCAGGCTGGAGGGCAGTGCCACGATCTCGGCTCACTGCAGGCTCTGCCTCCTGGGTTCAAGTGATTCTCCTGCCTCGGCCTCCTGAGTAGCTGGGATTACAGGCACCCGCCACCGTGCCTGGCTAATTTTGTGTTTTTAGTAGAGACGGGGTTTCACCATGTTGGCCAGGCTAGCCTGATCTCAAGCTTCCCAAGTTGCTGGGTTTACAGGTATGAGCCGCCACACCCAGCCAGGTCTCAGTTAATTTAGAAAGTTCATTTTGCCAGCGTTGAGGATGAGCACTTATGACACAGCCTCAAAAGGTCCTGACCACCTGCGCCTAAGTTGGTCAGAGACAGTTTGGTTTTATACATTTTAGGGAGACATGAGATTTCAATCAACATATGTAACATGAACATTGGCTCCGTCAGATAGGTGGGAAAACTCAGAAGCAAAAGCAGGACATTTTGAAGCAGGGAGGGGCTTCCAGGTCACAAACAGGTGAGAGACAAAAGGTTGCATTCTTTTGAATTTCTGATTAGTCTTTCCAAAGGAGGCAATCAGGTATGCATTTATCGCAGTGAGCAGAGGGATGCCTTTGACCAGAATGGGAGGCAGCTTTGCCTAAGTTCCTAGCTTGAATTTTCTCTTTAGCTTAGTGATTCTGGGGACCCACAGTATTTTCCTTTCACACTCAAATACAGGGACTCATTTACACACAGCTCAGTGTGAAGTGTGGAAGGGCTCCGGAACTTCCTGCTGGTCCCTCCTCACTGTACGCTATCCACTGGGTGCTGTCCATAACATGCGCTCCTCTTCACCAGGCCCTGTTCAAAACTACAGAGCCTCAGATGGTGCTTCCCCAGCCCATCACCTGTTCCCAGCAGGGATGTCCAGGGAGAGCTGGTTCCTTTGACCCTTGTGTGTTCCTCATATCTAGAATCCATCACACCCACTCCCTCAAGCCCACGACAGGATGATGTTTCAGATTATTCAAATTGAACTGCCCAGAAAAACAAAATAAAACAAAACATAACATAAAAAGAGAGTGAGCTCCTTAAAGTTTAGAACTCAAGGCAGAGGAAATGTTTTTGGTTTTGGGTTTTTTTTTTTTTTTTTCTCCCTTGCCTAAGATATTCTGATGATTACATAAAGCAATTATAGAATTTCTCGTTAACGTTTGTAAATGTTAAAATTGGAGACCCAACTGTTACAGCTTGGGTGGTAAAGGAGCCCCTTCCTAGCCTCTGGCTCCCCTAGATAGTGGATCTTCTGATTCCTTCCAATCCCCTAAAACTATGACCTGCCCTGGCCAATGCTTCTCCTACATATAATTATCCACCCTTCCTTACTGGGCTCCTATGTGCTCACCAGGCCCTCGCTAAGGTCAAAGACTTTCACGAGTGCCTCATTGCTTCTGCATCTCAACTCTGGACCTGTGCTTTGAAGGCCCCCTGAGCCTTGCATTTTCAGGTCCAGCAAGTTACTCAACTATATTTCTTCATCTTCCTTCAAAACTTATACTTCCATACCCTTTGTCAGGTGTAGAGGGTAAAGCTGCTGACTGGAACACAAAATATATGGCAGAAAGGGAAGGTCCACAAGGGGAAAAACACATATTGCCAAAGACTTGCTATTCTTAAAGTACAATGGAATGCTTCTTGGCCTAAAGCCGCCAACCATGTAGGGAAGTGTCAATAATCTTTGGCTGAGAAAGCACAGTCAAGTTTATTCAGCTGTCATTGGCCAAGAATATACACTGGCCCTCCAATCTCAGATGAAACCATTTACCATATGATATTATGATATGATATATGTTTCAAAGAAAAAAGTGTCCTAGAAGTTAAGATTATAGTGATTCAATGCCGTTAAACGGAGTATGCAAGAAATTAATTTATCTTTCTGTTCTTTTTTTTTTTTTTTTTTTTTTTTTGAGACAGAGTCTCGCTCTGCCGCCCAGGCTAGAGTGCAGTGGCGGGATCTCAGCTCACTGCAAGCTCCGCCTCCCGGGTTCACGCCATTCTCCGGCCTCAGCCTCCCGAGTAGCTGGGACTACAGGCGCCCGCCACCTCGCCCGGCTAGTTTTTTGTATTTCTTAATAGAGACGGGGTTTCACTGTGTTAGCCAGGATGGTCTCGATCTCCTGACCTCGTGATCCGCCCGTCTCGGCCTCCCAAAGTGCTGGGATTACAGGCTTGAGCCACCGCGCCCGGCCATATCTTTCTGTTCTTTATGAGGCAAAGAGTTTCTGATCAACAAAAGATATCCAGTGTTTCCTAACTGAGCTGACATAATTTCAGACAAAGGCAAAGAAACTTGACATGTTCATTAACTTGTACAGCATGAACATTAGTAAGTAGACTATTTCGGTTAGGCTTTTTGAAACTCTAAAAGGTATTTTTAAGGTACGCCCTGTTGGTTTTGCCACAAGCATTGATTCTCTTTCTTCTGGTGACAGCGTCCTCTTTGATTTTAGGTAACATCCCTTCTCCCAGTCCCTTGACCTCAACCAGCTTCAGGGATGGACATGTGGCCAGAACCAATCAGAGAATTCTCCTTTGGCTTTAAGGACTGTTAATTAATAATGACCTTGGAGAGATAAGCCTAGCACTCCTAAAAGTGTTAGAGAAGAAACGATTTTTTCTTTTCCCTGGCGTTGTTGCCAGCCATATTGCGAGCAGGAGAGATGGGCCTGAGTAAAGAGCTGACACAGAATGAGGAAAGATGACAGTTGGAGAGCAAAGGCTGACAGGGGCTCCCAGGTTGTCTAACCAGAAGCCAGTTTTGCCTTTAATAATACTCTTCCCATCCTCTTTTTTTTTTCTCTGAAACCAATTTCACTTGGTCTTTCACAACTTACAACCAAAATATTCCTATCAAATCCCCCCTTTACCCCATTACTACCTAAACAGATCCTTGAGCTTAGGATCACTAGCCAAGCACCAAGGAGATCATAGGAATGTGTTTGTTAGATCTGGACAACCTACATCCATACCCAGTTCAAGTCTCAAACTTGAATTCCTCAGGTCACGGATTCATATTTGTTGGGCCCCTAACATGTACAAAACCCTGCCCAGGATCTATGGGAAAACGGAATACTCTGCCTGCCCCTATAACCCTCACAGTCCTCTTCCTAGGTGGCCTTAGGAGTAACCCTGTCCTCCTTCTAGGAAACTAAGGTCAAAGACTCACAAATGCCTGATTGCTTCGTTATCTCAACTGGATCCTTGCTTTGAAGGCCTCCCGAGACTTGCATTTTAAGGTCCAGTGAATTACTCAACTAAGTTTCTTCATCTTCTGTCAAAACTGGGAAACTAAAAGGAGGACATGGTTTTAATTATAAGGCCACATAGGAAGAGCTAAGGACCATTCGAGGACTACAGGGAATGTGCCACGAGAGTCCAGAGGAGAGAGAATCTTCTGGATGAGAACTGGAGAAGGCTTCATGAAAGAGCATTCACTGGAGTTGGGCCTTGACAGCTTAAGTAAGTTGTAGCTGAGCCACACTACAACCACACGCTGCCTCCTGGCCCAGTGTATGGCAGCTTAAAACCAAGAGGGGTCAATGCCAAAACAGCGCCAGGTCCTGGAGGAGTCGGACAGCTGCTGCTGGGTCCCCAGGCCCTGCAAATGGATCTGTAGGGCCTGTGTAGAGGGAGACAGGGTGCAGGACATCCAGAGATATATTAGGGGGATCACAGGACAAGGGCTACCTGCCTGTAGATTCACTCAGAGCATCAAACCCTCATAAAGCATTTGTGCATTATCACAGAGTCACAAAGTCAAAGTCGCAGGGACTTAGGGAATTAATCAGCCTGCGCATTTGACGCAGAAGGGCATAGAAACCTGAGGACATCACTGACTTGTCCAAGATCACTCCTGCAGCGTCATTCCCAGGATCCTAGGCTCCCGGGCCCTGAGCCTGGAGCTGAAATGAGATATCATGCTTATTTCAATTCTATCCAGCAGGAGTGAGAGGATTCTGGAATTGTATTTTGATTGACTCAGTCTTTTATCTGGATAGCTTCCTGTGACTCACCTTGCTTCTACATACCCCTTGATTTTAAGATGAGGATGAGCTTTCCCTGAGGCTGAGTCATGCAGGCCTAAAGGACTTCTGCTGGCTCTTGAGTGAAGCCGTCACTGGGGATCCACTCTTCCCTGAGCTGCTCATGGGCCCCTGGTGAAATGCGGATGCTGTCATGTGATGGCAGTTTGGGGATCTGGTCCCACTGCTTACCAAGCCTCTCCTCCAGAGCGTCTGTAATGCAAAAAGTAGAGAAATAGTTATTTGACATACCAAGAGGAAGGCAGGGAACACCTGAGTTGAAATCCTTTACCCAAAGCACATGAAGAATCCTAGGGCAGGGTGAGGAGGGAGCCACTTCTATTATTATTACTTCCTAATAAACTTCTCTTTCTCTTGTGCAGTTTTTACCATTCACATCAATTTTCATATGACTTTCTTAACAACCTTCCTTAGGAAGCAGGCAAGACAGCGTTTTTTTGTTTGTTGGTTTGTTCGTTTTTTGTTGTTTTTTTTTTTAATCCCCTTTCCCAGATGAAGTAACTGAGGCTCAGTGATGGGATCTGAGAAGGAACAGAAGTCAGGAGAGTTGGGACCCAGCCTGTCTCACTGGTGGCCAGCACTTGCTTCATGTCATCCGAGGGGTGTCTCTTGTCCTACAGCCAGTCCTGAACCACCCTTTGGCTGACAGACAATGAGAAACCAGGGGCCCTTGTGTGAGTCATGTGAGAACTGAGGCAGGAACTTCCTTTGTCCTGACACTCAGAGCAAACTTCTCATATTAGTAACAGGCCTGATTAGTGGAAATATGGTGGAAATAAATAAGCAACAGACTGACAAACAAAACAATGAATTTGCTCCCACATTCATTTACTGCACAGACATTGACTATATTTTAGCTGTGGTGCTGAAGATGGACATGAGACCACACATGGTCTCTGCCTCAGAGGAGCATTCATTCTATTAGGAGAAAAAAATACTTGTGCAGACAAATAAATGACCACATACCATGACAAGAGCCAGAGCATGGATAGGTACAATGTGTCCTGGAAGCCCAGAGGAGGAGAAGGATATGACTAAGCCTCCTTCCCATGTGATCAAGCTTTGAGCTTCTCAAGGGTAGCAGGGACTGGCATAACTCATCTTTCCCACTCTATCAAACGTAACAGTAGGAACATCGGAGATCACAGTTAGTGCTTGCTGAGTCAGTTCTCCTGGGGAGTCATGAAAGGTTCTGCAGTGCAGGCAACCTGAGCTATGTGGTTGAATCTGCCAACTCCCTGAGCTACCTGTCCTGGGACAAGGACCCCAACCATCAAAGCCTTCCCTTGGATCTGTGCTCAAAATCAGCTGGCCCTGGAGGCCTCTCTTACCTGCTACAATTATCTCAAAAGGCAGAGTTAGTTCAAGGCTCAGGGAACATGGTAGTCACCGTAGCCCTGCCCATCCATCAGGGCTTGAACACCTCACCTTGAGCAAGGGAGATAACAGAATAAAATAACACCTGACACGGCCTTATCACCTGATCATACAACTTCAGTTTTTCCATTAAAATAACTGAGAGCCATAGTCCTGTACTTTGGCTGATAAAGAGATCACAGGAAACAAAGCTATTAATTTTTATCGCTGCAGTGCCATAGCACATTTGAGTGAATACAATACATCCAAAGGGAAAAACACTTTTTCTAACAGCAGAAGTTGGGTATAAATTTTTTTCTCTGCCTAACTTTCATTTCTCACACCTTGTTCATCACTAACCTCAAGGAATTTTTAAGCACATATATATTAAACTTAGTGAACCTAACTATGCTATCACCATTGCAGCATGTTACAAATATGTCTTTCTCTCCTTATCCTAAGCCCATCCTTTGAGGATTTGGCACAGATATTGAGAATACAACTTAAGAGACAAGTTAATTGCCTCTCTAGTCCTCAATATCTTTATTTATTTATATATATATTTTTTGAGACAGAGTCTCACTCTGTCCCCCAGGCTGGAGTGCAGTGACAAAATTTTGGCTCACTGCAACCTCTGCCTCCGGGATTCAAGTGATTCTCCTGCCTCAGCCTCCTGAATAGCTGAGACTACAGGTGCGTGCCGCCATGCCTGGCTAATTTTTGTACTTTTAGTAGAGACAGGGTTTCGCCATGTTGGTCAGGCTGGTCTCGAACTCCTGACCTCAAGTGATCCACCCACCTTGGTTTCTGAAAGTGCTGGGATTACAGATGTGAGCCCACCACACCTGGTAATATTTCTGTCTTTAAAATGAAGAGTCAGACAGTTGCTCTCCATGATTGCTTCCAGCTTTAATACTTCAGGTTCCCATGACTGAAGGGGACGCAGATTTGGTCAGTTTTGATGACACAGGCAGTCTTTCTAAGTATGAGAGTTGTCAGATAACAGTAGAATCCCTGCTCTAGGCTCCATGCCTCAGGGGCCCCAACTCTGGCCTTCCCCATCGGGTAGGAGTCTATGGGGCCACATGAATGTGTGCTCCTGGAACTCACCTCCCCCTTTCCTACCAAAACCTGGGTATTTGGGCCCCTAGAATTGCCTATGCAAATGGCTCAAAGCCTGCTTCGAGGTGCTCGTTCACCTCTCCTCTGGTTCCTCATCCCCAGATCAGACCACAGTCCCAGGGGCCACACCCCTAGGACTAGAGGGTGGTCCAGGGGTAGGAAATGTGATTGGTGTTCTGCTTCCAAATCTTGCCCTTCTTTGCCATCAGAACACTTGGGTGGAAATGTTCGAGAAGAATTTGTCGTTAGGGGGTGCCTACACCCATCAGTGCTAGGCCACCAATGGTGTATAGCAGAACCAGGAATGGGCAAGGGCATGTCCAGTAGCCTACATTTGTACTTGTACCTGGCCTGCAAATGCTAGAGTGGGGACTGACTGATATAAGACAAGAGACTAGGAAAGATCTTTACTAGTGGTGGTAGAGGGAGGAACAGGAAGCTGGTAATTGGCTATGGGCTTCCTAAGAAGGAACTGTCTAACTGGGAAGTTTGATGGCCCCACAGGCAAACCCAGGCTCTCTCACAAGCAGGCCTCAGGTCTCATCTCTGAAGGAATTTAATTTTACATTTGAATTTGAGTCTTAGTACCTCTTAGGCTTGCTTCAGAATGAATGGTTTCCTTGTAATTGATACCTTATCTATTTCTTAAAATAAACAAAAAACCTGGCAAAGACATAGAATAAAAGCATCAGATAGTTAAATATATAGATCTGCCAGTGTATGCAAGAAAGGAAGTGATCATGTCAGGAACCTCAGATATGTCTGTTACTAAATGTAAGAATAAAATAGCACCAAGCCCCCTGACTGCCATGGCAAAAACAGAAAAGTGTTGAATTACGTGGCTTTGATTATATGATCAAAAGTATCATTATCTATTCTTCAGAGGAGACAACCTTCTACTGGGCAGAAGATCTGAGGAAGAGTTTTATCACCTGAATCCTTATATGAGGGATACAAAGTCACATAAAGGACCAGATCTTCAACATTGATCTTTCAGGCAATGGGGAAACATTCTACATATAATGAATTATTATACTGACACTGAAATAAAAGCTGAGAACATGATATTTTTTTAAAAGTTGGCTGGGCATGGTGGTTCACATGTGTAATCCCAACACTTTTGGAGGCCGAGGTGAATGGATCACCTGAGGTCAGGAGTTTGAGACCAGCCTGGCCAACATGATGAAACCCTGTCTCTACTGAAAATATAAAAATTAGCCAGGCATGGTAGTGGGTGCCTATAATCCCAGCTATAGGAGACTGAGGCAGGAGAATCGCTTGAACCCGGGAGGCAGAGGCTGTAGTGAGCCAAAATCGCACCACTGCACTCCAGCCTGGGTGACAGAGCGAGACTCCGTCTCAAAAAAAAACAAACAACAACAACAAAAAACAACAAAGTTGTGCAGTCATTGCACAAGAACCTGAGCTAATATCATCTAAATAACCAAAACTGATGTCAGAACATAATTTAGAAACATCAAAGGAATGGACGATTTAGTCAAGCACTTCTCACATGTCTCTACCCAGCCATCTTAATGACACCCCATGGAAGAGGGAAGTGAAATTGTACCCTGTAGAATTTGGAGGCAGAAAATCAATCACTCTTCCTCTACCCTTCAAGCAAGGTGAAACTTAAAAATTTCCTTTTAAAAAGGTGTTCACTTTTAGCATTCTACTTGTTAAAAATATATGTTGATCTTATTATAAAGTTAATTTCCTTAAAATCTTTCCTGAAGTTGACATCCCAGAAATGCTATAGCTTTGAGTGTGCCTGGCACTATCAAGTAGCCCAAATATTTGTAAAAGTATGGCTTAGTCTCTTACTTATTCTTTAAAAACAAACTGATGGGACAGGTACTGGCCATTTTTATGAATAGAGAATTGGAAGAATAGACAGATCAAGTAATTTTCCTAACAGCACATGGGACTAAAGTACGTGATGCTTGAATGAAGCCCAGATTTCCTAACTGCAAGGCCAGTCCTTCTTTTTTTTTCTTCTATAGTATTACTTTTATCATTTATAAAACAATCAAGGAGTGAGTTGGATGGTCCAATGAAAATCTCTGTAGTAGCATTACTGAG
The DNA here is from genome assembly GCF_008728515.1 of Papio anubis. Classification (NCBI taxonomy): domain Eukaryota; kingdom Metazoa; phylum Chordata; class Mammalia; order Primates; family Cercopithecidae; genus Papio; species Papio anubis. The sequence goes on from NC_044977.1 coordinate 184,148,242, forward strand.
GCACAATACCCACTGAGCCTATGATGCACCAGGTTAATTAAGACCACTGCACCAGGCTTCCAATGTCCCAATGTCCCCACATTCTTGACCCTGACATCCATAAATGTCTAATGTACTGGCAGATTCCTCCATAGGATGAGCCACCCATACTTACGTTTTTCTCTATAATCAGTTTATGTACATCATCAACTGCATGTACCTGGAGAAGGAAAGAGGATTCTCATTCTCCAGGGCTCCCCAGCAAATGTCTCAAACTGTTATAACAGTGATGGTGAACTTCCCTTCTCCTTGGCAAATAATGGGTCCTGAAAGCTGCATGAGGCAATGAGCAGGCTGGAAAGCTAACAGTCTGGTGACAGGGGTCCTAGTCCTGACTCTCACTGGAAGGTTGTGGGAAAACCATTTAAGCCGTTGGTGCAGGGTGTGCCAGGGTATGATAACAAGAGCTGCCTTCAGCCACTTTCCAAAGAAGATGGTGAGAAATAGTGAGATAATGTCTGGGAAGTGCTTGAACTACTGAGAAGCAGGAGGCTGCATAAGCACAAGGTGTTATTACTTCCAAGCCCACACCAGCCAAGGACGTCACAGTTAAGGTTCCTACAGAAATTTCCTCATTCCCTCCACGTGAAAGAACTGGCCAATCCTTCAGTTTCTCATCCAGTTGAATTTCCCAAGCTTTGGAAGATTTGTAGGAAGTCGATCTTCTGATTAGAGATAATGAGTATGTTGAAGTGAAGACTCAGATCTTAAAATCACAGACCCTCAGAGCTAAAAAGGATATCAGCAATCTAGCTTCTATTTCTTATTTAGAGAAGAGAAAGCTGAGTCCAGAAAGTTTCATATATAACACACATTCCCTGAAGACCTTCTAGGCGCTAGATAGGTGCTAGGATAAGAAGATGACTAGTATCTGGCCTCTGACTTCACAGAACTCTGCCTAGCAGGGGAAACAGGCACATCCACAATTTGTGCACAAAGTGCCACCAGGACGACCACAAAAGCAGTGCTTAAGCTGTCCTGTAGCTGCGCGTCCTTGTGCAAAGCACTTCAACACTTTGAGGTTCAGACAAATGGAAGCAGGAGAAATTACATCAACTTCTATCATTTATATCATGTTTGACAGCTCCCTAGCAATTTCATAATCACTGGCTGACTTGATTTTTAAAAGAAAACGAGGAAGGAAACATTAAGACTCTCTCCACACTACAGAGGCAAAACCTAAGGCTTTGAGAGATGGAGTTCCAGGCACACGGCGCTGGTCTCACTCCCGAATGGGACATCTGGAAAAAAATCAGGAAGGTAAGTGGACTCTGGTCCTCAATAGCCTGTCTCTCTATAGGTGAACATCAGTGATACCTAGTTTACTGCTAGCATTCATGTCCTACGAATCTGTGAATTCCTCAGAGGGTTGAAGGCTACCTAGTATTGAGTCAGCTCTTGATAAGTATTTGTTATAATCAGAAAACTCTGAAAGAAGAAAGCCTTTTTTCCTCTAAACTCAGATACTAATAAAACATTTATTAATTGAAATGACTTAATATGTTTTAGCAAGATCTTGCGTTATTTTACATTTTAATGCTTAAAATTATACAAATAGAATATGAATACATTCTTACTGTGAAAATTGTAAATACCTAAAAGCAAGCATCCTCTTGTCTGCTCCACTCTTGACCTCAATCTCTGCCTTATTCCCCACTAACTCCAAACCCTCTCATCCTTCTTCCCCCCACCTCCACTGTTACTACTTTGGCATATCATTTTAGACTATGCAATTAATTTATGTGCATATGGAAAATTGCAGTTTGTTTTTTATGTAAATGGCCCATTGCTGTATATATTGTTCTACAATTTAAAAATTTAACAAACAGTAGAGACCTACCAAGGTGTCCCTGAGTGGGGCCTCCTGTTCCACGGTGTCACTAGATCACAGTTAAGCCACCCACCTATGAACGGAAATTTAGGTGCTCTCCATTTTTTTTTATTTGTTACAAACAAAGCTGTAATTAACATTTTTTATGCCTTTCCTTAGAAACAACCCCCAAAATGCCTTTTTTTTTTTTTTTTTTTTTTGAGACGGAGTTTCGTTCTTGTCCCCCAGGTTAGATTGCAATGGCACAATCTCAGCTCACTGCAACCTCCACCTCCTGGGTGCAAGCAATTCTCCTGCCTCAGCCTTCCGAGGAGCTGGGACTGCAGGGGTCCACCACTACGCCGAGCTAATTTTGTAGTTTTAGTAGAGATGGAGTTTCACCATGTTGGTCAGGCTTGTCTCGAACTCCTGACCTCAGGTGATCCGCACACCTCGGCCTCCCAAAGTGCTGGGATTAGAGGCGTGAGCCACCCTGACCTGCCAAAATGCCATATTTTTTATTCTAAAAGACAATTGCCCAAATTTGACTCCAAAGATATTGTATCAATTTTCAGACCCACCAACATATAAGAGTATCTTTTCTTATGATCTAGTTAAAACTTGATATCATTGATCCTTTTAAATATTTTACCAGTCTGATAGTAAAAAGAATTTGGATTGTTAATGTTAATTTGCCTTTTGAATATGATGTTTCCTTTTAAAATGGAAAATAATAAAAAGTATTGACATGTCTCCAAGGAGACCACAATATGTTGGAAAGATTAAGGTCTCTGAGGTCGAAGGGCCTGGGATGGCTTTTCAGATCTACTACTGACAACATGGCCTCTGGTAAGTTGCTCACCTCTCCTAGCCTCACTCACCTGTCTGTGGAATGGAGACAGGCAGCACTCTGCCTTCATACAGATTGTGCAGCAGTTGTCATGAAAGTGCTTCTTAAATGGTGCAAGTAGCTCTTGTCTGACTTTTAGAAGATGATACACTGAGGCCAGGTGTGGTGGCTCATGCCTGAAATCCCAGCACTTTGAGAGGCGGAGGCAGGCAGATCACTTCAAGTTGGGAGTTCGAGACTAGCCTGGCCAACATGGCGAAACCCCGTCCCTATTTAAAATACAAGAATTATCCTGGTGTGGTGGTGGGCACCTGTAATCCCAGCTACTCGGGAGGCTGAGGCAGGAGAGTCACTTGAACCTGGGAGGCAGAGATTGCAGTGAGCTGAGATTGTGCCACCACACTCCAGCCTGGGCAATGGCAGGGTGTGGCAGGGGGAGGTGCAGTGGGGGAGTGGGGAGACTCCGTCTCAAAAAAAAAATTATAGAAATAAAAATAATAAGATGATATATTGATGCTCAATGAGGGAGTTACATATTCTCAAGCACCAAGTAATGTCCTTATATGGCTACAATGGCCTATGTCTTACGTTGGAATATGTTTAATCAGAATTTCTTAGCAATCTGAAAGATTAGGCCTTTGAGTTTTTTTAGTTTGCTGGATTTTGTCTTTGTTTATTTGCTTGTCTCAGTTTTTACTTAGTAGAAGCACATGCAGAACAAGACCTGGATTAGCTGATCAACAGTGGGATGGTGCGTTTCCTAAAACCCAGGACCTCCACCTCAGCCAGGGAAATGCCCCAGTCTTTTCTGAGTTTATTTCTACTGTAAGAATTGCACTATCATATTTGCTAGAGGTCAAAGCGTTCCCTACTTTGGAAAGATGGAAAATCTGATAAACCTAATGCACAATGAAACTAATTATCAGACGTAGAAGCCCAGCGAGACGCAGAGAACATTTTTCACATTTTGGCCCTAGAGTCCCACTTCCCCTTTCTAGTAGCATCTCACTCTCAGTCCACAAGGTCTGAGTGGAACCTGTCCCCAGCCCTGGGGTGGAACGCATGGCTCAGGCCTACATCAATTAGTGCACTGTAGTCACCAGCCCCAGTGATTGGCTCCCAAGAGGGCATGTGATAGAAGAAGCCTCATCAGAGTAAACCTGAGGGTTTTTGTAGAGAACACTGGGACAGAGAACTTTCCTACTTCCCCTGCTGCACATTATCCTAAAGGACTTCACCCTGGAAACTTCTGGAGGTCTTCTTGAGAGAAAAGAGAATGTTCGAATGGAGGTAACATAAAGGAAGAAGAGCTAAAAGATGGAGAGAGCAAAACCAGATCCCAAGAACACAGCCAAAGCCAGATGTCCTCCTGGCATCTCAGTTGTACAAGCTAATCTGTTGTCTCCCACCTTCCAAACAATGTGCACTTTTTTTTTTTTTTTTTGGCTGAGTCTGATCTATCGCTTGTGACAACTGGCACTAGTGGGGCCCCACGCACATGCACACATCCACACTCAATATTTCTTTCCACATGCAGAAGGCAGGATGGTGTCACAGCAGAAGCCCAGGCCTGGGAGGCAAGAGATCTAGGTCTCTCTGTGGTTTTGTCTCTTTGACACTCCACTTCTTCAGCTATAAGGTGACTGGGTCACGGGGGGCGGGTGGGACAAATAAGCTCAGAATGCCTTCCTGCTTTGATACTCTGAATCTGTCAACCTGAAAGTCTTGGTGCTCCTGGGGCCATTGAGATTGTTGGATCCTGATTCTTTGAAGCATTTCATTCATTATGGTAAAGAAGAGTTTAAGTGGCCACCAACAGAGAGATGTGAAGTACATGAAACAATTAGGTTCTCTGTATCTCCAGCAGAATTGGCCCCAGAAGAGGGTCAGGCTTTGCAAAGACACAGAACATTTTTCCCGCTGGGCTCCTTGGGAAAAGGTCTCAGCATTATGGAGGGCGTCTCTAGCTATTCACAGCTTGCCAGTGGGAACAGCCAAGAAGGAGAAGAGGTCACATGGCCAGGCCTGCTGCCGGCACAGAATGTTCTGTGCAGCTGATGGCTGGGCAGGGATGAGGTTTGCCCGATCCCCTACTGAGGCTTCCTATAAAAGGTAGGCCTGAGAGCTGCCAAAACATATTCTGCAACAGGGTCTATGAAGGTCACCATAAAGCAGGATTCAGACTCCATATTAATTGGTTACCTCTTCTATGCAGAATATTATGCCAAGCATTTCCATACGCATATTGTTGTTTGTTTGTTTGTTTTTTGTTTTTTTGTTTTTTTTGTTTTTCGAGATGGAGTCTTGCTCTGTCACCCAGGCTGGAGTGCAGTGGCACAATCTCTGCTCACTGCAAGCTCCACCTCCCGGGTTCATGCCATTCTCCCACCTTAGCCTCCCGAGTAGCTGGGACTACAGGCGCCGGCCACCAAGCCCGGCTAATTTTGTTTTTGTATTTTTAGTAGAGACGGGGTTCACCGTGTTAGCCAGGATGGTCTCGATGTCCTGACCTTGTAATCCACCTGCCTCAGCCTCCCAAAGTGCTGGAATTACAGGCGTGAGCCACCGCGCCCGGCCTGCATTGTTTTATAAAACCTCACAGCAACCGGATTGTCCCCTAATATCACTTCCAGCTTATAGTTGTAGAAACCACAGCTCAGTGAGCTGAGGTTGCAATAATTTACCCATGGTGGCACAGCAACAGAACCACAGTTAATTTCCCTAAATGAAGACAAGCTAAGGGCTTGCATGGCGATCTTGCCACACGTTCTCCCATCCCTCTGCCATGCCTTGAACAGGAGCTGCAAACAGCATGTGCTCTAGTCACTTCTCACATCTGCTTTGATAAACACTCTGAGACAGCATTCTGGTCATTTATGTGTGTGTCACTTTCTTGACTGCACTGTGAGTTCTTGGACATCAGGGCCCTGCATGATCCAATTGTACGTGTCTGCCACAGTTCCTTGCACAAAATAGGAATGTGAAAAGCAGTTTCTCTCTGGCCAGTCACTGACCCCAGAGGATTGGCCCCAACCAAAAGTCAGCAACTGGTTGCACTTCGGGGCCAAGTAGGCAGTCGAAACACAAGAAATACCCAGTGAAGTATGAGAGAGAAGTGGTGGAAGACTAAAGGAACAAAATGTACAGGACTGGCCAAAGTCATTCAGGTCAAAAAGTTTCAGAAAGACTGTACAGCCAAAGAAACAAAAACAAAAACAAAAACAAAATCAGGAAGACCGAATTGAGCCCCAGAGCATCAGCTTACAGCCCTCACTATGACTCCACCCCGATCATTTAGTCTGACGTGGAATTGACAGGTATCCCTCCTACACTGTAACTCCAGTCTTCCAAGATGGAGACCACGGCTGAGACACTTTATGTGTGGTTCTCATTTAATGCAGCATGTGGCACACAGTAGATATTTAATAAATGTTTGCCAATAAGCTCTTAAAATTAATTTTTTCCAAACTGGTATAAGCCTCGCGATGACAAAGATCTGTGAAGAAAGCTACTGACTTAGTTTCTACTGACTTAGTTTTTCTGGTTCTCACTGGTTATATTGTTTGGATGGAGAACCACCCATAACAAGTGTCTATATATATCATAATACCTAGAAGAATCTTTTGGACAACTGGTTGTCCTCCATACTCTAAAATAAGAAATATATACAGCTCATAATTCTGTAAGATATCTAATCAATCACTGATTCATTCAACAGAGATGACACTGAGACGATAATGGTGAGAAAAAAACAGACATACTGCCTTTCCTTGTGGAACTGACAGTCTAGTAATCAGCTAATTGCTTAAATAAATGCAAAATCACAAGACAACAAGTGCTCAGAAGCATATAGTGCTTTAAGAGGCCTGGTTTGGGAGGATCAAGGAAGTAATGCATGTGTTGGCTGAAGAGGGGAAAAACCAGCAGATTCAAGTCCCTTGTGGAAAAAGTGTGGTAAAGAAGATTATGTGTAAGGCCAATGTGGCCAAGCCCAGGAGGAAGCCAGCGTATGGTTTAAGAGGCTGATAGAGGTCAGACCATTCCCAGTAGGCTTTGGTAAGAATTCTTGTCTTTATCCTAATAGCAATATGGTTTATCTACTGTGCTAGAGAAAAAGAATAGTTGAATAATGCTGTAGTTCTCCCTTCCTCTAACCTGCAGTCTTTACACAGGCTTTTATGTTGTTGCCCACCTTCTCCCTATGGGGGATGTGGCAAGGCAGACATGTTTTAAACTCTTGAAGATGTAAAAGTTATTTCCTTCTTAGAGTCTGAGCTGCAGATGGCATTTCTCTCTTAGTGTACTATGGCATTGGCACAGAAACACCATTAGATACCCCTCTAGCAGAAGAAACTCGGAGTCCTACCATTAGTTACTTTATGTCCAATGTCACATCAGCCAGCAGTTTCTCATTTTTTGGATTAAGCAGACCACATTTTAACCTAAAAAATATAGATGTCCCAAATAATACTACTTATCCTTTAGAAATTCTGATACAAAACCTTTTACATTAGCACTAAAATAAGAGGAATACTTAGGTATAAACCTAACAAAATATGTACATGATCTATATGCGGAAAACTGTAAAACTCTGATGAAAGAAATCAAAGAGCTGAATAAATGTACATGGATAGAAAAACTCAGTATTGTCAACATGTCAGTTCTTCTCAAATTAATCTATAAATTCAACCCAATCTCAGTTAAAATTGTAGCAAGTTACTTTGTGGATATCAACAAACCAATTTTAAAGTTTTCATGGAAAGGCAAAAGGCTTCAGAGCAGCCAATACAAGCTTAAAGAAGAACAAATTTGGAGGATTGACACTATCTTAACTGAAAGACAAGGTTATAGTGATCAAGACAGAGTAGGACTGGCAAAATAATAGGGAAAAAAATCAACAGAACAGAATATAGACCCCAGAAATAGACCCACACATGAAAAATCAACTGATCTTTGACAGAACAGCAAAGGCAATTCAACGCAGAAAGGATAATCATTTCAACAAATGGTGCTGGAACAACTGGACATCTACATGCAAAAAAGCGAATCTAGACATAGACATTACACGTGTCACAAAATATTAATTCAAAATGGGTCATAGACCTAAGTGCTGCTCAGTAAATATTAACCAAATCTGAATCTGGTGCTGTAAAGGAGATCAATTATCAGGTGCTGGATTGGACTGACTGACAGCCAGTGTCTCCCCCTGGGATCCGTGACTCATGCCCCACCCCATTTTAATGCTTTGGAACCTCATTTTTGTTATGAGCTCAAAGCTTTGTCAACATAAGACTGAGTATGGGAAATAGCTGCAAATAGCAGGAGAAATTTTAGGTGACACCCTATCTCACCCACTGTCCTGTTCTCCCTCATATCTCATTTTGTCATGTGCACCTAAAATCTGAGACTCAAAGGAAAAACTTCAGTGGAATTCAGTACATCTCAATGTTTAAGAAGAAACTAAAATTTGTTCTCCATAGTGATATAGTAGCTGAAAAATTATTGAAAGATACTCCCAAATTACAATGTTCTGGAAGAATAAAATATATACCTCTTATAGATAACAAAGCTATCATTGCATTTATTCAGTGGCAGTATTTATTCATTTAGCTCCAACTGTGTGCAAGGCACTGACAATGCTGGGTATGGGGTGGCTGGCACTATTTGATAAAAATGTCCTTTCCATCCTGATCCTTGTAACCTTGAGTATATAACGATCCAACCATTCCCATCTGCTCTACTGTGGTCTGGGAGCCTCTGCTTCCCCCATTTGTTGGGCAAATCACTGATCCTACTTTTGGAATGGTGAAAGGCCTAGAAACAAAGCTCCACGAGAAAAAAATTTAAAACTGGGGAGTTTTAGTCAGTCGTAAGAAAACCCAGGAAGGACATAATCCTTTATTTTGCAAATCTGAAGGACTATTATAGGGAAGGGGGTTTTCATAACTTTTTGGTATAGAATCAAGAACAAGAATTACAAATCAGTTCTGGAAGCTGCTGGGAGACTGATGTCATCTCAGCCAAAGGAAGGATTTTTTTAACAGTGGGATGCTTCCAGATATGAAACAGACTGTGTCAGTAGCTAGTGAGTTCCCCATTACTGCAGATGTTCAGAGGTCAGATGGTCAACAGACAAGAGTTTGTAGATGAGAATATTTCAGCAAACTTGGAAACAGGGACACCGATCTTTATAACTTTACTCTCACTCCAAATCTGTGTCTATGAGCATTGGCTGTATTCATTGACTTCTGCATTATGGATCAGACCTCACAGCTGTGTCTATACATCATTTAGAGTTTGCAAAGTGCTTTTCTTTACATGTTCTCATTAATTCCTCAGGACAACCTTTTGAGAAAAATAGTCCAATGATCATTATCCCATTTTATAGTTGAAAAATCTAAGAATAGAAAAGAAGGAAAATCAACGATAAAGCCAAAGGAAATGACCAATCTATGATGGGGCTTCACTCTTCCCACCAGGGAGTCAGAGACCAAGTATATTCATCATATTTTTAGAATGAAGAGATAAAAAGTATCATATTCCAGAAAGGGGAGATAAGTTTTTCAAGGGAGTAAAAAGTTGTCACTGACATCCAAGATGAGCATGATGTTTTCTTTGTAGCTCAAAGAGCAGGAACTGGTGAGTATTTGAAGTCAACATACTTACTACTAACGGGTCAGCGTCTTCTCACTCACAGAAGTCTCCTGAGTGAGATCAGGCAGAGCATTGACCAGGTGTGAGGAAGACAAGCCATTGTTTCCAAAATGGAAAAAAAAAGACCCAAAAATCAGGGAGAGAGAGTGTGTCAGTCGAGGGATAAAGTTGAACAGAGAACATCCCAGAGGGTGACCAAAAAATCAAGGACCACTTGTCTCTTTCTGTAAGAATGTTTTGCCTCTGGAAATGAGGTACAGTGATCCCTCAAAGAAGGCACAGATTGAGCAAATAGAGAACTTCTGAAGACTGATGAAGGGATTAAGTCTTCTGTAATGATCATGTTGTGTTTGTCTCTCAGGTCTTTCATCTGTAGATCTCAGAAGGTTTTGCAAACATCAATTAAACGTTACTACATTCCTTTGGAGTAAATATTATTACATCCATTTGGCAGATAAGAAAACAGAATCTAAGAGGCTTGCCTAGAGGCTACCCCACAAGATTCTAGGAGGCCAGTCATCTCAAACATGAGCTGTGCAGAGCTCTGGGCCTCACAAGGAAGGAAAGACTGAGCATCTGAGAGTGTTATTTCCAGGCTCTGAGAAAGAAAGATTGCTGAAGGAACATTCTCTACACTGGTCCACAAGTTTCTGGAGAACTTGGGAGGGCTTTTGCCTTATCAAAAACATTGAGTCCCAAAATCACAGGACCCAGAGATTAGACTTCATGAATCACTCCTCAGTCCCCTAGTGAGATGTCATCTCTCCTCTTCCAAGCTGTCAAAAGCCATTGTTGTACTTTCTCTTATATTCTACCTTGGGTTATAATTATTTGTGTTGGTGTCTGGTTTTTCTCATGAGCCTTCAGACAAGATTTACACTGTCCATTATGTTTGGTATAGAATAAAACATCATAAGAAAATATGTTTTGAATTTGAAGTAGAGTTTGTGGCGGGGGGGGTGGGAAGCAGTAGACAACTTCTGTAAGGTGTAAGGATCAAAGTTGATAACTTTGTCCTACCCAGAGACAAAAATAGGCCATCCTAGAACTCATATTTGCAGGTCAATAAAGGCACTTCTGGGTTTCCTAACTGCCCAAATCTCAATTTTTACACTAAATAGTAAAGTTCCATTGGGATGTCTAAGCCTGGTTAAAATTTAGGAAAGGAGTCTCGTAGAAAGCCACATGTATAAGTATATTTTGTAATAACAGATCTTTATATGAGCATAATATCTTGTAACTTTACAAAGCATTTTTACAAGCACTTTCAAATTTGATCCTATTAAGACACCATGAGATGGGTAATAGAGACGTTATTATCTCATTTTATTCATGAGTTTCATCAAGGTTAAGTGGCCTGCCCTGGGTCATATAACTATCAAATAACAGAAATGAAGCAGAAATCAAGAAATCTAGAGGAAGAGAAGAATGACCACTCTCTATATTCCATAACCACCTTTCCGTTTCCAGCCTTCCAGAACTGGACTGTTTCTTGTGCTTTCTTCTTTGCCTGGTTCTGTTGCTTGCAACTGATGCACCAGTGGTGACCCCAGCAGAGTTCACACTAAACCTCCTTTGGTCTTGCTGAGCCCTCATCACCCTGTGGCAGTACCTGTTCAGCTAGAAATGCAGAGCTCACCTGAACACAATTTGACTTTCAAGGAAGAACTGAGTGACAGGTGCAATTTTGCTAGTTTAGAAACCCACTTAGAGGGAGACAGAAAAGAAGAAGGTCCCCATAAAAGTTGTCATTTGAAAACCCATTTTCAAATGCAGTTATCCAAGCCCAAGGTGGAGAGATGGGAGAATTTTTTATTCCAGCCCCAGTGCCACCAACCAATTGCGGACCTCTGTTGTCATTCCACAGATATTTAATGAGCACCTAGTACATGATGAATATTGTGCTAGGTGCCAAGGACACAGAAATGAATAAGATTTGTTTCCTGTTCTGAAATAGACAAGATAGACCAGCAAGCTGATAAAAACATTACAATGTAATGTGTGCTTTATGGAGTTGTAACACTGCAGTGGGAACCAGCAGAGGAGGTATCTGGTCTGAGACATCTTCCCAGAGCTAAAGAGTATTTCAAGAGCTGGGCCTTCTGAGCACAGGGCTCTGATCAGTTGCATGGTTTGCTCACTCATGAAACCACTCTTGCCTACAGACACTTTCTGTGTTGCCTTGTTTCTCTCTTGAGGGGAGCACCAACACAAGTGGGTACAACAGGGTGGTGCAGAAATTGAGACACTCAGAGACTTAGCAGTGACCTGCAGCTACCAGCCAGGAAAACCCATGAGACAGGAGAACAGCTGAGTGAGGCGGTGACCAGGCACTGCAGGAAGAGGTAAGAGGGGCAGGGACAAGCTGAAGCTCCAGAGTGCCAGTGACCACAAGAGCTGCAGTGGGCCTCCGCGTGAGGGGAGGGAGCGACTGTTTTCAGAATGGCAGCAAACTTTTCCCAAAGGCCCAACACCCGGTTTCCGTAAAGCTGTAAAGAGGCTTTACTCACTCCTAATTTCTCCATTCTATTCAATTCCCATAACCCAAGGTAAATAGCATTTCTTGCAAAGTGGGTACAACTAATCCAAATATATAAAGATGCTTTTCATACTTATAAAACATCATGCTTTATGCAAAGGAAATGTTTAGCTGAAAGACTCCACTGGCAGCAAAAACAAAGACAAAATTAGTCCTGCAGGTGGGTGAGGATGTGGGCATGGGCTACATCTCAACAGTGCCATCTGCACCTTTTCAGTGACTCCCCCAAAAGCACCATCGTTGCACCCTCAAGCCTCTACCTGCTTCTCAGACACTGTCTCTACTAAAACAGGAAGTACTGGCTACTTGACAATTGCATGGCAATAATTCAGGGACTGGCCAATTCACTCTCTGTTATTCCACAGTGAGCTTGCCAAGCTAAGCCTTTGAACCAATCAGCTTTATATTTTTCAATTCGTTAGCATGCCATTAAGAACTACAGATTAAACATCAACAATCTTCCCCCCACCTTAATAACCCTAATATTCTAGCTATCTATGAAGATAATTAACCTTCTAAAGAAAAGTGCCCTAGGAAGCTTTCCTTGATACAACAGACAATTATCTTTGTTTAATCACTTTCTTTTAAAAAAATTCTAATATTAGTGTTTAGCTTAGTCCTCCTGCACAGGACAGTGATGACTGCTCCCTATGACACTCTCCCCAACCTCAAATCTCATATGACAGTCATTATCGTCCCCAGCATGCTTTCAGGAAGTTGCTTTATTCCTGCTACTTGGCAATCAGACTTGAGCCGGAGACCTGCCAGGCAGCAAACTGCTAACAAGCCTCTAAGGCAGATCAGATTTGCCTGTCCAGTGTTGTGATGAGGGAAGAAGACAAATGACCTGGCCAAGGTCTTGGAGCAAGGTGAACACCCTCTCTTTACTCTAGTATCTGACCCATCCAGCCGCACTCCCAACTATATTGCATTGCTCATGAATTGCCTCCTCGTTATTTGCTGAGTGTCCACTATGTGTTGCTCCTCTCTGCTAAACCCCAGACATTCAGACATGAAGATGAGGGAAGAAGACAGCAGCCAGTTCACTGATCAGGGTCTGATGCAGCTAACCGTGATGCTGAAAGTGATTCTTTTCTTTATTGAATCAGGACATATCTAGCAGATATTTGTGTCAGGTCCTTTAGAGACTTGCTTGAATCTCAGCTTTTCTGAGAGCACCCACAGACTCACCCCATGGGAATTAAGCTCTCTTCAACAGGGAGTCCGTGTCACCCGATTAGACTTCTACCTTGTTTTTATTTTTATTTATTTATTCAGAGACAGAGTCTTTCACCCAGGTTGGAGTGCAGTGGCGCGATCTCAGCTCACTGCAACCTCCGCCTCCCTGGTTCAAGCAATTCTCGTGCCTCAGCCTCCCAAGTAGCTGGAATTACAGGTGCACATCAGCAAGCCCAGCTAATTATTGCATTTTTAGTACAGACAGACTTTCACCATGTTGGTCAGGCTGGTCTCAAACTCCGGCCTCAAGTGATCCACCTGCCTCAGCCTCCCAAAGTGTTGGGATTACAGACATGAGCCATAACGCCCAGCCCAATTTCTGCCTTTCATTAGATGTACTTGTATACTATGAGAACATTTATTTGACTTTGTGCATGGTACTTTGTACATGGTACAAAGTAGGTACTTAGTCAGTGCTTATCAAATTAAATATCTACAAGATGATGAGGCACCTAAGACAGGAGGAGTGAGATGACTATTAACTATGGCTGTGGCTATTATAAAGATGAGAATTACTGCAACAACAACAATGAAAAAAGTCATTTTTTCCTTTTTCCTAAGAGCTCATTATATCTGTGCACCTGCTAGGACAAAGGTAATGTGTCCCTGTTCTCCTGGGCTCTTCTAAACACAGTCATGTTCATTCTTTCATGTTTGGATAATCTCACAAAGAGCTACTACATCTATTCTGTTATCTAAACTCCTCAATAAGCCAGTAAGACAGGTACGAAAAGGATGCTCATCCCAATTTTACCAAGGCCAACGGGGGAGGTGACTGCTCCAGATTCAAGAGTTCAGGGGAGGTGACTGCTCCAGATTCAAGTGGTAGCTGGGGTGCGGTGGCTCATGCCTGTAATCCCAGCGCTTTGGGAGGCAGAGGTGAGCAGATCACTTGAGCCCAGGAGTTTGAGAGCAGCCTGGGCAACATGGCAAAACTTTGTCTGTACCAAAAATACAAAAACTTAGCCAGGCGTAGTGGTGGACACCTGTACTCCCAGCTACTCGGTGGGGGAGCTGAAGCGGGAGGATCACTTGAGCCCAGGATGTGGAGGTTGCAGTGAACTGAGATCGCGTTACTGCACTCCAACATGGGTGACAAAGTGAGACCCTGTCTCAAAATAATAATACTAATAATAATAAAATAAGAGGTAGAGCGTGAACTCAAACTGTCCATTCTTAGTTTGAAGTTCTTAGCATCGAACATCCCGACAATCATAATAATTACAGAAAACTAAAATCAACAGAGTTGCAATTAAAGATGGTTTTGTTTCTACCTTCAGTTTTTTTTTCTCTTGGCAACTCCTCTAATGTAGTTGATTTGTATAATTCTAAACTGAGCTATGTATTTGTTAATAGTCCTTAATAAACAGACTCGGTTGTACCAGCATGCAAAGAACACAGGTGAGAAGGGTTCCCTGAGGCTCATTTGCATTCAGTTATCAAAATAAAATATGAAAAGTACCTCACAGGAGAAATCAGAAATTTTGAAACACTGATATTTCACAGTCCAGTGATTCTTAATAATTCTAGAGAAACGAGTGTCTGTCCATGTCTGTAACTCTTCTTTGCCCACACTTATATTTAGTTGAAGGGGATGCTGATGAATAAATAAAACCAAATTGCTACCGACACACAATATTGGTTCAGGTTTATGCTCTAACTGCTTGAGGACACTCTGTGGCTAAGTTTCTCTTATTGATCATGTCACGGCTGCAATCTATTTCAGTTTAGAGGAACTTTGTTGCTCAGTTTTATACATGCAGAAAAAAAAACTGGCCATGCAAATAGAGATAATCTATTACATTTTAAATGAAATTAGCAAACAACATTGATATCTTTTTAGAACAAATGGAAACTGGGCATAAACTGGAGCAAACTTTTAATCAGCATTTAGTTATTTCTTTCCCATTAGAACATGCTGAGGGCTGGGCGCAGTGGTTCATACCTGCAATCCCAGAACTTTGGGAGGCCAAGGTGGGCAGATCTCTTGAGGCTAAGAGTTCGAGACCAGCCTGACCAACATGGTGAAACCCCATCTCTACTAAAAAATACAAAAATTAGCCAGGCATGGTCGTGTGTGCCTGTAATTCGGCTACTCAGGAAGCTGAGGTAGGATAATCACTTGAACCCAGGAGGCAGAGGTGGCAGTGAACCGAGATTGCGCCACTGTACTCCAGCCTGAGCAACAGAGAGAGACTCTGTCTTGGTTAGGGGGGGGGGGTGTGGAAAAAAAGAACATGCTGAGATTAAGGTGCCCGCATCACTGTATATGTGTTTTGGTTCCATTTGGTTCCATTTCCCTCTCCTATCCAGTTTAGAGAAATATTATCCCAGTATGAAAATTGATAAGGCAATTATAGAGTAGAAAATATGTCCCTACTATATATCCGTTACTTGGGGAATTTTTTCTCTACCTAAAATGTCTCTATTCTGATTATTCCTTCAGTGTAAGCAACTAAAAAAGTGGTATTTTCCTGCTACTCTGCACCCCTTCCTGGGGGCAGGGAACTGGGGTGGCTTTGCCAGTGGACCACTTAGAAGTTGGGCCATGGCCCGTGAACCTTCCTGCTTCCCTCTTCTTGCCTGAGCCAGGCTGCCCCCATAGAATATGTGTTCTCCATTGTCCTTGATCCAGTGTAAACTAAGCAAATTGAAGTCCTGGATGTGTGGGAGGCCTTTACGGGTCCAGTCCTGCTGGTGACAGTGTGGGGAAGCCCATGGAATCCCGGGGTCAGTATTAGGAAGCTCACTTACCTGGAGACATAGACCACCCTCTCCAGAGCGGGTAAGTGACAAGTGACGCAAGCACAGGACACAGGAGGTGGGGGAAGCTGGTTCCTCATTGGACCGAAGGATTCACCAGATACATTGAGTGAATTAAAGCGGAAGTCAAGTCGGGATAAGACCTGAGGATGTCTCCATTTCTGACTGCCTACACCGTGCTGTGGCTATGGCTAGCAAGAGCCTGTGGAGTACAAATACCGTGCACGGGCCTTCAGCACGGACCTTCAGCACGCTCCCACACAAAAGGCTTCCCCAGTGAAAGCCAGCATGGCTGGCACTGGGACCTGGTTTCCACATGACGGTTTCTTTCCCCATCAGGGGATCTTGCAGAAAAAAAAAAACAAAACTGGCCATGCAAACAGAGATGATCTATAACATTTTAAATGAAATTAGTAAATAACATTTATATCTTTTTAGAACAACCGGAAACTGGGCATAAACCCTCCCTTTCTCCTTTCTTACACTACATACCACTGAGGTAACGCCCCTCAAACAATGTCTCTTTTACATGTACAAACACATCCTCTCCAGTCCTCTTCCTCCTTGTCTGTTCTCCAGATCATCTCCGTTCACCACAGGAAAATCTCTCTTCTTCCTTCTTTCCTGCTCATGAATTCTGACATGAGCCCCAAACCACTCTTAGACTGACAACGGTAAGAGGTGTGCAAATGACACCTCAAGTGAAAGGCAAAGGAAGACACACTTTGTAGCAAAATTAGACACTACAAGTAACCAGTGTCATCAGCCTCTTAAAGTCCTTGAAAATAAGTTACTTTAAGCAATTCTGCAAAAGTCTCATTCAATACCCTTATCTTCTGTTTTTCTCAACTATTAATATGCCAGCTAGAAACTCAAACAAAAATATCACCCTATGTATTAAATTACTAGAGCATGTTTGACTATTTTTAATACAAACATACCATGCTTCAGTTGTGGTATGGGGATAAGAGACGTGAGAGAGCAGGGTTGGGTCTTCGGTTGCCATTGAAGCATTATCCAGCAAGCATGCCCTGAAATCCAAAGAACCAATTGAAAAACGCCTGCAAACAATTCACTGCCAAGTTGTACATGTTTTGGGATCCTTTGAGAATTCCTCAAGATGCTCAATGGCTGGAGTTGAAAAGTGGAGATGTGCAAACTGATCATTTGGAAGAATGTTGAATCTCTTCTCAAAAAATGCTGATTTATTGAATTTTATCAAATAATTTCTGTAAGGTTGAGTACCCATCCTGGAGGAGTCTTCCTTTTTTTTTTTTTTGAGACAGAGTCTTGCTGGTTGGAGTGCAGTGGCGCAATCTTAGCTCACTGCAACTTCTGCCTCCCAGGTTCAAGCGATTCTCCAGCCTCAGCCTCCCAAGTAGCTGGGATTACAGGTGCATGCCACCATGCCCAGCTAATTTTTTTTTGTATTTTTAGTAGAGACAGAGTTTTGCCATGTTGGCCAGGCTGGTCTCGAACTCCTGACCTCAGGTGATCCACCCGCCTCAGCCTCCCGAAGTGCTGGGACTACAGGCATGAACCACTGCACCCAGACCTCAGCTTTCCTTTTTGAGTTACGGGCCAGGCCACATCCTTCAGGCCCTCTGCAGGCCTGTTCTTCCATATGCACAGTCAGAGGAGTGGAACGGTAAATCCACATCCATGGTTACTGCACACAGTGAGTCCTTTTGTTGTCACACCTGTCATGCAACATACAACAGGGCTCAAGACACAGCATGGAGTACAAAACAGAATTTTAAAGGAAAACTTACAACGTGAAAGTCAGCAGTGGAAAGCCTAAGGATCAATCTCATACTTTTCCTGGGAGAGGCATATGAAAGCCGGGACATCCTGCTAAATTTGTCATGGGGGGCATGTTTCCTTTTCAAAGGTCACACATTGAAGCATACTTGTATAGGGGAACAGTGGACTGTATGGGTGCCAGGCTGTCTGGCTGTCATAAGCCAGCGGGTTTAGATGTTTACAGGAGTTATGTGAAAGAGCCAAGTATCTGACACCTGCAACCCTTGGAATCACAGAAGGCTGAGTTCAGAAAGAGACCCCCTTATGTAGAAAAGGCCTCCTGCCAGGCCCCATCAGAAGCTGAATTTGGGTGCAGCCCCTCCTGCTGGGAAAAGCAGAGCTCTTTGATCCCAAAGAGGCAACTGTCCAGGCCACCAAGAATGAGTTCCCAGGGACATTTTTAGGTAATCATGCCTTTTGCACCAGAGTGGGACTCTGAAAGTTGTCAACAATGGGTCTGCATATCAAACTAATGGTTTGCCAGGCCCCATGACTCGTCCTTTTGCAAAGTCACCTTTGAAAACCACTGTATCTGTCCTCCATATTCCTGGCCACTGCCCTCCCTCATGTGCTCATTATCTCTTGCTTGGTCTACTGCACCCTCTCCTAACGGTTCTTCCTGCCTCTATTCTCTGCTAAGGAAGCCTATTTTGCACACCACAGTAAGCGTAACACTCCTGAAGTACAAGCCTGGCCTTGCTCCTGGTATCAGTCAGAATAGGTTAGGCTATGCTGCAGGAACAGGCAAATCCAACATTACAGTGGCTTAAAACAACAAAGGTTAATTTCTCGCTCTCACTACTTGTCCATTGTCTGGCAGCAGGGGATTCAGCTCCACATCATCATTGTCCTTACTCTGAGACCCAGGCTGATGGACTAGCCACTCTCTGAAACATTGCTGAGGATGTAGAAGAGAGAAAAGAGAGCCCTAGAGGGTCTCACATTGATAAATAATGTTTGCCTGGAAGTGGAAGACGTCACTGCTGCTCACAGTTCATTGGTCAGAACTTGTTCACAGCCCTACTCACAGGTGTCCAGGAAATAGAATCGTATCATGTTTCCAGAAGATATGGACCCAGAAATCTTCAGCAAACAGCATTTATGACTATTGTATTACTTCTTTGCTTAAAAAAGCAAGCAAGCAAATCGACTGATAGCTTCCCATGTTTTCCAAAATAAAGTCAAAATTCAAGTGCCATCCCTTCCATGAAGCCACTTATAATTTCCCATTGGAACCAACCTCTTCTTTACTCCATACTTTTGTCATGGCCCAATCTGTGCTGTTTATGGTACTTAACACAATTTATCTGCCTTTAAAATGAATAATATTTATAATTTAGCCATGGGGCTAAGGAGGACTTAAAAGATCATCCAGCTCTTAAATCTTCCATATCTTGCCAAGCCTTCCGCAATCTCTTTAGAAATCCACAATTTGTGGGGAACGCCCTGCCTCTCAGGTAGTTCATTCTACTCTTCCAAACCTGAACAGCTCTGGTGATTTAAAAAGCAAAAATGATAACACATTTTAAACCCTTCATCACATGAAGCTAGCACCTACATGCCTCATTTCCAAACAAGGAAACTGAGACACTATCAGCAGAATAAGAAATTTTATCTTAAGTAGCAAAGAAATTAGCAAAGTTCCGTTTTAGTTTATCTTGCTGTGTTGCTCAGAAGCTTCTCTGCTTCTGGACTGTGATGTAGATAATCACCTAAGAGACTGTGAGGGATGGAAAGACACCAAGGCAACCACCCTGCCTTGTTTACCAAAAAATGCAAGGGTGCCTTTTGCACAGCTGTGCTGAGTGGAAGTGTTTAGACATAAGGCTGTGTGGTCCTGAACAGATGTGATGGTGCCGTGACTCACAGTTGGACTGTCAACCTGAACTGCTAGGAACACCATACGTCATGATCTGGGTGGCCCCTGAGCAGAGCAGTAGAGGCAACCTGCGAAGGACTCTTCCTCATTATCAAACAAACCCAAGAACAAAAGCCTACAATCATTAGGGAAAGAACTTATGCTATGTGGCATTACTGACTTCTGATGGCAAATAACACCACCTCTGTCCAGAAATGTCCTTAGAATTTTCTGATGCCTTCTTTAGTCATCCTGCGAACTGCTCTTAAAAGGAACACAGAGTTTTTTGGTTTTTTTGTGTGTTTTTTTGAGGCAGAATCTTGCTCTGTTGCCCAGGCTGGAGTGCAGTGGCACCATCTGGACTTCTAGAGTGCAGTGGCGCCATCACTGCAACTTCTACCTCCTGGGTTCAAGAGATTCTCCCACCTCAGCTTCCCAAGTAGCTGGGACTATAGTTGTGAGTCACCACACCCAGCTAAGTTTTTGTATTTTTGGTAGAGACAGGGTTTCTCCATGTTGCCCAGGCTGGTCTTGAACTTCCTAAGTTCAAGTGATCCTCCCACCTCCGCCTCTCAAAGTTCTGGGATTACAGGCATGAGCCCCCACACTCGGCCAGAACACAGACTTTAGAATCATTGACACTCACTCACTGTGTGACCCTGGAGAATTCATTTCAATGTCATGACAAGTGTAAAATGGAGCAAATGACACTTTCCCAGATTGAATAAGGATCAAGTAGTAGACAAAAGGTGTCCTGCCATGGCCTGGCTCAATAAATCAGAGTTCTTTCTAGTCTTTCTTTTAACCTAGAGCAACTCTTGACCTGGAACTTGCACATTAAAGGCCCCAGACCATCTCTCCCCGAGTTTTCCTCTTCTCTACTGGGTGAGAAGTCCACAGGGCCCAGGCAACATATTCACCCAGAGTCATGTTCAGCTTCTAGACCATCCTCTACAAACCCAGGATTCCAGAATTCCCTGACCACATGGCCCTGAATCCACTCTTAGGGCCTTGCTTCTCCAGGTCTGTCTTGAAGAGGACAAAACATGATTTTAGTGTGTGCACACTTGGGTCAAGGGGCAGCTGTGTGCAGGGTGTAGGGATGGGCAAGGGTGGGGACTGGGTTGTGGATGGATCTCGGGAGTTAGGCTGGAGCTCACATGCATGTCTGTGAGGTCATTACAATGCAGAAGCAATTAGGAGGGAGGAAAAGGGGGCAAGCTATAGACCAGGGACCTCATTTTATATACTCGCCTTGGACTTCACAATCATTAGGGAAAGAACTTACTCCCTCTCCCTTATTTGTAATCCTAGTCTAATCTAATACATGATTCTGAAGATACAGTACTCCTTTCCTTCTTTTGACTAAATAATATTACATTGTAGATGTATATCACAATTTGTTTATTTATTCATTTGTTGATGGGCATTTGGTTTTCTCCATCTTTTTTCCCCCCTGCCCATCCGAGATGGAGTCTTGCTCTGTCGCCCACGCTGGAGTGCAGTAGCCCGATCTCGGCTCACTGCAAGCTCTGCCTCCCGGGTTCCCGCCATTCTCCTGCCTCAGCCTCCCGAGTAGCTGGGACTACAGGCGCCCGCCACTATGCCCGGCTCATTTTTTGTATTTTTTTAGTAGAGACGGGGTTTCACCGTGTTAGCCAGGATGGGCTCGATCTCCTGACCTCGTGATCCGCCCGTCTGGGCCTCCCAAAGTGCTGGGATTACAGGCGTGAGCCACCGCGCCCGGCCTCTGTCTTTTGACTATTGGGAATAATCCTGCCATTAACATTGGTGACCAATTAACTGTTGGAGTCCCTATTTTCAGCTCTTTGGACTATACATCTAGGAGTGGAATTGCTGGGTCATGTGGTTATCCTGTTTAACTGTTTTTAAGGAGCCACCTGTTTTCTGCGTGGCTGAAAATTTTACATTCCCACTGGCTATATATATATAATATATGTATAAAATATATTATATATATTATATATGTATAAAATATATTATGTATATTATATATGTATAAAATATATTATGTATATTATATATGTATAAAATATGTATAACATATTATATATATATATATTTTTTGAGACAGAGTCTCTCTCTGTCACTCATGCTGGAGTGCAGTGGTGCAATCTCAGCTCACTGTAACCTGTGTCTCTCAGGTTCAAGTGATTCTCATGCCTCAGCCTCCCAAGTAGCTGGGATTATAGGCATGCCCCCACCATGCCCAGCTAATTTTTGTATTTTTTAGTAGAGATGGGGTTTCACCATGTTGGCCTGGCTGGTCTCGAACTCTGGACCTCAGGTGATCTGCCAGCGTCACTCTCCCAAAGTTCTGGGATTACAGGCATGAGCCAAGGTGCCTGGCCTCCACCAGAAATATATGAGGTTTTATTTTCTCTATATCTTTGCCAACACTTGCTATTTTCTGGGTTGTTTGTTTTATTTTGTTTTTTTATTATAGTCATTCTAGTGAGTGGGAAGTGGTACCACCTTACGGTTTTGATTTGCATTTCTCTAGTGACTAATGATGTTCAGCATCTTTTCATGTGTTTGTTGCCCATTTGTGTATTGTCCATGGAGTAATTTCAGGGATAACTTTTAATGAGGTAACTGGCATTCTAGTGAAAATGAGGAAGAAGGCCAAGAATAGCTTAAAACTACTGCTAGTTCCCAGAGTACCACGTGTGTCCCTAACAGAGCACCCATCTCGCTTCTAGCCTGTCTTCTTGAGACCCGGGTGGCAAGTTCCACACCAAGAGAATCACTCCTGGCGTCTCCATGACTTAGAGCTTGGGCCCACAATATACCACTCACTACCCACAAGCTCCTGCACACTCCTTCCTCCCCATGCACCCACATCCACACCCACATAAACACACCCCATCCACATTTTCAGTCTCAGGATTACATAGCAGCTGGGACTTGGATTCCCTTTATGGAGCTGTCCCAACTCTTGGTATGTAGTCTGGCCCAGGACCCCAACAAAACTACTACATGGGGGTGTACATTGCACACTCCCCAAAGTCTGGAATACTCTGGCTTAAGGAAGTGAGGGCAGATACACCTCATTCAGGTGGGCTGCTCCAGGCTCAGCTCTGCTCCTTTCAATCCTCCAAATATCACTTCCAGTGCAGAGAAAGGAGCCATAGAAAAAAAAATGATCAATGCCACTCCTCTATTCGTTTACCATATGGAGAAACTGAAGCTCAGGGAATGAAACAGCTGCTCACGGGTGCAGCCTGACACAGGGCTAGAGCTCAGGTCCTCAACTTCCCAGACTTTGCTCCTGGAGCACAGTAGGATACAACAAGTGCTTAGCTTAGACACCCCTGCACCAACACCACCAATCCAGGCCATAATTTGAGTCAAGATCAATTTATTATCTGCCTTGATTGTCTCATGCAAAATGAGGCAGACAATAACTGCTTTTCCTTTCCCCCAGAAGAAGTAATGACATTGTGTATATATATATATGCTTTGAGCTCACTGGAAGGCAATAGCTATATAAATATATGTGTATGTTTGTACTTACACTTTTTTTCTTCATGACCTAGTTAAGGTGGAGAACCATTTTGGGACTAGGTGAAAATGGCACATACTAATTCTACTTGTTTCTTTCTGCATGGTCTAGTCAACTGTTTCCAGGTAAAATGAGTACCTTTAACTCTAAAAAGGGAGGAAGATTCTGTGGCCAGGTGCATTTAAGCCCCCCAAGGCATGAGTCCATGGTTACTAGCCTACATTTGGGACTTTTGTTGTGAAAGTGACTTCTGGGGACAACCAACCTGGTGGCCTGCCAAGATCCCCCGGGACTGGCACCCAGGGATCAGTGTTCAAGGACAGGCGTGTCTCTCAGGAACTGGGATGAGACCTTAAACAGGTGACTCCCTTGTTCTGGGCCTTAGTTTTCCTATCAGTAAAATAAGGGAGCTGGGCTGAATGACAAGGTTGCAATTTTTTAAACATCAAAATCCTTCTTAAAAATAAAATCTTATGCTGATCCCCAATGTATAAATGCAGATAAAAATGAAACTGCTCTAACTGAAGAGCCACTCCCCCTTCCCACCTCGAGCCAGTTGTTCAGCCTCCAGCTCATGGGTGTGAAACTCTCCTAATTAAAATAATCTATGGTTCTATATAATGAGATTAACCTGTTAGATCTAGACAAAAATAAGAGGCTAAGTAGGGTAGCCGGACTGCAGGGACAGAGGCCTTGGAGATGGGAGAGAGCTAGGTGAAAAGGTGTTTGTACTGATGGAGCTCTTAGAAATCTGGTCTTTCTCCTCAAATTCCCAAAAAAGAAACTGAGGCCAGACTGTTAAGATGTAAACTTTGTAACTTTTTCACCCAGGAAGTTTTGAGAATCATAATAAGGAAATGATTATAGAGTGCTTTGAGCTCTTCAAAGACAAGCAGTATTTAAAATACAAGGTATTATTACCTCCACGGAGCTCTCTTTTGATTACCACTGTGCTTGAAAATGTGGGCAGGCCACTTTTATTTTTCAAAACTCAGGTGTTTAAAAAAATATTCACATGTAAAATCCCTATACTCAACTCTTATAAGCTAATTGTCAGCTTCCTTGTCACTGGATAATTTTAATGTTCAAAGAGATATTATACTCACTTTATCAGCTAAATTGGCTGTGCCCCTGATAAAGACATTGATCCCTCCAGCTCACACTCTCTTGCCATCATTTGAAGGACAGTTAAATTTGAAATATTATATTTGAAATTTTAAATGAAAGTACCAAATATCATTCAATAGAGGTGCTAGGCAGGAACTGATCTCTAAAAGACCCTAAATAAATCAGGATAGCCCCGGGTTAGTTGGTTTCTTGATATAGGGTTGGGTGTTGAAACTCAGAAGTCAACCAAAAACAATTTCAGGGTGTTTTTTCATAACTGAGCTGCTCCAGCACTCAGCCTGCCCTGGGACAGCAACGTCAGGACTCAAAGTCAGAAGATGGGATTCCAGTCCCAGTTCCATTGCACGTGGACTGGTCGACCTTAAAGAATTCTTTCACTTCTCTGGTCCTAGGTTTTCTCCTAGTCAATTGGGATTATTTCCTTGCCCTGCCTATTTCACAGGTCTCCTCTGAGGATCAAAATCAAGTGACACAGAAAGCCATGTGTGACTTTGCATGAATGGAGACTAAGACGACAGGCTCTGAATGGAATCAGACAGACCTGGGTTCAAATTTCAATACTGCTACTTAATAGCAGTGTGCGTTGCTTATTTGCTCTGAATCATAGGTTCCTCACCAGGGATGTGAGGTTAATAGTGTTTTTCTCACCAGGTTGTTTTGAGGATTTAAAGCATAGAGCCTGGCCCCTCGTAAAGGCTCAGTGGGTGTTGCCATTTATTAAAAAGCTGCAACAGTCCATGTGCCCAATAAGTTACTGTTGTTTTTTTTCATAGTTCTGCTTTCTGTGCACAACAGAACTAAAGAT
Source organism: Papio anubis (assembly GCF_008728515.1). Taxonomy (NCBI): domain Eukaryota; kingdom Metazoa; phylum Chordata; class Mammalia; order Primates; family Cercopithecidae; genus Papio; species Papio anubis. The sequence continues at coordinate 184,173,256 of NC_044977.1, forward strand.
AACCCTGCATCTATTGTCTCTGAACTGCCTGAGTACTCTTACTAGAACGAAAGGAAAAAGGAAATACACTGTGGCCCAGAATGGGGCTCCAGAGAAATCCAAAATGAGCTGTGGTCTGAAAGCGATTTCTCTCCAAGCCTATTTTTAACTGGCTGTGAACTTCTCTAATACGCAAAGAGTGATGCTGGGCTCTCTGAATAGCCTTGCTGACGAGCTGCTGCCCGCTTCTGCTACTATGTGAATTTATGGAGTCCTGGTCTCGCACTTCATTAAGGAAATATACGATGGTGCTGAGACAGGGGGCCAGACACCACTAAGTGGCCTACCAATCTCCCAGTTATAAATCTCAGTGCCTCACTCACTGAGGGAAAATGAGTCACTGAAGAGGTATTATCACCTGCTCCTTTGTCATGGGCTCTCCTTTTTAAGTTATTTGCAATAAAGACAACTTTATTAAGAGACCACCCAACAAAAGTCCCAGCCAAAAGCAGACTCCCAAATGTGTTAGGAATATTTTCAGTTGCAGGTAACAGAAAAAGTGAACCACAGCAGCTTGAACAAATGGAAGTTTATTTTTTTCACACAAGATATTCAGAGACAGATGATTGCTGGTGCTAGTTCAGAGGCACAATACACTTGCTCCAACTCCATTCAGTGGAAACCCTCTGTACTTTTTCCTCATGATTGTATTCTGGCTGCAGAAGCTCCGGTCATCATACATGCAATCCAGTGAACAGAAAAAAAGAAAGAAAAACGGTCGTATCCATGTCAGGGATTAAAATGTTACTGAGGATCCGTCCCTGCAGCGGTTTTACCTTTTTACCTTATTGGCCAGAATTGGGTCAAATGGCCACCCTTGTTTTGAAGGTGATTAGGAATAAGAAGACTGGAAATGAGCATTAGATCCACCAAGACTGTCTGTTACGGGTTCCAACTGAATGAAGGAACAATAGTGAATGATCACGTAATGACTAAAGAAACAGATGAATGAATGTTTGACACAGAGATCTACTGTTTGACTCAGCTCACATGCCATTTTTCTCTAATCCCCTATCCATCATACATCCCTATCCCCTTGCTAGCCCACTAATATAGTCCCATAGTGCCATTAATCCTCCTATAATTGACTTCCTACTCACTCATCTATCTTCTTGATTAGCATTTAAGTTCCTTGGTGGTAAAGCATGTGTCTCATTCATAACTGTATTCTCTGCACCTAGCACAGTGCCTACAATATGCTGGTTATAACACAGTGCCTGTTAACCTGTAAATAGCTGTTGCTATATTTGTTTAATAAGCTCTCATGAAAAATTCTAAAACATGTGACTTACTGCCCAGTACACATATGTAAAGTTTTTCAAGTCCCTCTTTTGAGTTGATCCATCTAAAAAATTAGAGCTAAAGTTGTTTAGGTGACGTACCCAATTAAATATGAAAGCATATTATTGTGATTTCCCTAATGTAACCAAAAGAATTCACAAAAGTCATTTTTATTTTGTTCAGTCTAACATATTACAGATTAATTTTCAACAAGTTAAACCTGTTACTGATTCTGAAGTCTTTGACCTAAAACAATGAGTACGATAGTAAAACAAGGATTGATATTAAATAAAAAAATCATAGGAAAAATATTATGGGTTGGGTGTTGGAGAAAATAGGATACTCAGAGATAGGATAAGGGGTCTTTAAACTGGCTATTGACTTGCCTCCCTGTTTACCTTGCAATGGTTCTGATTGCCTGTCTTCAATTTCCTACTGACTCCATCCCCAAGTCCCAGGTTGGTGCCTTTTTGTGTTGGCTTTGGAAGATAAGTAGGGTTTGGATATGCATGCATATGATAGAAAGGGCGTCGGAAAAATCATGACAACAGGTTAGTGCCTTTTGTGTTGGCTTTGGAAGATAAGTAGGGTTTGGACATGCATGCATATGATAGAAAGGGCATCGGAAAAGTCATGACAACAGGAAAGCCTAGAACCAGAGTGGTTATCTGGGATTAGAGTACATGAGATTAGAGGGAGTGTGAAGGATGCGCTGGTGCTGGGCAATCAGTTAAATAATGAACAAGGGCCTTAAATTGGGGCTTTTGCTCATAACATGAGCAATAGGAAGCCATTTTTGTGTGGAGTATCACATGAACCAAGCTGTCGTTTTATAAATTTCCATCTGGTGAAAATCATGAGTGTGGAATGGAGAGATGAAAATATGAAAGATGGGGATCTGTTAAAAGGCTATTGTCATTGGCTGGGCTCACTCCTATAGTCCCAGCACTTTGGGAGGCAGAGGTAGGCGGATCACATGAGGCCAGGAGTTGGAGACCAGCCTGGGAAATATGGCAAAACCCTGTCTCTACTAAAAATACAGAAACTAGCTGGAGATGGTGGCGTGTGCCTGCAATCCCAGCTACTCTAGAGGCTGAGGCACGAGAATCACTTGAACCCAGGAGGTAGAGGTTGTAGTGAGCCAAGATCGCACCACTGCACTCCAACCTGGACAACATAGCTAGACTCAGTCAAAAAACAAACAAACAAACAAAAAAGCCAGTCAAGAAATGAAGCAGACCTGAACTAATGAACTAATGAACTAAGGTAGCAGTAGCTTGAGTGTGGCTAGGGAGTCTAATGAAGGGCACACTGTGATGCTAAAATCAGATACGCAGATGGTCACTCCACCAGGTAAGTGAACCAGAACAGCTGATGTGCTGGCCTAGGGAGGAACGTCTATAAAAAGTGATTAAGAGCATAATTAATCTCGTTCTTGGCCTCAAGATCATCTTGAAGCAGACTCTAACTGAACTTTTGTTTCCCCTCATAAAAAAGAAGTGAGGGCATCTTCTCACAGAGATGATTCCCTGTTGTAGTAATAGAACCAGTTATAAGAAGAATGAACTGATCTGCAGGGAAGAATGATAGATATTTGATATAGTCCACCCCTTGTACCAGGGCAGCTCCCCTTGACATCATGCAACTCTGTGGATTCTGATGAGCTTTGTAGGTACAAACTAGCAGTCTCTTGTTCACACGGCACACCACTCACCTCCAACCCCAGGCCTTCCTTATTAACATTGATGCAAGGCTGGGTCAGTATTCCCGAACATGAATGCACAAACTAGAAGGGATTTAACACCCTGTGGAGTCGACCTCTAATGATTGGGAGACAGAAGTCAGGAGATAAGCTCCTTCTCTTTTCTCTCCCCTATCTCTGTTAATGGGTGATCATTAGATGTGGTTTTAAGGCTGCTTAGAGATATAGTTCCATTGATTGAGTAATCAGTATTATTTAACAATCATCAGCTTGATAAATATTTTTATGTTGACTCTCCTTCCATTCCTGTTTTGCTCACTCCTGTTACCTGGGATGGGATTCCCTAAGAATATAAAATGACATAATTCCTCTACCTTAGCTTTGACTTCTGGGAAACCCAGGCTTAAATAAAGGACAACAGAAAAGGTACCATTCACAAAGTACGGTAGAGGGATGGTGAAGGATATTCACTGCAGGATTGACTGTAGTGCGGAGAAAAAAAAGAGGGGAGAAGATCAGCTAAACATCAAACAACTCAATGACTGCAAATGCATACAATGAAATACCATTCAACTGTTAAAAACAAATAAGTACGGCTGTGTGTGCAAGGTAGTTTGAGCAAGAATGCAAAGAGTGTAGCAAGGTGATTCCACATGTTTAAATAAAATAAAGATATGTACTTTATTTGTGTATTTATTTATTTGAGACAGAGTTTCACTCTTATTGCCCAGGCTGGAGTGCAATAGTGTGATCTCAGCTTACCGCAACCACCATCTCCCCGGTTCAAGCGATTCTCCTGCCTCAGCCTCCCGAGTAGCTGGGATTACAGGCATCCACCACCACGCCCAGCTAATTTTTGTATTTTTAGTAGAGACAGTGTTTCAACATGTTGGTCAGGCTGGTCTTGAGCTCCTGACCTCAGGTGATCCTCCTGCCTCTCCCTCCCAAAGTGCTAGAATTACAGGCATGAGCCACCACGCCCAGCCAGGATACGTACTTTAAACAAATGGGACACCCATATGTATCTCTTCCTACTATGAGTGACCATGTGATAAAATTTGACCACTAGAATGTAAACAGAAGGTTGTGTAGCATCTCCTGATAACCTTGCTTAAAAGATAATGTGTGTACTCCTTTGTCAGTTTTGTTATCCTGATATCTGGAATGCTACACATTAGCATTGGAACTATAGTCACCATCTTAGATCACGAGTGTAAGGTCCACACTTTAGGGAAGACAGAGAGACAAGACTCACAGGAGACTGGTTTCGTTTGTTTGTTTGTTTTTTGAGATGGAGTTTCGCCCTCGTTGCCTAGGCTAGAGTGCAATGGCGCAATCTCGCCTCCTGGGTTCAAGCGATTCTCCTGCCTCAGCCTCCCGAGTAGCTGGGACACAGGTATGTGTCACCACTCCTGGCTAATTTTGTGTTTTTAGTGGAGATTAAAATGTTGGCCAGGCTGGTCTTGAACTCCCAACCTCAGGTCATCCACCCGCCTTGGCCTCCCAAAGTGCTGGGATTACAGGCGTGAGCCACTGTGCCCAGCCAGGAGACTGGTTCTTGAGCAATTTGTAGGATAGGATACCGCATCAACTTTGGACTATTTTCCCTGGATATTTTTAAGTAGAAAAATGTTTCTATCCTGTTCAAGCATCTTTTATTTGTAGTCTCTGTGGTTTGTAGCCAATTTCATAGTAACTGTTACAAATGTACCTTTGAGAAAAAGAACTAGGGGAAAAGAGAAACTCTTTTCTCTTTTCTCCATCAGTTTTATACTATTTTTAAAATATTTAAATATTAAATCTTTCACAATTGTTATTTTATTGATTGATTGATTAATAGGGCTTTGAACTTGATTGAAAATTAAATACAGACTGGGAAGGCAGAGGGAATGAATTTGAAGATGACACTAAGGTCTCTGGTATGAGTGGTTAAGACTATACAGTGACCATCACAGAAGCTGTGTTCTGAGGATGAACAGCCTTGGAAGAAAATAGATGGTCACCTTTATGATTACAGTTTCCAAAGCTTCACTTTCTGTGATAGGCAGAATAATAGTGCCCATAGAGTCTCATGTTCTCAACCCCCAACCCTGTGGGTACATTACTTTAAGTAGCAAAAGAGGCTTTGCAGATGTGACTCAGTGGAGGATCTTGAGGTGGGGAGACTCTCCTGGATTGGGTCCAGTGTAATCATAAGGGTTCTTATAAGACGAAGGGAGGCAAAAGGTCAGCATCGGAAACGAAGATGTGACAATAGAAGCCGAGGTCTGAGTGATGTGGGGCCAGAAGCCAAGAAATGGGGGCAGTCCCCAGAAGCTCAAGGCAAGTAGATTCTCCCTTAGAGCCTCCAGAAGGAACACAGTCTTACCTACCCAATTTAGACTCCTGGCCTCCTGGACTATATGACGATATGTATTTGTTTGTTTGTTTGTTTGTTTGAGATGGAGTTTTGCTTTTTTTGCCCAGGCTGGAGTGCAATGGCACAATCTCAGCTCACTGCAACCTCCACCTCCTGGGTTCAAGTGATTCTCCTGCCTCAACCTCCCAAGTAGCTGGGATTACAGATACATGCCACCATACCTGGCTAATTTTGTATTTTGGATTTTTGGTAGAGACGGGGTTTCCCCATGTTGGCCAGGCTGGTCTCAAACTCCTAAATTCGGGTGATCCGCCTGCCTTGGCCTCCCAAAGTGTGGGGATTACAGGCATGAACCACTGCACCCAGCTGCATTTGTTGTTTTAAGTCACAAAATTTGTAGTAGTTTGTCAGAACAGCAACAGGATACTAACACACCTTAAAACAAGGGTTTCAAATAATCCTAAAACAAGGATTTCCCTTCAGCTTGGTGGGTTCTGTCAAAAAGAATTTCCTGTAAGGACTACTTAGTTCTTTCTTGCAGCAGGATCTGAATATTCCTTGTCTTTTTTTCCCTAAATTCTGGGCACTTTCTTGGTGATCAGACTGGGTTATGATTACACACATTCCATGGATCCTTCTTCAAACTCCAGAATAACACCTCCAGGGCTCCCTATCCAGCATCAACTGTCCACACAAATACATCTTAAGAACAATTCCACTTGCTTCACGTTACCAAGCCACCGCTCTGGCAATTAAAAAACAACAACAACAACAAAAAAGGCCGGCTGTGGTGGCCCACGCCTGTAATCCCAGCACTTTGGGAGGCTGAGGAGGGTGGATCACTTGAGGTTAGGAGCTCAAGACTGGCCTGGTCAACATGGTGAAGTTCTGTTTCAGCTAAAAAATACAAAAATTAGCCAGACGTGGTCACGGGTGCCTGTGGTCCCAGCTATTGGGAGACTGAGGCATGCGAATCGCTTGAACCTGGGAGAGGGAGGTTGTGGTGAGCTGAGATCACATCACTGCACTCCAGCCTGGGCAACAGAGTGAGACTCTGTCTCAAAAACAAAACAAAACAAAACAACACAACTCCAGTTTATTATAGATTTGTATTTTTAAATCAAGATAAGAATTAATGGGGAAAAAATCATGCCATTCTTGACAATAAAATTATATGTTGTGATAACACAAGCTTCCCTTAAAACTGACACCCAAGTGAAAGGTGCAGCGTGTACGTTGTTTATTTATATATATGGGTGTGCGTATATCTCCCTCCCAAGGGTTTTATAAAGACTAAATGAGATCGCAGATGTGAAACTCATATAACATAAAATAAACTGTATTAATGCAAACAACTTTAGTTACATTTAGTACATTCACAGTGTTGTGCAACCAACACCTCTGTCTAGTTCCAAACATTTTCAAGATCCCAAAAGAAAACCCCAGACCCATTAAGATTTATACCCCGTCTCTCCTCCCCACAGCCCCTGGTAACTACCAATCTGCTTTCTATTTCTGTGGGCTTACTTGTCTAGTCTAGGTATATCATAAACATGGAACCACACAATGCATGACCTTTTATGTCAGGCTTATTTTATTTAGCATAATTGGTTCATGGTTAATCCATGTTGTATTGTGTATCAACACTCTATTGCTTTTTATGGCTGAATAGTACTCAGTTGCATGCATATGCCACAGTTTGTTTATTCATTCAGCCATCGATAGACATTTCAGTTGTTTCGACTTTATTGTTGTTGTTGTTGTTTGTTTTGTTTTTTGAGACGGAGTTTCACTTTGCTGCCCAGACTGGAGTGCAGTGCCGTGGTCTTGGCTCACTACAACCTCTGCCTCCCAGGTTCAAGTGATTCTCCTGTCTCAGTCTCCCAACTAGCTACGATTACAGGCGCCCACCACCATGCCCAGCTAATTTTTGTATTTTTAGTAGAGACAGGGTTTCACCATATTGACCAGGGTGGTCTTGAACTTCTGAGCTCAGGTGATCGGCCCGCCTCGGTCTCCCAAAGTGCTGGGATTACAGGCATGAGCCACTGTGCCCAGCCTGCTTCTACTTTTTTATTATTGTGAATAGTGTGAGTGCTAGCATATTCTTAAGGTGCATTAGAGAAGAAAAAAAGAGTAGATCAGTGATTCCCATATCAGACTAATGATCAGGAGTATCTAGAAACCTTTAAAGGTAAACAGATTCTGGAAACCAACCGCAGATATACTGACTAAAACCCAGACAGTGAGACCCTAGCATTCAAGCTCCCTGGGAGGTGGTGATACACACCACAGTCTGAGGACAACAATTATTAAAATGCATGAACAAAAAGGATCATTATTTTATGTGATACCTACGTAGGCAACTACCTCATATTGTGTAATTTCCAAGTTAACACAAGTAGCCCTCGTTCTTAATGATGAATGCCCAGAATCCCTTTAATAGGAATCTTTCACCCCAAAAGAATGACAAATCATAGAGGGTAAATCCTTTGGGAGAGAGTCAATAATAAAAATTAATGTAGAGGTATAGATAACTAATCTCAAATGAAAGCAGTCTCAGAGAGGAGGCTTAGACAAGGTGAGATGAGGTGCGAAGGACATTTGGTTTCTGACAAACACTGAGAAGAGATAATTGGTGAGTTCAATAATGCTCACTTCCTCAGGCCTGGCGTTTCCCAGGAATATGTACATATTGCACCAGGTGAAGGGCACACCTGGTCAGAGAGCAAGGGTCTTGTCTAGGGAAAGCAGCCTGGATTCCAAGTTATGAATCCATTTGCCTCTCTGCAGGCACTGACTCCAGGGTTCACATATATGTGAAAGATGACTGAACACCAGGAATGGCTACTGTAGGCTCACCAGTTAGTCTTTTCCAAATATGTGTCTTCTCTCTGCATCTTGAATGGGATAGTCTTTCTTTTACATGACCAACATTTTTTTTAAAAAAAGCTCATATCAGAGCTTTTACTCTTTACTCATCTACAGATGAGGAGAAGTCATTCCAGACTTGGTACACGTCCATAGATGGGATAAAGAATCCTCCTAGGTTCTTCTGATAGTCTCTTGTTTCTGTTAGAGCTCTTCTGTGATGTCCTTTGCTAGAGGGGTGCTATGTCTGTGTGCTGTGTGTCTGTGGAGTGCACATGCCTTTCCCTGGTCCAATATCTGCTGGTAGGAGTCATTTCTCTAGGGAGGGCACCGTGGTATGTTGAGGTAGAAACTCCTGCTCCCATCCCCCTGTCATTTCTTCATGAAGAAGGGGAAATATTTGTTGTTCAACTAACATGGTCTACACTTTTTCACGGACCAGCGTTTAAGTCCCAGTTTTAAACTAGATGTCTTTTCTTTTTGCCAATGTTTTAACAGAGAAAGGTCGAGAGTGGCCAGTAATTCTTAGTATGACCAGGGCCCCTGGATCAGATAATCACAATTCTTCTTGGCAGGACTTGAATTGCCTTTTAATTCAGTGTTATTCTCTGAGAGAGCGAGAGAGAGAGAGAGAAATGACGTTGAGATCAATGTGCCAATACCCAAGCGACTCTGAACTCAGTGTTATTTCAACAAAAGGAAACACAAAGATTACAGCTATGCTTTGTCCAAGTGAATGGATAAATTCTCAGCTCATCGTCTTAGAGGAAAATCAGTAACAAATGCTCCTTTCCAAGCCAGTTTTTTAAGACCCCAAGCCAGCTCTGGACCATGGCTTCAGTAGATGTCTATGTGTGTGGATTTAGGGTGATCCACTCTTAGCTCTCACTCGCTACAGTGTGGCCCTCCTCCCTCTGTCTTCGCTCAGTGTGTAGAATGGTAACTTAACTACAATACTACTTCCACCTCTGTCCTGCATCCCCACAGCCTCAGCTTTAGACTGCCGCTGCTCACCAGACTGATGCCAGAATCTGGTGGTAAGGAAAGCCTCGGAACTCTCTCTGTGATACTAATTTGGGCAAAGCACTCCCCCACTCCTGCTGTAAGGTAGGTCACCTGCCCATCACCTACTCCACTTTCCGCTCCTCCTCAGAGCGGCAGGAAAGAAAGAGGTCGTGGCCCTCCTCAGCTAGTTCTAGCTAAAGAGATCAGAAACGCCTTTGGAAGCTGAGGGGTGGTGAAAAAAAATACAACAACAAAAAAAGGGCAAGCTCTTTTCTTTGGAAGGATCCTCAGAGGAAATGCAGCTTGACGCTTGACATGGGAGTGTGGAGCAGTAATAAAGAGATGAAAGGTGAAATGATCAGTCCGGTCTTCAACTACATGCTTCATCTCTAGATCCAGTTCCCTCCAGTGGGAACCCTGCACTGTCTTTTTTTCTCCCCCTCATTTCTCTTTTTTTCCCTGAAACACATCTTAGAAAGAGAAAGACTTTCTAATGAGGCAAGACAAGCAGGACATTAGCCCCTAGCACCAATTTTAGCACAGGCAGTTGAAAGCATCCTAGTTAGTCAGTGAGTGCTACCTGCAGGGCCCATCTGCTTGCTTTTTGAAATGTTTGGACCTTGCTTTGAAACTTTTTAAAAATATAACCAAGTATTCTCTTTATCAAAAGGACTCTCTCTGGCAGAGGTAAGGGATTGAACTGTCTAAATATTCCAAAGCCAAGCTTGCTCTAGGCAAAGGAAGGCAACATTTCTTTCTTCCTTCCTTTCTTTTTTTTTTTTTTGTTATACTTTAAGTTCTAGGGTACATGTCCACAACGTGCAGGTTTGTTACATAGGTATACATGTGCCATGTTGGTTTGCTGCACCCATTAACTCGTCATTTACATTAGGTATTTCTCCTAATGTTAACCCTCTCCCATTCCCCCACCCCACAACAGGCCCTGGTGTGTGATGTTCCCCTTCCTGTGTCCAATTGTTCTCATTGTTCAATTCCCACCTATCAGTGAGAACATGCAGTGTTTGGTTTTCTACCCTTGTGATAGTTTGCTCAGAATGATGGTTTCCAGCTTCATCCATGTCCCTGCAAAGGGCATGAATTCATACATTTTATGGCTGCATAGCATTCCGTGGTGTATATTTGCCACATTTTTTAATTTAGTCTATCATTGATGGACATTTGGGTTGGTTACAAGTTTTTGCTATTGTTAATAGTGCCGCAATAAACATACATGTGCATGTGTCTTTATGGTAGCATGATTTATAATCCTTTGGGTATATACCCAGTAATGGGATCACTGGGTCAAATGGCATTTCTATTTCTAGATCCTTGAGGAATTGCCACACTGCCTTCCACAGTGGTTGAACTAGTTTACAGTCCCACCAACAGTGTAAAAGCGTTCCTATTTCTCCACATCCTCTCCAGCACCTGTTGTTGCCTGACTTTTTAATGATGGCCATTCTAACTGGTGTAAGATGGTATCTCTTTGTGGTTTTGATTTGCATTTCTCTGACGACCAGTGATGATGAGCATTTTTTCATGTGTCTGTTGGCTCTATAAATGTCTTCTTTTGAGAAGTGTCTGCTCATATCCTTTGGCCACTGTTTGATGAGGATGTTTGATTTTTTCTTGTAAATTTGTTTAAGTTCTTTGTAGATTCTGGATATTAGCCCTTTGTCAGATGGGTAAATTATTGCAAAAAATTTCTCCCATTCTGTAAGTTGCCTGTTCATTCAGGACATAGGCATGGGCCAGGACTTCATGACTAAAACACCAAAAGGAAGGCCACATTTCTTACATTTACAAAATGTCATCCTCCATAGCATTCACTTCATTCATTGTTTACTTCCTGAATTCATGATGTGGTCAAAGTTGGGGGCGTGCGTGAGTAGTGTGGCAGGATGGGTAGAGAAACAGATAAATTAGGTAAGGTCCAGTCCTTTAAGAGTTTAGTCTAGACTGCAGAGAGGCGCCCACATTCAAATAACTTTAATGAAAGATAGAAAGTGAATACTGTAGCCCTCATCGGGGTCAGGCTGAAGAGGTGGGGGTAAAAAAGCATTACTATTGGAATCATTTTAGCAAGTTTTCAAGATATTCTGAATTCCCCTTATAAACTCTGATTGGACACAAAACTTATGATTATACTGGGTCACAGACACTCTGTCCTAGTCATACAACTGTGACCAAAAAAGACATGGTAAATGTCATTATGGAACTTACACAGGACTTGATAGAAGTAGACCATAGCCAAATAATTAGGCAGCTAAATATACAGTTACAAGTAGAAAAATAAAATTTTGGGCCAGGAGCGGTGGCTCATGCCTGTAATCCCAGCACTTTGGGAGGCTGAGGAGGGCGGATCACCTGAGGTCAGGAGCTCAAGACCAACCTGGCTAACATGGCAAAACTCTGTCTGTACTAAAAATACAAAAATTAGCCGGGTGTGGTGGTATGCACCTGTAGTCTCAACTACTGGGGAGGCTGAGGCAGGAGAATTGCTTGAACCTAGGAAGCGGAGGTTGCAGTGAGCTGAGATCACTCCACTCCACTCCAGACTGTATGAAAGAGTGAGACTCTGTCTCAAAAAAAAAAAAAAAAAAAAAAAAAAAGATTTTGGGAAGTCTAAAAGGGAGAGGAGGAATTGTTTCCAGCCTAGGTGTGGTGGGAAGATATCAAAGAAGATTTTATAGATAAAGAACCATTTGTGCTCAATGTGGAAAGTTGCATATGATTTGGATATTGAACGGCAGTAGGGGAAGGGGATTCCATTTGAAGGGCACTAGGTGAACAAGGGCAACAAAGCAGGAAAGGGCAAGGGATGCCCTCTGTTGTGAAGTCACAGGAGAGCCACTGAACTTTTCTGGGCAGTGGAAATTATTAGCTACGTATTTAAAAAAAGATTTGTTTAGCAGTGTTGCAGGAAAGAAGGAGGGAGGAACAGACAGAAGGAAGCTACCAAAATATAAAACAGAAGAAGAGCAGTCAGTGGCAGTGGGGATGGCAAGAAGGAAGTGGATAGAAGAGGCATTGCTGATTTATAGTCCTGAGAATTTGGCAATAACTAGATGGCAGGGGGCAAAGTAAAGGAATGGGTGAGAGAGGGGAGAATAAAAGATAATTCCAACGTGTCTACCCTGGGAATAAAGAAATAGAGACCTTGGTGCTAGTGGGGATGGGACAGGGGCTGGACTTACAGAGAAATTTCATTTGAAAATCTCAACGTATTTACCCAGGTACTAAGAATGAGGATGTTCACCTTCTAGTCACCCCTCCTCCTGTTTCCTATCTCTTCTTCTCCCACCTATACCCTCTATGCTTAGCACTCTATAGTAGTAGATTATAAATCACCACAATTTGGCCGGGCGCAGTGGCTCACGCCTGTAATCCAAGCACTTTGGGAGGCTGAAGCTGGTGGATCATGAGGTCAGGAGATCGAGACTATCCTGGCCAACATGGTGAAACCCCATCTCTGCTAAAATACAAAAAATTAACTGGATGTGGTGGTGGGTGCCTATAATCCCAGCTACTCTGGAGGCTGAGGCAGGGGAATCACTTGAACCTGGCCGAGGTTGCAGTGAGTTGAGATCATGCCACTGTACTCCAACCTGCTAACAGAGCAAGACTCCGTCTCAAAAAAAAAAAAAAATTACCACAATCTTTGAGAAGTTAGAAAACTTCTCCCAGACTATCATCAGCAAATTCATTTCCCATCAAGAAGTCTGGTTAGCAGTGGAAAGGGACTCTGGTAACATTAGACAGCCAACACACAGCCAAGCGCCTTTCAACATTGCTACCCTACTATTTATCAGCTATGACCTTGGGCAAGTCATTCTGCCTCCCTAAACTTCACATTCCTCATTTGGAAGAAATTAGGGATAGTGAAACCTACTCCATCTACATCAACAGAGTGCCAAAGGCTTCAGAAAGAATCCAGATGAGAGGTCATGAGCTTCTGCCAGAACAAAGAGAGTGGTGATCAAGGGGGAAAGTGGTAAGCTCTCAAAGGCAGCCAAGTGGAGAGGAATGCCGACAATGTGGATTAGGCCAAAGAAAAAGGGTTGGAAGATAAGTAAAAGACACACAAATGAGTAAACGAGCATCTACATGCTTTCTCATTATGCATCAAAAGCAGATTTTGAGATTAGAACTCAGATCTTTAAAAATATTTGTTTGGGCCGGGTGTAGTGGCTCACATCTGTAATCCCAGCACTTTGGGAGGCCAAGGCAGGTGAATCATCTGAGGTCAGGAGTTTGAGACCAGCCTGGTCTACATGGTGAAATCCCATCTCTACTAAAAATACAAAATTTAGCTGGGTGTGGTGGTGGGTGCCTGTAATCCCAGCTACTCAGAAGGTTGAGTCAGGAGAATCACTTGAATCCGGGAGGCAGAGGTTGCAGTGAGCTGAGATTGCACTCCAGCTTGGGAGACAAGAGTGAAACTCTGTCTCAAAACAACAACAACAACAACAAAATAAATAGATAAAAAACAAAACAAAACAAAACAAAAAAAAACTGTTGTTTGAGAGGGAGAGAGAAAGGGAGGGAGAAAGACTGTCATTATTTGCCAGAGTTGGTTCTTTGCCTCCCAACAACCACTCTCTACTTCAGTTAACCATACTGGATTTTGGCTGGGCACAAACCGTGTCAGCTAAAAGACTGGATTTCCTAGTTTCTTTTGCAGTTTGGCTGGTGTGTGTGACCAAGGCATGTTTAGTGAGAAGTCAGCAGATATATGCGTGACTTTCAGAAACTGTTCTTAGGGAGAGATCTTCTCTTTTCTTCATCCTTTCATCTACTCAGACTGCAGACCGAATGGTTGAAGCTCCAGGAGTCATTTTTGTCCTCAAGGTGGCCTTACAAATAGAAATCACACAGTCGAGCAACAAGAAAGAAGGAGCATGGGTCTCCAATTGATGGAACTCAAGCTACCTTCCTCAAGTTGCTTATCTCAGATGTCTTTTCGGCCATTGTATTGCATGTTTATTGTTGCTCTGAGAAATTACCACAAACTTAATGGCTTAAAACAATAAAATCCTTTTTTGTCTTGTAGTTCTATAGTACAGAAGCCTGACAGGGATCTTACCGGGCTAAGATTAGTATATCCACAGGGTGCATTCCTTTCTGGAGGCTATAGGGGAAAATATGTTTCCTTACTTTTTCCAGCTTCTAAAAACTGCCCACATTTCTCAAATTATGGCCTTCTTCTTCTATCTTCAAAGCTAACAACATAGACCCGATCTTTCTCATACTAACATCACGGTCTCTCTTCTGATTCTCTCTTTCACTTTTAAGGACACTTGGGTTTACACTGGTCCAACCTAGAAAATTCAGGATAACCTCTCTAGGTTAAAGTCAGTTTATTAACAACTTTAATTCCATCTTCATCCTTAATTCCCCTTTGCCATGGAATGTAACATTTTCCCAGGTTCTGGGAATTAGGGCTTATCTGTGAGGTTACAGTGATGGAGAACTCTACCTCTATCTTTGTCCAAGCCATTATTTTTCAGGTCTTTGTTGCTCACGCTGAACCTAATTCTAGCTAGTTCAATAAAGCATTCCTATAGTAGGCATTTGCTGCATATCTGCTGTTGTATCATGGTGATGCTGGTTGTGATCTGATAACACTGGACTATTCCTACACCCACGATTTTCCCTAGGCTGTGAGACCCCACTTTGCACAGCACGTGCCACATGTCCACTATCTACAGTGAACTAATCCATTCACTGCCATAGGAGCAGAAAGAGACTGTCTACCTATAAACTAACCACATCTCCTGCTCCCTAATCCCCTCCAGACTTGCCTCAGCACAGAGAAGGCCCAGAGCTGGAAAGGACTTAACCAAATCCCATAGCAAGTTCATGGCATTGTCAGGACAGGAACGCAGGCCTCTGAATACCACTCCTGCATATCTTTCTTCCTTAAGCCATTAGGGGCTTTTCAAGGAAGAAAGTATTAAACATACTCACAGCTGCACAGCCCCAGGAACCCCAGTCACAAAGTTTGGTATAGGCCAAAAACCATTTCACCTTTGTCACAATGATTCTAATAATACCAAATGTTTAAAGCATCAGCTGGATTTTCTATATTCTCTTTCCAGCTCTGAAATCTGCATAGCAAAGTTATCTGGTGTATAGACTACTGGTTTTCCTGCGTCTTTCACCTTCATACTCTATTTCTCATGTTTCTTAAATGAGGAACTTTTAAGGCTTCATAGTACTTACAGTAATATAGATACAAGAGGACCAAATTAAGGCCTTAGGGTGGGGAGTCTATGCATTCTAGTGCCATCTCTGGCTTTGGCCTCATCTCTCTCAGTGTTGCATTTCCATCTTAAAAATGGGGCAACAGCAAGTGTACCTCAAAATAATTGCAAGGAACAGCTAATAAAACTCATTCTAAAGCACATTACCACTATGCAAATTGTCAGCTAACTACTAGTAATAAAACATTGAACAACTAGGAATTTCGCTTGTCCCAATCTCGCTTTGGCTGTGAGTCAGAGTGAAAGTAAGGGGAACTAGAACCAGCCCAGGCCACAAAGCCAGGAGGAAGATGCCTGATGGGACAGCCAACCTAGTACAGAAGTGTGGTGGAGAGCTAATGGGCTGGGAAGACCTTGGCAAAGCCCTCTGCTGAAACCTCTCCTCTGATTTTTCTTCAAGATCTGATTTCCCAAGCTCTCTTTGACAACTGTTTCTGAGTTACACACCTTAGATTGTTGGAAAGGCCTCCTTACGCAACCTTTTTTTTTTTTTTTTTTGAGACAGAGTTTCGCTCTTGTTGCCCAGGCTGGAGTGCAATGGCGTGATCTCGGCTCACTGCAACCTCTGCCTCCCGGGTTCAAGTGATTCTCCTGCCTCAGTCCCCCAAGTAGCTAGGGTTACAGGCATGCACCACCACGCCCAGCTAATTTTTTTGTATTTTTAGTAAAGACGGGGTTTCACCATGTTGGTCAGGCTGGTATCGAACTCCCGACCTCAGGTGATCCACCTGCCTCGGCCTCCCAAAGTGCTGGGATTACAGGTGTGAGCCACTGGCCTCAATTAAAGTCAGTTTGCTTTGGCTCTGTCTTCAGTGGAAATGGAAATATTCTATTCATACACATGTCAGCCTACCCCAACACCTCCACACTCCCACCTATACAGGAATCTCCTTTCTTATGTCTGATTTCCAGTATTAGATTTTCCGTAGCATTTCCCAATGATCAGTGCATTTCTTCATAAATGTAGTGTTTGTCATTGTTGTTGTTTTCATCTAAGAGTTTTATGGTGAGTTAAAGTGCTAGAGTCAGAATTTTAAAGCTGAATAGAATCTTTGAGATCATTCTCCAAACATCTAGATCTTGTACCTGAGAAGACTGAGGCTGCAATGTATCTGGTCTTGTTAGGTTACGGTGCTATGCTGTGGAGACAAAGAGCAGTAAACAAGACCTAAGGAATTTTGTTAATAATGTATTACTGAATAATACTGAACTTATGCTAATTTCTAATTTTTGCATTCTCCACATAATATCACCTGATATTTGTATGGTACACTGATATTTATTTTGAGCTAAGCAGTCATCCTGCTTCTTGTATAATAGCTGTTTACTGTTCTTCTGTCAGATACATCATTTTTCCTCAATTAAACATAAGCCTGCACATTCACATCAACTTCTCTAACTTAAGGGGTCATACTGAAATCTAATTCTACCTCATTTCATCTAACATTTACAGAGCAGCTCCTCTAAACCAGGCATCATCACATAAATACCTCAATTGAACCTCAAAATAGCTTTATGTTGAGGATATTATTACTTTCATCTTAGAGATGAAATAAAATGAGGCACAAGGCAGCTAAGCAGCCAACCCAAGATTGTCCACCTGCTGAGATCTAAGTCTGCTGTGCTCAAGACGGCATATCACCTCTTATGTAGTATCAGCTATCCACTAATTTTCTTACAGCAGTAAGTCCAGGAATGATTCTCCTTTTCCAATATCTCCACCATGGATGTAAATACTAAGTGGACTAATTAGCCCCACCAGGATGTAAATACTAAGTAGGATAATTAGCCCCACTGTGGGTGTAAATATTAGGTAGAAAAATTAGCCCTAACATGAATGTAAATATTAAGTAGAATAATCAACCAAGGCTGATATATAGAGAATGCTATATATGTGTGTGTGTATATATATGTGTGTGTGTGTGTGTATATATATATATATATATATTTTTTTTTTTTGAGACAGAGTCGCACTGTGTCCCCCAGACTGGAGTGCAGTGGTGCAAATTCGATTCACTGCAACCTCTGCTTCCCAAGTTCAAGCAATTCTCCCTGCCTCAGCCTCCCAAGTAGCTGGGATTACAGGCACCTGCCACTATGCCCAGCTAATTTTTGTATTTTTTTAGTAGAGACAGGATTTTGCCATGTTGGCTGTACTGGTCTTAAACTCCTGACCTCAGGTGATCTGCCCGCCTTGGCCTCCCAAAGTACTGGGATTACAGGCGTGAGCCACCGTGCTCAGCCCGAATGTAATATACTCTTCAAGTTGAAAGTGAATGATAACTTCAGTGCTCCCCAAAATGTAGGTTAATGAGAAGAAAGTATGAAATTTCCTTTCTATATATGGCCACAGATATGTAAGCAAAGCAGAAAATGGTGAGGGTAAATGGTAGAGCACGCCCAGAGTCTGAATAAAGAGGTCGTCATTTCTAACGGGGATCAGGAAGGGTGTCTTGGAAAAGTGACATGCCACTCAGGTTTCTATGGGTGGTAGGATTCAAAAAGGAAGATGTTGGGGGAGAGACATTTGAGGCAGAGGTTGAAAGCAGAGACCCAGAAGGCGGAAGTGTTTGGGGAAAGGGGTAAAATGAGAAATACCTGCAGGAACTGGGAACAATTAACTGGAAAAAATAATCCTGGGTTTCCATGTGTCTGAAGGGTGGTTAGAAAGGTGGATGAGTCTTGCTCTGTGAAGTTAAGATTCCAAAGGTCAGTTCATTGGGCCTAAAGCCATAGAGCCAGTTAGTAGCAAAGAACCAGGACCTTGACAAAGAACTAGGGACATCTTTTCTAGCAACTAGACCTGCTCAATAATAGCAAAGGCTTTCCCTTGGAGAGCTGAGGAACTCATCAGGGAAAATATCAAGGTAGAGGCCAGGAGACCCTAAGCCCCATGATCAGGTTATAGAAGGTATTTCTGCACTCTGTGGGGTGGGCTTAGATAAACTTTAAGGGCTCTACCATTTCTGAATTATTTATTTATTTATTTATTTATTTATTTAATACAGGGTCTTTCTCTGCCACCCAGGCTGGAGTGCAGTGGTGCGATCTCTGCTCACTGCAACTCCACTTACTAGGCTCAAGCAATCAATCCTCCTGCCACAGCCTCCTGAGTGGCTGGAACTGCAGGCACAAGCCACCACACCCAGCTAATTTTTGTATTTTTTTTTTTGTAGAGTCAGGGTTTCACCATGTTGCCCAGGCTGGTCTTGAATTCCTGAGCTCAGGTGATCTGCCTGCCTTGGCCTCCCAAAGTGCTGGGATTACAGGTGTGAGTCACCACACCTGGCCCCATTTCTGAATGTATTTATTTATTTTTTTTAATTTGAGACGGAGTCCCATTGTGTTGCCAGGCTGGAGTGCAATGGCGCGATCTCGGCTCACAGCAACCTCTGCCTCCTAAGTTCAAGCGAATCTCCTGCCTCAGCCTCCCGAGTAGCTGGTACTACAGGTGCATGCCACCACACCCAGTTAATTTTTTGTATTTTTAGTAGAGATGGGGTCTCGATCTCCTGAACTTGTGATCCACCCACCTCAGCCTCCCAAAGTGCTGGGATTACAGGCGTGAGCCACCGCGCCTGGCCCCATTTCTGAATTTCTAAGATTCCGAAAGTTGAGGGAGGCAGATTGTGGCTCCACCCAAGAAGGAACCTTTCAAATCTGTGAGGGAGACTGGAGCTCTTGGAGGACTGGGGCTCTGTGCCAAGGATGCTCAACCTCTGCATGGAGAGGACAATTTTCAAGGCATCTTCCAACCCTGAGATTTCAGTGATTTGTGTTAAACTAGACTTGGGAAGGGTGTTTTTGTAACTTACATTTTTTTACCCCCTAAAATGTTCTTCAGAAAAAGCCTTATCTTCCTTCCAACATTTCATTAGCGTTCACTTTCCTGTTTCTCTTATTGTTGCCCTACAGGTAAATTTTGTGCTAAATATGTGTGAGCTGGCTAGTGCCTTGGTTGTATTTTTTTATTTGTTTGTTTGTTTTGAGACGAAGTCTTGCTCTGTCACCCAGACTGGAGTGCAGTGGCGTGATCTTGGCTCACTGCAACCTCCGCCTCCTAGGTTCAAGCAATTCTCCTGCCTCAGCCTCTGTAATAGCTGGGATTACAGGTGCGTACTACCATGCCCAGCTAATTTTGTATTTTTAGTAGAGACGGAGTTTCGCCGTTTTGGCCAGGCTGGTCTCGACCTCCTGACCTCAGGTGATCTGCCCGCCTCGACCTCCCAAAGCGCTGGGATCACGGGCGTGAGCCACCTCACCCAGCTGCCTTGGTTGTATTTGGATTGAATGTACTTTGTGCATATGTCTATTCAGTGCTCCAAACAAGGCTAAGTGTTTAAATAACCATACATAATCACTAACATTCTTGTAGTCTTATTATCCATGTTTAATAATTTAGTAATTATTTAATAATTGTGTAAGCCTATGATATAGATAGCAGCATCACTACTCGGAGAATGAGGAGGGCAGGGATACAGTGAGCCCAAGGCCAGCTCTGGTGTGCCTCACACCCCACCATCAGCCTCCCAGGGTGACTCAGCACTATAGCATTGCCACAGTTTTCTGAGGAAGAAGCTAAGACATCCAACAGTCGGAGGATTGGGGCTAAGGTTATAGAGTCCATTTGGAACAAGGCCATATTAGCTTTGAATGTGTGTCTACAGGATTTTCATTTTTAAAAACCACCTTTAGCCACCCCAAGTCACTCCTCTGGAAAGGTCTGGAAGACACAAAATGACTTGCCTATGTTCCTCACGATGCTCACCGAGTCCCCAGTAGGTCACTCTGAGAACTACAATAGATTTCTTACTATTAATAAAAAGTCAAAATAAGAAAACCAAAATTCATTTCTATCACACTTTGCTGAATTATTAAATATGGACATCATCTTCCCAAGCACCTACTTTATAACCCTTTGTCCTTCAAATGAATACTGGGTAAGATTCTCCAGTAAAAATGATAAGGAAGGTCCATTACCATTAAAGTAACTAAAAACCAAAACAAACTCATTCTACCCTTCTAGTTGCTTCTCTGAGATTTCCCAGGCTTCTGTGTTTCTGTGACATAGCTTACCTCCGCGCCCTAAAAATACCCCAAATTTCCCACTTACAAGCCTTTATTCACATCACTCTCTCAGCCTGGAATGTCCCCTTTCCCCATTCCCTGTTTGTCAAAGCCTGACTCATATTTTAAGGACCAGCTCACACGTCACCCTGCATGAAGTCTTTCCTAATCCCCCCCAGTTGGGATTAATCTCTTCTTTCCCCAGCCCTCATTTCATTACAACTTGTTAAATGGATTTTTAAAAATTACTTGCCTTTCTCCTACACTAGACTGTGACTTCTTGAAGACCCAAATCAGGTGGAATTCACATGAACCAGGTGCAGAGGCTCACAGTATGCACTTGACATATGTTTATTGAATGAATAAAATTAACGTCAAATGTCATGCCCTATTTTTCCTTTTCTTATCAGACATTCAAAGATATTCAACATCTCAAGTGTCTTCCTGCTTACAATCTGTACCTCCTTTTCTACAAATATACCATAAACGGTGAGCAAGCTGCTACTGTTATGAAACATTTGCTAGGGATTTCTAGAAATGGTGCACAGTTCACCAGTTCAATTAAATCATAAGGATTTTCTTTCTTTCTTTTTTAAAATTATAATCCAGAATACTCTTTCTTCTTTTTGTTAAGCACTGAAACAAATGTTCACAAATCAGGAATCACTGAATATCAGAGTCAGAAGAAAAAATCTATCAATCCAACCCCACTCCTTTTATTAAGCAACAGGGAAATTGAGTCAGAAAGAGGAGATTACCTGTTCACAGTCAAATACCAAGTCCCTACCATGCTGAGACAAGGTTGTGATCTCCTATCTTTCAGGCTGAAACTCTTTCCAATCCTGGTAATTTGTTAGAGGGTTTAACTTCCAAAGCAATGTTTGACCCAACCCTCCACTTCCCACTGTGAATTCTGCTTCTTCATTTGAGAATTGCAAATCCCAGCTTTCTGATGCACCCTCAGTCACCTGTTGTTCCCAGCCCTCCTTGAGCAGGTCTGGCCAGTCCCAACATTCTGCTGCCCCTTGCTCTTTGCAAGTGTCTGATATGGGCATGGCCCGAATCCAGCCTCCAGAACCATGTTTCTGCTCTTCTGTTACCAGGGAAGACACAGTAAATTTCAGCTCTTCTTTCACTATGCTTTGGATCCAGTAAATTATTTATTCATTGAAACAAACTTATGAGGTATGTAGTAGTATTGTCCCCATGTCCCAGAGGTGCAAACAGGCTAAGTCACTTGCTCAAGGCCACATGGCTTAAAAGTAGCTGACCTGGCAGAGTATGTTGGAAGGACTGGAAAAGGAAGATGAGCCCAGGTCTTCTGTCCCAAGGTGGTCCCTGCTCTTTACATTCATTCCAGTCTCTCAGCAGGTGACATCACTAGTTTCCAAACTATTTTTTTTTTTTCTCAAGTACATTTGGAGAAATTAGTTTTTGTCCCAGAGAGACACTTCCTGGGGGCAATTAAATATTAGTGGATTGGGTCTTCTGGTTTGATAAAATTTTGCCTTCTAAAAATGGCAAACAGAGTCATGATTTTTTTTAAGATCACATTTCTTTCACTAGAAAAATTCACCTTTGGGGTAGAGTACTCAATGGAGAATTCCAGCAGAGAAAGGAAAATTTCTCAAAGAGCGGTGAGCAATCACGAAGAAGAACTTTGAAATAGACAGGACAAGTTATTTGGTAACCTCTGGTATTTGTTACTACAAATGCTAGGCCTTGCAGAGATAAGAATTTCCTAACACATGAGGGTGTTAGTCAGACTTAAGAGGGATTTTGCCCTGGCTTTGGGTATAGACTTTCACAAAGAAAGTTGTGTTCTGAGATAAGCAAAAAAGCTGAAAGGCAGCGTAGGGCATCCTTGCATTGCAACTGTATGTACAAGCTCTTAGAGTGTGGACATTCGTTCTTCAACTGATGAATACTTGCAGCCCTGAGTTGGAAAATTCAGGAGGAAAGGAAGGAAGACGAGAAAAAAGGAAAGGAGAGAGCAAAAGTGGGAGGGAGGAAAGAAGGAGAAGGAAATTGCTAAACACTGTTTATCCCCTCACCTCATTAAAAAATTCACTACTATAAAGTTAAATTCTATTTTCCACCCATAATACTAACTCTGGGCTCAAGCGCACAAATACACACATGAAAATAATTCGGGGAGGAATTAGCATGTATAATTACCTGGAATAATGTTTACTGTGTTCATTTAGCAGTGTGAGTCGCAGCTTATAAAACAACTATGTTATTCTGTGTGCTTGGAAGATTCTTTGCATCCCGAGTTACAGCAGTGTTGCACACCCTCCTGAGGCCAGGCTCACAGAGAAGGTGGCACTGTGGCATAGAGGGACAGATTTGGCCCCCTGTGAGCTCAGCTCCAGCATCCTTGCATCCCAAAGCAGAGGGCATTTTCCCTAGTGGAAGAGACAGAAAGAACAGGTCCTCAGTAGAAAAGAGGAGATGAAACGTGTCAGCAGCGGGAACACCACACTGAGAGACAAGGGGCTGGGCTACAGTCTTGGCCATGCCACCTCTCACTTAGTGAACTTAGTTAATCACTTCTTTTCTCAGGAAAATGAAGGGGTGTGGCCAGATGGGGCATGGCCTGAGGTTCTCTTCTAACTCTATTTGTTTTGTTTTGTTTTGTTTTTGAGACAGTCTCACTCTATGGCCCAGGCTGGAGTGCAGTGACACGATCTCGGTTCACTGCAGCCTCCATCTCCTGGGTTCAAGCAATTCTCATGCCTCAGCCTCCTTCAAGTAGCTGGGATTACAGGCATTTTCCACCACATCAGACTATGCTTTTTATTTTTAGTAGAGATGGGGTTTCACCATGCTGGCCAGGCTGGTCACAAACTCCTGGTCTCAAGTGATCCGCCGGCCTCGGGCCTCCCAAAGTGCTGGGATTACGGGTGTGAGCCACTGCACCTGGCCTCTAACTCTAATTTTTAATGGTGTTTATGATTTAAGTCACAGATTTCACTGTCTGTTTCCCTGTCTATAATGTGGCCAGGTTAGGCCAAATTATCTCTAAGTGATCTTTAAGTTGGCTCTAAGCTCTAGAAATCTGTGATTGTATGACTAAATCAAGGGTCACTACACACACATAAAAGGAGAGAGGCTGCGGTTCCCCAAAGCATACAGGAGATCAGGTTGCTCCCAATATGCTAGCTCAGGCTAAGGTATGAGGTTCTCCAGTGCAGGTCACAGGGCAAAGGGGTGAGGCTCTCAGTCACTTGGGTGCACAGTGGCAGCTTCCCACACCTGAGGCCATTCTATCCCACAACTCCTGACTTCAGCCCTGCTGTTTCAGCAGCCCTAATCACCAGAAGGTTGCATGGGCCCAGGTTGCACAACTCAGGGTCCCTTCTAAGACCTCTGCAGTCAGCCACCCCAAATTCTTCCCCATCCATTCCTAGTAAATAGTTCTCCAGAATCTGCCTATAGACAGCCTGTTTCATCTTTAGGGGACTTTGATGATTAAGAAATATTTTGGGTCGAGGTGTGGGCCAACGTCTGTCTCCCTGTAACTTTTACCATTGGTCAAGCTCTGTCCTCTGAGGCCTCCTGTGACAAGTCTATCCTCTCTTCCCTGTGGAAACCCACCAGGTCTTTGGTGACAACAGGCAAGGCCTTATGAGTCTTCTGGGTAAGGAACTCTGTTTTCTCTGATAGCATGGTTTTCAGCTATCTTACTGTCCTGGCCTGTAAATTCTCCACATTGCCAAACATGACATGGGACTTGGGGGATAAAAGATGTACATTTGAGTAGTGTGTTTACCAAAGGGCTCTATTGCATCAACACAGCTAAATTGAAGTTGTTATTTAGGGTGGATAAAATGTTGAATATAAACTTTTTTTATATATATACTTTTTTTAAATGATGAAGTGCTGCATAAAAGATTATTATTACTGCTACTGCTACTCTATATTGCTACTAAAAATAACAATTACCGACTAAATCAAGAACACAGTCCAGCTGTCTTCCGAGAGTACAGAATAGGAAAGAGAGCTGTCTTTTGCTTCAGCATTGTATTCCTATGCCTTCAGCCTGATACCACTGCAGCTGTTTTGGTAAGCTGTATCTCAGAGTTGGTTCAGTCTGAGCTTACAGGCAACCAAATATTGATGCTGCAGTTGTATTACACATGCTGTTGCCAGCCTAGGATTTCCCAGTTCTTGTTATTGTAAAGTTAAGGGATTTACATTTGTCTCTGACATTTCATCTTGTTTGTTTCACCCTGTTCAGATACTTTTGGACTATGATTCAGCCATGAAAAACAGTGCTTTCCAATTTTGGCTTCATGTCAGAATCATCTTGGAAAATTTTCTTAGCATAAATATTCCTCCTGAACCCTACTCTCAAGATTTTGATTCATTTATTTTAGGGTGGGACTCAGGAAGCCATACCTAAAACAAGCATTTTAGGTGGTTCTTATCAGTCAAAGCATGAGGTTCCATCAGACTGCATTTGGAAATCCAGGGTATACCACAGCCTACTCTGCTCAGTGTCACCTGAACACTGGATAAACATGGCTTTTCTTTTAGGAAATGGTCTAAAGGGTAAGAAAATACCCACATGAAAGGTCAGGTGAAGACTGTCACAATGTTTGCATTCTGTTAATGTTGTTCTTTCACAAGTCATTTCCTTCCTCATTCTCTAAGATGATGTGGATACAACAACCTACAGATGAGCAGGACATAGACACACGGCTTCCAAATGCCTGTTCCTTTTCCACCAGGCAGGGTCATGCCTCGTCATATCAGAAGTGTGCAATCCGGCCAAAAAGAGCCTCCAGACTTAGAGTCTAGAGAAATTGACTGAGTAGGCATGTAAGTTGAAACTAACTTACCATTCCCTATTTTACCAACGTTTCATCATTTCATTTTATTGGGAAGCCCCAGAGAGGTACATTTACTTGCCAAGTTCACACAGTTTCGTCTAAAGTGATATGGGAAGATTATTTCTGGACTCGAAGGAGCCCTATGTCTTCCTTACTGACTTTGATGATTCATTCAGCACACACATACAGAGAATTCTCTGTGTACTAGGGAAGCATTATGTGTGGGATGGAGTAGAAAGAAATGAGACATAGTCCTTTTGCTCATTCTTGAAGTCCAGTAAGTCAAGACCTACACAAAAATAACTACCCAAGGTGGGCAAGAATGAATGCCATAAAAGGTCAAGAAAAGGAAGAATCACATTTCCTTCCTTCTAAGGAATAGAGTTCTTTTGATCTTTCAGTTAAAAAACAAAACAAAAACAAAAAAACACTAATTAGTCATTAAAAAAATACGCTGCATTAAATCCATAATTGTGTCCATGTGATCCCTTCAAATGTCATCTCCTACAGGGTAGAGAACCTGCCATTTTTAAAAATTATTTCAATGACACTTAGCATAATACAATGCACACCAAGGAACTCACCTCTACCCTCAGTCTAAATCTTTTTATTCTTAAGTCCTGGGCATTAGCACAATTTTGTTACTAAAGACCTTTGAAAATGTCTTAGCTCCATGACTACTGAATTTCTTCATATGGATCTATGTTAAAAGGCTTTCCCCACATTACTAAGACTGTGGTCTAGTTCTTATATACCACTTGAACAAGAGCCTTCTTGTTACATAAATCCAGAGATCATTCCTCTAAGCCCCTGACTCATTGTTCTCACAGCTAGGCATTTCTGAAAACAAGATGCCATTTTGTTTCTAGGGTCAGAGCTCAAATCTTTATTGCCTCTGGTGAGATGATATTCTGTTCGCTTTCCTGCATTTAAGTATATAACATACCCTAAAGTATGTGCTAATTAATACATCTGTTTATCTTACAAAGCAGTTGAAAAGCATGTATTTAAACTATGATTCACATTTTCCCTTTCAGCCTGTCTGCAGATTTCTGTGCATGAGGAGCCTGATTACATTAGTATTTTAAAAGCCAATTAAAAAGTTCACTAAGTGACACTGGTGTGTTTTAGTGCAGGTAATAGAAGCATAAAGCCCTATGTGGCATTAACAAGCTGAAAGATACCACTAGATTTGATGGCAGAATTCATTTCTTCATTTTTCCAAAACAGTCTTCTGGAAAATAACTATGTGTCTGTCCCAGAGGCAGGCAGTGGGCACCTAGTCTGCACAGGCACTATTAGGTTACAAAACAGTGAGCCATCTATGGATGCACTCAGAGTTCACTGGCAAAGTCTTTATGGCTACTCCTTTAGAAAAAGAAGGGTTGGGTTGGGCGTGGTGGCTCATGCCTGTAATTCCAGCACTTTGGGAGGCCAAAGTGGGCAGATCACGAGGTCAGGAGATTGAGACCATCCTGGCCAACATGGTGAAACTCCGTCACTACTAAAATACAAAAAAACTTTCCGGGTGTGGCGGTGTGCGCCTGTAGTCCCAGCTACTCGGGAGGCTGAGGCAGGGGAATCACTTGAACCTGGGAGGTGGAGATTGCAGTGAGCTGAGATTGTGCCATTGCACTCCAGCCTGGTGACAGAGCGAGACTCCTGACCTGTACGTTTGCCAAGTCTGAACCACATGACCTGAGGTTGGCCAATTCTGTACTTCCTCCCAGGACTTTGATTCTTTAGAAAAGGAGGTGCAGATGGAGGAAACATTTGCAGTTAAAGGAGATCAGAGCACTTACACATGGGCCAGACTGTTCCTGAGATATGACTTTGACTATAGATCCTGTCTCCTGCCCCAGCTCATGCTTTTAGTCTCCTAAGTCAGTTCTAATATCATCACTTCAATATACAGACTCTCCTTGAGTTACAATGGGTTTACGTCCTGATAAACCCATCATAAATTGAAAATGTCATATGTCAAAAATACATTTAATACATCAAACCCACCAAACATCTTAGGATAGTCTAGCCTACCTCAAGCACACCGATTACACTGACATCAGCCCACAGTTTGGCAAAATCATCTGGCTTTACACCATAAAGTATGAGTTTTTTTTAGCTTCGTGATTGGGTGGCTGACTGGGAGCTGGGGCTGGTTGCCTCTGCTCAGCATCACAAGTGTATCCTAACACTTTCTACTGAATGTATATCACTTTTGTATCATTTTAAATCAAAAAATTGTAAATCAAGCCATAATTAAGTCCCTTTTCACATGAGATAACCACAGTCTGTTCCTGTTGCTGTGGCCAACAATCCTGACTGGTTCTAAAAAAAAAAAAAAAGATGATTCTTCTATTACAAAGCTTGGCTCATGACTGTAATCCCAGCACTTTGGGAGGCCGAGGTGGGCAGATCACTTGAGCTCAGGAGTTTGAGACCAGCCTGGCCAACATGGTAAAACCTTGTCTCTACTCAAAACAAAAAATAGCCAGGTGTGGTGGTGCAGGCCTGTAGTCCCAGCTACTAGGAAGGCTGAGGCAGGAGAATAGCTTGAACCTGGGAGATGGAGGTTGCAGTCAGCTGAGATTGCATGACTGCACTCCAGCCTGGGCGACAGAGTGAGACTCCGTCTTGGAAAGAAAAAAAAAGACATCCTTTACTCAGTTATGGAGAGACAACTATCTTGATATAACTTTCTAACTACTTGCTGTCCGAAAATGAAACAGGTTGCTGCACACAAGCAATAAATTCCCGGTTGCTTGAAAAGTTGAAATAAAGAAGGAGCAACCATTTGACAGGAATGCTCTGGAAGGGATTCCTGGACTTGGCAGGAGAATAAACCAGAATCTAATCAAAAGGTTTAGTAAAAATGCTTTCCGAGTGCTAGAGACCAATGGTGTTTGTCCAACGACCCCCTCAGATGGCTGTGAATCACTGAAGACTCAGACGAAGCACCAGTGGGATGGGTTGAGATCAGCCTCTGTCTCTGGCCTCCTTGAGACTCAGTTCTTATATCTAAACGAACTGCCTGATTGTGAGAGGCAGCAAGTCCCATTCTCAGTGGTGAGTGACCCATCTCCCCATAGCCATTTTTGTCCAATGTTAGATATTTTCCAGTGGGTTCTTTGCACATTGTCAAGCAATACCTTTCTGCATAAAGAGCAAGATATATTCCACTCCTGGGGTTGGAATCTTGAATCAGTTAATCCACGAAGTAGCTAATTTACAGACACATAGTCCCCAAGATAGACTAGACTAGTCCAAGGTGATGTATGAGGCAGAAAGAGAGTCCAAAAGACACATTTTCTTATCCAGCTCTAAAGGACTGAAGTCTGTTAATCAATGAATGCAGTTATATTGCCATGCAAGGGCCACCTTATCTTAAGCCTTCTGTAAGCCCAACTGTTTTATTTTAGAGCTGAGAAACCAGAGGCCTGGAAAGACTATGTGTTGTCCGACCTCACACTCTGAGTTGGGGTCTGCACAAGAATGACATCTTGTCTTGCTAACTGAGCTCTTCCCAGCTGTCTCCTATCACATTCCCTGTCACCTCCAGCCCCACCTGGCAGGCTGCTATCTTTTCAGCAAAGGCTGAACGAGGCTGTGCTCACACCCCCTGTGAGAGGTGTCTGTGACGCTCATGTGTCGGGGAAGCTCTCACAGAAGTTCCTGCTTATGCCAAAAACACCTTGGGAATAAATAAAGGTCCCCGTTCCAACACCTTCCTCTCATACGAAGTATGCACGTGAGAAAAAGAAAAGAAAGAGATTAAAAATAAAACTCACAGACATAGGAATTCTCTGCTATTGAGAGAAATTCCTTAACACACATTACTCAGGTAATAATTTCTTTGACTCCATGGAAAATTTTTAGCGCTAGAAATAGGGCCTAAGAAAGCAAGTAGTCCAAATCCTGTTATTTACAAGTGGGCAAACTGGAGATCAGAGTGAAGTGAGTTTGGTCAACCCGGTGAATTTTTTGCTGAATCAGAACACTGTTTCTTTCACAGGGGCTTTCTTGAGGTGGTGAGGGTTTGCACGGATGACATAGATTAAGTGACTAAAGAAGACTAATGTATCATTCTTTTGAGTTCCAGCAAAGAAATTGAGCTGCTTTCATTAAAGCCTTTCTTTGAGGCCACTGGGTGAAAGGTTGGGGCTTGGACCAGGTGTGATGGCTCACGGCTGTAATCCCAGCACTTTGGGAGGCTGAGGCAGGCAGATCACTTGGGGTCAGGAGTTCAAGACCAGCCTGGCCAACATGGCAAAAACCTGTCTCTAACAAAAATACAAAAATTAGCCAGGCATGGTGGTATGCGCCTGTAGTCCCAGCTACTAGGGAGGCTGAGGCAGGAGAATCACTTGAACCTGGGAGGCAGAGGTTGCAGTAAGCTGAGACTGTACCACTGCACTCCAGGCTGGGCAACAGAGTGAGATTCCAACTCAAAAAAAAAAAAAGAAAAGAAAAAGATAAAGAAACGTGGGGGCTTTAGGGTCGGCTAACTCTTTTTAGCAATGTGACTTTGGACAAGTTAACCTGTCAGAACTTTGGTTTACCTGTCTGCAAAACAGAGAGAATAAAACTAGCTGTCTCTCCGGTTGTTCTGAGGGTTAAAGAAGTAACTTCTGCAAAGTACCTAGCCCAGTGTCTAGTATACCCTCCAGGATCAATAAAAGTACATTTCCTTTTCTCTCCCCTCCCTACCTCAGTTCTCCCTACCTTGGTATGTGTGAAAGAATGCGAACAGGTAAAACCAAGAGAATTTTATTCCTCTTATCAAGCCTGCCTCCACAATATGAAAGGCACTTAGCCAAGGATATTCAAGACTTCTGAAGACCATAAATATTTTTTATAAAATATTTTCACATATAAAGGATGGATGAATTTCAAAGGCCAGGCTAACTGAGCAGATCAAATGTTTTTTAAAGTTCTACAAGAGTCTCCAATAAAGGGTTCTTCAATGTTAGGGGAAACAATTGCAACAGACCTCCTTTTTTTTGAGAGTCAATAAAAGCAATAATACTCACTTGAGAACAAGGATGTGAACTTTTATGGACTTCCTTATAAGACTCTTACATTTCAGATTATCCAGTCTCTTAATCAGCCCAGGAGTTCCATTTTTACCATTCTGTCTGGACACTTTTAGACACAGGAGTTGCCGAGTTTGTTCTTTGGTTTTGTTTTGTTTTGTTTTGTTTTAAAAAACCAGGTTTTTTAAAAAGGTATTTTTAAACTTAAGCTACAATATATCTCCTGCTACTTCCAACTTTTGATTCTACCTCTATACCTCTTGGGTCACAAGGATAAATTTGTTTCTTTTTTTGTGGGTTGCTGATGGAGGAAGGCCATTACTTTTCTAATATTAGGGCATTAAGTGTTTATACAAGAATATCAAAACACAGGTCATTTCACTCTTTAAAAATTAACCATGAATCTTGGTTTATGGTGATTACAGCAACAAGTAGGCAATTATATATAGTATATAATTTACCTGTGGTTGAGTTTTGACTCAACAGAGTTACAAGTTCCCAAACACCATTGGCAAGGCTGAAAGGTCTGAGTTTAGAATCAGTAGCCCTGTGTTAGAGTTTCGCCCAGGCTGAGTGATTTGAAGCAAGTATCTGAGCCTGGGTTTCTCATATGTGGAAAATGGAGAGTCAATGGAGCTGTAGAGATGGTGGTACAGAAATGTTTTCTTTTTCTTTTTTTTTTTTTTTTTGAGACAGTCTTGCTCTGTCGCCCAGGCTGGAGTGCAATGGCGCAATCTCGGTTCACTGCAACCTCCGCCTCCTGGGTTCAAGTGCTTCTCGTGCCTCAGCTTCCCGAGTAGCTGGGATTACAGGTGCCCGCTGCCATGCCTGGCTAATTGTTTGTATTTTTTTTAGTAGAGACAGCGTTTCACCATGTTGGCCAGGCTAGCCTCAAACTCCTGACCTCAGGCGATCCATTCGCCTCAGTCTCCCAAAGTGCTGGGATTACAGATGTGAGCCACTGTGCCCAGCCAATAAATTTTTTCTTACCACCATTCTTCCCACCATGAAATCTGGGAACCTGAATTCGTGTGTGTGTGTATAGTGGGGAGAATGGGTTCATTAACTGATTTCAGTTTCTGTTTGTGAATGAATAGTTTGAGCCATGTATGTGTCATTTCCCACTGAATGATTTATTCAGCTGGAATCTTAATTGGATCTTCAATATTTAAAAATAGATGACATGGAAGGTTGTGTTGACAGCACCAAAATCATTTCTAATTCTGTGATGCCAAGTTTGAAAACCCCTGAATTTATGCCCGTGGGTGGCTCTAACAACTTTTCATTCCAAATCATAAGAAGTATTGTACAGTTGACCCTTGAACCATGCAGGTGTTAGGGGAATCAACCCACCAGGTGGTCAAAAATCCATGCATAGCTCTTTTTTTTTTTTTTTTTGAAACGGAGTCTCGCTCTGTCACCCAGGCTGGAGTGCAGTGGCATGATCTTAGCTCACTGCAAGCTCTGCCTCCCGGGTTCACGCCCTTCTCCTGCCTCAGCCTCCCGAGTAGCTGGGACTACAGGCGCCCCCCACCACACCCGGCTAATTTTTTGTATGTTTAGTAGAGACAGGGTTTCACCATGTTAGCCAGGATGGTCTCGACCTCCTGACCTCATGATCCACCTGCCTCAGCCTCCCAAAGTGTTAGGATTACAGGCATGAGCCACTGCACCCGGATTTTTTTTTTTTTTTTTTTTTTTTAAGAGATGAAAGTCTTGCTATGTTGCCCAGGCTGGTCTCGAACTCTTGGCCTCAAATGATCCTCCACCTCAGCCTCCCGAAGAGCTGGGATTATAGGCATGAGCCACCATACATGGCTCACATATAACTTTTGACACTTCCCAAAATTAAGTATTAATAGTCTGCTGTTGACTAGAACCATTACCAATAACACAAACAGTCATTCAACACATATTTTATGTGTTACAGATATTATATACTATATTCTTACAAAACAGCTAAAAGAAAATATTATTAAGAAAATCATAAGGAAGAGAAAATATATTTACTATGTATTAAGTGGAAGTAGATCTTAAGGTCTTTTCCTTTGTTGACTTCATTTTGGAGTAGACCAAGAAGCAGGAGAAGGAGAAGGGTCAGTCTTCCTGTCTAAGGGGTGACAGAGGTAGCAGAGGTGAAAGAGGTGGAAGGGGAAGTAGTAGAGGCAGGCACACTTCGTACAATTTTTATTTTTAAAAATTCATGTATGAGGCTGGGTATGGTGGCTCACGCCTGTAATCCCAGCACTTTGGGAGGCTGAGATGGGTGAATCACTTGAGGTTGGGAGTTTGAGACCAGACTGACCAATATGGAGAAACTCCATCTCTACCAAAAATACAAAATTAGCCGAGTGTGGTGGTACATGCCTGTAATCCCAGCTACTGGAGAGGCTGAGGCAGGAGAATCGCTTGAACCTGGGAGGCGGAGGTTGCAGTGAGCTGAGATCATGCCACTGCACTCCAGCCTCGGCAACAAGAGTGAAACTTCTTCTCAAACAAACAAACAAACAAAAATTCATGTGTGAGCTGACTCATGAAGTTCAAATATGTTGTTCTAGAGTCAATTGTGGTTGAAAGTATTTGGTAAACTATAAAATGGACTTTATATGTAATGACTATTATGAACAATTTTACAAACTAGATTCATTACTGTCTTTGTTTATTTTGTACTGCTTTAAGAGAATACCTGAAACTGGGTAATTTAGAAAGAAAAGACATTTATTTAGCTCACAGTTCTGCAGCCTAAAAAGTTTAAAAGCACTGTGTTGGGCCAAGTGTGGTCTTTCATGCCTATAAGCCCAACACTTTGGGAGGCCAAGGCGGGAAGATTGCCCAGGAGTTCAAGCAACATAGGAAGACCCCATCTTGACCAAAAAAAAAAAAAAAAAAATATTAAAAATTAGTCTGGCATGGCAGCACATGCCCGTAGTCCCAGCTACTTAAGTGGTTGAGGTAGGAAGATTACTCGAGCCTGGGAAGTCAAGGCTACAGTGAGCTGTGATCACACCACTGCACTCCAGTCTGGGTGACAGAGCAAGACCTTGTCTCAAAAAAAAAAAGAAAAGAAAAGAAAAGCATTGTGCTGGCATTTGCTTGGCTCCTGGTGAGGGCTTTTGTGCTGGGCCCAAACGTGATGAATGATCAAAGAGGAGGCAGACACATGCAAAGAGGCAAGACCCAAGGGGCTCCTGATTATGTAACAACCCACTCTCATGGGAACTAATCCATTCCTGCAAGAATTAATCCAGTGTTGCCAGAATAAGAACTCACTCACTACGACACAAGAACAGCACTAAGCCATTTGTGAGGGATTTTTCCCCTATAACCCAAACACCTCCTGCTAAGCCCATCTCCCAAGACCACTATGCTGGGGATCAAATTTCAACATGAGTTTTGGTGGAAGCAAACCAACAGTATCTAAACCATAGCAATTACAAATTCTGAGTATGTAGTTACCTCATCTCGACAAAAAGCCTGTATTTCTGCCATGACAACTCTGTCTCTTGGAACCACCCATTATGTATTTTTTCTCTATGGTGAGCTTGTGCGCACACTCTCATAATGGCCACTTCTATTTCAGACCGCTTTGTAAAGGCCAGGAGGCTTGCTAACTGCCCAAACACCTTCACTAAATTAAACCTTCACTTTTTCTTTCCACAGCATGCACTGTGTATTAGTCAGTCTTTGTGATGTAATAAACCAGTCCCAAATTTGGTGGTCTAAAATAGTCATTTATAGTGCACAGTTCTCTTGGTCAATAATTTGGATTGGATTCAGCTGAGTAGTCATTCTGACGAACTCACCCTGGGACACCCAGGCAGGTATAGTCAATTGGCAGGCTAGCTTGAAGCCAATTGCTACTGACTGTCAACAATGCCATGTGTCTCCAGCATCCACCAGGCTAGCCTAGGCTTTTTCACATGGAAGTTAAGATGTATACACAGCAAGAGGAGTTAAGAGCAGTAGCTGCAAGGCTTCTTAAGCCCTATGCTCAGAAGTTGCAAAACATCATTTCTGCCATAGTCTTCCATTGGTGAAAGCAAGTCACAAGGTTGGCCCAAATTCAGAGGGTAGGTGAGTAGACTCCACCTTTTTATGAGGGGAATTGCAAAGTTACATTACAAAGGTGTGTGCATGAGAATCGGTGAGATTATTGTGACCATCTTTGAAAATATGCTACTGCCCTGACCAATGACAGTTTTGGCTTAAAGATATTACATTTGATTTTCTTATTCTTTGATATTTAAGGAAGACGAAACATTTGAAAAATATAGTTTGGACTGGGCGTGGTGGCTCATGCCTGTAATCCCAACACTTTGGGAGGTTGAGGTGGGTGGATCACCTGAGGTCTGGAGTTTGAGACCAGCCTGGCCAACACGGTGAAACACCATCTCTACTAAAAATATAAAAACTAGTTGGACGTGATGGTGGGTGCCTGTGATCCCAGTTATTCGGGAGGCTGAGGCAGGAGAATCACTTGAACTCAGGAGGTAGAGGTTGCAGTGAGCTGAGATCATGCCACTTCACTCCAGCCTGGGCAACAGAGCGAAACTCTGTCTCAAAAAAAAAAAAAGAAAAGAAAAGAAAAATATAGTTTGGGAATCAAAATATCAAAATATATACAAGTTGTAGAGAAAGGGAAAATAAATCTGAGTTCTTCATTGATCTTTGCTAGTGTTAAGCTTAATCTCCTGCCCACAGCTTACTCATATGTACCCTATGCACTGACTTGGCCTCACTCAACTGAGACTTCTTTTAGGATTCCAGTCTGTCATGTGTCACTGGGAAATGACCCATAAAAGTTCAGACCGTGACACGGTCAGGCAGTGAAGTCATCAGAGATCCACGGGTCTTGCTGCTTCCTGGCAATTACACGCTGCCTGAATGAAGTTTATCACAGAGAGAAAGTGGCCAGTTTTTATAAAAACATAAAAAAATGAGACAATGCATATACGAATATGGATGTTTTGTAAAGACTGTAGATAGCTCTGACTTCTTCACCTAAATCAATTTGTTTCCCTAAATCCTCTGAGCAGTTTGTGACACAAGTATATTATTCACGTGGTTGTGCTTCATAGCAGTAGAAGTCTGTGTAGATCGTTTTCTGTATTCAATCAAGCAGCTTCTGGATGCAGCTCTCCATAGGGGACAATAACAGCTGACATACAGCACACACTAAGTGCCAGGCACTCCTAGTGCTTATACATGTTGACTCATTTAAGCCCATGATAAGCCTATGAGGCAGGCACTATTATCCTATGTACACATTTGAAATTCACAGTGGTTAAGTGACTTGCCAAAAGCCTAAATTGTAAGTGGCAGAGCTGGGACATGACCCAGGTAGTCAGTTATGTCAGTGCCCGGGTTCTTAACCACTACATTCCACAATCACTCGAGGGATGTGGGACTTATGTATATGGTGCCTTCCCTGTCTGTGGAGCACAGATATTCCTGGCTCCACATGTGAATAATGAGGCTTTTTATAATTACATATAATCCTTGGAGTCTGATTCAGTCGGTCTAGGGCAGACAGTCATAGACTAGTGAAGGATACAGAACATGGAATCAGCCTAAATGCTTATCGATGGCAGATTGGATAAAGAAAATGTGGTACATATGTACCGTGGAATACTATTCAGCCATGAAAAAAGAAGGAGATCATGCCCTTTGCAGAAACATGCACGGAGTTGGAGGCCATTATCCTTAGAAAACTAAGACAGAAACAGAAAATCACATACCACATGTTCTCACTTATAAGTAGGGGCTAAATAATAAAAACACATGAACACATAGAGGGAAACAGCAGACACTGAGGCCTACTGGACGATGGAGGATGAGAGTAGGGAGAGGATCAGGAAAAGTAATGGGTACTAGGCTTAGTACCTGGGTGATGAAATAATCTGTACAACAAATTCCTATGACATGAATTGACCTAAATAACAAACCTGCACATGTACCCCCTGGATTTAAAATAAAAGGTTAAAAAAGTTAAATAAACAGAAGAAAAAATGTAATAAACAATCGGGGTTTTTTTGAGACAGAGTTTTGCTTTCGTTGCCTAGGCTGCAATGCAATGGCGCGATCTCAGCTCCCTGCAACCTCAGCCTCCCAAAGTGCTGGGATTACAGACATGGCCCACCATGCCCAGCTAAAAATTTTAAAAACACAAAAATGAAAAGTCTAATAAATGAGTTATAGGAAAAGTGCTATCGGCATTCAGAGGAGAAAAGATATTTCTGTCTGGAGAGGTGGGGATCTACAAAGGCTTCATGGACAAAGAAAAACCTGATTTGTATTTGGGCAGTTGAGACAATATATAAATATACAGAGTGATCACCTGTGGTTGAATGAGCAACGTAGAATGGCCTCTACCCATATCCGTGCAGCAGGATTCACCACAGGACTTTGCACTGTGTTGACCACAACAAAGCTGAAAGGAGCAAGCCTCTGTTGATGCTTCCTAAATATAACACATTGGAAACTCAACTCGACAATCATTGATATGAATTCCACAGGTATGTGGAAATTATTCATACACAGTAAAATTGAAAATAAATGCTAGTTGTTTGTGTTATGGCTCATTGTATGTTCTATAACAGCCACAGTTTACAAGGTATAACTATGTACCTAATAGATTATCAATAAAATTCCCACCAAATGTATTAAAAGTTGGTCATTTAATTGGAACTGGAGATATACATTGAGAATAAAGTGGCACTTGCCTAACTTAGAACTAGCGTGCAAGAAAATTTAATTGTTAACTGTTTGTTGTGACAATGGGCTCCTTCAGAAGCTGGGATTGCTGAGTCTTGTGGGCCCGTGCACTGGGGGCTAGGAGAAAGGTTAACTGGGGCCAGCTGTGGCTGCAGAAGGCATGCGTTCACTTCAGAAGGCAAACAGCTCAGAGAGAAAGTCTTTGGCGTTAAGTTGTTCTAGAAAGAAAAAATGATACTCTAAGAGATTGGATGATGTAAGAACCAAGAAAGAATCAGAATTAGCTCTCTGTAAATAAGCATTAATAATTGTTATGGTACTTCGACATTATAATATCTGAAACACAACAACTGAAGACCCTGAAAACTAAATTTGGTTTTATCTTCATTTAAGAATTATAGAAGGCTAGGTTTGGAAGGGGCCTCAGAGCGCTCTTAATCTAAACTCATTTTGCTCTAATTTTAGAGCAAACAGTTCCTCTGGATCTGAGGAGGCCAGTTGCCCAATGTAGGATGGTAAGTTGGTTTAAATAGAGATACAACATGTTCTTTTGGTGTTTTATGTTTTTGAAAAACCACTTTAGTATTTTCTTGAGATTTCTACTTGTCAAGTTTACAAAGCTACTGATATTGAAACTTACTTGCTATATTAACCAAATGCAAAGAAATGCCACACAGCTGGTAGAAGAAGACAGAAGAAATGGCATGATGTTTCCATTCTTTTGCTCTTTTGGACCTGCCTCAAACCCTAGGACAAATGACTAGTTATTCACTTAGCAATTGCCTATTGATGCTTACTATAACCA
The DNA here is from genome assembly GCF_008728515.1 of Papio anubis. Classification (NCBI taxonomy): domain Eukaryota; kingdom Metazoa; phylum Chordata; class Mammalia; order Primates; family Cercopithecidae; genus Papio; species Papio anubis. The sequence goes on from NC_044977.1 coordinate 184,211,236, forward strand.
AGGTGATTTCAAAACACTAAATGGCCTTGAAGAACTCACAATACAGCAAACACATTACAGCATTACTGCCACTACTTTATGATTACTACTACCACTCCTTCTAATATGAGATATGAAGTATTAGATACCTGAAGAGACATATAGGAAATTGGAGGAGAGTTACAATAACAATGGTTCAGCCGGGCATGATGGCTCCATGCCTGTAATCCCAGCACTTTGGGAGGCCAAGGTGGGTGGATAACCTGAGGTCAGGAGTTCGAGACCAGCCTGGTCAACATGGCGGAACCCCATCTCTACTAAAAATACAAAAATTAGCTGGACGTGGTGGTGGTGCTTGTAATCCCAGCTACTTGGGAGGCTGAGGCAGGAGGACTGCTTGAACTCGGGGGGTGGAGGTTGCAGTGAGCCGAGATCGCACCACTGCACTCCAGACTGGGTGACCGAGCTCTCAAAAACAAAACAAAACAAAACAAAACCATAAACAAAAACAAAGGTTCTACTATCAGAGGAGTCTTCGGGAGAAGGTGTTGCCTGAACTAGTTTTGAAGGACAGTAGGATTTGTATCACAGACATTTTAAGTAGTCCAGAAGAGGTGGATTTCCTAGCAATTAAAGATGTGGAGGTGGAAAAGCATGAGGTAGGTCCACCAGAACACAGAGGGCAGGAAGGGGAACAGGCAGAGACAATGCTGGAAAGGATGACTTAGGGATAATATGCCACAGAGGTTATTTATAATATGTTTTCTTGCTTACATATTCTCTTGATGATAGAAAACGTTTTTAAAATATAAGCTTATCTTTATAATCCATAATAGGCAATTCATTCAATAAAACTTGAAAAATGTAGAGATTTCAAAAAATCATACCTTTTATTACTTCATAACTTGCTCTACTTCTTTCCAGTATTTTTTTCAAGGACATGGATATCTAGACTAAAAAAAAAAAAATTGTTCTAATCATACTTAATTGAGTTTCTCAAGCCCATGTTAAATTTTTCATGAGAGATAGGTCCTTTAAGAGAAATTTATGTCCAATTACAGGATTAGTCTCCTAAGAGATAAAAAGGCAGAATGAAAGAGATAAAAAGGAAGCTTTTTGCCAGAAGCTACTGTGGGAGGGCACTAATCTCTTCCTGTTCTTGCGGAGACATAGATTTGTTCAATCATGGGTGATCTTAATCGGTGAGCATGTTCCTTCAGCACTTCCTGATGAAGTGGTGGCTATTGACCATCAAAATGGTTTGCCAATCATATACACCATCACTCACTTCCCCATTCTTTCTTTAAATTTTTTAAATTCTACTTTATTTATTTATTTTTTTTGAGATGGAATATCGCTCTGTCTCCCAGGCTGGAGTGCAGTGGTGCAATCTTGGCTCACTGCAACCTCTGCCTCCTGGGTTCAAGCGATTCTCCTGCCTCAGCCTCCCCAGTAGCTGGGACTACAGGTGCACACCACCATCCCCAGCTGATTTTTTGTATTTTTAGTAGAGACTTCCCAGGCTCAAGCAATTTTCCTACCTCTTTGTATTTTTAATCTCGATCTCCTGACCTCATGGTCCACCCACCTAGGTCTCTCAGAGTGCTGGGATTACAGGCGTGAGCCATCATGCCTGGCCCCCCATTCTTAAGTTCTTAATTTTGCTTCCATTCTTGGTCCATAGAATATGTCTTAACCCAGTGTTTCTCAGACTTTAGTATGTGTAGGAATTACCAGGAAGTCTGGTTAACGTGCAGATCCTGATTCAGTAGGTCTAGGGTAGACTGGAGATTTTGTCTTTTGTCTCCTCTCCTCTCCTCTCCTTTTCTTTTCTTTTTTCTTTCTCCCAACGGAGTTTCACTCTTGTTCTCCAGGCTGGAGTGCAGTGGCATGATCTCAGCTCACTGCAGCCTCCCTCCACCTCCCCAGCTCAAGCAATTCTCCTGCCTCAGCCTCCTGAGTAACTAGGATTACAGGAGCCCACCACCATGCCTGGCTAAGTTTTTTTTTTTTTGTATTTTTAGTAGAGATGGGGTTTCACCATGTTGGCCAGGCTGGTCTCAAACTCCTGGCCTCAGGTGATCTGCCCGCCTCAACCTCCCAAAGTGCTGGGATTACAGGCATGAGCCACCGTGTCCAGCCTGATATTTTGTATCTCGAACAAGCTTCCGGGGGATGCTCTTGCTACTGGTCCAGGGACCACACTTTGAGAAGCAAGGCTTTAGGGTACTTTCTTTTTCAAACTGAATCTGTCTTTTTGCTGCTTTCACACAAGCAAAACAAATTAACTTGTTCACAGCCTGTCTTCTGCAAATCCATAAAGATATCCCTTTAATCACTTTTGGCAATTTATCATTGCCGAAAAAGCTGAAACCAATGGAATTTTTATTCCTTTCTAGGTGAAAGGTTTTTACCATCTGGATGCTTGGATGCTTAAAGGAGTGGTTGCTTTTTTTCTTTACTCCTGATGGGTGTAAGTGTGAATAGCTTGTCTTTGATTGTGTTTTGAATGCAGTGGACCTTTGGGCTTGCATACTCATGTAAAACTGCCGCTCAGGAGCGTCTCTGTAATTGTGCCCTCAACCATTGTTTCCGAGCAATTTTCCTGCTTTCTTCCTTGGGGGTGTCAATCATTCTCAGGTTGTATCTCTGACCCCTGTCTTACATAGCTCGTTCTCTCCTTCTGTTTAATCTCTTTGTGCTATCCTCTATAAGCCAGAAGACATTCTCAGGTTTACCCTCTGTATTACAGACTAGATTTTCTCAGGTCATTTCTGCTTTTGGTTCTTCTCCCCAAAGTGGAAGTTAATTCTACTATTGCACTTTTATTTTCCTAAAATACTTTTTTTTCATTTTATTCATTTCCCATTTTAGTCTGAAATGTTGCCTGCTGTCTTTTCATGTCGAGCTTTCTTTTTATAATTCATGTTTTTGTTTCAAAAGGCAATGCCTTTAAGCTTTTAGAGAAAGAATGCCAAAACATTCTTTATTATTTTCTTCTGGTTCCTCCAGCAAATCTTTTCTAGAAGGTTGTTATCCCTTTGTAGCTCCAGGATGATGTTCTCTTTTCCCTTGTTCTGTAAGTGTAAAGGACATTTGTCATTATTTGCTCATCTCAGCATCTGTATCCCCTCCGCACACACCTATGTTTGGAGAATATTCCATTTTATGAAGCAAAGCTTGCCTTCCATATAGAAACTAAAAATACAAAAAACTCACTAAGACTTTCTTGCAATTAGGATGCACAGAGTAGGCACTGCCAGCCAGATGTGTACGTTCCAGGCATTGACTAACACAACTGGTTCAAGGAAGCAGAGCAGAACTGGCCATGTCCAGTTTCCAGACACAACATGACAGCTGTTTTGCAGGCAGCGCCCAGTGTTAAGGATGCTTGGGGTGCAAGTAATGTCCATAACCAGTAGTTGCTTTAAGAGTGTCACCACTGGACTAAATAGTTTCATTTGTGGTATAGAGATTCTGAACCTGTTCTTTCATGTCAAAGTAGACTCTAAAAACTACTCAACATCTTTTTAGTAAATTATTTCCCACTTATGTTGTCAGAGTCCAATTCACTACTTAAAACTGAAAATCCTGCCTGACACAATCAATGCATTTTAAATAGACCCCGTGGTCTTATTTTCTGCTTACATTTCTTAAAGTGAGTTATAATCTGCTATTTTGATACAGTAGACCCTTGATTCCACTCTATCTACTTAGTTCCTTGCCAAATCCATCCTCAGAGGAGAACTGGATGTCATACTCCAGTTTTGGCTCAATTCTTGGTGTCCTCAGTCTTTTTTCCTGTGCGTGTCTGTTGGCTGGGGCTGAGATTTTCCAGCTCTGAAAAAGTAGAAATAAATGTCTAATGGTGAAAGGGATACCTCACCAGTACTCTGTTGGATACAGAGCTTGCCCTAAGGCCCAGAGTTTCTTCACTTATAAAATTAGAAGCCACATACATGTGTATACATGAAGGTTGACCCACAGATGATAAGGCAGACTAGGAGAGACCAGAGGCAAGAACTGAGCTCACACAAGGCCAGTCCCACTGCTTAGAACAACCATCCTGGGCACAGCTCTGGGCAGCCCATTATTTGCTCAAGAATCCTCTGAGGACTTAAGTCTATATCCAGGATAGATTGCCTGCTGCTCTGCCAAACCCCAGTGCTTTCTCTGTTCCTTTCTTTGAATAATCTCCTCCCTCCTTTGCTCCAAATTTTGCCAGTTCTGTTGCCTCCTTCCTCATAAGCTCATCTTTTCTTATTCTCCCCATGCTATGCTCAAACCATAATGAACTATTTTTGATTCTCTTATTTTACAACAACCTTGAAATAAATTCTGTCTTTGCATGTGCTGTATACTTTGGCTAGAGCACTCCTCATTGCCCTACATTTCTTCACCTAGCTAACACTTAATCTTCTTTCAGGTCTCATTTTACCTACTGTTTCTTTCTGCAAATCTTCTCTGCACTCCTGTTCCTCAAGACCTGTGTGCACTTCCAACGGGCTTCCATAACACTCTGACTCATCCTTACCTTAACATATATCACTCACAGTAACTGAATATGTCTATATTTGTTTTTACTTGTTTATAACCTGAACTAGCGTGTTATACCTTCTTGGCCATATCGTATTATATGTTGTTCATAGTATTCAGTTATGTACCTGTTTTATAGTAGGTCCTTAAAAATAATTGTGAAAGAATAAAAGAACAAAAATAACTCTACTCCTCTCTGCACACCCTTCACATTTTAAAATACAATAAGTGTACACTTTGTGTAAAGTATGTATATACCGCTTACTGGTCTCTTTTTTCTCATAGAGTAGGATCCATGACTGCTTCAAGTCAAGTAATTATCATGTTCAGGAGTTTCTGCATTAATAGGTACCCAAGAAAGTTTATTTGAAGAAGTTCTACGCTGTAGGGTAACCAAAATGTCAGTCACCCAAATTGGGCCACTTTTGAGAGTAAAAGGCAACGCTATTAATAATTAGCCTAAGAAGGCCGTGTGCAGTGATTCATGCCTGTAATCCCAGCACTTTGGGAGGCTGAGGTGGGCGGATCACTGGAGGTTGGGAGTTTGAGACCAGCCTGACCAACATGGAGAAACCCCACCTCTACTAAAAATACAAAATTAGTCGGGCGTGGTGGTGCATGCCTGTAATCCCAGCTAGTCGGCAGGCTGAGGCAGGAGAATCGCTTAAACCTAGGAGGCAGAGGTTGCGGTGAGCTGAGATTGAGCCACTGCACTCCAGTCTGGGCAACAAGAGTGAAACTCCGTCTCTAAATAAATAAATAAATAAATAAATAAAATTTGCCCGAGAAGATAGTCTTGATTTAAGATTGTCCAGGGCAACATGGATATACAGTACCCTATTTAGATAGCAAACACCATTGCCAGATCATTAATAGTTGCTTTTTAGATTTTAAGACGGAAGGTGCTGGGCCAGGGGGAGTTTCTTGCATTACATTCACTAAAAGGTCAAACCGAATATGAAAGATGATCATCTCATAGTCAAACATCAAGCAGTGAGTTAGTGACAGGCATAGATAAACTGCCCAGGACTCTTAATTCTCTTATTCTTCATCTCAATGAATGCTATTTGTCTTTTGATTAAGCGGGATGCATGCAATAGGAGACATCGAAATTTAGATAATTTTTTTGAACTGTAATAATTAGTCATTATAACATAGAAAGAAACAAAATCAAGTCTGTTTCTTCTTCTTACATCTGCCACAGCGATCAGACATAATCCCTTAATGTAATCAGAGGTAGCAAGAAAATGTCAAAGCCTTGTGCTTTAAAGAATTTAATTGGAGATTCAGCCATTGTCCCAAAGCAGCAGCCACTTTTCTTCCTTAAAGAAAAGCACTCAGAGCATTTAGACATTAGTTCAGTAATCCTCAATTTCAGAGCTTGGTGCTGGAAAGTTATCTATATTCTACTTGGGGAAATTAAGGCTCAATATATATTGAATTTAGGTCAGTTTGTGGTTTAGTAGATCCATTCTTAATAGGTTGACAAATTAAGGGTCAAATAGACCACGAAAGAACACTGGGGGTTCACTTTGAAAGCAGTGGTGAAAAGACTGAGTGGGGATAGGAAAAGCAGTGTCAGGAATCATGAACTTCAACCAAAAATTCCATAAATTTGCATAGTGTTTACAGTTTGTAATGTACTTTTGTAATGTGTGTACAGTTTGTAATGCATTGTTTTATCTGGTCCATGCCATAAAGATACAGAAGAAGGTGGGACAGGAATGAGGATCTTCATCCTGTAGAGGAAAGAAAGAAAAGAAAACAAAAGAAAAGAAAAGACAGAGAAAAGAGAGAGACAGAAAGAAAGAAAGGAAGGAAGAAAGAAAAGAGAGAGAAAGGAAGGAAGGAAGAAAGAAAAGTAAAGAAAAGAAAAGAAAGAAAGAAAATGAATAAATGAATAAGGCTCAGGGAGAGGAAATGACTTGTTCGGGATCACATGTTTATCACAGAGTTGGGACTGAAGCCCAAGTCTCTTGCTTCCCAATCTGATCATCCTCCTCCCTGGGCTCAGTGATGCGGTTGAGGGCTTTATCTCAACTGCATCTCCATGGGAAACCTAAAGAAATGTGACCGGTCCTACTTGGAACTTAAAAATGCCACCCAAACCATTCAAGCTGCTTGTATTTCTGCTCAGGAAATCTTAAAGGGTTTCAATTCTTTCCTGCCTATTATGTCATGTGTCATAGGCAAAGAGAAAGTTTATAATAAACTCGTTTGCTGAAAGGAAGCTAGATCTTTTAGCCAGAGCCTTTTCGGTGCCTCAGCTTACAAGCGGTAGCCACCTGGGTGATCTCGAGCTAGAGCGAATCAGGATTGAGAGGTGAGATATTAAGGTAGCATGGTGTTCTGTGAGTTAGCCTGATAAACAAGGGAATACCATGTGCCTCAGTGGGACTTTGTAAGGTTCAAATGGAAGGTGAAAATACTGGAAGCTTTTTGGTTTAAAAAATCATGTAAGCCTGGTGCAGCAGCTCATGCCTGTAATCCCAGCACTTTGAGAGGCTGAGGCCGGCAGATCACCTGAGGTCAGGAGTTCAAGATCAGCTGGGCCAACACATGGTGAAACCCCATCTCTACTAAAAAAATACAAAAATTAGCTGGGTGTGGTGGCACACGTCTGTAATCCCAGCTACTTGGGAAGCTGAGGAAGGATAATCGCTTTAACCCAGGAGGTGGAGGTTGCAGTGAGCAACCTGGGAAGTGGAGTTTGAGATTGTGCCACTGCATTACAGCCTGTGTGACAGAGAAAAAAAAATCATGTTAGGGCCACAAATATGAATTCCTGCCCTACTATTCTCCATAGGTATCTATTTTTATTCTAGTTTGTTTATTTTAGCATTGTGCTAACATTGTATATTCAAACTACATTTGAATTTTCCTTGTGAACATACGGTGGAGTCCACCCTACTGCAAGTGTTGATGATTGAAATAAAATCATGTGGACATTTTTACTTAAAATTATCCTTGAAAAATACTTAGGATACAATCCCCTTTCCTCTAGCTTTGGGACTAATCACAGTTTATTGGTTGAACACCAGAAGTAGCAGCTGACTTTTAATGGGCCATGCTGGATAAAATATGGGTATCTTTATTTATTTTATTATTATCTTTTGAGACAGAGTCTCGCTCTGTCATCCAGGCTGGAGTGCAGTGGCACGATCTCACTGCAACCTCTGCCTCCTGGGTTCAAGTGATTCTCCTAACTCAGCCTCCTGAGTAGCTGGGATTACAGGCACCTGCCACCACGCCCGGCTAATTTTTGTATTTAGTAGAGACTGGGTTTCATCATGTTGACCTGGCTGGGCTCAAACTCCTGACTTCAAGTGATCCGCCCGCCTCAGCCTCCTAAAGTGCTGGGATTACAGGTGTGAGCCACCACCTGCCGGCCAAATATGGGTATCTTTAAACAATCAATAAGGTAAGACAGCACTCCATGAAAAGCAGGGAAAGGTGGTGAGAACTAGTGTGGGCCAGGAGGTTCAGGTCTTGCATCTCCACTCATGAGAATCCTGGTGGAGAGGATCACCATTTAAATTTAAATTGTTGCTTCTCGGGCCAGGAGTGGTGGCTCACCCCGCTTATCCCAGCTCTTTGGGAGGCCGAGGTGGTTGAATCACTTGTGGTAAGGAGTCTGAGACCAGCCTGGCCAATATGGTGAAATCCTGTCTATACTAAAAATACAAAAAAAATTAGCCAAGCCTAGCACACACCTGTAATCCTAGCCACTTGGCAGGCTGATGTGGGAGGATCACTTGAACCTGGGAGGCAGAGGTTGCCGTGAGCTGAGATTGTGCCACTGCACTCCAGCCTCCATGACAGAGCAAGACTCTGTTTCATAAATAAATAAATAAATAAAATTGTTGCCTCTCTTCTCTCCCTGCTTACACATTGAATTTTGTGGGTAGAATCAGCCAGACTTGACCAGTGATCGGAATGAGGAGTAAGGGAGAGGGAAGTCAAGAATGACCACAGGTTGTGAGCGTCCTCCTCACAAGGAGGTTGGGGTACCATGAATGGAGACAGGGAAGTGGGGAGAAGGCAGAGCCCAGGTGAATTCAATTTTGAGCCATGTTGACTTTGATGATTCTCAAATAAAGACTGGTTAACCTGTAAAAGTCTGCTAATTTTAGTCCACAAACTCAAAAGCAAAAACGTGAAAATTTTCTTTAATTGGGAGTATGCAATTAAAATTAAGTTTATTCTGCAAAGTAAAAGAAACCTAGTCTCTTTCAATTTGAGGTCTATTCCATCCCTGGGAATGCACTAACACAGACTGTCTTAGCTAGTTGGGTGAATAAAGAACCAAGGTCTGGAAATACGGGTAAAGATCTCATTAAATATTTCAAAATAATATTCTACCACAAACCATCTGGCATAGATTGCTGGGAAGATTCAAGGTCAAACAAAAGGGATCACATCTTCCCAAATATGTGTTTGCTTTTTTGTCTTAAAAAGCTGTATTGTCCGTCTTATTACAGGCACATAGGAAAATTTAAAAGTGACACATTTATTGTAAGAAAATTAGAAAATTTAGATAAGCAAAAAGAATGAATAATTCTACCACTTAAAAACAATCACTTGGCCAGGCGCGGTGGCTCGAGCCTGTAATCTCAGCACTTTGGGAGGCCGAGGCAGGTGGATCACGAGGTCAGGAGATTGAGAGCATCCTGGCTAACATGGTGAAACCCCGTCTCTACTAAAAATACAAAAAATTAGCCGGGCGTGGTGGGGGGCGCCTATAGTCCCAGATACTTGGGAGGCTGAGGCAGGAGAATGGCGTGAACCTGGGAGGCGGAGCTTGCAGTGAGCCGAGATCGCGCCACTGCACTCCAGCCTGGGTGACACAGCACGAGACTCCGTCTCAAAAAAAAAAAAAAAAAAAAAAATTCCATCTATGCCTTTTCTCCCACTTTAAAATATCATGTAACCAAAAGAAATGAAAATATATGTCCACATAGAAATATGTACCTGAGTGGTCACAGGAGCATCATTCATTGTAGCCCCCAAATGGAAATAAGCCAAATGTTCAGCAACTGATGAATGAGTAAAGAGAATATGGTATATCCATACAAATGAATATTATTTGGCCATAAAAAGGAAAAAACTATTGATACATTATGCTCCAACCTTAGTGAACCTTGAAAACATGGTAAGTGGAATAAATCAGATGCAAAAGTTCACACATTCTATGATTCCATTTATATGAAATGTCCAGAAAAAGCAAATCTTATAGAGACACAAAGTAGATTAGTAGATATTTAGTTCTGAAGATAAGAATAGGCAATGACTATAAATGGGTGCAAGGTTTCGTTTTTGGGGTGATGAAACTGCTCTACTATTAGAATGCAGTGATGGTTATACAATTCCATAAATTTACTAAAAACCACTTCTGCCTAAAGTGAATGAATTTTATGGTATGCAAATTATACCTCAATTAAACTGTGTATATATACATATATATAGAAGATATATATATATAATACATGTATATATAAAGAGATTTACATAGATATATATCATGGACTTCTTTCTATTCATCTAAAACTAACCTAATATCTGCTGTGATGCCCATGGAGTCAGTGAGACTGTGGATTGCAGCCACGAATGAGGCAAAGCACATCCTAAAGCCTATTCCAGGTACCGAGCTCATCGAGAACTGGTAGACCTTCTTCAGCTCCATGCAACTCTCTAAAGGAACTAGTGAGGCCACTGCGTGAGGCCTTGCTGCATACATCAAACCCTTGGACGTTATCCTTTACCTCCTGCTTCTGTTGTTGTGTGAAGACAAAAATGTACGTGCCATGTTTGTGTTTCCCCAGCTCGGTTGTGTCTCCAGGCTCATTGTTGCCTGCCCCATCACCATCAAAGGAGGCTCTCAGCTGCCACAGTGGATCTAGCCCATCCAGTGGTCCACTGGGAGATCTCAGCAAAGCTATCTCAACAACACCCCTCTGCTTGGAACTGATATTACATATTATCTTTGTTTTAGGATGTAGGGTAGGAACTGAGTCTATTAATGTTTTTCTCAACACTGTATTCCCAGGCCTAATAAGGCTAGTAGGTGCATAATAACCTGTTGTTAGAGCAAAAAGATGGCATAAACTGTCTCCCTTGTTGTTTGAGCCTCTTTGAAACTTTTCATTGGTAGTGAACACAAGAAGGATTAAAGCTCTGCTTACCAACATCTCTGCTACAAGAGACTGGCCCCCACTGTGAGACAGCTCTGCCTGATCTCTGAAGATTCACAGGCTTCCAGGCACAATCATCTCTCATTCTAAGTCCTGCACTTACCTGAGGTCAAAAGCCGTTGGATTGGTACAGGTGGTTGAGTTGGGATACACCAAAATACATTCAGACAATCCGATCCTGTGATCTGGCAAAATGCAAATAGTGATAACGCTATAGCCACTTACTAAAAACTGGGTGAAATTGTGCAGAAACACATGGGACAGATACAAATTATCATTTGTTCCATATTGATTTGATTCCTGTAAGCTAATGAAGAAATTAGCTTGTGACACCAAAAACCTAGTACTCAATAAAAAGAGAAAACATTCATTTAGGAAGTCTGATCATACATTCTTTTTTTACATTGACTTTCTTCCTCCATCCTACAATGAGATGTGAAGAAGAGAGAGTAAGCAAACCTTTTATACTCTGTTTAATTTAATTTAATTTAATTTTTTGAGAGGGAGTCTCACTGTGTCCTCCAGGCTGGAGTGCAGTGGCATGATCTCTGCTCACTGCAACCTCTGCCCACTGGGTTCAAGTGATTCTCCTGCCTCAGCCTCCCGAGTAGTTGGGATTACAGGTGCCCACCACCACACCTGGGTACCTTTTGTATTTTAGTAGAGACGGGGTTTCACCTTGTTGGCTTCCTGGCCTCCTGACCTCAAGTGATCTGCCCGCCTCGGCCTCCCATAGTGCTGGGATTATAGGTGTGAGCCATCACGCCCAGTCTGTAAACTGTTTTATTATCTTTAGTGTTTCATTTACTACAAGCCTGTACTACTATTTACCAAATTAAGTTTTTAATCTCTTTTCCAAAGGCTGATGCTCACTGGGCTGAGCTAGAGTCACTGTCACCCAGAGGCCTGGTTTGCATAAGACACTGGTACTATAATCTTGGAAAAGACCTATGCTCAACTATAGAAAAGGATATATAAAATATTAAAACTGTCACTTATGCTTAGTTATTTCTCAAAAAAGATGACCTTAAGTATCTTTTTGAATTTTGTTTATATAAAGTTGCAAAATAACCATGGTTTTAATTTCATGTCTATTCTAATAGCAGAACTATGTTATCAGAAAATGTATACAATTTATGTATGGTAATCGTCAGAAGGCCTAGAAAGTGCACACAGAGCACATTGTAACAAATGACCAGTATTAGTCCTGTCTCTTCCCCTTGCCCCTTCTGATGCCTGCTCAGAGCCATGATCTAAAGAAACATGACCAATCTTCCAGAGGGACAGCATCAATTGTGTTGCTTTTCTATCCACATTGAGTGAAAGAGTGATTCACTCATTCACTCACTTACTGGATAACATTTGGTTATAAGTGCCAGGTACTGCCTTGGCTGCTGGGGAAGAGAAATGAACAAGACATGAAGACTAATACAAACAATTCTATATTTGCATGGAGGAGATCAAACTCACTGATGAAAAATTGTAATGCATTGGGATAATGAAATGGGCATCTTTTTGAGAAAATAGAGAAGTTATTTTCATATTAATGGAGGGAGTTTGGAAGGAATGGGCAATGGGGTAGAGATTCTGTGAGAGGGGGTTGGCTGGACAGGTAGAATCTGCAGTTTTGGAGATGGGCCTGGAAAGTCTTTTAGGTTCAAGAGGAGAAAACTAAACATGCAAAAGCCTGGAGGCAGGAAGTAAAGGAAGTGGCGTGTGTGTGCATGTGTGTGGTGGAGGAGGGGGTGTTGGAGGTACAACTTATAGTTGGAAAGGCCATCAGGATTTGATCATGAAATAAGGAAGGGGAAGCTGCCGGGTATGAACTTAATTTGGTTGATATTATTGAATGCTATCAGTCCATTATCACACGGCTAATAAAGACATACTCAAGACTGGGAAATTTATAAAGGAAAAAAGTTTAATTGACTCAACAGTTCAGCATGGCTGGGAGGTCTCAAGAAACTTACAATCATGGCAGAAGAGGAAGCAAACATGTCCTTCTTCATGTGGCAACAGGAGGCAGAAGAATGAGTGCTCAGTGAAGGGGAAAGACCCTTAAAAAACCATCAGATCTCATGAGAACTAACTCACTATCACGAGAACAGGAGGGGGAAAATCGCCCCTATGATTCAACTATCTCCACCTGGTCCCTCCCATGACACGTGTGGATTATGGGAACTGCAATTCAAGATGAGATTTGGGTGGGGACACAGCCAAACCATATCAGGAACGTTTACAAGATTTGTGGTATGACATAGCATACTATGCTTCCGGAATATGAATTTGGTCACTGGGTAGAATGTAACATCAGACTGAAAAACTGGGAGAATATTGGAGACCACCAAGTCTAAGAACCCAATTTAATAGATAAAGAAACTGAGAATAGAGAGGAAGTGACTTGCCAAAAGGTTGCAGAGTAATTTAGGGTAAGGCAAGGACCATAAACATTTCTCTCGTGTCCCTCTCTGTGCTAGTCTTTTTTTTTTTTTTTTTTTTTTTGAGACACAGTCTTGCTCTGTCAACCAAGCTAGAGTGCAGGAGGGTGATCTTGGCTCACTGGAACCACCGCCTCCCAGGTTCAAGCGATACTTGTGCCCCAGCCTCCAGAGTAGGTGGGATTATAAACGTGTACCACCAGGCCTGGCTAATTTTTGTAGTTTTAGTAGAGATGAGGTTTCACATGTTGGCCAGGCTGGTCTCAAACTCCCAACCTCAGGTGATCCACCCACCTAGGCCTCCCAAAGTGCTGGAATTACGGGTGTGAGTCACCACGCCCAGCCCCCATGCTAATCTTGATTGCTACTTCCAAATGCCTGGGCTCCTCCTGTTGGTCTGCTTGCATTCAGGCCCCATCACTTGAGGTTATCTGAAAGAGAGGGCTGAGGACTCCTGAGGGAAAAGGGAAGATGTGCAAACAGAGATAAGCAGGGAGAGGTAAGATGTGCTTGGAAAATTACTAGAAGCAGGGTGGAGGGTGGGGGCACATAAAATCCTGGAAGAAATGAGGCTGAAGGAACAAGTAGGTGCCAAATTATGAAGATCTGTGCAAACCATACTAGAGGCATTTGGCCTGATGGGTGTTAGGTTCTCAGAGGCAACAGCAGATTGGTATTTACCTTCTATCACCCATGGCCCTCTTATTCTTATTATTTTTCTAGTAGCCTCTTCAGAACTTTTCCTCTTGGTCAGCTGTAGGAGATCATAAGTTCCCTATGCTGGAGTGTTCAAACTGAGAGCAGATGGTCACTCGACAGTGGGTGAGCGAGGTGCCAGCTTGCCAGGGATCAGCGTGGAATTTTAGCTTACCTACCCTCAGCTGAGTAAGAGCTTACTCAGCTCAGGGCCGGGTGCGGTGGCTCACGCCTGTAATTCCAGCACTTTGGGAGGACGAGGGCAGATCACGAGGTCAGGAGATCAAGACCATCCTGGCTAACATGGTGAAACTCCGTCTCTACTTAAAAAAAAAAAAAAAAATCGGGCTTGGTGGTGGGCGCCTGTAGTCCCGGCTACTCAGGAGGCTGAGGCAGGAGAATGGCGTGAACCCAGGAGGTGGAGCTTGCAGCGAGCAGAGATCGTGCCACTGCACTCCAGCCTGGGCAACAGAGCAAGACTCCATCTTGATAATAATAATAATAATAATAATAATAATAATAAAATAAAAATAAAAAGAGCTTACTCAGCTCTTAACACAGAGCTAGTACTTAAACTCCCTGGGCTTTAGTTTCTTCATGGATAAAATAAAAAAATAATAATGCCAACCTAAGAAAGGTCTTGTGAGAGTTAAGTGAATTGTATATGAAAACTCCTTAAAATATTGCTGGGCACTCCAAAATAAGGACTGGCATGAGCTCCACAAAGGCCATGTGTACAGGACTGTAATGGATGCAGATGAAAGGCAGGACCCAAGCCCAGCTTGCCTGAAAGTCTTTTATGCCATTACTGAACCCATGAAAATGCTGCTGGTAGCCTTTAGGCCACCAGTGTGCTATCCTTGGACCAAATGACCCCACACTACACCTGAAATTCTGTGCTTTTTTTAGTCTCTGAATTGGTAAACCAGTATTTTTCTACCACTGAGTGCAAATTTATACAACCTTCCCATTTCGTGCAAGCCCCTGCACACAGAAAGTTGTAACAGGGGGTTGAGAAAAGTAAGAGTACGAAAGAAACCGGAACAGTCAATGGGAATGAGGCTTTTGGTGGGGTTAGCACTGACAACAACGCTGTATGTGGTTCACTAAGCATCCAGATTATGACTTGGGTGGTTATATTCCTGGGAAGTTCCTCATGAGTCAAAATTATCTTTTGTAGTTAATCTTATATGATGTTCATGCTAACACCATGCTCACCACGCTCACCTGAGCAATTCATAAACATTTCAGGAGGAGAAACAGTGATCTTCCCCAACACACCCATACAGCACTTTCAACATAATTAGTAGCGTTTCTGGATCCAGCACAGTACTCTTATAATGTGTATGATGGAAGAAATGAACAACTCTAATTATACTTTATTAAATCTTAATCCTCATTAGGACCCTATTATTCTTTATAAGTGGGTTACTGAAGGAAAAAAAAAGGAAATGCTGGTCAAGTCCCGTTATATTCCATGAGAATTGAGATAATCCATTTTTACTTCAGGTAACACTGGAATTCTTTTCATAGTAAACCCTAGTACTCAGAATGTGAGTATGCTGAAATGTTTGAGTGAGTGAACTGTGTTTTGATAGGATCTGACCTTTTTAAAACCCCAGAAAAAAATATCTCTAAGAGCTCATATCTCCCATTTCAAACCATGTTAGTTGCAAAGAGATAAATTCTTTATTATTCTGTGGAATGAGTGGTTATTCTCGACCTTATCTCTCTCTCTCTCTTTTTTTTTTTAAGACAGAGTCTTGCTCTGTCCCTCAGGCTGGAGTGCAGTGGCGCAATCTCGACTCACTAAAACCTTTGCCTCCCGGGTTCAAGCAATTCTCCTACCTCAGCTTCCAGAGCAGCTGGGATTACAGGCGCTCGCCACCACGCCCGGCTAATTTTTTGTATTTTTAGTAGAGACAGGGTTTTGCCATGTTGGCCAGGCTGGTCTCCAGCTCCTGACCTCAGGTGATTTGCCCGCCTCGGCGTCCTGGAATTACAGGTGTGAGCCACCACGCCCAACCATGTTCATATTTTTGTATGTGAACATTAGATAGTTGTTAGGAACAGGTTAAGTAGTCTTACCCCTGAAATGCCTGAATTCAAACACTTATTAAGCACAAGGAAGGTGCTTAATAAATCCAATAACATGTGTTTTTACATTATTTCCTTAATTCCTGGTCAAAAGAATCCCACTAAAATCCATCCTCAGAAGACCCACTTTTTGGAGTTTTTATGAATCGGTAGTTCATGGTGGACTCTCAACAGTTATGAATGGAATTATGTCCTGCTAGAGGTCAGGGCCAGGTATGGAAAGATCAAGGGATTAGTCAGGAGACCCGTATGGGAGGAGGGGAAGACAGGTGCTTGGGCAGTCAGTTATTTTGTGCTGGGCCAGTAACGTTCCTTAAGTTTTTGCCTGAAGTGTAAAGCGGGGGACTACGCTTTGTCCTATCTAACTCACCTGAAGATGCAATAGCCGGGTGAGAGACTGCTTTCATTATATGCTAACGTGAGGGATGATTTTAGATATTAATAGGAGAGAAGTACAAGGAAAGGAAGTCTCAGGGCATGGAGTGCTTTCCAGGCAATGGCTGCTGCACGTCATAATCCCCTAACACAGTAAGTGGTGGTTCTCATCGTCGTTCACCCTTACAGATGTCAGAGGGGGGAAAAAATCCAACTCAAACCTTCCAATAACAGGATTGCCTGTATTCAAACCAGTTCATCCCGTTCGCAGACTTTTTTGAAGCTGTAAGCACAGAGTAAGCTTTCTGGGCGGGGCTCAGAAGTAAACGTTAAACTCCAGGGATTCATATATTTGAGCACAGAACAGAGGAAGTTGCCCTGGAGCAACTGATTGTCATTGATATTCAGGGCTCACTGTCAACCAGGACCTTCCAGGAACTGGCTCTGGGCCAAGAGCAGTAGAAATCACTGGGTGGTCCGCGCAGCCTGCGGACATCTAACCTGCTTCAAGGCTCAGGGCTAAAAGGAAGGCAGGGCCCTTCCTGGAGGCGGCAACCCAAGTGGGAGGCAGAGCGCCTGGGCCTGCTCCTCGATCTGTTGAGTGACGACCCTGTACAAGTCATTTCTCTTCCGAGAGCTTCAGTTTCCTCACGTGCCAAGCGGACGGGTTGGAAGTTGGTCTTTGCCAGCTCTGACACCTTGTAAGTTTTCAGTCTTGCTGGGAATCCAGGGCGGGGCTCACGAGGAAAATCTTGGAAGGGGGTTTCATGGCTGGATCTCTTCCACTCAAGCTCAGTGCCTTAATTTGACGCCTTAATAGTAGACGCAGGCTTTTCCATTTTCCAGGAGCCCCCTGACGCGGCCGCTTCCTCCTACGTCTCCTTCCTCTTCCTCTAGCAGGGGTAAAGTCTCCACATCTCCCTCTTTCCCTTCCTCCTTTGCAAGCTCCCTGCATTCCCGCGTCTCCTCCTCTTCCTCTCAGGAAATGCAATGCCCTCAGTGCGCCCACCTTTTGGCAAAGCCACTGCCGGCTGCGGGTTTCCCCTCCCCCGCCAGGCGAGCTCTGCGCGGCGGCTCCGCGGGCACACGCCTTCCCATACCTTACATGGACAAATGCGTGCAGGCAAAGTCAGGAATTCAGGCCCCTGACGTCAGCCTCCAGCGCTCAGGGCACCGCACGGGAGACCAAGGGGAGGGGGTGGGGACGGTGGGGAGGAAGGAGGGGGAAAGGCACCAACCAGCAGCCGCTCCAGCCCTGCCGAAGTTTCACTTTTTGTCTGTGGGTTCGTTCCCGGGTCCCGCGCGAGCTTTCCCGGGATAAGTAGCTTTAGCGATCGGGGGACAGCCGGGCGCTGCAAGGTAAGGGCTGGCTGCACGGCCCGGGGCGCGGGGCGCGGGGCGCGGGGCGCTGGGCGCGGGCGGCGCGCTGGAGGAGGCCAGTGTGGGGCGCGGGGCAGGGCCTGTCCGGGGCTGGGGACAATGGGAGGGGGAGTGCCCGGGCACCTCCTCCTCTGTCTCTGCCTCCGCCTCCAGCCGCCCGCCGCCGCTGCCGCCGCCGCCGCCGCTGCCCCGGCTGCCTCCTCCCTGAGGTATTGTTGCAAATCCTTCCTTCCCCTCACCCTCCGCCCGCGGGCGCCTCGGGAACCCCCAGCCCTCCCCCGGCGCGAGCGCCTCCGGGGTGGCAGGAGCGCGGGGCGCGCGCCCTGCTCTGGCCTGGCCCGCTGTGCGGAAGTGCCGGCCGCGGCCCAATCACGGGGTGCACGCCATGGGGGAGGGGGACCCAGAGTTTTTCCGAAAGCGTCGACCCCAGGCTAGGCGGGGTTGGAGCCTTGCGCGCCCCCTGCCCGGACTTTTCTGGGCGCCCAGGGGGCGGGGCCACGCCCATCCGCTTAGAGCTTTCGCGGAATCACAGTTGTCACAGCGGAAAGGGCCTAGACCCAGTCCTCCAAGTCCTCCCATTTTACAGTTGAGGCAGCTGAGGCCCAGAGAGAAGGAGGGTCGCCCGGAAGTTATTTAGTAGAGGCCAAACCATAATTCAAATAGTTGACTCCGAACTTCAGTTCCCTTCTCTAAGCATTTCTCTAGCACCCCGTGTGTGGCAGACACTGCGCTGGGTGTGTTGGACGTTGCCCTCCAGGAACTTTGTGGAACCTAGGAGTCAAACCTGGCTTAGGGTAGAAAGTGCCAAGTGCTGGAGGAAAGGCATGGACAAAGTTAAAGGAAGTTGCAGGGAAGGAGTTTGATTTTCTGGTCCCTGGGACGGCCCTTTGGAGAGTCCTGCACTTAATGGGGCTTTTGAAGGATTGAGGAGTTTCCTGAAGCCAGCTAGCGGCTTGGAGGAAGACATCTCTTCGAGGGGACTGTGGGCCAGAGGAGACTAAGTAGTGTGGGAAATGGAGATGAAAGTATAAATATTCTTTGGTTGGAGGCAAGGAGTTGGGGATGGGGGAGGTTGTGACATGAGATGAGCTAATCAGTGGAATTGTGCCTGGGTGCTTGGACGGGGCAGAGCCTCTGGAACCTCAGAGTCCTAGGAGAACTGAAAAATCTCTCCCGCTTCCTTTCCCTTAGAAGGGATCCACTGCTTTCCCTCCCCCAACACAAAACAACCAGCGAGAACTCAGGGTCTTCTCTGGGACTTTTACTAGTACGAAACTCACTTGCCTGTGTTTTCAGTCCCCTTTCTGTTTCTATTCCTTCCCCTTTTTCTAAATGTCTTGCCTTTCCTGTGAAATTCACTCTCACTAAGGTGTTAATGACTTAATGGCTTACCTTTCCCTGCACACGTGCATTTTAAGAAAGCCTAAAGTGAAGAAAGGGAAAGTGTGGATAGGCACCTTTAGAAATCATCCAACTCCCTCTCCCATCCTCCCCCTGCCTCAACTCTTATAGATAGAAGAATAGGTAAAGGTCCACAATGGTGGGTGCTAGACCTACAGTCTAAGGTCAATAATGGTGGACAGTGGGGGGCTAGGACACCCAATAGGGTTTTCTGTACTTCATCACCAGTTTTTCTGCTTGCACAGTTCCTGCCAGCACCAGGGGGCAGTTGAAGGAAAAAGTGTGTGGGCCAGGCACGGTGGCTCACGCCTGTAATCGCAGCACTTTGGGAGGCCGAGGTGGGCGGATTGCCTGAGATCAGGAGTTTGAAACCAGCCGGGGCAACATGGCAAAACCCTGTCTCTACTAAAAATACAAAAAGTTAGCTGGGCTTGGTGGCGGGCACCTGTAGTCCCAGCTACTCGGGAGGCTGAGGCAGGAGAATCGCTTGAACCCAGGAGGCGGGGGTTGCAGTGAGCTGAGGTCACACCACTGCACTCCCGCTTGGGTGACAGACAGAGATTCCCTCTCAAAAAAAAAAAAAAAAAAAAGACTATGTAGTTTTGCATTTAATTTCTGCAATGCAGCCCCCAACCCCAACACCCAAACCTTTATAGTCTAGAATGTGCACTTCAGATGGGATTACCTAATCTGAGTGGTAGGGATAAAAGCCTGGGGCCTTAGGGTCAGGCAGTGCCCTCAGAGGCAGGCTCTCTGTAAGTAGCATGGGCCTAGAGTTGGTTTTGAGTGTACGCAGAGGGAGGAGAAGTTGAGCTGATGAGCTGATTGCTATGGCCGGGACTTGAGTAGGATCTTTCTTGGAGTGACACATTCTGGTGAAGACAGTTCCAGGAAATGATGGAGGGGAGAGGAAACTTAGTTATAAAGTGCCTTAAAAATGCCAGGCTAAGGAGTTTGGATATATCTTAAAGTCATCATTTGAGGGTTTTGAGTATGCTGAGACATGATTTAGAGGGGAGGTACTGGCATTGGGAAGCCTCCTGCTGCCCAGTTCTAATGAAAGAGGTGATAATTTGGCCTAAGAATATTATTGGCTGGGCGCGTTGGCTCATGCCTGTAATCCCAGCACTTTGGGAGGCTCGAGGCCGGCAGATCACCTGAGATCAGGAGTTCAAGACCAGGCTGGCCAACATCATGAAACCCCGTGTCTACTAAAAATACAAAAATTAGCTGGATGTGGTGGCATGTGCCTATAGTACCAGCTGCTTGGGAGACTGAAGCAGGAGAATCGCTTGAACCTGGGAGGAGGAGGTTGCAGTGGGCCGAGATTGCGCCATTGTACTCCAACCTGGGTGCCAGACTGAGACTCCATTTCCCCACCATGGGTGCCCCCCCCCCAAGAAAAATAATAATATCAATTGGTTCTTGTTCATTTACTTGACATAGGTTACTGGATCCGTATTATGTGCCATTGGCAAATATGAAAATTTTATAGCAGGTTCCTATATTTTATTGAGATAAATAAGTTGTATTGAATCAATTCTAAAACACACTTTTTTCACATTTTAATATCACTGAAATGTGGTTGTCTTATCACAATGTGCCATAGTTGTGCAGTTGTTGTTCATTCTAAGTTGATAATGGCACATCTTCTAGTCAATGGCTTCAATTTGATAAAATTGTTCTTCATGTCCTTTATGATTGTATAGTGCTTTGCACTTTATAAAACACTTTCCAAGCAGATATTCCATTTGAATCTCAAAGGTCCCCTGAGAATGAGGCCTAGTGCTGCAGTCACCTTTATTTTAACCATTGCCCAAGGTCATATAGCTAATTAGAGATGTACTCAAAATTACAACCCAGAACTTTTGCTTCTTGGTGATGACATGTTACTTTACCCTGCTGTGGAGCCAGTCTGGGTTAATTGGGAATGGGGCAAGAGTTAGATGGGATTTGATTTCAGAATTATGCTGAAGATGCTGGAATGATGGGGATTTTGTACACGGGCAGAGTGTAACTCATGAGAACTGGGTAGCCCCCTTAGCCCAGAGGTTTGCTGCATTAAAGAGAAAAAGGACAGGGAGATAGAAAATGGCAGGTAACAGGGTAAAAGCAGGGGTTGGAGCCTGCTTACAGTGAACCAGAAACTAGCTAGGCCCTGAGCGTACAAAGATGAGGTGTACATGGTCCCTGCCTTTGAGGAGCACACAAGTGTGTAGTGTGTGTGATGGGGGGGAGAAAGGTGGAGTGGGGCATGTCCATGTATCACGTGCTTTTACGGGGTAAGTTTTGGCTGCTCTTCTCCGAGAAGGCTCACTCTCGGGAAAGCCATTATAGAGAGCGGGGTGTCTAAGCTGAACCTCTAGGAACGAGCAGGAGTTGTCCAGGTGGAAGAAGGACAGGTGAGAGAAGGACCTATTAGCAAGATAGTAGCAGATGCAGAAGCAGGGAGAAGCTGCTGTGTTCTCCAGGCTGTGTTTTGAATGGCCAGGCATGAAGAGGACCATGGAAAAATGGAGAAAGAAGAGGGCCTTTACTTTTTAATAACTAAGGTTTAAATTAATCTCGATAGGGGCCATTAAGTGGTTCTGTAGAGATTCACAGGAGATTAAGGCTGGGCGGGGTCTCTAGAGTCATCTCTGTGGGAGTAGTTATTTGGATGGTAATGCAGGAGGCATAGTACCACTTTTAGGCTGAGTGAACCTGGGACTTTGACCCTGGGCTGCAATTAGAGGCTCCAAGCTGAGTATGTTCATTGGTGGGCGGGACTTTTCATGGAATCTGGCTTTAGAGCGCTGTGCTTTGCTAGAAGAAACTTGGTAGAGGTGAGGAAGGGGAAGATATAATCGTGTTGCTGCATGCAGGAAGCTAGTAGCTGGGTGAAAATCTGTTGGCTTGAGGGAGCATATGAGGTGGAGAACCTGAGGGCAAGGGGAAGGGTGGAAGGATTTCAAGTGTGTCGTGGAAGTCTGATGTAGGCTGCCTGGAGGCTTGGAGAAAAAGGCGGGTGCATTCTAGATGTTGGTCACGTCAGTGAGATTGGTAGGTGGATAGGTAGCTGTAGGGATTAATGTTTGGAAGCAGGTAAACCACAGAGTTGAGGTTAGAAAATGTTTACTTTCCTATCATTCTTTTTAAATAGTAATAGAATTTTGAAATATTTTTCAATGCTTACCACCTGTTGTGTAATTATCATATTGATTCATTAAAGTAGGTTTTTTGAGTACCAATCTCATTTTGCAGGTGAAAAAATGAATTTGGTGAAATCAGGTTACACAGCTACTGGGAGACATTCAAACTTCTGCCTGATTTTGTAGCCTCTTCACCACTCTTTTCTATGCCCACATGCATGAAAAGCTCAAATCGACATTGTTTGTCTGTTTTCTTCCCTGGAATTTAATTCAGCCCACATTCATGGAGCCCTAGTGGGGTCACAATTGAGGATTCACATGGTCAAACGGGCTTGTCAGTCCCACACTGGTGCTGTCCTGGCCTCTTTTTCTCTCTTACGATGCTACCTCGGGTGTTGTCTGTCCCCAAACCTAAGTGGAAAGGACTAAGCCTCTCTAGCAAATCATCTGCGTCTCTCAATAGAGCTCGCCTCCCCAGTCCCTTGTGATAAGGATGTAATTTATCCTTGTAGACAGGCAGTTGGGGTAATAAAGTAACAGAGTGGGGAGGTGATGGAGTCTTGAACTCAGTCATTGCCTTGGATCTTACGGCTCCTGTAACAGTGCTATATGTTCTCTGGTGCTGAACCATATAACTTCTGCGTCCTCTAGCAAAGCTTTCTGGCTCAAGGCTCTGAGGGTTCACCTGCAATCCTTCCTGTCACCTACCCGAGTCAGGTGGGTCATCTACATTTTTGGCCACTCACAGATAAAGGCATTAATAATCTGTTTATTGTGTGTGAGAGGAGACAGACGCCAGGATGTTCAGTAGCTGTTTGGTGAATGAACAATGTTTATGGACACAAATAAGCATGGATCGCCACTTCATCTTACATATTTGCGTGTCTGCCTCCTCTCCACTTTAAAATAAGCTGCTTGAGGATTGCAATGATGTCTGCTTGTTGATGGCTGTATTCCCAATGCCCAGAAGAGTGCCTGACACATGGTAGGCACTCCAGAAATACTTGCTTGATGAAGAGAGGGAGTAAAATAGTTCACTGCAGCCACAGGATAGCAATCATGGGGGAGCAGGACTGTTTTTACTGCCCCAGAACCTGGAGCCTGTTGTTGCTGGCACAGGTGGCATGGGGCAGTCCCTGCCAGCAGAGTGAAGACTGGGGGACTGGGAGTGTAGAGTTGAGGCTTGTGAGATGAACTATGCTAAGGGTAATTGCAACTGCAACTGCTCTTTCACTTTTCCCTCACACAGACAGGTGATCTTGAACATTCCTCTGTTTTCTTTTGTTTTGAGACAGAGTATTTTTTGTTTGTTTGGTTGGTTTGTTTGTTTGTTTTGAGATGGAGTCTCACTTTGTCACCCGGGCTGGAGTGCAGTGGCGCAGTCTCGGCTCACTGCAACTTCCACCCACTGCATTCCAGCGATTCTCCTGCCTCAGCCTCCCGAGTAGCTGGGAGTACAGGTGCCCACCACCACGCCCGCCTAATTTTTTGTATTTTTAATGGAGATGGGGTTTCACCATGTTGGCCAGCCTGGTCTTGAACTCCTGACCTCGTGATTCACCTGCCTCTGCCTCCCAAAGTGCTGGGATTACAGGAATGAGCCACCACACTCAGCCTTGAGATGCAGTTTTACTCTTATTGCCTAGGCTGGAGTGCAATGGCATGATCTCGACTCGCTGCAACCTCCGCCTCCCAGGTTCCAGTGATTCTCCTGCCTCAGCTTCCCAAGTAGCTGGGATTACAGATTCCTGCTGCCACGCCCGGCTAATTTTTGTATTTTTGCGGAGACGGGGTTTCACCATTTTGGCCAGGCTGGTCTCGAACTCTTGACCTCAAGTGATCCTCTGGCCTTGGCCTCCCAAAGTGCTGGGATTACAGGAGTGAGCCACTGTGCCTGACCCTCTGTTTTCTTAATCCATGCCTTTTCTTATGCTGTTTCATCTACCTGGAGTTTCCAGCCTCTCTGTGTCTGCCTGTTGTAAACCTGTGATTCTAGGATCAATATCAAAATCTACCTTGTGCCTTGAAGCAATTTCCAGACTCCTTAACCCTTCCAACTCACACATATCTGTGATCAGATACAACTCAATTTCATGTATTAAGTTCGGTACTTGTGTACAAAGCGATTACTATATGCCAGGCAGAAATGCTAGATACTGGTTACAAAGAAAACTGAGATAGGCTTTGCCTTCCAGAGTCCTCATTCTATCACAGGAAAGAAACTGAAAGAGAAGATGCTAAGGCCCTAATAAAGTAATGAGCAAAGGGCTAATGGGAACGTGGAGAAAGGAGTGACCAGTCTTTTAGAAGAACTGGCGAATGCCAGTGGAAAAGAAGACATTTGGTTGGGTTTTGAGAAGTGAATAGGAGTTTACATGGTGGACAGGAGTGGAAGAGCTTTCTAGCCATAGGGACCTTGGTGTATGTGCCCAGGCCTGAGGCCTAAAAGTGTTTGAGGAATATAAATGTGTGTTGGGAGATCACTGTGAGAGATGGGGCTGGCTAGGGAGGGTTAGTTAATAAAGGGCTGATGGACCAAGCTAAGGATGATGGCAGAGGTGGGAGGGAGCAGGAAGGCTTTTATTATTATTATTATTATTATTATTATTTTGAGCAAAGGAGGACCTCGTTGGATCTGCATTTCAAAGAGCTCTGGCGGCAGAGTGAGGGCAGGTCAAGACCAGAGGCAGAGTCCCAACTTAGAAGACTGCTGAAGTGTTCTAGGACAGGAGGAACGGGCCTGTATCAGGTCAGCAGAGTCGCGAGGGAAAAATGGATTCCAGAAACTGTTTGCTGCTAGGATAATATTAGGTAGCTTAATTCCAGCTTTTGTCCTTCTACTTGTTTGACAGCTTATCAGCCTCGGCTGGGGAAAAGAATATTTTTCATGTACACCAAAGTTTGTAGTCAACAGGAGAAGCAGCAAGCTGCCAGCAAAGCATGGACTGGGGCCTTCTTGGTCAGAATGAGCTGATCCCTTGTTATGCAGATGAGGAAACTGAGGCCCCAGAAAAGGGACAGACTTGCTCAATCACAGCCTTGTCGGCTGACGTGGAGTTGGGTCACAGCCTTTACTTCCAGGCCAGCCCTGTTTCCAGCTGCTGTGCCTCACACGTTCCTTCCCCACTCGACCCTCCACCAGGGGCTTCTCTGCTTTGGAGAATTTTAGGAGAGGATGTTACTTGGAGATGATCATATCTTAGGCTTGAAACTTGTGCTTCATACTTAGAAAGTAATCAGATTAAGATGGTTCAGTTTGAGTGTGTGTGGTCTGGGGATTTATTGATGTGACTGCCATGGATGGCTGCCGTGGATGTTACTGCCATGGATGCTTGTTTCCGAGAACCAAGCTGTGCCTCCATGCTAACATCAAGGTTCCTTGCTTTTGACAGCTCTCTGCTCCTGCTCTCTACCGTTCTCCATTAATATTTACTTATTTTTGCTTGCCTAAAGGTTTTTAGGCAATAGTCTTAGATCCATTACAAGGTAGATCCTCTTGTGTTTGCCTTCCCTATTAAACCTGCCCATCGCAACGTATCTCACAGAATCCATGAGTATTTCATAGCCTTCGTAGCACTTTTAATATAGCAGATGCATTTTATAATGTTTTTATTACTTTGTTCCCAATTATAATGCAAGAGACAAGTTGGCTAGATCAGTCTTATCTTGCAGATAGTGGTCAAGAGTTCAAGGGTGATAAAACTTTCCTAACTGGGGTGCAGGGCCTTAGGTGGCAGAGTAAGTATCAAATCCCCCTCTCCAAAACTCCTGTCTTGTTCCTTAACTTTTGCAAATGAGCGTAGTTGATGTGAACATCCCTGCAAGCCCTTGACACAGCTGAGAAGTAGTTATTATTATTCACTAGTACTAATTAGTAGCATTAGCTGACTCTATTCGAGGCTTTGCCTTCCAAAAATCAGATTTGGGACCGGGGAGTTCAAGGATCTGGGCTTCACCATACTGGATCATTTTGGCAATACCAGGGATTTTTGGTGTAGGGAAAACAAAGATCTGTGTTTGGGCTAACCACAAGCCCTGTGATCTTGAACAAGTTCTGGAACATCCCTCAGCCTAAGTTACCTTTCAGTGGAGATCCCGTGATACATCACAATGCATTTGTGAGAATCGGGCATTTCTGTGACGGCGCTTTGTCAGCGGTAATGCAGTCTGTACATGTGGCCGATTCTGGGCGCCCAGCGGGGCATCTCGCACACAGCGATGACACCTTACTCTGCTTATGGGGCTCAAGGGATTTAGACCCAGACACCTCCTAGTTCAAGTCCTCGCTGTGCTGTTTAATACAGGGTGCCCCCTGGGTGGTCACAGGCACTATTTGGTTTCTCCATGTATTCATTTTTAGATCACTTATCAATGAGGTCACCATGGCTGAGTATAGTGTGCCCCCAAAAGTGGGACGAGTGCCACAGACATTCACGGGCATTTCCAGATTGTGCAGAGAGGTGATTTGTCACCAGCGGATGGCTGTGCAGTGTCCCTTCTTCCACTGCCACCATCCCACCTGCTGTTGGGTTTTGTTTGTATCTGTTACCTGGGGAGGGTCTGCTTCTGCTGTTGTAATCGCCTGTGTTGTGGCTTTGCATCATAGCTGGAGATCCCTCTGTAGTTCCAACTGAAAGCTGGTGTTGAAGGCGAAACCAGGTCTTCTTCAGAAACTTGTGTGGGAACCTTTCATGGGCTAGATAAGCATGAGGATCAGAGCAGGTCAGGGTCACTGACCTTAAAGGAGGATGCTTTGACCTGCCTCCAGCACGCACCCTTCCTGCTAAAGCCATTGTTAGTGTCCCTTAATTACTCAGACCACCACCCAGCAGCACAACTGTCAACTTGCAGAGGACTTCAGTGGTATCAATAGTGTTCCTTTTTACTCTCATAGGTATCCTGATTCGGAGGATACATTATATGGTCACCCTACTTATAGGTGAATATTGAGTGAGGTAGTGTAAATAATGTGCATAAGGCCAGGTGGAAGGGAAGGACTCAACAAACATCCACTCTTTTCATTAGGGGAGGTGCTAGGTGCTCACGAAATGTCTGCTGAGTGGTCAGGCTTGGTGGCTTACACCTGTAATCCCAGCACTTCGGGAGACTGAGGTGGGTGGATCACTTGAGGTCAGGAGTTCGAGACCAGCCTGGTCAACCTGATGAAACCTCATCTCTACTAAATATACAAAAAAAAAAAAAAAATTTAGCCAGGTGTGGTGGTGGGTGCCTGTAATCCCAGCTACTCGAGAGACTGAGGCAGGAAAATCACTTGAACCCAGGAGGCAGAGGAATTTAAGTCTGTTTGTGGTATGTCAGGATAGTAAGCACTTACTGTTTATAAGGGTTGATAAAAACATGTTAATGTATATCTGTAATATAAGAGAGTGCCATGGGAGAGGCATGTGTGAAGGACTGATGGACTTGTGAATTGCTGGAGCTTGTTGGAAGTGCTGAGTCTTCAGTTAGACATTGAAGGATGGGAAGGCTTAGACCAGGATGCAGCAGGCAGCTGAATTGCTCTGGCTACTGAGAGTTAAGAAATAAGATTCGTTCTCTGTTCATGTGTGTACTTTAGCTGGGCTCCTGAATCTATTATTTTCCATCCAGTGACCCATCTTGATAACGATCTCTAGCTGTAACTGTGGAAGCCTAATGCTCTACTAAACTCTGTGCCAAGAGGTCACAGTGGAAATTCATTTCCATTATGCAGAGTCATCTGCACTTGTACTTCCTAGTGAATTTCCACTGAAGATAGTTCTTGTTTAGTTCAAGGAAGAAAATAACTTGGTTGGCACCTGGAGCTTCTGTCTTGTTTGGTATGAAAACGAATCATTTTCAGGAAGTGCAATAAAGAGTTGCCACCCACAGGGCTGGGTGTGCCCTGACTCATGGGAAAGGCAAGTTCTGCCATGGCCAGGCAGGTAAGTGACACCTTTTCTTAGAATGAGGTGAAAGATAGGTCAGTGTTCCTGTAAGTGGTCATTGTCACCCTGGAAATCTCTCTTCTTGGTCATAGTTTAATAGCTTTACTTGGAGAATATCTAGGGTTCCAGTTGTGACAGCTGGACAGGACCCTAAAGATAACATTCTTTCCATAAATTTGACACATTTGTGTATTCATTTGACATCATGTGTCAGGTGCATCTGTGAAAGCATTAGTGATATGTTACTTGGGTTTTGACGATGGAAACATGAATGCAGTGTGGTCTCTGCTTCCAGGAGGTCACATAAATAATCAAGACAGTACATAGAAGTATATGCAAAAAATATCTGAAGGGGCTAGGTGCAGTAGCTCACATTGTAATCCCAGTACTCTGGGAGGCTGAGGCAGGAGGATCACTTGAGGCCTGGAGTTCAAGACCATCCTGGGCAATATAGCAAGATCCCATCTCTAAAAAAATAAAAATAAAAAAATTAGCCAGTGTGGTGGTGCATGCCTGTAATCCTAGCAGCTCAGGAGGCTGAGGCAGGAGGATCCCTTGAGCTCCAGAGTTTGAGGCTGCAGTGAGCTATGATCATACCACTGCACTCCAGCTGGGGTTACAGAGTAAGACCCTGACTGTCAGGAAAAAAAAAAAAAAAAAAAAAAAAAGTCTGATGGCTCTAATTGGATGGTAACTCCCTAGGGACCTGGGGAAACTCAGATAAAGAGACTGTCATTTGACTGGGCATTGAAGGGTAAGTGGGAATTTGTTTGGTGGGGTAGAGGATATTTAAGGGGGAGAAATAACACAGATAGAGACATGGAGGTGAGAAAGTGCATGCTGCCTTGAAAAATCAGTCATGAAGGTGGACTGCATAGTAGAGAGGCTATGGAGATGGGTTAGGGTCTACATTGAGAGAAACCTTGATTGCTGTACCGAGAAGCTGAGACTGCATTCTGAAAGGAGCATCAAGTAGATCAATGAGATGAGTGCATCTGTGCCTTAAGAAAATGATCAGCTGTAGTGTGCTAGATGGATTGAAGGCGAAGGTGCTAGAGACAGCAGGAGCTGTCTGAGCTGCTACAACAGCCCAGGCAAATGATAAAGCAAAATTGAATAAGGGTTGAGGCAGTCGATATGAGAGATGACTCATAGAATAGAAGTCACCCAGTCTTCTCATTTTGCAGAAGGGGAGACTCAGCCCCTAAGAAAATGACACGTGCAAAGTTCACAGCCCTGGTCCCAGCATAACACTGAGGTGATCTCATCCTCTGCCCAGCGTCTTAGACGGGTGACAGAACATACGGCTTTTGAGAGAACTGCTTGTCAAGGAAGATCTCCACCCTTTTTTATCTTGTAAGGATTCCATGACACCTCTTGATTCTGAATGAGATGAGATTGGCTCTTTTTGGAGTTATCGAATCTCTAATCGCTGGAGATATTCAAGCAGTGACTGACTGAACTGCTACTGTGAAAGTTCAGGCATTGGTTGAAAACTCCTCTACAAGGTCTTTAAGACCTATCAACCCTGATTTTTTCTTCTTCTCTTCTTCTCCTTCTCCTTCTTCTTCTTGTCGTCGTTAAATTTAATTCCTGGAAAAGAGACTTAGAACAATCTTACCGGGGAGTGCTTTATCCATTTGGCTCCTCAGGATTATTTTAGACAAAAGGCAGAGAGAATTAAAAATGGATGATTGAGCTCTAAGAATGGTGGCCTGTACTTCATTCAGAGTAGTGATGGAATAACCATTTTGTTGCCAATAAATTAACGCTTACTCATCTGAGAGATGTTGGTAGGCTGACCCAGCTTGCAGGATCCTAGTCAAAATGGAATCCATCCACATAGCATAATACTTTTCTTGCTGTTGCCATTTCTTATAGGGCTTTACAGATAGCCATGTGTTTTCCTACAAATTACAGGTAAATCATACCAGTAGTCCTGTGGATGGTTATTATTATTGTCCCAGTTTAATCAGGAGCTTAAGCCTGGGAAAGGTTAAATGATTTGCCCAGAACCCAAGCAAGTTAAACACTGAACCAGGACTTAAGTTTTCTATTATTGCAATGCCAAATTCTTCCTGTTCCCTGCCTGTGCAGATCTCTGAGTCAGGCTCTAGCTTTTGTTCATATTCATATCCACAGCATCTGCTGCAAATCCTGAGATGCTATAAATAATTTAATAAATGTTTATTGAATGAACATATGAATGAATGAAGGAATGAATAATATATTTTAAGTAATAAATGATGACTTGAGTTTTAAGAATAGCTTAAGAAATTAGGAAAAAAAAAAAACAACACCACGACCTAATTGGGTACCTTCTTGGCACTTTGACTTTTCCTTCTAGTGGTTACAATTTTTGTGCCTTGTGGTTATCGCTGAGGGATGTAGTAGAAACTACATGGATGGTTTGGAGAGTTAGAAGGTTTGGATTTAAATTATAGCTCTGCTAATTGTCAGCCATATAATCGTGTACTGGCTACTTAGCCTCTCTGAACCTCCAGTTCCTCATCTGTAAAAGAGTTTAATAGTGTCTTTTACGTAACATGATTGCGGAAGGAGTTCTATGGTCAGTGTAGTAAAGCCTCAAAGCCTGCCATGTTGGCTGGGCGCGGTGGCTCATGCCTGTGTTCCCAGCACTTTGGGAGGCCAAGGCAGGCAGATCACCTGAGGTCAGGAGCTTGAGACCAACCTGGCCAACAAAGCAAAATGCCGTCTCTACTCGTCTCTACTAAAAATACAAAAATTAGCTGGACATGGTGGCACGTGCCTTTAGTCCCAGCTGCTTGGGAGGCTGAGGCAGTAGAATCGCTTGAGCCCAGGAGGCAGAGGTTGCAGTGAGCTGAGATTGTGCCACCACTGTACTCTAGCCTGGGCAATGGAGCGAGACTCCACCACCACACACACACACACAAAGAGGCCTGCCATGCAGTGCAACTGAAAAATGTTATCTTTGTGTGTGTGTGTTTTTTTTAGGATTCTCTGTCAACCCATTCGCTAATAAGACACCCACTGTGTTTTTCTTTTTATTTCTCCAAATTATGACCTATGGTAGACCCCGTGTTTGCTGACTGGCTAAATAATTTTTAAGTTCTTCCAGAGAAGAATTATAGGCACAAAAGTCCCAACTATTTCTATTACTTTTCAGATCAGTTGCCAGTCAGCCTTCAGAAAGACTACTGACTTGCACATTCATTAGCAATGTGTGAGTCTACTTGTTTCTCTGTGCACTTACCAGGATTTAATTTTATAACTTGGCATTTGTCTTTGCTAAATTAATATGTAAGAAATATCTTATTATTGTTTTAATTTGCATTTCTTTAATTACTAAAAAAATTTCCCAAGTAGTGGTTTATTGTTTGTGCTTCTTTTTATATGGATTGTCAAATGACAATATTTAAAAATAGTCTGGGCTGAAGATGCTTGATATAAAAGGGCTAAAAATGTTTAATGCTTTGAGTTGCTTACATTTATTTATTTATGCATTCATTCATTCTCTCAGCCTTTATTGAGATACCTACTCTGTGCCAGGCACTGTTCTAGGCGCTGCACATACTATGAAGAAAAAAATAAATGAGTAAACACAGTGACTTCCAACCTCTTCATTTAACATGTGTGATAGTTGAGGTCTGGAAAAGTGAGGTTAATTACCTAGGACCATACAGCTTGTTCAGTAGCAGAGCCAACCATTTATTTGAACAGTAATGATTTTAAATGTTTTGTGTCTGTAGCCTTTTAAACCATGGAGCCATCCTGGAAATTTCAGTATTGTGATGTTAATACCATCTATAGACTGCGTCTATGTTGAAAAATCAGAGTCCCGATTTTTGGTTTAGAAAATATGGTCACCTGGTTCTTCAGTTATAATTCCTTCCTAGACCTCTCTAATGCTTAAGTCTAAACTCATTCTTAAATGAATAAACTTAATATTAAAATAGGATCAGGAAATAAATCCCAGCCCAAGCATTTCAGACCAATTGTGAACCTCTTTTGACATGTTTTTGGTAAATGAGAAGAACTGATGACGTATTTCCCTATCAAATAAAATAGACAATTTAGACTTAATAAGGCAGTTATCTTCAGGTAATAAAAATTCAACTAACTTGCCGTAACTACTTGTTTAAAGTCAATTAAGAGCCTCATATTTCTCACTCACTGGGTAAAATTTAATAGAACTTCAGTTAAGCATTTATTGCTTATTTAATTCAAAATTAAGTTAATCACCACAGTTGGTAACAACCACTGAGTATTTAATTAACATTCAGCAAACTATCTTATTAAGTCTAAATTAGATACAGACAGGTCTTGTTTATCCCCATCAGTTTGCAAACACCACCTCCCCCACCTCCCATCCCAAGGGGCCTTTGGTTTTCCTACAGTTTTCCTTTTTTGATTCATCATTTTTATTTTATTCTAGTGAAGACTTCACTTGGGTGAAAGAGGAGAAGAGGCAGCAGTCCATCATGTTATAGAAAGTTTGGGCTCTTAGTATAACTGAGAAACTTTTTCAATCTTTTTTCTTCAATCCCATTCTATTACATTTCATTTTTCAAAAGATATTGAGCACATTCTCTGTGTGAGGCTTCTTTTAAACACTAAGGAAGCCATAAAAGAGGTCATTCTGACATATTTGGTTTTATTTTCTCATCCTAGAAATGAGAGGATTAGGTTTAGTTTATCCGTGTAACACATATTATTGGCTTGCAGTGTGCAAGGCACTTAGCTGAGTGTTGTGGATACACATTGATTCAGACAAGGCCCCTGCTCTTAAGGAGGAGACAGTCCAGTGTGAAAACTGAAAGCTCTGCTGTAGGAGCACGAAGCTCCTTTAGAATGCTGTGATTCTGTAAGACAGCGTTTCCAAAGTGTTAAGCCTGTTCTGTTAAGAAAAGGGTCCTGTAGCCAAGTAAGTTTGGAAAAGTCCAAGTTAAACAAAATTAAGGAAATTTCAGTATTGCGTATCTTTACCATGGGATTTTCGGAGTCTTTAGTAAATGAATGTACACTCTGACCTCCCAGAAGGTTGGTTTCCCAAAGTTATTTGATCATAGAACCCCTGCACCCCCCTACTACCCTTTTTACTGGAGCATTTCTTGGGCTCAGTGATGTAATATGTTTGGGGAAAGGTGCTGTGGGCTGTGGACCCTGGCCACCAGCCTCCCATAGCCCAGAAGGGGTACTCAGACTTTCACCCTAGTAACTTTGATACAGGGTCGGAATTCTACTTTGTCTGAAAGTTGTGCACGTAAAGTGGGCGATTTTAGACGTAGAGTCCTTTAACTGGAGTGGAGGGTGTGTAACCAGGACAGCCTTTCCTCATGGAGGAGTGCTGGGTCTTGTGGGAGATAGAGTGTGGAGGTAGAAAGGCATGGAGGGTGGCCAGGGAGTCACGAGGAACAGAATAACTGAAATTCTGACGTGGCCGATTTGGTGGAGATTCCCTAACACATTGATATAACGTAGACCAATATTCAGGATAGCCTGAATCTGGAGAAGTGAGAGGCAGTGACTTTTTTTGGTGCGGAACTTTCTGTCTTTGGCTTTGTTCCAGCTGTGTGACTGCCCATCTGCAGAAGTGATCGTTGACTCAGGTCTGTAAGATATTCTCATTCTCACGCTTTGTTTGGGGCAGAGCCTCTGCCTTGTGAATTACTCTTATGAGAGGCAGCCTCAGCTTCTTTTTTTTTTTTTGAGACAGAGTCTTGCTCTGTTGCCCAGGCTGGAATGCACTGGTGTGATCTTGGCTCACTGCAACCTCCGCCTCCCAGGTTCAAGCAGTTCTACTGCCTCAGCCTCCTGAGTAGCTGGGATTACAGGCGCCGCCACCATGCCTGGCTAATGTTTTTGTATTTTTAGTAGAGATGGGTTTCACCACATTGGCCAGGCTGGTCTCGAACTTCCAACCTTGTGATCTGCCCGCCTCTGTCTCCCAAAGTGCTGGGATCACAGGTGTGAGCCCCTGCGCCCGGCCAAGGGAGTCTCAGCTTCTTCATGAACAGCATCATTCTAGCCCGTCTAGTTTCTGTTTACCTTGTCATCTACCACTTCCTCCACCTTACCTTCTCCCCAGCTTCTCTTATTCTGGTGAATCACCTGTGTCTTCATTTTTCATTCTTATTCATCTGAATCATCTTTTTCATATAAGGCAAGGTACCCTTTTATATTCTTCCTGGAAAGACATCTACTTCATTTAAAATAATGCTACCGATTTTCTTCTCTCTGGTAGCAACCAGCAGATGGAACATGCTAGATGAGGTGCAGGATAATCTACGAATCTGGTCTGCCATATCATGGGAGATTTCACCTAACAGTGAATTCTTTCAGAGCCTCTCAGCAATATCTGCCTTGCTTTTCATATCTGTATAGAAAGGAACACCGACAAAGAAATGGCAAGACCTAGGTTGTATTTCTCATTCCATTTTGGGCTTGAGTTTTTCTGAGTCTGAGTCTCAGTTTATCTGTGTATGAAATGTTAGGGTTACGCTATGTGTACTCTCAGGGCCTTTTAACTAGAAAATGTTTAATTTTAATGTTGACTAAGTCAACACAAGCTGCAGTCAACCTGGATTGCTTGATCCTACATGTATTTTTGAGCCTGGCAATATGAGGAAACACTTGCAGTGAGCATAGCTTCATGCCCACACACAGTAGGCATTCCATGAATATTGGTTCTTTTCCATCCTGACTCCGTCTGGATTCATTTTCTTTTTATTGCCTGTTGCTTTTTAGTCACCCAAGCTTATCTCTTTCTTGTCTACACCCTCAATGCTGTAAATCTTCCTTTCTCATTCTCCATCTGGATAGTTTCCTCTCTCCTCACCTTTTTCCCTCTGGCTACGCCTATGGATGCTGTCCACTCTGAAACCTCCCAAAGACAAGTGATTGCAATGGAGGCGCAGATTGCAGGGTGGTGGTCCTGGTCAGCTACAAATCTTTGCAAGAGACTAGCACCATTTCTTTATGGAATCGTATTGTTGTTCGGTGAGTGAGACCAAGTTTGTCGTCAAGGATCCCATAGTGGAGGTGAGATGCTTTCTTTTTGACACTTAGTGGAAACAGCCGTCCGTGAGGTATATTATCAATTGGAAAGGAGGGGTTTTTGCTTTCTAGGATTGGGCAATGAGTACCTAGGAAAACCGGTCATGTGGAAAGCTTAAGCTTATTTTTCAGGCCTTGAAAAGACAGCCTGCATGTTTCATTTCACTCTCTACCCAAACTGACACTTCAGGGATGAAAATGTCAGCAGACAGCCAGCAAGTGGCTGACCAGAGGGCATGATGTGGGCTGGTGGTGCAACTCTTCAAGGATGATATGCCAGAGAGGGCAGAGCACAGTTAGGACAAGACCAAGGATGTCGTTCTGACATGGAGAGGCCTTTGGTAACCTTGGCAATGTTTGGTTCTGCTCCAGTAGAGATTTTCAGAAGCTAGGAATTCATCTTGAGAGTCCTTTTTGCTTCCTCTTCTTTTATATTAAACATACTACTCACCTTTCAGCCTTTGCCTTTAGTCCTTTGGCTATTCCTAGTTAGATAGGCCTAATTCCAGAAGCATTTGGAAAGCTCTGCTCTAGGTATGTAGTGCTTAAGGGCCAGAGCTCTGGAGCTACGCTGCCTGGATTTGCATTCTGGCCCAGCCAAAAAGACCTCAACTTGTTGCTCAGTATTTTTAAGCCTCTGTTGCCTCATCCATAAAATAATAATAAGAAAATTACTCATCTCATCGCTGTGAGTATTAAATGAGTTAATACATATAAAGCCCTTAGAACAGAGCCTGACACTTGATAAATGCCCATTGAATATTAGCCACTGTTATTATGTGTTACCTTTATTAAGTCACAAGACGGTGATTTGGAAAAGATAATAGAGGTTATCTAAATGATTTTTTTTGTTATTGTTGGCTTTTTCAATAAACTTTTAATTTTGGAGTAATTTTAGGTTTATAGAAAAGTGAAAATTGTACAGGTAATTTCCATGTACTACTCACCCACTTGTCCTCATTTTTGATGTCTTACATTACTATGCAACATTTGTCAAAACTAAGAAACTGACGTTGGTACATTACTGTGAACTAAACTCCAAACTATTTAGATTTCACCAGCTTTTCCATTACTTTCCTCTTTCTATGTCAAGATCCAGTCCAGGATACCCAGTTTACAATCATTTTAAAACTTTCATCTTCTTTAACATTTATTTACTTATTTTTTTTCGAGACAAAGTCTTGCTCTGTCCCTTAGGCTGGAGTCCCCCTCGTGGTGTGATCATAGCTGACTGCAGCGTTGACCTTCTGGGTTCAAGCAATCCTCCCACCTTAGCCTCTGGGGTAGCTGGGTCAACAGGTGCATGCCACCACACTCAGCTACGTTTTTGTATTTTTTGTAGAGACAGGGTCTCACTGTGTTGTCCAGGCTGGTTTCAAACCCCTGGGCTCAAGCCATCCTCCTGCCTCAGCCTTTCAAACTGCTGGGATTACAGGTGTAAGCCACCACGCCTGGCCCATATTCCTTAATATTTAGAGAAGGATTCCTTATAGAAAAGCCTATTACAGGCCAGGCACGGTGGCTCATGCCTGTAATCCCAGCACTTTGGGAGGCTGGGGCAGGCAGATCACCTGAGGTCAGTAGTTCGAGACCAGCCTGGCTAACATGGAGAAACCCCGTCTCTATTTAAACAAATACAAAAACTAGCTGGGTGTGGTGGCTCATGCCTGTAGTCCCAGCTACTCAGGAGGCTGAGGAAGGAAAATCACTTGAACCTGGAAGGCAGAGGTTGCAGTGAACTGAAGATTGTGCCGTTGCACTCCAGTCTGGGCAACAGAGTGACTCTGTCTCAAAAAAAAAAAAAAAAAAAAAAAAAAAAAACCAGCCTGGGCAACAGAGTGACTCCAACACAACAAAAAAAAAAAAAAAAAAAAAGTAAGAAAGAAAAGCCTATTACAACCTATAATGTTGTAATTGTGTAGTCTGGAGCAGCTGTGGATGAAGTCCAGCGGGATGGGACCCACCTTTTTTTCTTTCCCCTGATTTCTCTCCCTGAAGGCCTCTGGCAAAGCAGGGCTTAAAAGTCACTTTTAAGTGACTTTTTAAAAGTGCATTGAGTCTCCTTGTTCTTAGGGGAAGAGACTGAGGTCCCCAAAAGTGAAGTGACAATACTGGGAGAAGCTGGAAGCCCAGAGAAGGTCAGAAAAGGATCTTGGAGATGCCTTGATCCTGTCCCTGTTGAATAAATGAGTGAGCAAGCACTGGGGACTCCCAAAAATCTGGGTTTGAATCGAGGCTCCTGCACCTTTGCTCTCATTTTTCCTTATCTGTAAAGGGGGTTCAGCGATCAGTAATGTCTCACAGGACTTAACCCTCACAAAATACCACAGTTTTACCTTGTGAAAGTTAAGCGAACCATTGTGCCCACTTTTAGCACAGCCTGGAACATAGTAGGTTCTCAATCAATGTTTGGAAAAAGAAGCTTTGAAAATTAAGAAATTATCCCCTTAGAACTTATTTCAAGAAGACTGGGACAAGTTGATGCAAAACAAAGAAGAGTTATTCATGAGGAAATCTGTGACACTCAGGAACGGAACCAGTGTTTGAGTATCTGATAAGCGGGATATACTGTCTGTTTTTATTCTTGGAGGCTTTTATCATACAATACTACATTATGTTACAGTCTGACTTTCACACAAATTGGATCCCGAAACTTCTTACAGGAATTAAAAATACAAACTCGTGGGCAGTATGTGTTTTATAAATTACAGAAAACAGTAGTGTAAAGACATGGCATAGCAAGTGCAGTGAAGCGTGCGCAGGCATTGATACCCGAGGAACGCAGGCATGAGGCAGCAGGGAAGGCACAGCACGCTGGGTGAGGCAGCAGGTGCGCAGTTCTGTCCCTGGAGCCTGGAGAGATGGGGGAGGGGGGACACCTCTAGCTGGGAGGCTGGGTGAAGGAGCTGAACCCTGGAGACGTAAATCCCCTGTATATCTTCCTTATCCTGCCATTTATGGTCTTATTGAATGGGGCCAACTGACTTCTGGAACCTTATCTCCATTGCTTTCCCTCACTCTTGTCTTTGTTTCTCCGTTTGGATTACCCTGCCCTGCCATCATTACCTGTTTGAACCCAATTGATCTTCAAGGTCTAGCATACTAATGCCACCTCTTCCATGAAGCAAGCCTTGATTTCTGTCCATCCCCCCTAAGCAGGAAATAA
Source organism: Papio anubis (assembly GCF_008728515.1). Lineage (NCBI taxonomy): Eukaryota > Metazoa > Chordata > Mammalia > Primates > Cercopithecidae > Papio > Papio anubis. The sequence continues at coordinate 184,249,591 of NC_044977.1, forward strand.
TCGCTTCCTCTTATGATTCCATGGCCCTTTGTCTGTACTGCTTGCATGGCACTGATCACTTCTTACCTTCTCTTGTAGTTATCAATATGCTTGTCCTATTTTGGGCTTTTTACTTCTTTAGGACATTCCTGTCAGTCCAGAACTTGGCAAACACATAGCGAACATTTGTTGGATGGATGGACAGGTTTGACACTGCTGACACTAGACTCAAATTTAGTTTCTTTAGAGTAGAATTTTATATTTTTTGAGGCAGAGTCTTGCTCTGTTGCTCAGCCTGGAGTGCAGTAGTGGGTTCTTGGCTCACTGCAAGTCCACCTCCCAGGTGGAGGCGATTCTCCTACCTCAGCCTCCCAAGTAGCTGGGATTACAGGTGCCTGCCACTAGGCCTGGCTAGTTTTCTTTGTATTTTTAGTAGAGATGGCATTTTGCCATGCTGCCCAGGCTGGTGTGAAACCCCTGACCTCAAGTGAGCCACCTGCTTTGGCCTCCCAGAGTGCTGGGATTACAGGTGTGAGCCACCACGCCCCACCTAGAGTAGAATTTCAACTTGCTTATCTTTACATCTCCGATGCTGGCACTGAGAAGGTGCACATTCATTCATTTCACAATACAGTTTGAGGCACTATTTCAGCAGTGAACAGCCCATTTGTTGATAGTTAACACAGAAAATAGTACTCATTGGGATGTGTTTTTATACTTGTAAGGTTGATCTGGATTTGTTTGTTTTGATATATAAGGGCCAAGAAAGCAATGGTTTGTTAATCTACGAGTATTTCTGGTGCAGAATGCAAATGCTCTCTTATTCCTTCAACTGGCTTTATACTAAAAAGAGATCACCGGGCTCAGGAAGGCCCTGTTTTTCAGATAATACAGCAGTTCCATACTGACTTGCCTCAGGAGTAAAATCCCTTTCCAGTTTTTAAAAAGATAGTACCAGGATGCCACAATGCTCATAGTTGGGCTTTTTTGTACGTGTAGATTTTTTTTTTTTTTAATATAGTGACAGAATGCATACCACTGAGGTGGTAAATGGAAAAAATAAGTGCAGTGGAGTATACTGTCTGTTTCTTGGGGCCTTTTCTATTAATCACAGGAGGAAGCATCAGACATGACCAGGTGAGAGAGCCAGCTGACCCAAGTTCATGCCAGATCAAAATCAGAATGGCGAAACTGGGAGGAGTTTGATGCTGTTGAATTGAGAAAGCATAGGGTTCTCAGAGTGATAGAGCTGGAAGGATCATAGAGGTCATCGAGTCTAATGGTTCTCAAACTCGAAGGAACGTTAGGGTCATCCTGGAGAGTACTGGACTCCGTCTCTGAGGTTCTGATGCTGTAGGTCAGGCGGGACCCCTGAATTTTCATTTCTAAGAAGCTCACAGGTATTACTAATGTTGAAGAGAACCTACGATCTAGTTCAACTTCTGGGATTTCTTGCTTTCTTTTGTAAAAAAAAAAAATGTTTTTAAAGATGGGGAAATGAGGCCTGGAAATAGAAAAGATTTGCCTAGAGTCGCACAGCCTGTCAGGTCAGGTAGAGTGAAAATCAGGCACCCGGACTCACGGACTGCTTCACATTGCCACCAGAGATTGTCCTGGAACAATATTATTTTTAGATCTACTGCAGAATGATAGCTGGGTCTTACCCCTTTGCCTGATCTGGTCCCAAACTTGTTTTTCAGGCCTTTCCATTAGGCTCTCTTCAGCTAATTAAAAAAAAAATCCGTTAACCCACATTTATTGACCCCTGCTGTGTGTTCAGAACTGTATTTAGACTGGAGGTATAGCACTGCAGTAGTCTGAAAACATTTTCTCATCTGTAAACAAAGACAGTCACTCCTCCTAGGGCTGCAGGAAGTCACTGAACGTATACCTGGCCCTCAGTGTACACGTTACTAAAGAGAATAAGATGTGGTCTGCACCCTCTCATGCTCCAGTGGCTTCTTGAGCAGTGTGATAGAGAGAGATAGCTGAGGTTTAGTGGAAAAACACAAGGCTTAGAATTGGGAGAGCTGGGTTCAAGCCCCAGCTTTGCCACTGAATGGTTGTGTAGTCTTGAACAAGTCACCTGCCCTCTCTGAGCTATAATTTCAAATAGACTTAGCTTAAGCAATAGGAGAGCAGTAATGAGCTAGAGGAAGGATAGAAATTGGGAAGAAGTAGAAATTCGCTTAGGAGGTGGCAAGTTTTGGACTGAGGTGGAATTGATCTGAGGGGGAGACCTGGTAGAAAGAGCTAGGAAGCATGAGGCTGAGTGTCTGAAGGGGTAGCAGGCCTGGGGGTGGTCCAGTGATGGTTGAATGAGTGGCCCAGCCCAGCGAAGGGATTACCTGCAATCCAGTAGAGATGCCCTCATTTTCATGGCAGGGTCCCCCTGTGCCAGTAGACAGACCCAGGTCTGGGAAGGAGGGCTGGTTGAAGTGAGATGGATACCAGTCTTGGAGCATGGTTGGGGAATCTGGCCAGGGTGATGGCATCTGTTTCGGAATGGGGCCTTGAGGCACATTTTCAGTTCTGCTCCCTGGACCAGCATAGGAGGATGGCAGACAGTACAGTGATTTGAATGCAGGATTGATCCTGCCACCTTGATTTCTGCCTTTATTTAGCAGCAAAGAGACTAGATCAGAACAGTGCTGGATGTGATTGCTGTAGTCTTTCATGATTGATGTAGGAGCTGGGGGAGGCCTGGCTAGGAGCTGGAGGATCCCTGGGAAGATGAAGATTAGGTCTTACATGAGCCTCAGCTCTCTCATCTGTAAGATGGGAGTAATGACGGTGATTATGCTGATGTTACCTATTCTGGCTGGAGTAAGGATTAAAGTACTTGTCTGTAGGAAGGTATTCATGGTTAAAACACACCGGAGAAGTGCAGTGTTTTTATCACAGGGCAACACCAAAGAACTGGAAAGGAATGAGGGCTGGAGAGATGGAGCTGCCCTGAGCACTCTGGGAGGTCATCCTTGGGGGATGACAGTTGCTGCCTAAGGTGGGACAGGGATGCTGGGAACATGTGACGATGTGCACAAGTGTGTCATGTTCAAGACGGTGCTAAGCCCTGGCCAATTCCATACATGCTCTTTTTCTTTCTCATCCATAGAGATTTTGGCAAAGGTGTACTTGGTAGTGTTGATAAAGGTGACACTACAGCACCCTCAGTTTATAGGTGTGAGAAGAGTGAGGCTCCCACGGTCTCACTTGGACAGGGAGTCAGGGCTGTGATGGAGCTCCTGGAGTTTCTAGGTTCTCTGTCACTTGATAGTGCTGGGAGAGACCTCAGGGATTCGGCCAATTTCACAGATGGGGAGAGCGAGTCACGTTGGGAAGTCTGGCCCCAGTGGAAGGCACCACATGGCCACAGGGAAGTGTCTTTCCAGCCCCCTCCTCATGCTTCTCCTCATTTCTCTCCAGAAGTCCTAGTCCTCCTCCTCACGCTGAGACCCAGTTAGGGTGATTGTCCATGTTTCTTCATTTATCTGTTTTTTCTGTTGCCGGGGGACTACTCTAAGCACCATGCTGGTTGCTGACTGTTTGCTTTTCCAAGGGCTTGGAATCTCTGTTTGTTCACGTCACAACTCAAGAGAATACGTTCTCATTCTCCCAGTGTTTGTCTTCTGCCCATTGCACCATATTGCTCTTCCTTGTTTGGAATTAAACTTCTAGCAATCATTTACCTTTATGGTTCTCTTAACTTCAGGTCACACTGTTGTTTAGTCAATGTGAGAATCTTTCAGATGTTCTGCATTTGCAAAAGGATATTCACAGCCAATGTGTATGGCAGTGAAGGACACTTGTTGATTCCATATGTATTGTCTGCTGTTCCAGGGACTGGGGACTGGAGGTGAATAAAGCCTCATTTGGGCTGTCTAGGATGTTGTGATCCACACAGGAAACAGACATGAAAGCCAGATTGGGGCCGTGGGTGAAGTATTGTAATACTGGTCTCTGTTTATGATATATGGAAGAAGTTTCCTAGTAGCAGGGTGGTCGAGAAAGTCCATCGTCACTGCAGATTAGTGCCTCTATGGACATGCAGATATGTTAGGCCAGAGAGAGACAGCAGGGAGGAGAGAGAGAGCAGGGAGGAGAGAGAGAGCAGGGAGGAGAGAGAGAGCAGGGAGGAGAGAGGAGAGCAGGGAGGAGAGAGAGAGCAGGGAGGAGAGAGGAGAGCAGGTTTTGAAAGCATTGATATGGAGTCTAGTATTCACCCTGGCCCCCATTCCCTGTTATCATGGAAGCATGCTGCCCTCCAAGGCTTTTGAATTTGCCACTGTGAAGAGCATGCATGGAATCTTCAACTGTGGCCTTGCATTGCCTCCTGTCTTCGTAGCGGAGCTTCTTTATCTGACCCGTGCGTGTGCCTCTGATGAGCAGCCCTTCATCACAGCTCTGCGGCCTCCTCCTAGGCCCCTGCCTTCAGCTCTCCAGTTCATTTCATTGCCACCCGTGGGCTTGGAGGGCCACCTGACACTCTCTCCCTTGGGTCCTCTGTGACTCCAGAGCTCCTCCCCTTCTGGGGCGCCCACATCTGTGACACACTTGTTTGCCCAGTGCATTTTCTGCACTTAGAGTTCCTCTCGTGCTCTCGTATTTCCATTTAAAGCCCTCTCGAGAGGTCTGTCTCCTGCCAGCAGCATTCCTTCTAGTTTACTAGAACTCCATTTCTTATCCTGCCGGGAATCCAGCCATGGAGTGAGCTTCAGCACAGCCTCTCTGCAGTCTCTTGTCTCCTCCAAAATTGTGGCCTCTGGTTGTGAGCAGTGGGCATCCTGAGTCAGGGAGAGCAGGAGTTAGCTTGCAGCAGCTTCCCCTCTCCCCCCGAGTGAGCCTTTCTTCCTCTTCCTCCTCTTTCAGCCTCATCCTGTCTTGGGTCCATTTGACAGATCATGGCACCTTCAGGCCTCGTCTTTTGTGTGGCAGCTGTGCCTGACTGGTCAGAAATTACTTGTGAAGCAACATAGGGGGTTGTTGGTTGGGTCCATTTTTAGGATGAAGTCAGAAGGGCTCGCGAGTGATGCTTGGCCAATAAGAATGTATTGATTTGATTTACTAATTAATTTCATTTCCAGACACCAATATATGCATAGCTTTGTTTGAAGAAAATTAAGGAGAACCATTTTGTAAATGGCAATGAGTGTAAGACACTTACATATCTTCCTGCTCTTCCTGGCGCAGGCTTCTGCGCTCCCTGACTCTGCTTTTGTTAAAGGTGTCTGGGAAGGCATCTGTCCTTCGGCTTCCCAGCTGGCCTCTTGCCTTCTCACTCACTGCCTCCCGTAGCCTGTGGGTAGAATCCCCCACCGTGCACACCTTGCCCTGCTGTCATCTGACCTCGCCTCTGTTTCCAGGATTTGCTCTGGCTGTCCCCTGCCAGTCATGCTCTGTGCTTGCTACTCTGAGTGTGTCCCTGGCCCCACTCTCTTGCAGCCTCTGTGTCTTAGCATATGCTGCCCTGATGGCCCGAGGGCCCTTCCCCTTTGTTTGTATCTGGGGAATGTTCTGTCTCCTCCTTGAACCTCCTTATATTCCCTCAAGAAGACTTAAAGCAAAAACAAACCTGAACTTACTATCTGTGGTATTTTTCTGGTATAAGCGTAGGACCTACTCATAATAACACATTTCAAAAATATGGAACCATATAAAGAAAATGAGCATCACTCATAAATCACTATTTAGACATAAACATTGTTTATGTTTCTAATATTCTTTCTTTAGCGATGCTTTTCATGATTTTATGTGCATATGCATTTTACTGACTAAATATTACTATATAAACATTTTTATATCTTGCCACTTCACCTAACAATAGAGCATGAGCAGCTTCTCATGGCATTAAGAATTGTTTGTACATGTAATTTTGAATGGCTGTATGCTGTTTCATCTTAAGAATATACCATAATATTAATTTTTCATCATTATAAATAGCGCTGTGATGAACATCCTCCTTACAAAATTCTTTATCTGCACCTATGATTATTTTCTAAGGTAGATTATTAGAATGTGAAATACCTTGCACAAAGGACAATAACTTTTTCACCCTTAGTTTCAGAGAGAACATGTTGTCTCTGGAGAAACACAGAAACATGGAAAAACATAAAGAAGAAAATAGGCCGGGCGCGATGGCTGTAATCCCAGCACTTTGGGAGGCCGAGGTGGGCAGATCACGAGGTCAGCTGTTCGAGACCAGCCTGGCTAATATGGTGAAACCCCATCTCTACTAAAAATACAAAAATAAGCTGGACGTGGTGGCACATGCCTGTAATCCCAGCTACTCGGGAGGCTGAGACAGGAGAATTGCTTGAATCTGGGAGGCGGAGGTTGCAGTGAGCTAAGATTGTACCACTGCACTCCAGCCTGGGCAACAAAGTGAAATTCCATCTCAAAAAAAAAAAAAAAAGAAGAAGAAGAAAATAAAAACCACCTGCAGCCATCTGCAACAGTCAGTGTGAAATTTGCTACATAATTTTATCTGTGTATCTATCTTTCTACCCTACAGGTTGCCAAACATTTTCTGTAAAGGACTAGGTGGTAAATATTTTACGCTTTGCAGGCCATACATGGTCTCTGTCTCCTCCTCCTCTTTTTTCTTCTGCTGCTTCAAGATTCTTTTAACTATAGAAAAATTATTTCTCGCTAGTAAGCTGTGTAAATATCGGTTTGCCAACCTGGTTCTAGCCTCAAAAGTGGAGCAATTCCGTACATACTTTGAAAGCAATTTTTAAAAAGTTATTTAATTAATTAAAAAATTACTTGATTACTTTATAGAGACAGGGTCACTCTCTGTTGCTCAGGCTGGAGCACAGTGGCATGAGCATAGCTCACTGCAGCCTTGGAAATCCTGGGCTCAATCAATTCTCCTGCCTCAGCCTCCCAAGTAGCTGGGGCTACAGGTGCATGCCACTGCACCTGACCATGTACATACTGTTTTGTAATTGTTCTCTTCCACAATTTAACTACTTCATCAGCGTCCTCACTGTTTTCTGTTTTAGGCAACACAGATATAATTACTGGCATTCTGCTGGGATGCCCACAGCACTTTGGCCAGGTCTCTGATATGGAATTTAAGGCACATTTTAGTGCTAGTATTTGCTGAGATGTCTCTTTCTTAAGTCTTAATCCTCGAGTCTTTCCAGCCTCAGCACATTTCCTGAGTGGTGCTTAATAGATGCTCAGCAAATCTGTGTGGAACGATTGCCTTAGGCTGCAAGTTTGTCCTTCACAATGCATACATTTAGATTGCAACTCCAGGTTTGCTCCTTGGGCTAGCAGCATAAATATCACTTAGCACGTGTTACCAATGGAGACTCTCAGCCTCACTCCAGAATCTATGTCGTTAGGTGTTGCTGAAAGTTTGAGAAGCATTACTTTAAAGCTCACCTCTGCTATATTCATCATATACTTATTTATAGTCATCCCTACCTCATTCTTTTCATTGGTCGGAACTTGCTGTGACTAGACCATGGGTATTCCTTAATTGACTGACACAATTTGTTTCACATACAGCACCAGCTGCCATCTTGCCTAGTGAGACCTATGTGGCTGCCATTGCTTTTGGCTGGGAGTGGTTGTGATAGTGGAGGGAGCAAATATTTAATTAGCACCTGCTGTGTGCCAAGTCTTGTGCCCAGCTCTTTATACACATTCTTCCAAGGGTGAGACATGATGGTGTTTGCTGAAGGCATCATAGGGATCTTTAAGTCAGTGATTTTTAACCAGCTAAAGAATTGAAAATATATATGTGTGTGTGTATATATATAAAAAAAGCACATATGTACATATAACATATGTACATATATAATACATAGTACATATATAATATATAGTACCTATAATATATAATAAGACATGTACATATAATATATGTACATATAGTATACATACACACACATGCCCAGCCCTCACTCCAGTCTGGAATAAAAATCTCAGAGAAATAGACCTGGTCAAGAGTACTTAGAGAAAATCCCCTCAGTGTTTCCATTACACATCGCTGATTAAAAACCAGTGGTCTAGGCCTGTATCCTACTGTACAGATGAGAAAGGTGAGGCTCAAAGAGGTCAATGGGCATCCCAAGGTCACATACATTTAATAGCAAGGTCAGACCTGGATTTTGTACTATCTGCCTGAGGACACACTTCACATTACCTGAGCTGCCTCTGACCTACAGTGTTGGGGTGGAAGTAGAACTGGGTGAAGAGGTTGAGCTCTTGTCCTCAGATCTCTGAGCCTGAGAGGGCAGCTGGGAGTGTGGAAAACAGGTACCAAGTCCTGGAGTATCCCTTCCGTCCCCCTCCGCCTTTGCTCACCTTCCTTGTGTCCTCTTTGGGGCTATGGTTGAAGAGGCTTGAGGCATTGAAGAACATCAAGGCATTGAAGAGCATCATTATCTACTGCTCTGAGTGACCCAGGCAGCTGCTGTGACATCTGATGTCTTCCTCTAGCTTTGTAGAGTCTTGGACAGCACTCGTAAAGGCTTGAGTGAAAGAAGCTTTGTTCTGATTATTTTTTCATTGCCCGCTCCGTGTCAGATGTTGCAATGGGAGCCCCAGTCAGCTTCTTGCTTCCGGTTGTGCCCAGGCAGCGGCAAACAGAATGAGATGTCAGCTGAAGCTTTGCAAAGACATCCTATGGAAGGGCATACAGACCTCATGTAGAGGCCAAGGGTGTGATTAGCACTGATTATGTGGCACATCGGAAGGGGAAACCGGAATAGAACTAATGACCATGATAGCTGCCGTCGGCCCAGTGTCCCCTGTGCCAGGTATTCTGCCTGCATCATTTCCCTTCATCCTGGAACAGCCATGGGAGGGGGTGGAAGTGGCGGGGGGGTGTGCTGGGGAGGTTTTGTGGCCTCCCACAAGTGGCAAGCTGGGATGTGAACCCGGTTCTGCTTGATTTTAAACTCCATGACCTTAATTGTCATACTACACTGCTTTCCTAGCTGGTTATGTGCTTATATCTTCTAACCTGCTACTCCTAGGGATTTAAGCACACAGCCTATAGAGACAGACTGAACTAGTGTGTAAGGACCCATGGTAGCACGTATCAAAAATGAAGTGGACTGTATCAATTGGTATAAGACTTCCAGTTGCTGGAGGTGTTCAGGCAGGGACCATGGTACCTCTTGGTTGCAGACTATCAAATGGAAGATTTGACTGGCCATCGCAATGCCTCTGGGATTCTAATTCATCGGGGCTTCCAAGATGTGAATTTGTGTGGAAGATTCTGTCATAGAGCAGTAAAATGTACTTGGGGTAAAAATCTGTGGATAGGGCATTGGTGAGGCTCTGAAGGATTTGATTTTGCACGGCCTATTTCCAGCATGGAGAGTCCTGCTGCTGTGGTTTCTCAGTGCCTGCCATGTGCCCTGCACTGTGTGGCTCTGGATGGGCTCCAGACGTGAGAACTTTCCCACAAGGAGCTCCCCATCCAGGAGGGAAGGGAGAGTGTGCTCTCACTGAAAGATGAACTATCCAGTGCCAGGAGTGTGGGGAAAGAGACAAGTGTGCGCCCGGGGAGCTTATAAGGGGGATGCTTTCAAAGAGCCAGGAAATTTGTTTTTTAAATATTGGATTTGAACTGGGCTTTGAAGGCTATATATATGGCATTCCTTTAGGTTGTAGGAGGGTGGCATCCGGTCACCATACTGAGCTGTGTGTTGGGAAAAGCAGGTCGGACCCTAATGTGAGCCTTGAATAATAAGGAATTGAAGGGTGAGCCTCCTGGGCTTCTTTTTAAAGTCAATAGGGCTCCGGTAAACATTTTTTTTTTTCTTTTTTCAGGGTGGTAGAGAAAGAGTAGGGGTACATTCTGTAATTCAATAAGCATTTGCATTGAGGCCACTGTGACTGCACCAAGCTGAGCCAACCTCTATTAATGACTGGGAGTTAGCCTGAAGGAGAGGTAGTTTGGGCAGAGCCTACCAGGAAGGAGGACCGGTTGGTGTAGGTAAAAGGGAATGCAGTGTCAGTACCTAGCTTTTGAAAGGCTCTAAATGCTGAGATGGTGACAGGGTCTTGGGCATAATGAGAGAGAGCTATTAAACACAGTCACAGGTACAGTGTGAAATTTTGGAAATCCCTAAAAATGAAGTCCACGGGAGTGCTGCTGTGAACTGTGATACATGTTTGCACCTGGTCACTGGCATATCTTCTAGCTCGGTTTTGCAGAGATGCCTTCTTTTTATACTTCTTTTGATGGCAGAGGAGGAAAGGACTTGAGTCTTAGAGCCACAGAGGCCTGGTTTTGAAATTGTCCTCTGTTGATTTACAGCTCTGTGACCTTGAGAATGTTGTTTCTCCTCCCTGAGTTGCAGACTCTTCATCTGTGAAATCTGGGGTGGGGGGAGTATTCTTACCCTGTTGGGCACAGGTTGCAGGGAAGGAGAGAATATCCATCGAGTCCAGTAAATGCGAGTCATGGACATTAATCTTCTTCACCCGCCCTTGTTTTATCCAGAGTGGATAACTCTCTTTTCCCCCTATATGCCCCACAGTTTATAGAGTAGATAACTCTCTTTTCCCCCTATATACCCCACAGTTTATAGAGTGGATGACTCTCTTTTCCCCTGTATACCCCACAATTGACTGACTTTGTGCCTTTGCTCGTGTAATTTCTACCTTCCAGAAAACTACTTGTTCTTCACATGTTTGAATCATTTCCATTTGTTTGGGTCAAGCCTCTGCACGGTACCTTGGACACTCTCCCTAGGAATCCCAATGGTCAGTGGCTTCCCTTCTGTCCTTCTCTCATGGTGTGGTAATTGTTGACCTAATGCTATGTGTTCTGTTTACACCCTTCTCACCTGTCAGCTCCCTGAGGTCAAGGTTCTGGTTCATGTCTCTCCTCTCTGCAGCACTCAGCATGAAGCCTGGCACATAGCGGGTGCCCACAAATGAGTCTTAAATGACTGAGAAAAAGAAGTGGTCAGGCTGACAACTGGCATTTCCCTGGCTTTAGAAACCTGAGAGAGGAAAAGCTGGTGTATGAAAGGAGTGTCAGGCCTGTGGCTTCCTATTTCCTCATTCAGGGTACAGGTTGGGCTTGCCCGGAGCCATAGTTCCTTGAGACTTACCACCTCAGGCCTAAATCTGCCTTCTTTAATTACCTCCTTTCCAGGGAACAGGAGTCCTTGTTGTCTGCCCTGAGCTGCTAAATATAGCTCCAACCCCCAGGCCTTGGTGTGCTTCTGGGCCACAGTGCTGCACAGCTTGAGATGTCTGTTGATTTGGGGGTTTCCTCAGGGATTCTTTACATTTTCAAGTTTTCATAAGGGACTGCTTCTTATTTTGAAACCAGCAAAGAGACTTGAAGGGCACAGAGTGTTGAAAATTTTATAGGAGGATGCTAGGAGAGAGTTAAAGAGCTTGGGTAGAGAAGGGGAAAGATAAGTTCTTCAAAGAGGGCTAGGTGGCTTAAAAAGATGACCTTGTTATGCATGTAATGATCTTCAAAAGAGCGACATCTTGTCATGGTTTTCCCAAGAAAGCCCCTTCACATTTGACTTTTGTGACCTCTTGGTCCTGCTGTTGGCAGTGAATCCTTTCTAGCTTGAAATAATTTTTTTCTAAGTTTTTCTTTTTTTAATTTAAAAGATGCTATAATACATCCTTACAGTAAAAACAAAATAATATGGAAATGTTTATAATAAAACAATAATTTCCTGTCCTGTCTCTTCCCAGACCAGTTCCATTACCCATAGGCAACCACTTGGAACCATTTTTTGTTTTTGATGTTTTTGGTGGTTACTATCATATTTCTAAATAATATGCTTCTGTCTCTCATGCTTGAGTTACTAGTTGTAGATATGCCTATTAAACTTTATTTTATGATAGGCAAGGACTATTTATTTATATCCAATTGGTCCCTCCTAGTTCTATTCCCAAGTTTTTACAGTTACATTTCTAGTTTTATTCTTTGTCTTTTCCTTTATGTTTACAGAATATGCATAAATCTCAGTCTTTTGCTATATCAACTTTTGACAGTTTCGCTTCACTCACTATTTTGTAAGACGAAGATATTAGAATTTCCCTCTACTTTTCCTCTCCACATTTGCCCTTCAACTTGTCAATAATGTTTTAGGTTACCTTTTGCATCTCGAGGGTTTATGATGGATACATGCATATAGGCACATGTATATATTAATAGTTTTATACATATACCTAAGTCATCTGTGCTCTGTGGTTTGATTGCAAAAGCTGAAAAAATAAATAATATTTACATTATGATTTCTAGGTAAATATTGCTTAATACAGGGCTAAGTCCTGTGCTGTGGTTTCATTTCCTTTTCTGGGGTTCTGAGGTCATTACCTTTAAGCCACTTGTAGGAGACTGAACTTTCCCTTAGCATCAAAATCTAATAGATGATTCTAATTTTTTTGTAGTCATTCTACATTTTATTTTATTTCCATAGTAAATAGATAATAAATAAACTTCTTATTATAATTTATTCTTATTTCTTAGAATTTTAGGCTGTATTTTGTTTTTGTTGAGAGAAAAAATTAGCATTTTCTACATACCTCTGATATCTTTTCTGTCTGTCTTATTGTTCTCTTGTCTGCTTGGAGTCTGTTCTGTGTGTCTTCTTCAAGTTCCAGCAACTTTTTCTCTTATTTTGGACTGGTTTCTCCATATTTGGGCTATAATTTCTTGTGCACTTCCCCCACCCTTCCCTCCCACAAGGTTTCTAATTGCTTCCTTTTATTTGAACCCCTGTGTTTTTGTTATGGTTTCAGATTTATTTCCAGGCTTTCATGGAGGCATTCTTCTGGAGCTCCTGAGTAATGTCATTGTGTGTTAGTCATCATTATTAATATTCAGCAGCAGATATGTTATTAAAATATTATTCACCAATTTTTTAATACTAGGCAATTTTGTTTGCTCTTTCTTTTTTCTTCCTCTACTAAATATTCATAGACACTCTAGTTTATTTTTTAATTCCTGTATATTTAATAGCCACTCTCCTATTCCACCGAGTGGATGCACTATTTTTAAAATTTAGCCATTTACGTATTGTTGAATAGGGGTTATTGCCAGTTATTTGCTCTTATAAATAATACTCTTTTGAACATTTTTATGCATAAAGCGTTTTCATTAAATTATTTTATATGAATTCTTTGTAGGGGAAGAAAACTGGAAAGTCTGTGTCATCATTTTCGAGGACATACGCCGGTGACTACAATTGTGCTAGGTTTTAGTGCGGATCACTTGGCTTTTCTTACTTAAGAACCTTTTTTGTTTCTTTTGGAAAGGAGCAGTAGGAATTGGGAGAGGAGTACCACCTCTGAATCAGCACACTTAGTTTTCTTGGCAGCTTTTGAAAGATATCATATATTGAGACTTACTGCAAAGTTGGTAATGCCTAGTAATTCACTGAGTAGCACCCTCTTTAAAGGCGTCCCCAGGGGTCAGCCAACACTCCATGACTTAGGCCCATGATGCTCTTATCACCTAAAATCTTAGTATAATAATTATTTGGCCAAGTGTTATTCAGCATAATCATCTCCAACTGGATTGTTGCCCTTATTCACTGGAATGGTTTCTCGGTGACTTTTGGAAAAACCAGATTCATTCTTAAAACTCAAAGAGGTATTCCCATTGAGCATACGCAGCAAGATCTACAACTGCTTCTACACACGGTGTATAAGGAAGGGATCTGAGGAATGGCAGGTTGTTAGAATGAATGGACTGCTGGGAAGAAATCCATAGTCATGAGAAGCATAAGAGTTGATGTATTGAAAATGCTACATCGTTTGTCGCCCTGCACCATGGTATTACTCTAAAACTTCATCAGGCTAGCAACATTTACTCTATGGTTACAAATGAAATCTGCATCACATAATTACACAAAAATGGGATCCTTATCTTTGAAAAGCTTAACAATTCATAGATGAACACTGATCATACACTAAAAGAATATATACCAGTTGCCCTGTGGAAAAGACCTAAGCTTAATGACTCACAGTCTAATTATTTTGGTTAGTGGGTGATAATGTTTTGGAGGTGATGAGGAGACACATACATCCAAAATCTCACAGCTTGGAGAGGATGTGGTCCAACAGTGCTATTTTATTTATTTATTTATTTCTTTGAGATAGGGTCCCTCTCTGTCCCTCTTGGTTCAGGCTCACTGAAGCCTCAACCACCTTGGGCTCAGGTTATCTTCCCACCTCAGCCTCCTGAGTAGCTGAGATTACAAGCATGTGCCACCACGCCCAGCTAATTCTTGTATTTTTTAATAGTGACAGGGTTTCACCATGTTTCCCAGGCTGGTCTCAAACTCCTGGGCTCAAGTGAGCCTCCTACCTTGGCCTCCCAAAGCGCTGGGATTACAGGCATGAGCCACTACACCAGGCCCATAAGGAACAGTTTCTGAGATGAGGGAGAATGATAGGCAGGCCAGGACCCTTTCTTAGGATATAACTGGGGCCACGCTGTGGTTTCTGATATTTGATGAATTTGAGGTTCTGATTTATTTTTGCCTGAGACATCTCATTCTCTGGAATACAAATTCCACATCTATAAAATGATAGGGTTGTATCTGCTGGCTTGGGCTTTGTGAACCTTCTGTTCTGAGTTCCATAACTCTATGCTTCTGGGTTCTGTCCCAAGTCCAAGATGATTTGAAAAGAAGAAGAAGAAAAAAAAGACCTTGCTGAATCAGTACCAGCATCACCTGCTTCAGTCTGGCTGGGAAGTAGGTCAGAACTTGGCAGACATGAGAATGTGGTTGGTTCCAGCTGTGAGCTCTGCCAGGGTCCCCTTTGTAGACACCTGCCTTAGAAAGGGTCTGGGAAAGAGGGGGATGCTGACACTCAGAGGTGGGAAAGGGTTTATTTTTGGCTGTAGATGCTGCAAGCAAAGAGGGGTGATTGATGAGAGAAGGCGATACTAGGGGGCAGGGAATGAAAGACTGAAAGAAAGGAGAGGAGCAGGCACATATTGGGTGCATAACTTGTGTGGAGAAATGGCCAATATTTTTTTTACTCCTCCCACACACACTGTAATGTAGGTGGTAGGTGTCATTCTTTGGATTTTTTTTTCTTTTGGAGATGAAGTCTGTCTCTGTCACCCAGGCTGGAGTGCAGTGGTGTGATCTCAGCTCACTGTAACCTCTGCCTCCAGGGTTCAAGCAATTCTCCCTGCCTCAGCATCCCAAGTAGCTGGGATCATAGGTGTGTGCCACCATGCCTGGCTAATTTTTGTATTTTTTAGTAGAGATGGAGTTTCACTGTGTTGACCAGACTGGTCTTGAACTCCTGACCTCATGTAATCTGCCCGCCTCAGCCTCCCAAAGTGCTGGGATTACAGGTGTGAGCCATCATGCCTGGCCCATTCTTTGGATTTTAATTATGAGGAGATCGAGGCTTGGAGATGTTTAGTTACTTGTCCATGGCTAGGCTGCTGGTAAATGAGGGAGAAGGAGTCAATGTGGGGTCTGACTCCACGTTGCCTCTTCTTTTCATGTCTAACTGTGCCATGCTCTGTTCTAGGCGCTGGGGATATAGTGATGAAGGAGGCAGGCAAAGTCCATGTTCTCATAAGTGCTTGCATTCGAGGAGGCAAGACAGACAACAAAGTAAACAGGTGCATATTTCAGAGGTTGACAAGCGCTAAGCAGCAGAATATGACAGCAGTAGAAGACAGGAGTGACAGAGTTGCACGTTGTGTTTTTACATCCTAGTCCATAAGATTGTGCACTGAGATGACCTGATCTGGGGAAACCAACAGCTCTAGATTAAGATTCTCGAGGTTAGAATTTAGCCCCGGGTATAATGTGAACCAACTGTGTAAGTTAAGCAAGTCACCTCCCCGTCATTGTTAAAATGAAGGAAAATAATCCCTGTTCTTCCTATTTCACTAGACAATGAAAGAAGATGAAGTGAATAAGTTTGATGTGCAACCATTTTTAAAACCCCAGTTGGGGCCAGGCGTGGTGGCTCACGCCTGTAATCCCAGTACTCTGGGAGGCCGAGGCAAGTGGATCACCTGAGGTCAACAGTTCGAGACCAGCCTGGCCAACATGGTGAAACCTCATCTCTACTGCAAATACAAAAATTAACTGGGCATGGTATTGCATGCCTGGAATCCCAGCCACTTGAGAGGCAGAGATGTGAGAATCAGTTGAACCCGGGAGGCCAAAGTTGCAGTGAGCTGAGATTGCGCCACTGCACTCTAGCCTGGGTGACAGAGCGAGACTTCGTCTCAAATCAAAAACATAAACAAAAAACCCAGTTGGTTTTAAAAACACAAGGAGCTGTTTTTAACAGTTGGGTTAATTTTTAAAGGATATCTTCTTATATTTATTTGCTATGCTTTGTGTGCTTGGAGGAAACAACTATTTCTTTGGTTGTTTCCTTATTCTTAGAATGAAGACCCCCTTTGCCATCCTCAGGAGAGTTTGGATTTCATTTGTGGCCATCAGAGGACCATAAAAGGTGTGGAGCTGAGAGCTGGCCTTTCGGTTATGCCACTGGAAGGGGGTAGGATGGAATGGAGGGGCAGCAGCCGGGGGTCAGGGAGATGGCTTATCTGACTGCGGAAACTGGAATCAAGTTCAGTCTGAGCCCACAGTTTGATTCAGCACGGCAGTCAGGTCAGCCAGTGAGCGCTCACTCACTGAAGGTCCACTGTGAGCCAGCTGGTGGCTGAGGAGGAGAGGCGTAGGAGACACTGGATCCATTCAGCAGTTGCTACGGGCTCACTGTAGCCGAGTGTTCTGGATGCTGGGGAGTCATGTGCTTCTGGACCTCAAGGAGCATCTTTTCCAGTAGTTAATATCTGTTCTGTTCCCAAAAGCATATAAATCAATGTTGAGTTTAGTAGGCAAGTTATCCATGCAGACAGAGAGATGATATTTAAATATGTATAACACTGGATTGAAAGAACTCTAGGTCTGCCAGAGGGGAACTTTAGTTGCTGGACCTTGGAGAGGTTCAAGGGTTCCTAAGTGGGAGACTGGGAAAATTGGGATGGTGTTAGGACAACGGGGAGCCTCAAAACATAAACTGTTTAGCAATGAGTGAGGAAATGTTTAAGTATTTTAGCGACCTGTGTTGCTATATCTCTGTGTACTGGTGAATGTCAGTTTCTCATGTGGTTATATACAACTATCTTATAGCGTCTTCAATATAGTACTTGATGTGCCCACAAGGCACAGAGGAGGCAGTGATTGGAAAGGCTTCATGGGGTTGGTGATGCTTGAGTTGGGTTTTGTAAGATGAATAGGAGTTTGGTAAAGAACTTTCTAGGAAGAAGAGAGATCATGGGCAAGAACACCAGTGTGTGAAACAGCACAGGACTTGACTGGACAGTTGAAGGGTTCAGGTCCAAGGGATTTCGTGCTCAGGTAATTGTGAGCTCAGTTGTCCCATTAACAGCAGGGAAGAAAGGAGAAAGAGCAGTGCATCCATTTAATCTCTCCCACAGGGTAGGGGAAACATCAAGATGAGATCATTTTTACTTTTATTTTAAATAATAGCTATCACGTGCCAGCTGTTAGGCAGCTTGCAAACATTGTTTCTAATCTGCCAGTAACTCCATGAGGTAGGAATGTTCATTCTTCACTCATTTTACAGGTTAGGAAATCAAGAACTCGGCATATTGAAGTGACTTGCACAAAGTCACACAATGGCAGGAACAGGGTTTGAGCTCAGTCTCGTCTGACTGCAAAGTCTGAACGTTCCACTTTTCCACTATGTGGCCTCTCTCTCCTGGGAATTCGCAGTGAGTGACATCCATGAGAAACTGGGCCCTTTTCTTGCCTAGAAATGTAACTGGTGACAAAAACTGGAGGTGTCCGTATCCTCTTCTGCAGAACAAGGACAAGAGTTCTTGCTCCAGGCATTGGCAGTGCTCCGGGAAGACGGGGCCTCAGACCTCCTGCTTTCCAGCACCTTCAGCTAGACCATTCTTGGGGAGATGATGTTTCTGTTGGTCTTCTTTGCTGCCCCTGAGACTTTGACTTGACTCTTACTCCTGCGAAACAGCCTCCTGATGGTGATAGAAAGAATAGGCTGACCACATGGACACTTCGTATTTATGGTGTTGTGACAGGGCTTTCTTAGAGTAAATCAATAACATGTTCCTGGTTGAGATTTGGCCTGTCCTATAACTTGACTTTAGAGAGAGAGTGTGCTGATTACGCTGAAGATAGCGTGTCAGTTTGTATGTCTTTCATGTTTATTACTGTACATGAAAAAGTTGGCGTTCTGGTACCTCTCCTCCCTCAACCATTACAACAAGGAAAACAAAATCCACTGAGAGGCAACATAGCATGGTGATGAAGAACATGGACCATGAGCTAGATTGCCTAGATTCAGTTCCCAGCTCTGCTGCTGTCTAGATCTACGTCTGTGTCTCAGTTTCCTTATCTGTAAAATGGGAATGATGATAATTGTAGCTACCGTACAAGGTTTTTGGAAAGGTTAAATGAGTTAATATTTCTAGGGTATGTAAAAAATTGCCTGGCATACAACAAGTGCCATGTAAGTGTTCGTTAAGTGATGACAACAACAAAATTTTATAAACTAGCCCTGCTTTCCACTGCTCCTTACAAGACATGATATTGGCACAAGTCTGAGCTCTGTTGTATGTGGTCAGGCACTGAAGGGTGACACGTTCACATGTGTGGTCTGCTGGACACTAGTTTTGATGACTGCTTTGCCGTAAGAACTTCGCTGGCTATGGAAAATGTGTGGTTGAGAAATAGCAAGTGGAATGTTCTTTCTTTTTTTTTTTCTGCTAATAGGATAGAGTTTGGGTTACACGTCATTTGCAGCTGAGTTTATCTATTTTTAAATTTTTCCTGGAGTTACACTGTGCAACCTATGCGTCAATAGTTTTATCTGGCTGGATTAGTCAGTGGGTAGTTTTTAATTTGACTTAAAAAATTGAGGGTCACATAAACGGAACCAGCAAAAGATTTGGATTCTGATGAACAATGTTTAAGGCTCAGCTCTGCCACTGATGTGTTATGTTACATGGGTGAGTCCCCACTCACCACCTTTGGTCCTTTAGGTACTCCTCTGGTTCTCATGGTTTCTTCCCTGATAAAATTAGGGTGCTGAATGGTCAGAGGAGCTCCCTCTTCTCTGTTGGTGAGTGGCCCTGATTCCTGGTCAGTTAGCCATGGGCTATTGAAGGAAGATATTTTATGAAGTATATTGATGGTGAATTTAGACAGTAAAAGAATCCAATTGATCATCTCAATTTTTTCCTCTCTACTTAGTAATTGTGCTGATAAGAAGTCCTCATTTCAGCTTTACACCTTTTCTAATTTCCCAGATATTTCTGTGTATCACCAGAAAGCAGAATGGAACCAAGTAGTTATTACCACTCAGCTCTTAGAAGTTGTTTGGGCTGGAGAAATTTTTTCATTATTAGGCTGTGAGTGGTGTCAGTCCCATACAGGACAGAGCCTCTACCATACCATCTACCAGGCTCACTCCATCCTGCCCAATCTGTTTACATCTCTACTTTGTAGGCAAGCTTTATCCAGTTCTACAAACCTCAGTGTGATGACTCAGGGAAAAGATAGTTTCTTTTTCCTAGGAAAATCAGGTTGACTACAACTTCTGTAGTTCTTGAGGGAAGAAGGGAAGTATAATGATGTTGGAAGTCAAAATATTGACATTAAGATAGCCAAGTGGAGTTTTATGTATGTATGTATGTATGCATGTAGACATGATTGACATTTATAAGTTCATATAACATACATTTATAATAGAGAGGTACCTGTGGATTCTGCCTTACTTTTGTGTAGTTTGTTAGTGTTTTCACCGTTTCATGTGAGTTTTACAATGAGCCTATGAGACTTGCAGAGTTAAGAGTTATATACCCGTTTATGGTAGAAAACACTGAGGTTCATTCAGAGGAGTAAAGTGGCTTGCTTGAGATCTGTGTGAGTGGTAGTCTTCTGACGAGTGTTTCAGAGTTGTTTTGACCTAAGAAAGTTAGAGGCTGGGCCGGATGTGGTGGCTCATGCCTGTAATCCCAGCAGTTTGAGAGGCCAAGGCAGGTGGATCACCTGAGGTCAGGAGTTCAAGACCAGCCTGGCCAACATGGTGAAACCCCATCTCTACTAAAAATACAAAAATTAGCTGGGCATGGTGGCTTGTGGCTATACTCCCAGCTACTCAGGAGACTGAGGCAGGAGAATTGCTTGAACCTGGGAGGTGGAGGTTGCAATAAGCCGAGATCGTGCCATTGCGCTCCAGCCTGGGCGACAAGAGCGAGACTCTGTCTTTAAAAAAAAAAAAAAAAAAAAAAAAAAAAAAAAAGAAAAAAGAAAGAGGCTGACAAGATTTGTAATTTTTGAAGCAACAGAGGAAATTTAGAAGGAATGAAACTTAAGCCATTAATATTAAGTTATACCAAGGCTCTACTCATAATATAACCCAAGCCTAGAAACTTAAAGTACTATGTAGTTGATAAAGAGAACACAGCTATAGAGAGTTTACTGAATTTCTCAATGAAGTGGCAAGTATCTATCCATCCTTCCATTCATTTTGTCATATTATTAGAAAAAAATACACAGCATGCCAGCTACCATGTTGAGCCCTGATTCATCAAAGTTAAATTAGAATGACATATGGCAGTTTAGCATTTAAAATGTGGCTAGTTTGAACTGAGATGTGCCATTAAGTATGACATACCAGATTTCAAAGGCTTAGTATAAAAAGTAATATAAAATGTCTTACTGATAAATTATATGATGTTCATTACTTCTTGGAGTGATAATATTTTGGATATATTGGGTTAAATTAAAATGAATTTCTCCTATGATTTCTTGCTTTTTGAAAATGTGGCTGCAGGAAATTAACAATTTCATATGTGGCTTGCATCCTATTGCTTTTGGACGGCACTATTCTAGCTTGTGTCTGGTAGAGGAAGTAAGATTTATACGGACATGCTTTTCTGAAAGCATGGCATCTCGCTTCTTTACTCCTCTGCCTTTATATTTGTGTCTACTGCCTCACCTTCTTTTGGCTTCTTAACCCATTTTGGTCTGATGGAAGTTGTTCTTGTGCGGGTCTAGGGGGCTCAGATGTGTTCCTTTTTAGCAGTGCTCTTACTTGGCTTTGGTGGTGCTGTTTCTGTTGATCACTCCCACTGTCTCTGAATGTTTTGTTATTCTTTTACCTCCCTGGCCTTTCCTCGGGATTTCTTTACTGACTCTTGCTCTCTCTTGCATCCCATAAATATAGGCATTGCAGAGCTTTGTCTCATGACTGCTAGGTGTTTATCTCCAGTTTGGAACTCCTGAACTTCAGGTCCACACTCCTACATGCCTTTTGGACACTCCAGTTGGAAATCCCAAAGTTGCGTGGGACTCACTGCGTCTTCTGGCATTGTTAACTTGGTGAGTGACATTGTCCAATCCTGGAAACTGGGACTCATTCCGGATGGCCTCCTCTGTGTCCCTCACTCTTGCCTCTGACTGTCCTCAGTCTTACTGAGTCAACCACGGTAACACGTCCTGCCCACCTCCCTCCTCCCTCTACCTTTGGAGCCTGTCCTCCATTTAGGCCCTCAGCATCTCTCTCCTGAAGTGCTTCAGCAGTCTCAGCTGGCCTTCTTTTTCTATTCTTACCCTCATCCATCCTATTCTCTCTTTTCTTCCTGAGTGATATTCCAAAAATGCAAATCTGTTCATGCTTCGTCCCTGTTTTTAAAATCCTTCAATGCTTTCCTCATTCAGGGTAAATTCAGAATCCTTTGCATGAACTAAGGGACAGGAATGGAAAGAGGCAGGCAGTGATTTGACCCCTGTCTCTTTCCGTCCTCTTCTCACTAATCTCTGAGATGATCTTGTGCTCTAGGAATATACCCAGGATTTTCTGTAGCTCGCGTGACATGGTGTTCCCTTGTCTGAAACACCACTGCCCACTCTATCAGTCCTTTCAAGATTTTGCTCTGATACCAACTCTGCTTGGAATACGCCTCTGACCACTATTGTCTCTGCTTCCTCCATTTTAGGCCATTTGTTGAACTGGGCTGCATTTCCTTGAGGGCAAGGGTAATTCTTTTCATTTCTGTATCTTCAAGTCAAAAATAGGTGTGCAGGTGATATTTGTTGAGCAAATAAATGCCGAATAATAAATTGTGTAGATTCACACAATTGTGGGAGTTGAGGTAAAAATTCTAGCCAGGCAGGGATGGGAGCATAGAGGGTCCAAGGAATGGCGACATTTAAGACTGGCTTTCCATTCTGGTGGTATTGGGTGGAACAGTACAGAGGAGACCCCTACGGTCATGGTTATTGTGCCGTGTTCTGCAGGACTGAAGGATATTGAATAGGCCTATTCCCTGCTCGATACCATCACCACCAGAGTAGAATAAGGATGGTAATCTCAGGAGGCCATTTGGGCTAGTGTCTGTCATTTGCTCCTGAGCTGGGTTATATAACTCAGCAGAGCTTTATTTCCCCGGTACACAGCTGGCATGGCAGGCAGGCACTCCGCTCCTTGCTTGTGAGCTGCCTTGGAGGAAGCGAGTGCAGAATGGTTGCCTGCGTTTTCATCTTTACTTCTCCTTCACAGCCGCCTTTCTGTATAGCATAGAGGTGACCTCAGCACCAGAGACAGGAAAGAGCACAATGAGTCATCTCAGGCCCTAATGAGGTGCATGAGGGACCCTACTTAAGAGTGAGGGTCAGGTGAGGTCATGCTGTGCCTGGGGTGAGTTTTGCTTTGGGGCTCCAGGCAGCACTGGAGCAGAGCTGAGCTAATTTTACCCACAGGAGCTGACTGTGCTGAAGGGCAGGGCTTATGACATTGGCCTTATCATCCTGTGATACCCAGAAAGCTCCTAAGGTGCAACCCCATTATGTCTGGGCTGTTTTTTCCCCCTTCTAGTTAAATACATTTTTCCATTAGGCGTGCATATCGAAAAGCAGGATGCTGAGGTGCAAAGAGCTTTGGATTTGGGTGGAAGGCCACGGAGTTAGATTTGGATCTCGCCCCTACCTTTGACCTTGCACAAGTTACATAATTTGAGTCTCAGTTTCCTCATTTGTAAAACCTCATTTGTATACCTGTGTCCTAAGATTGCTTCTAGGTTTATACACTTGGTGACACGCAGCAGGCGATTGCTATGTGCCAGTCACTGTTCTAGCTGCTTTATTCATATTGTTTCACTTAATCCTCTAAAGAAACCTATGAGGATGGTGTTATTGTTATCCCTGTTTATAAATAGGGAAACAAATGCACAAGGAGCTTAGATAAGTTGCCCCAGGCCACCAGCCAGTGACAGAGCTGAACTCAGGCCAGTGGCTCCAGGGACCACACTCCTAAACACTATACCTTATTGTTTTGAAATGATAGAAGCTTTGCTTGGTGTATAGCACAGGCTTAATGTTTTCTAACTACCTGCTATGTATAAGGGCCTGGGCTTGATGCTGGGTAAGAGAGCAATATAGCTGCTGTGCTGTTCTGTAGACTTGAATCACATTTGCAGATGGAAGCCCTGGGTCAGCCGAAGGGTACGGTGGATAGACTTTGGTATCTGATGTTGTAGGCACTGGGTGGAGTGCTCCTCACACATCCTCTCATCTCATCCTCATAACTTCTTCAATAGTCAGGCATTAGCAAGCCCATCTTACAGATGAGGTAATAGAGAAGTAGCATCACCTCCTCACATTTACTTGGTAGACAGAGCTGACTGGGGTTGTTTGGTCTCATGTTTACGTTGATTCATTTGCTTTCCCCACGAACTATGCAGTGTCTCAGAGCTATTATGGTTGCAGAACTCACCCCTGTCCTTCTGCCCACACCTGACAACGCTAGAGAAACTGGTGTCCATGAAAAACGTGGGTCACCAGATGAGAAAGGCACATCTGCATGGTCAGAGCAGGTACCAGGTGAAGGTAAAAGAAAGGGCTGGGCTTTGTTCCAATCGTTTATTACTGTGTAGCAAATTACCCCTAAACTCAGTGGTATATAACAATCATTGAGTATGCTCATGGGTTACCTGGATCAGGAACTTGGACACAGCAAAGGGGGAATGACACCTCAGTGCTCCACAGTGCCTGGGACCTCAGCTGGAAGACTCGAAGGCTGGGTGCCAGAGGTATATAGTTGCTCACTCACTCACATGACATCTGAGATGTTAACCAGGGCTCTTGGTCAGGATATCTACATGTGGTCTTTCCGTGTGGCCTGGACTTCCTCACAGCCTGGTGGCTGCTTCCAAAAGGCAAGCCTTGAGAGGAAGGGAGAGAGGGAGAAAGACAGAGAGCAAGTGAGCGCTAGCAGGTGCGGAAAGAAGCTGTAGACGCGTCATCTCACTATACTTGATTGGTTGGAGTAGTCCCCAAGTCACTTAAATTCAAGGGGAGAGGCAATCAACTTTACGTCTTGGTGGGGTGGCTGAGTTCTGGAAGAGCATGTGGGACTGGAAAATTTGCCGGAGCCATTGTTGGAAAACACAATGGAGGCTCCTTTTGGCCAAAAAGGAGGAACAGACATCTCTCTGGAGCTGCCCAGAGGTAGAGCCACCAGGTATGCAGCAGGCACACCTGTATGGTGCTGAGTATTCACTGGCAAATCAGGAAAACAAAGGTCAAGCCAGGAATCCTCAGGAAAGGATCAGCAGTTACGCTACAACCATGCTTCATTGTATATGAATTAGCGTTTATCTTGTCCATAAACTAGTTTGTGTAACTCTGATTCGCTGATTAGATCTACTGCTTATGTTACCTTGGAGTTCTAGGTCTATTTGGATTTTTTTTTTTTTTCTGTGAGATGGGGTTTTGCTGTTGCCTAGACTGGAGTTCAATGACAGGATCTTGGCTCACTGCAACCTCCCCATCCTGGGTTCAAGATATTCTCCTGCCTCAGCCTCCCAAGTAGCTGGGACTATAGGTGCACACCAACATGCCCAGCTAATTTTTGTATTTTTAGTAGAGATGGGGTTTCACCATGTTGGCCAGGCTGGTCTCGAACTCCTGACCTCAGGTGATCCACCCGCCTTGGCCTCCCAAAGTGCTGGGATTACAGGCGTAAGCCACAGTGCCTGACCCTATTTGACTTCTTATACTGAAGTGAAATATTTTTTGTTCCTTCACAGAGGCAAGGGAGAAGCTTTTAGATATAGACAGACATTGGTCTTAGTTAAATAAATAAATAGAAAAATGAGTGATCAGTTTATTTATTTATTTATTTTTTCCCTCCTGCATCTAACGAAGTTCAGGAAAGACATTCTGTGTAATTTAACAGGAAAGAGATGATAACAAAATTGTTGAAAAGACTGATGTGGGATGCAGACTACATCTGGAGCTACTGGATTTAAGAATTTTTTTTTTTTTTTTCTGAGACAGAGTTTCATTCTTGTTGCCCAGGCTGGAGTGCAGTGGCGCGATTTTGGCTCACCACAACCTCTGCCTCTCAGGTTCAAGCGATTCTTCTGTCTTAGCCTCCCGAGTAGCTGGGATTACAGGCGCGTGCCACCATGCCCCACTAAGTTTTGTATTTTTAGTAGACATGGGGTTTCATCATATTGGTCAGGCTGGTTAGCCACAATCCAGGGATAAGGAAGATGTGATTAGGAAGCCACTGCTGAGGCCTCAGAAACTTCTCTCAACATCTTAATAGTTAGTGATGGGGCACTGGATTGGCATATGGAGTGTCCTTTTACCCTGCATGATTTCCTGGTGTTGCTTGCCAGTAGAAATAGTAGCAGGAAGATTCAGCTTCACTTCCACCTTCCAGATCTCACACAAGGAAATGTTACTGGTGGAACCTAATTTACTAGCTTTGAGGAAGCATGGGGAATGTAATTCTTAAGTCTGCTTCTGTGATGCAGAAAGGCACTCTAGCTGGTGGCAACGGGCTCTGATTGAGCAGCCGACAGAATATATCTACCCCCAACTTATCCATCTAAAATCCCCAGGAGTTATTATTCTGAAATACTTAATATTTACAATTAATTATAACACTGTAATATAATTACACTATGAAATTATGTTTAATATTTGTTTATTTATGTAAAATATATAAACTTAATATAATTAATACCCTGAAAAAACAGGCTAGTTGCCCACTTTCAGTTTCTGAACTGAGTTCTTATTTTGGACGACAGCGGTTGATTTGTAATTTTCCAGTTCCGTTTCATCTCCTCCTGGGAGTCATGCCCCAGGACAGTTGTCTTGTTTACAAAACTTGTTCACAAACGTTTATTAAACACTTACTACGGACCTGTCCCTGAGCCGGATTTGGCAATGTGGGGAGAGAGAAGTCAAGGATTCTTCCACTGGGAGCCAGTACTGGGAAGAAGAATAAGTCAGGTGCACAGTTAGAAGAGGGCAAGGAAGATATTGATCAATGCCCTAAATAGCAGGCTCAGCAAATCCAGTGAAGAGAGATTATTCTGACTGGGCTGGGAGCAGGGCGTGTCACATAGTCTATGATCCAGTGATTCTCTTTGGGGAGTAGTACCATCTCATTATGGGGCATTTAAAAACGTGACGGATGCCGGGCGTGGTGGCTCATGCCTGTAATCCCAGCACTTTGGGTGGTTAAGGCGGGCGGATCACTTGAATTCAGGAGTTCGAGACCAGCCTGGCCAACATGGCAAAACCCATCTCTACTGAAAATACAAAAATTAGCTGGGAGTGGTGGCGCATGCCTGTAATTCCAGCTAGTCGGGAGGCTGAGGCAGGAGAGTGGCCTGAACCCAAGAAGTGGAGGTTGCAGTCAGGTGAGATCACACCACTGTACTCCAGCCTGGGTGACGGAGTGAGATTCCATCTCAATAAAATAAAATAAAAGCATAATGGGGTGTTTTCTGTTGTCCCAATGACTGGAGGTCAGGATGCCATTGGCATTTAGTGGTTGGGGCCAGGGAAGCTAGATGTCCTTTAATACATGAAGACACCACAGATAAATAACTGTCTTTCTCCAAAGGGTCATCTCATTCCTGTTGAAGACTACTAGTGTGCTTGATGATGTGTAGGACGTGGATATTTGGTGTTGGGGGTGGAAGGATAGCAGGTCAAGCAGAGGGGACAAGGTGAGCCAAGAGTTTAGTTTGAATAAAGCAAAGAATGTATGTTGAGTGGCAATGGGAGAAAGTTTACGGCGGCAATGGAAGCTTCAGTCCCGATTATGGAGAACCTGGAGCTGTGAGATTAAGCACTTGGACTTCCCCTGTTGCCATTGGGAAGCCATTTAAGATATTGGAGCAGGTCCTTGAGAGCAGAAACATAGTTTCGTCTTGATACCATGTAAACATCAGTAGTGCTGTTTGAATGAATGAATGCCTCAAACTGTAGTTTACAGGAGTTAGATGAGTGGGTACTTGAGTTTTGCCAGATTTAGGATTCTGTGGTTCTGGGAGGGCCCTGACAGCCAGCATTTGGACTTTTAGAGAATACATGGAAAGGGCACGGTGGCCTGCCACACAGATACTGTCACCATATCCAAGCAAGAGTTGTGGTGAGGCAGCAGCAGTACTTGCTGACACTGAAGAGAGATGTGAAAAAGAGAGATTATTCCGTGGACTCCTGTGTGAGGCCCATAAGCCATGAGGCATGTAGGGAGCAGACTGTTGTCTGCATCAATGCTCTTGCGTCTTGAGCTTTTAAAAAATTGCCATTCAAACCAGCAATTTGCTGACAAGGTTCACGCGCTGTGACCATGACTGCAGTTGTTCCTGAGGAGTGGCTTGCTTGTCTTCCTGGGGATGGCAGCCACGTGCATTCCTTGTGCTGCCCTGCAGGGTCGCAGTGCTTTCTGATATTCACGTTGGTCCCTTTTCCTTCTTTTTGGATGCGCTTTCGAGGTTGGGAGGGGAAGCTCAGGGATGGAGCTGACTAAACATATGTGAGATGTTACCTTGTTCGCTCCTCATGAAGGTTTCATTTCTGAAGCCTTTCCTTGGGAGGGAAAAGGGTGTGTAGATGTATGAGGTGACTCTAGAAACCTCATTTTATGGATGAAGAAACTGTGATTCATAGAGGGAAAGTGATTTGTCCAGTGTCATGTGGTGAGCTGGCTGTGGAGCCAGCCCTCCTGTATCTTTTATTGCAGGGTTTATTTTATATATATTTGCTGGCAAAAAGAAGGAAAGAAAAGCAATTTATATATATTTTATTTGTAATAAAAATATTTATAATAAAAATATCAAGTATATATTGTATATTATAATTATATATAATTCTGTTATAATTAAATTATACATAATTTTATAAATTATATATTATATAATATATAATTATAGTAAATTATAAAACAACATATAATACAATTTATTTTATATTAATATAGTATATATAATAATATAATTTCATTATAATAAAATATAATAAAAATATTAAAAGATGTATTTTATATTTACATATATTTAAATACATATATTTAAGTATATGCATATATTTAAATACATATACATATCAAATAGGTATATATATTTTTTCTCTTTTTTGTAGAGACAAGATCTCGCTATGTTGCCCAGGCTGGTCTCGAACTCCTAGGCTCAAGCAGTCCTTCTGCCTTGGCCTCCCAAGGTGCTGGGATTACAGGCACGAGCCACTATGCCTGGCCTTATAGCAGGGTTTAAATTACACCCATTTTGGGGGAAGAGAGAGCAGTGTGCACAGGCTTTGGTGCCAAAGGCTTACACATGGTTACTGGCTCAGCCACTTACTATAAAATTTGTCAAATAGGCATCATGGACACATCTGATACTAAGCATTTAAAAAGAGGAGATGTGTGAGAAGTTTTGTGGACTACAAAGAACTACAGACATCTTCCTTTTTATCTTGATGTGGATGTTTGTGCACTGGGAATTGGTGGGGCCATCTTTAGAGAAGCGGTGGGCCAGTGAAGACATTCCTGACCATACCCCAATCACAAAACACTCCCAAGGGCCCACTTCCCCACTGTACAGTAAAGAGATTTTGCACTCAGATTTGGAGGCACAGTACAAGGTGGGGAAAGCATGAGCCAAGTTTTGAGTCCTGCGGAATTGAGGGTGCGCTCTTGCCTGGGACCAGGGGTTCTTCCAATATAAAGGGAGATGTGGCTAAACACATAGATTGGGCTCATCCTGGAGGTCTTGAGGCTGGCCTGAGGGTGAGTAGATACTGTCATTTGTGTTGTTTAGAAAACTGGTGATGAGTCAACTGGGAAAATCTCAACAAAATGCATCTTTAGGATGTGCCGGGAATCTCGGCAGTAACTCAGGTGGGCTATAGGGAATCTTGCAATTGGAGTAGGGGTGATTCTTACATTTTGGGCACATTCTAAGTAACTTTTTGCAGTGCTTCTACTTTTTACTTGAGTTTCTAATAAAAATGGCAATATTTTTTATACTCGTAGAGCTATATGAAATATTTTTACACCTGTTGGCTTCTTTGTTCGTACAACATCATAGTGACGGGGAAGGTAGGATTGTTCTTGTTCCTGTTTTACAGACAAGGGAATTGAGGCTTGGAGAGCAGATGGGATTTCTCTGGCCATTTGGCTGGTTGCTGTGGAAGTCAGGAGTGGGGATGCCATGTTTCACACTTCTTCCTGTGCCAATGACCTGGAGCAGTGTTTTTCTCCAGCTCACATTTCTTTATCCTCCACTGTCTTGGGTGTCACTCTTGGAAGTGTAAGATGGTCGTGAGTTTCAGAGATTTCAGAGATAAGCTGTTAAGATTTTCAAAGATGAGCTGTAGAGAATTTGGGACATAAAATGTGTTTCATCCAGTAACTCTTGCTTGCTGTCATGTCGTTGGTTCAAATTGAACATGTTGATAAGTGCCAGGGAGGAAAGGAACCAGTTCCTGCTACTTATTGAGCACCTTTTTTTTTTTTTTTTTTTTGCCCTGAACTCAGTACTGCCTGCTTTTCCATTTGAGGATTTAGAAACATTTATGGATGGAATGATTGTAATATTGTAGCATTCTGTCAACTAGTTTATTAGCTAATTCTCATAAAAGCCTTAGTAGGTAAACAATATTATTTTCCATTTTACAGATGAGAAAACTGAGGTTTAGAGAGATGAAATAACTTGCTTATAACTTGCTTGAGAGAACACAGGTACTAAATAGATTATAATCTTTTTTTTTTTTTTTTTTTTTTTGAGACAGAGTCTTGCTCTGTCACCCAGGCTGGAGTGCAATGGTGCATTCTTGGCTCACTGCAACCTCTGCCCCCCAGGTTCAAGCGATTCTCCTGCTTCAGCCTCCCAAGTAGCTGGGATTACAGGCGGGCACCACCACGCCTGGCTAATTTTTGTATTTTTGGTAGAGACAAGGTTTCACCATGTTGGCCAGGCTGGTCTTGAACTCCTGACCTTAAGTGATCCACCCACCTCGGCCTCCCAAAGTGCTGAGATTACAGGCCTGAGCCACTGCACCTGGCTGTAAGTAGAGTATAATCTAAGTTATTTAATTGGAGACTTCTTTCTTCCTTGCTGCTCCCCATCTACATCATGTATTGCCTGTCCCACTGGCAAAAATGCAGAGCTGCTGGTTAAGGAGGTATACATCACACCTTGGAATTTACTGGAGTCAGACCTGGAAGGTACTATGAAGAGCTCATAAGGCTGACGGTTTTCAAGCTGTGCTCTTCTGAGCCTGAGAGACTCCAGGAGTCATCCTGGGGATTATAACATGGAGGGAGGTGAAAAGTGGTGAGAAGTGGAGGAAGGAAGGGGACCGCTAGAGCCAACTTGAGCAGCTCTGCTTTTACCTGCTTTGTAAGCTAAGCATCGTCAAAGCATCCATTTAAAGGAAAAGTTCTGCTGCTACATAAAAAAGTTAAAAAACCGCTGTGTCTACCCTTCCGTTTGCTAACACTGAGAGACAGAGCGGTTCCGCACAAGGAGACACAAAGTGGCTTAGCACGAGTCACAAGATGTGATGGGTCTAAGACCTCTCAGCCTAGAGCTCCCTTACCCCTGGGCCACTTTGTTAGACACACCTTCTTTAATTCAAATCCCCATTTCAGTGGGACATGGCCTTTTCACTTTTTCAAGGAAAGGTTTAATCTGTCCAGCTCCCGGTGAAGATCTTCGTTCTTGGCACACCTGCTGGAGGTTCAGGGTCCTGCAACCACGGAGTAGCTGCAGGACCGTCAGGATGTCCCGTGCACAAGGTCTTTGACCTGCATTTTGCAACCTGGTTGCGTCTCCCCTTTGGACTCCAGGAACCTTGCTGAGATTGGTGCAATATCTGTGCTAAAAAGGTCTGAAATTATAGCCAGTATTGTGCTAACTTCCAACCTTCACAGACATTGTCTGACTAAATATATACCTATTGAGTGTTCACTGTGTACACTGACTGACAAGAAAGGCAAGATTCCTGATCCCAAGGATCTAATGGAGAGACAGAAACAAATATAAACTTGTGTCAACTATTTCAGAGACAGATATTTTTGTGATACGGGATTGTTATGCATGCTAGTTATGTGAAGAGTATTTGATCTCTTAGAAGTGAGATGGGGAGAATCTGGGCAATGAGAAAGAAGACCAAAACTGGGGAGTACACTTACTATTTCTGAGATTTGAGCATCTGGCTTTTCCTTTAAGTTTTGGTTTCCCATTTGTAATATGGGAGTGAGAGTGGCTAGTTCACAGGGTCATTGCTGCGGTTAAATAAGATAATGTATGTAACGTGCTTAATATAATACCTAGCACAGAGTAAACACTCATTACATTTTAGTAGTTATTGTTGTTATTATATGGCAGCAAGGAGTCAAAATAGCCTATTTTCTTAACCTCATCAATGGTGTAATCAGAGCTTTGCATCTCAAAATAAAGGAACACTCTGCTTTTATTATTATTTATTTATTTATGTGTTTTTCACTCAGCTTTTAGAAATAGAATTCAATTACCTTAGCCTACAATAAACTGACTTCAATCTATCTTTCTGAGTTAACTTCTGTTTATTTCTATCTGTCTGCCCACCTCTCTCACTAGTGACCTACACATTTTCTTTTTCTTTTTCTTTTTTTTTTTTTTTTTGAGGCAGAGTATCGCCTTGTTGCCCAGGCTTGAGTGCAGTGGCATCATCTTAGCTGACTGCAACCTCCTCCTGCCGGTTTTGAGCCATTCTCCTGCCTCAGCCTCCCGAGTAGCTGGGATTACAGGCACACACCACCACCCCCAGTTAGTTTTTGTATTTTTAGTAGAGATGGGGTTTTACCATGTTGGCCATGCTGATCTTGAACTCCTGACTTCAGGCGATCCACCTGCCTCAGCCTCCCAAAGTGCTGGGATTACAGGCGTGAGCCACCATGCCCGGCCCACATTTTCTAAGCTTGACTTTAACTTGCTGGTCTTTGTCATATCTTTTCAGTCATTGCTAGGGTTCAAATCTTTTCTTTTCTTCTTCTTTTTTTTTTTTTTTCCAAGATGGGAATCTCACTATGTCTCCCAGACTGGTCTTGAACTCCTGGGCTTAAGTAATACTGCCTTGGCCTCCTAAGTAGCTGGGACCATAGGCATATGCCACTGTGTCTGGCTTAAATATTTCCTTCTGCCTGGAATGCCCTTTGCTCCTTCATCTGTGCCCCCCTGCCCCATCCTCTTTTAATTCCTAGCCCAAAAGTCTAACCCAGCCATTGGGAGGGATTCTACAGAACTCATAGAGTTTACATCTTGTCCTTCAATTGCAGTCAGTCTCTGTCTTGAACTGGATTTGTGAGCTCCTTGAAGTTGTTTGTATCTCACAGCTTGTTGCTGTAACATCACTGGGGATTCAAGCACACACACATAGAGTAGATGCTCACACATCTATGCCATAAATTACTTTAGTGCCTTTCTCAAATGATCAGCACAGGAATCAAATGATAAAAAGCAAACCAGAAAACAGTCCTCACTGGGCTCTGTGCTCATCAGCCTTGGGAATGGATTTCTGGCAAAGATCCGGCCCCTCTACAAATGACAGAGATGACTTGGCTCTTTTCAGGAATTGAAGAGAATCCCGACAAGTAGCATGTTGGGAAAGGCCCGAAGGAAGCCAGACCAGCTTGCTCTCAGAGCTCACTGGGTCCCCTGTGGCCCCCAGGTGATCTTCAGCAAGACCTGGTATGTAAATGAGCCTCATCTGCTGGCTCAGCCTGCTGCGCACTGCTAGGGATGCTAGAATTCCAGGGTAAGCTTGTGAGCTGGGCTGGAAGGTTCAGTGGGTTGGAGATTACTAGCTCTTTGGTATCTGCAGCTTGAAATACCCTGTGCCCTTGATTAATTCATGCTTGGGAGCATCCTCAGTGCTCTCTGGAAAACAGCTCCTTACTGTATGTTTATTTCCCCACGGGCTTATTTCAGAGAGACTGGAGCCTGTGTTTCTAACAGCTTCTCCAAGGAAAACATCGCAGGCCACATTTCCGGAACTGAGAATCTCAGGGGGTCTTTGAAACGTCCATCTCTATTACCTCCTTTTGGCCCAGCATTTGCTTTTAGCTGAAAAGGGAGATTTTGTCTTGAGCCATCCTGTAGACATATGTGACTTGGAGTTGGAAAATCTGACAGCTGCTGCTGAGCTTTGAACTGCAAGAGTGAGTGGCATATAGACATAACCCCGTAGAACATCAAATCATTTTCCCTTAATTCCCAGAGCCTTAATGTTTCTTTGTCTTGCGAATGATCTCACTGCTTTTTGTATTTGTAATGGAATGCACAGTCATTTGCAAGTAATCACACAATAATCCCCTACACTTTTATAACGCCTTACCCTTTTCCATAGGGCTTTCACTCTCATTATCTCATATGATCCTTATAACTGCTCTGAGATATAAGCAGAGTGGCTCTTTTAATCTCCAATTTTCAGGTGTAGAAACTGAGGTTTAGAATTAAGTTAACCAGAGTTAAAACAATTTGTATGTAGCAGAATTGGAACTGGAGTCTCCAGAATTGGAACTGAAGTCTCCTAAACCAGTGTTTCTTTTGCTACTTATTGCTGGTGTGACTTTGGGAATATACTTAACCTCTCTGAACCTCAGTTTTCCTATCACTAAATGTGGGTATAATACTACTTCCTGGGATAGTTGTTGGAAGGGATTCAATGAGACTGGGAAATCATTTAATAAAAGGTAAAACACACTAATAATGGGAGGTGTCATTGTACTTACTACATGGACCTTGAAGGCAAACAGTGCCATCAGAACTGTGAAAGAAAATAACATTTTTTCTCTCTTTTTAGAAAGACACAGGTTTAGAATGGCGCTATCAGGGATCACAAGCTCCCAGCCCTGTGATTAGCAAATTGACCCTGCTGCCCTGCCTGCTGGCTGCTTTGTTATTCTGAGAATTGTGTTGACGAGATCCTCTTTTCCTACAGAGCTCTCTCTTAATGTTGCTTGGAATAGCCTTGTGTCCTGGAGACAGTTTTCAGTCTGGCAGGATCTGAGAACAGGAGCGGGGATCTTGGAATGGGATCTGCATCCCTGGGCTTCATCCACAAGCGGTGGGAATGTGGCTTGGGCTGTGGGGTGGAGGTAGATGAACAGCTGGACATGCAGGTTTATCTTCTGTCGTTTCTCAATAAAGTAGACAAGTCCATCTGACGGGTCTTTAGTAGGGTATGACTTGTGAGTAATATAAATGGCTAAATGGCAATATATGTGCTAAATGGCACTGGAAAAATCCATAAAAGAATGGATTTCAAGTTGGCACAAAATGCATTAGAAGTCAGCAGTGTGATGTGGTCAGGAGAACAACCAGAGTGACTGTGGGCTGAGGTCTTGGGTAGCTTTGTTTCTATATACAGTCAGCCCTCTGTATCCATGGTTTCTGCATCCATGGATTCAACCAACCAAGGCTCAAAAATATTAAAAAAAAAAAATAAAATCCAACAAAAAAATAAAAAAACCAATACAGTATAACAATATTCACATAGCATTTGCGTTGTTAGGTATTATGTAGGTATTAGAACAATATTTAAAGTATACAGGAGATATTACATCATTTTATATAAGAGACTTGAGCATCTCTGGATTTCAGTATCTCAGGGGTCCTGGAACCAATCCCCCCTGGATGCTGAGGATACTGAGGGAATGAGTGTACATATTCACCTACAAAAATTCCAAACCAATGAGACAGACATAGGTTGAAATATGGTCCTGAGAGGCAGAACGTGGAGCAAGGGATGGAAGACCAAGGAGGAGCCAGATTTCAGTTCCGTGTAAGGAAGAATTTTCTGACGGAAAGATGGAATTTGCAGCGGCAGGAGATAATGATCTTTGCTTCACTGGAGACCTCAGGAATACCAATGCAGCAGGCATTGGGCTTAATGGCCTTTATGGCCACTTCTCATTTTGAGATCACAGAGCTGGGAGGACGAGAGGCACACATATGTTGAAGGAACTGAAGGGTCTCTATGTGGATGTGGAAACTCATCTCCAAATGTTTGTAAGATGGAGGGTACATTTAAAGTATCTCATTCTGGTTTTCATATTTATTTCTGTGGCTCACCCCTTGGTCTTTGGTTTTGAGAGCTTAAGACCATTCCC
The DNA here is from genome assembly GCF_008728515.1 of Papio anubis. NCBI lineage: Eukaryota > Metazoa > Chordata > Mammalia > Primates > Cercopithecidae > Papio > Papio anubis. The sequence continues at coordinate 184,285,024 of NC_044977.1, forward strand.
AGAAGCTCTTTTCCATGGAATAATCTCCTTTCTTTGCTGAAATGCTCCTTTGTGGGATGCAGGAAGGGACTCTGAGCTCCTGACAGAATGAAGACCACCCCTTTTTGCTCTGCAGACCTAATTTTGACATCCCACGCCCACCCCCTGAGGAGGGTTGCAATGGCAAGATCTCTGTCCTGAGTTCTGGTTCTGGTATGCAGTGGAAGGCTCTCTGATTCTGTTTCCTTACCTGTTTTAATAGTAACTTATATTTGTGTTCCTTTGTTAAGTGTGCAATAAATAATAAATGTTTGCTTATGGCATGCTTGTTAAGTATAAAACAAATAATCAAAATAAATGTGTAATGACCCTTTGGATAGACCAAGTAGAAGCTGCTTTTAGAGCACGTGATTGGACCATTTCTAGATATCTGCCTAATTTGTAAATGAAAAATATGTAAGCTACACAAGGATCACTGACTCGTCTGAAATCTTCATGACTGACTGATCTGGGCTTGGGGTTTGGGGCTTGGGTCCCTTCATGCCCTGATCAGTGCTGTTTGTAGCTCGAAGACTTCCTGGGGGTGAGAACAAGCAACCTCTTGGTGCAGTGCAAAGCCAGGAAATGGGTGATGATTTTGAAAAAGGACTCATCTGGCCTCCAGAAAGCCTTTACAACCAACAGTAGGAGGAGATCACTAAGAAACAGAACCACTGGGAAGCCAAGATGTGGTACTTGGATTCCCATCTCGGAGCACCTCCTACACCCCCACATCTCCATTTTCCCTAGCGTCTGATCTCTCTTTCTCCTCCTTTAATTTAGTCTGGAGTCATTTTAGATTAGATTCATTCCTGATTGGCTTCACTGCTCCAACTTAGTCATCACAGAACCTTAGGGTTGGAATCCATGTTACAAGTTAAACTGAGCAATTCACCCCCACTTTTCCCGACAACAGTGTTCTCCTGAGAGTCTGGTTTTATTCTGAGTCTCCTAGCCCGGTGTCTGTGCCCATGAAGGACTCATGCCAAACTACATTCTCAGGAGGACTCCCATACCAAGAGACTCTGGGCTTGGGGGCAAGAGACTTGGGTTTTTTTTTTTTTTTTTTTTTTCTTTTAAAGGAGTTTCACTCCTATTGCCTAGGCTGGAGTACAATGGCATGGTCATGGCTCACCGCAACCTCCACCTCCCGGGTTCAAGCGATACTCCTGCCTCAGCCTCCCAAGTAGCTGGGATTACAGGCACCCACCACCATGCCTGACTAATTTTTGTATTTTTAGTAGAGACCGAGTTTCACCATGTTGGCCAGGCTGGTCTCGAACTCCTGACCTCAGGTGATCCTCCCGCCTTGGTCTCCCAAAGTGCTGGGATTACAGGCATGAGCCACTGTGCCCGGCCGGGAGGACTTGTTTTAAGACTCACCTTCCATCATAGGAACCTTAGACTAAATTCTCGCAACCTTTTCAGGTGCATCTCCCAAAATATCTCCCCCCCACCGAATTAATGATTTATTTCATAAATTTCGTTGCATTCTGGATGGTCTAATTCTTAAGATGAGCTTAAAGCCTTTCAAACCAGTCACTTCCTTGTTTGGGGTGGAGGAAGTTTCTTCCTGGAATTGGACAGTGTATGGAAGGGTTGAGAATCCACTTCTTTAGCGGTTAATAATTTACTCCGAGTAAGGAATTCTGTCTTAAACTGGGGCATGTTCTTCAAGTGCCAGAGGAGAGAGAAGGGTGATTTTTCTGACATCCTCCAGCCTGCTTCTCCATATTTGGAAATGTTTACCCACCCGACTGATCTATTGGAAGAGAGGGAGGTGACTCAGGGTTTAGGAGAAGCAGGATTTGAATTCTTGTTTCCAGAAACAAAGTCGTCCCCCACCCCGCCCCCACCCTTCCCCCTTCATTCCTCTGCCCCTTGTTCTGGAAGCTGAGGCGAGAATGTTTCAGTTCTGTTCCCTTCAGGCTTCGAGACCACCGCCTTGCTGTGTCCCGTAGTGGACTGAGGGCCTGCAAGTGGGAGTGAGGGCTGGTGGAGGGCCAGCTGCCTGGGGGGGCCGGACATCGCGTGAGTACATCATTACTGCCGGATGAGTGGCATTTCTGCTCACAGACCTGGGGCGTACAGCCTGTGGGCTGGCTCACTTGCATGGTGATGGGACACGTTGCTGGGAGTGCTGGTCACTTTAATTTGGGGGTGTGGACAGCTGCTTTCCCAGGGGAGTACTTCTTACAGTGGGATTTCAAGACAAGATCGGCCTGAGGAAAAATTATATTCGTATATTTTTTAAAAAGTAGGTATTTCCTCTGATCTGAGGCCTAATTTGAGTTGGGTAGAAAGACAATTTGGGAGTGCTGTTGTGTGATTACTAAGGCTACAGCAACAAGCTGGAAGGGATGTCTGTGGACGTGTAGGGAGGGGTAGTTTTAGCTTGAAAACAGTGATGGTGGGACTTAGGAGTATGCAAAATGTTGATGTGTAGCATCTGCACGGCATCCACCATCTGGAGGACCTTGCGTGCCGGACGCTGTGTCGATCTGATGAATTGTCAGAATTGGAAGAGTCCTGCGGTGTTTTCAGCACATCTATCTCATTTCACAGTGTGAGATAATGGGCAGCAGAGACCCAGGCCCTGAAGACAGATGGCTCATTATGTGGGACTAGAACCCAGATCTTCTCTCTCAGTTCATTTCATTCCCCTAGACTGAAGCTGCCCCCTCTACTGCAAGATGAGGACATTGGGAGATGTTAGAATTGTCCACACTTACTAATCTAGTTGGTGGGAAAATGAGGACTAGAACCTACTTCTTCCAGTTCAGACCTCTTTCCTTTAGGATATATGGGCTCAGATGCCTGAATTCCTTGTTTTTGTATGAGGCTCTTTTCTTTTCTTTTTTGTTCTTTGATTTTTACTTACCTTTCCCTTCTTTTGGTCATGTGAATGTTGTATGAATGCAACCTTTTGCTCTCCTTTGCTCCCTATATCTTTCTCTTCCTTGAAAGGGGATGTCACTTGTCCAAAAGGCAGAATGAATAGTATGGAACTTTATTTCCATCTGTGGAAGTGAAAATTATGCAATTTTCCCTGAGAGAAATTCAGCAAGGCTTCCCATCTGAGCCTCTACCACTATTCTTGAAGCTGTAAGAATTCTGGAATATTATGCCCATTCAAAGGTGAGTCCTGATTCTGATTAGATTTTAAACACATACACACACACACACACACACACACACACACACACACACACACATTTTAAGACTACCAAAGCAGGACAGAGACCCAGAAGACACCAACCTATTACGTCGCCTCAGATGTTTCACAGCCATCAGGAGTAACTCTGTAGTCAGCTCAGTTTCGGATCAACTTTTTTTTTTTTCTTTCTTTTTTAGACAGAGTCTTGCTCTGTCGCCCAGGCTGACTGGAGTGCAATGGCTCGATCTCGGCTCACTGCAACCTCCGCCTCCTGAGTTCAAGCGATTCTCCTGCCTCAGCCTCCCGAGTAACTGGGATTACAGGCATGCACCACCAGGCCCTGATAATTGTTGTATTTTTAGTTAAATACATTCATATTGCTGTGTAATAAGTCTCCAGGCCTCTTTCATCTCGCAATCTGAAACTTTGTACCTTTAACCCACAACTACCTGTTCTCCTCTCCTCCAGTCCCTGGCATTCTCCATTCTACTTTCATTCTCTATGAATATGACAACTCTAGGTTCTGTATCTAAGTGGAATCATACCATATTTGTCTTTTTGTGACTGGCTTATTTCATTGAGCATAATATCCTCAAGTTCATCCATGGGTCAGAATTTCTCCTTTTTAAGGCTGAATAATATTCTGTGGTAATGAATATGCCACATTTTGTCTATCCATTTAAGTACTATTTTTTAACCTCCATGTTACAGAAGAACAGCAACCAGAGACTTCAAAGGGTTAATTAAGTAAGTGGCCCAAAGTCATATAGTCAGTAGTGGAGACTAATTTTACGTAAGAATGGCATGTGATCAGGAGTAAGCAGATATTGGATTCTAATTGGCAAAGAGTGTGACAAATCAGGGTGATTCTCAACTGGATGGTGACGCCTCCTTACACGTTGCTGTGGCATTTCAATAAAGCAGGTGTTCCAAAGGGCTGTACACAGCTATGCTTCCTTCCTTTTGTACGGGGCTCTAGGAAGTCCATAGCTAAATTTAAAGCTCACCTCTAGCAAATGGTATGAGACATCCAGCTCTTATTTTTTGTATCCCCTTTCCCCTTTCTTTGCTTTATTTTCCCCTCTCCTTACGTATTTTCTCACTTAAATCATCAACTATTAGCATCTTTTGTGAGGTACCTCAGATCCTTTCTGGAACAAGGCAGAATATACAGATGCGGGTGATGATATCTAATATTTTAGTAATTATTAGGTCTGTGGAATAGTGGGCCAAAACTGGCCATGATTTTTCTGACTTGACTCTGCTCCTCATCTTCTTTTTCTTCTTCTTCTTCTTCTTTTTTTTTTTTTGACGGAGTCTCATTCTCTTGCCTAGGCTAGAGTGCAGTGTGTGATCTTGGCTCACTGCAACCTCTGCCTCCTGGGTTCAAGCAATTCTCCTGCCTCAGCTTCCCGAGTAGCTGGGATTACAGGCATTCACCACTACATCCCACTAATTTTTGTATTTTTGGTAGAGATGGGGGTTTCACCATGTTGACCAGGCTGGTCTTGAACTCCTGACCTCAGGTGATCTGCCTACCTCGGCCTCCCGAAGTGTTGGGATTACAGGCGTGAGCCACCATGCCCGGCCTGACTCTACTCTTAATGCAGTGTTTCACCTGGGCAATGCCCTGCTCCTTTCTGGGTCTCACTTTTCTCACCTGAAAGAGGAAGTTGCTGTTGATAACAGTGAACATTTAGGCTGTGCTGAGTTTTACCCTAAACATCATATCTCTAACTCTCCCAACACTCCCACAAGGCAGGTGCTATTATCCCCATTTTACTTTTGAGAAAAGGCCTAAAGAAGTGAGAAAGCTTGCCTAAACCCCTTTAACTCTTGGGTAAAGGCATTAGTGACCAATGTGTATTTGACTCCAAAGCCCAGGACGTTAGCCACAGTGCTGGGCTACTATCCTTTTATGCAATCTGTCAGGCTTCTTCCATCTGTGGCATGTATTCATCTAATTTTATTAAATCTTTATTGAATTTCCACTTAGGTGCCTTGCACTGTTCTGGGCATTATCCCAGTACTCGATTTAGAGCAAAGAAAGAGACACACACAACAACCATCCCTTGGCGCTTACATGCTGGTGCAGGTGTGTGGAGGAGGCAGATAAAGGAACACTTAAATAAGAGGGAATGATAAGTAACCCAAGGGAGGAGTCACAAAGGGCATTCTGACTCTGAGTGAGTGGAGAAGGACTCTGGGAGGTTATGTTTAAGCTGAGATCTGAGTGACAAGGAGGCCGCCTTGTAGAAGTCGGGGGAAGAGCACTGCAGGCAGTGGAGACGGTCAAAGCAAAGGTCAAGGCCATGAAGTGGGAAGGAGTTTGTGTTTGAGGAACAGAAGGAGCCTGATGTGCTGGCAGCATGTGGGCTGCAGGGGAAGAAGCAGGAGAGAAGAGCAGGGACTAGCAGGTGGTGGTAAGTGAGAGACCTGAGCTTCTTAGACCTGAGTCCAGATGTGATGGGAACCACCTGAGTTACGTGTTACAGGCATCTTTCCAGCTGCTGTGGAGGGAACCACAGCATAGGAAACCACAGATAGTAAAAGGAAGGCAAGGGTAGAAGCAAGAAGGTTAGGCAGAAACGTTTCCCGTAATTCAGGTGAGATGTGGTGGGTAACTTTGACTAGGGCATAGAAGTTGGGCAGGAGAAGTAAGTTCGGGGCGTGTTTGGGAGTGGTCGTCTATAGGCTCTCTAGTGTGATTTCCTTCAGGGAAATGTCAAGCTAAATGGGCAGGAATCTGGGAGACTCAGAGGGAAATGAAAATAGGCACCCTGGGGGGTTGCCCAGACAAGCAGCTGGCATTCCAAAACCAAAGAGGATCTGTTTCTCACCCCCATCCCATTTCGTTTCTAGCCTCGAGCTTTGGGCCAATGCACAGAGGACGGTGGCTTTCTGCCTTTGGCTTCCCAGCTGAGAGCTGTTGGAACGCCCCAAAATAAGCCCTGCAGAATGTGCAGCTTCCTTTGCTCTCCCTGGGTATTTTTGTAAAACATTCTTTCCCACCAAGAATGAGGAACGTTCAGAGTGATGCTGACTTTATGGGCTGTATTTAACATGCTGTTTTTTCATGATGTGTTGTCTGTTCATGCAGAGATTTCTGTCTCCTGTAAACTCCCTGGTAAGGAATCTTCAATCTCCGTGTGAGATGGGTCTGGAAGGCTCAGTGGGAGCCCAGAAGAGCTGGGGTTTGAAAGCCTCTCCTTGTCTTGAGGACTGGACTGCAGTCCAAGGGCACCTACCCGTCCTCTTTTTTCATTTACGTTTGAATTCATAGTTGCTGGCCTTTGGCAGTTCCCTGTAATTCCTTTTAACAGACTTGGCTTCCCTGCAGATACTTACTTCATTTTTCAGGTCTTGGAGAAGTTAGGTAGTGGCTGAATCAGGTAGAGAATCCAAAATTCCTGACCAAGCCCCATCCTCTAGCCACCAGGCCAAAGCAATTTAGCTTGTGACCTCATCCTCCTGGGTATTCCGTGGCAATCTTATACGATAATCAGCCTAAGCCCAAAGATGCTCAGAGATTGTAAACTAAGTCATCTAAAACTCATTTCTGAGGCTTCTTCATGCACCCCTCCTGCAGTCTGTAGTTACCAGGTTTTCAAAAAATTAGCATAATCTCTTAAAAACAGAGTTTTGTTATTACTCATTCGAGTTTCTTCTAAAATTTCTTTTATATTACCTATTCATTGAGTCGACAAACATTTATTGAGTTCTTACTGTATGCCAGGCATTGTGCTAGGTGCTGGGGATTGATTCAAAGATAATTTGGAGGCGTATGGAAGGGGAGTGGATAATTACAGCACAGTGAGATAAGTGCTATAATAGGGGGATATAGAAAGAGCCAGAAATAGCACTATGAATAACATCTTTGAACAAATTGCCTTCTTTTTTCCTTTTGGATTATTCCCTTATGTATATTGCCCAAAGTGGGATTACTGGGTCATTTAAAAGATGAAAACAATTTGGCACAAAAAGATGTAATGACTTGCCTGGGGAATACAGCTCAATTTTCAACAGAGGAAGAAAAAATTGTTGACAAATCCAGATTTAGATCACTTTACCAGGAAGAACGGGCAGTTTTTATACTACCCTTTCAACATGGTGGCTTTTGGGGGTGGGGGGGATTTATTCTAAACATGCTAGCCTGCGTGTAGGAATCACACGTCCCCATATTTAATCTCACAACTTGATTGTTCTCACAAGAACCTAGCTGTATACGTATTATCGTTTCCATTTTACAAATGAAGAAACGGCACCCTTGATAAAAGGAAGTAAGTTGCTCAAAAGGCCATAGTTAATAAGTGTGGAATGCAAGAGCCAAGCACAGTTCCTTTTATTCTTTGATTCCATCCTGTTTTCCATGCTGTGTTTACCTATTGAGGGTACCTGTGCTCTAGCCGGGGCCCGGAATTTATTTAATTGAGTCACAGAGACTCTTAAGAGGACAGTCAGGCTCTATGAAATAGGTGTAGATGTTCTTACCTCCGAAGTCATAGCCAGGGAACAATGTCCTTCTGTATGTTGACCTGAAAGGATCCAAGGGCCCATTATTCCTGACCCTGGTATTCCTGCCCCTGGCTCAGGTGCTGAAGGGCTATTTGCATAGCCCTACCATTAGAGCACAGAATCCCAAGTAAAGCTGAAACCATGCCACAGTTCTGCTGTGAAACATTTATTACTTTTCTAGTACTTAACTGTATTAAGTAAAAACTCCTGCCCCTGGTATCCAGGACCTGTCATAAACGGACACCAGCATGGGTCCACTGTGGACTTCCTTGGTGCTCCTGTTTACGTATCTTTAAATCAAACACCTGCCAACCCTCAGATATACCCTGCACTTTCTCACCTTCATGCCTTAGCACATGCCTTTCCTTTAGCCTGAGATAACCTCTCCGATCTTCATTCATAGAACTCCAATCCTCCTGTAAACTTCTGCACAGACGCCATCTTGGGAAGGGAATAATCCTTGATCACCACCTGCTCTCCCATCCATTAGAAGTGATCTGTGTTCTCTGTTCTGCTAACTCAACCACAGTTAGCTGTGAGGCAATAGAGTACAAATGTATGCTGCTTATGAGCATGGGATCTGGATTTGAATCCCGGCTGTGATACTTCCTCACTGTCAGTTAACTTGCTTGAGCCTGAGTTTTCTCATCTGCCAAATGGGTGTGATAGAATAGGTGCTCCCCCTGAAAGCCACCATGTTAACAGGAGTAGTATAAAAATGGTCTGATTCTCCCGGTGAAGTTGCGTAAATCTGGAATTGTTAACAATTTTCCTTTCCCTTGTTGTCATTACATTTTTTTATGACATCACCTCATGTCACCGTGTGGTATGAAAATTTGCGTTGTTACCTGTGCTGCTTCTGTGGTACTTGTCCTCTTTTACTTGATGTCTTATTTCTCCTTCTAGACTGGGAGTTCTTCAAGGGCAGGGAGGGCATTGCATCTTTGAAGGCCTTGACATATGGGTACTGCTACAGAGTTTCCTGTAAGGGAAAGGAGGATTCCATACAACCTAAGTGGTGACACCAGCACAGGCTCATTACTAATCCCGTGCCCCAGTCACGAGGTTTCAGACCTGGCAGAGAACTCTGCGAGCTCTGTGATGTGGAGCTTTAGGCACATAGAACACAAGCTGGATAGGCCTCTGGCTCCTGCTTGAGAGACAAGAGAAAGGCTGGATGGAGCCTGTCTCCAGCCCAGCTTCTTCTGATTCAAGGACTTGGGTGGCGCTGGCAGTTCCCTGAAGGCAGAGTGTTAGTCCTGCTTGGAACATGAGACTTTGTTTCTTTCCTGGGCCTTGCAGTGGGTCTGTTCTGTTGGTGAGAGTTTCAGACCTAGAGGAAAGGGTCACTGAAGGTATGGGTTAAGAGCAACTCTGAAAGCCACCTGTCCCCTGACTTCTCTGTGAGTGGGGCCACAGGGAGAAGATCCCTTCATAGGTAGCTCCTCTACCCTTGCTTTGCTTGGAGACTGACCACGGAAGGGGATTCATTTCTTAAAGGGATAGGGCTACGATTTAACTTTCTGTTGTGCCACTTCCCGAAACACAACACCTGTGGCTTCAGATCCAAGTGCTTTAGAACATGAGATACAAGGTCTTCCATGCCCTGGCTGCAACATTCCTTTCCAGGCTTGTGTCCCACCACATTCCTCTGCATCCTCTGTCACTGGCCTCACCATATTAGTCACTTTCTCTGAGAACACCCTGAACTCATCCCCCTCAAGGCCTTTGCACATCATGTTCCCTGGGCCTATTTTCCTCCTCCTCATGCATGGAAATCCTCTTGGGTGCTCAGGCTTCATTTGGAAGCCGCATCATTTGCAGAGAACTTTTAGACCCTCAAAAGGACATTGCATGTACTCGTGCTTTTCTATGCTTTTCATTCTGTCTTGTGTGTTCCAGCGTGTCCCCCATTGAGGCTCTTCAACACCCCTAGGCGTGTCCAGCTCAGCACCCACACCTGCTAGGTCCACACACTGCCTTATCAAAGACAGCAAGTGTTAGCAAACCTCTCCTTGGTGCATCCCTGAATGCAGAACATGTGACATTCCGTTCACTAACACTTGTGCCAGAGTGGCTTCCGTAGCCCATACTGGGGTTCCCATGATTTGTTTGATCATGAGCCCAGCCATTTGAATTGTTTTTGAATTGGTCTGATATCAGCTAATTGTTAACCTTTCTCAGGTCTGTTTCCTACATACCAGTAGATGTCTGCTTAGTGCCAGGGCTCTGAGCTTTTCATTTCACTTAAGAACAGAACGGTGAGGTAGAATTCAGGAAAGATTTACCTGCTGTTAACATGAACTTTTAAAAAAAGAGTTCGAAATGTAGGCCTTGTGTTTATCCCAAAGCTCCCTGAAATGTGAAAATAGCAGGAGTTTTAAAGGTATATTTCCACCTCTAGCAGAAGAACTATCCATATTATACTTGTAATTATAAATTGATAAAGCCTGTGTCATGAAACTTGATTTTGAACACCTGTGTTCAAATCCTGGCTTTACCACTTACTAGCCTAGAGATACTGGGGGAGTGGCTAACTTCTCCGTTCCTCAGTTTCTTCAGCGTTCAATTGGGAACTTTTTCTTACAGGCTGATGGAAAATTTAAATAAGGTCTTGGACATGAAATTGAGATTTTATTAGTGTGTGTGTTCCAAAATGTGGATTTGGAGGCCATTTAAAAATAGAATTTCCAAAAAATTTGCTTTTAAAGCAAAATACTTAGATATGTAAATTTTTGTGAAATTTTTTTCAAATGATAAAATAAATGACTTTACAGTCAGGAGACATACAGTATCTAACAGACTTAGGGAATATGCTTGGCTTACAAGATGTGGTTTTAGTCCACATACATTAGAATCACAGAACTATAGGCTTTGAGAAATTATAAAAGCCTTGGAAGGGGTGAACGTGAATTAGTGCATATTGTATGCAGGCTTTGTGCCATACATGCTAGATATGGAATCCCAGGAAATGGTTACATACACCTTGATGGGTAGATGATATTAACCCTGTTTTGCAGACAGAGAAGGCTGAGCTTTGAGAAAATCCTTTACACAAGTCTGATATCAAAGCCTGGAACTTCAAACTACCCTCCTGATGGCTTCTAGAAATCCTTTCCGTTTACGGATACGACAAGACTTGCTTTCACGTTGTTGATTTTTTTATCCTCTCTTTCTCTGTCTCTGGGGGCAGCACTAATGCAGGGCCAGACAGACCTGTGAAAATCTGCAGTCGTGATGTCACATAACTTGTTTGATGAATCTAGATTAGTGTCTTGACTTTTCCTGCCAAGAATCTGCTCATAAAGTGTCTTGTTTTGAGCTCCTTTGACTGTACTCATTCATCAGCCTTTACTTATTTTCTTCTTTTTGGGAGAGATACTTGCCGGTGCCCATAATGTTTGAGGTCAGGAGTATATTTGAAGAGGGCTTTATATTTTCTTAAAAAAAAATACTGGTGGAAAATCAAGTTTATTGGCTCTTTCATACCATCTTCTTCTGCCATTTATGGGCAGTCATGTGGAAGAGGTGGCACGGGGCTGGGAGTTCGGAGCAATGCTTTTCATCTTGAATGTGTCACTGACCAGGGAAAATACTTCGTGCCAACTCCATCATTCCCTTTTGGGAATTCAGTGTCTTCAGCTGTAAAGAGTGAGGGCAGTACTAGGTGATTCCTAAGATTTTAAAATTCTGCATGTTTTGTGGTGTCAAAACCATCAATTTCTGCTGAGCTGTGTGATCCTGCAGCTGTTTCTCTGATAGTTTTCAATCTTTAGATTTAATCTATTCAACAATGTATAATTTTTTAAAGGGAAGCTTTTATAGACACTTCTGAAATATAACGGGGTGGGGGGGGGATAAATGGATGTTAAAAAATAGAAAACAACCAATTAAATAGTATATAGCATGTAATTCTCCTTGGAAACTTACCACGAAATTGAGAAGTACTTTAACAACTGGTAATTTAAATTGCATTTGAACTCTGCTAATGGTTTGTTTGCATGGGAACTTCAATCATTTCACAGCGGTTCTTTAGCAAAGCTGCTTGTTCTCTTTATGGAAAAGAAGAAAAAATCATTAAAAGAGAAGTTGACTATGGAAAAGGGAGACCACTTTCATTTGTACCTGGAGAGAAGCTGGAGAGTGTGAGTGAGACTCCCTCAGGGCCCAGGGTGGAGAGCTCTTCCTTTCAGTGAAGTTTAAAACTCTGGGAAGTCAGATGCCCTTGGCGGCTGTTGTAGAAACTGTTGTGATTTGTATCTCTCTCTGCAGGGAGAAGCTTTGGTGTTATGCAGCTTGCGGGTGAGGGTAGCGGCAACCTTTTTGGTTCGTTTTATGTAATTGCATTGTTCACAGGTTTAATGTTGGCTTCCTAACAACCCATTTCTCAGTAAGTTTGAAATGATGCCTCTCTCTCCTTTCAGCGGAAATGGCTTTCAGAATTCCAAAGTCCTTGAAGACCACCAGGTCTCAGGAAACTCTTTGCTTTTCTGGGCTGATCTTGATTGTACTCCATTTTGCCTACTTAATTTCTTTCTGCTGTTGAGATTACTGGGAGAGCGTTGAAACAAGTGTTCGAGGCCTGGCTTTGTAAGTCCTGGTTTGGCTCTAGGTGTGACTCATGTGATCAAGCACAAGTCCCTCTCTGCCCAGTGCATTTTGGTGTCCTTTGTCAAAGCAAGCAGTCACTTGATCCAGTGGATCAAGTGGCTCCTGAAGCGGTCACCTCCTTACCCAGGCCACTGGGTTCTCTTGTCAGTTGGAAAAGTTGAGGTGGGTCATTTAAAAAATCCCTCCCAACTTTGAACTTTGAATTGTTTTGTACACAAAACAATTGTATGATTGGTTAGGTAATGTTTACGGTGACAACAATGAAATGGGCATGGTAGTTTTTCTGGTATGTGGATTTCTCCTGCATACATGAAAGACAAGTTTTGCAACAGCCCTTGCCTTGGGATACTTGTCTGTTGGAATACATACTGTATAATCATTAGCAAAACAGGAATAGTTTCTAATGAAATAAAACCTGTAATAAGGACTGTATTAGGCTATGCTAGCATTGCTATAAATAAATATCTGAGACTTGGTAATCTATAAGAAAGAAGTTCTAATTGGGTCATGGTTCTGCAGGCTGTATAAGCATGGCACTGGCATCTGCTTGGCTTCTGGGGAGATCTCAGGGAGCTTTTACTCATGGTCGAAGGCAGAGGAGGAGCAGGCATCTCACATGGCAAAAGCAGGAACAAGAGAGGCAGTAGGCAGGGGAGTTGCCACACACTTTTAAATGATCATATATCATGAGAACGCACTCATGATCATGAGGACAGCACCAAGGGGATGGTGCTAAACCATTCATGAGAAATCTACCCCCATGATCCAGTCACCTCCACAGGCCCCACCTCCAACAGCAGGTATTTCAACTCTATGTGAAATTTAGAGAGGGCACGTATCCAAACGATATCGAGGATGGCTTACTGGGAAATGTCAAGATTGTTTATCCCTCTGCTGCTCACTGATTCTCACTTTTCAGGCAAGGAAACTAAAGTTCAAAGGACACTAGGACCTATAGTTAGAAATTTGTCTCCAAACTCATATTCCTTTTCTTTTTTTATTTGGTATAGTTCAGGTTTATCTGTTAATTTTTTTTCCTCCCTACAATGTGAGTATCTGACTGACTTATCTCTTTGACCTCTGTTATTGAGATGAAGCTGTCTTCCCAGGAGAACTAGGAGAGATGAGATATGAACCCTGAGGCATCAGCATTCTCTTTCCCCATCATTCTGAGTCAAATTAGTGAAATAAGAGTGCCAGGATCTGACTAGGAGTTTAGGAGGTATAGAAGTACGCCACAGCCCAGTCAGAGACTTGATAAACCTGAGAATTTCTGAAGCTGGTTGAGACCCTAGAAATACATAAGCAACACCCTTCTGTTTTTCATAGGTGGGAACTCTGAGGCTCAGAGACAGAGCAGAAGACAGAACCTGGTCATCTGACTCCTTGTGTTCTGCTGTTTTCATTGTTCCACTGGACGCTCATCAGAGGGAAGACCTTTCTCCTCAGCTGGTGAGTCCCACACACAAAAGGAATACATTTGCCTTTAAAATCAATGTATATGTTTTAATGAGTTTTAAACATCAGTGTTTTCCACTTTAAGTATGAGCATCGGTAACTAGGATGCATTAAGAATAAGAGAAGAACTGAAATGCCTTTCCTTCTTTCTTAAGTTGCTTTTATGGCAATAGACAATATATAATCATGCTAATAAAATATGTGGCAAAGCAAAGGCAGAGCTCAGCTCTTGGAAGGTGGCAGGCATTGAAATTGGAGGAAAATTTGGAGTAACGATGATTTCAGGTTGCCAGCACTTGTATTGCTTCCTTCTTTCTCATTTGGCATGGAAGAAAGTGTTCATGAAATGGAAAGACCAAAATGAAAATGTCACTAAACAGTGTTTGGGCATTTATGAGGAAAGAAAGCAATATTATTGAGTGTCTCTTGTTTACCCTTGTTTATGGTGCTGCTTCTTTTGTGATGTCATTTCATTTTATGTATTTATTGTTTTGAGATGGAGTCTTGCTCTGTTGCCCAGGCTGGTGTGCAGTGGTGCAATCTCAACTCACTGCAACTTCCACCTCCAGGTTCAAGCGATTCTCCCACCTCAGCCTCCCAAGCAGCTGGGACTACAGGCGCGTACCACCATGCCTGGCTAAATTTTGTATTTTCAGTAGAGACGGGGTTTTACCATGTTGGCCAGGCTGGTCTTGAACTCCTGACCTCAGGTAATCCACCTACCTCAGCCTCCCAAATTGCTGGAATTACAGGCGTGAGCCACCACGCCTGGCCTCATTTTATTTTTATAACAACCCTTTGGGGCAGGGCAGGCTAAATTTGCTTAGGCAAAAGGTGTGAGCCTTTGTTTTAAAGGGCCTGCTAGAGCTCCACCAGGACGTGAGTGCAAATCCTGTTATGTGCTCAGAAAGGAGAACCGTGACCAGGTAAGGTAAACTTTTCCTTGTGTTTTGGAGTACCTCTGTACTTAATGGGTAGAGTAGAACATTATATTCTAAAAAATCTGGGTGGTAAAAAGAATCAACAGTGTGGAATACCATGGGCTAGAAGGAGAGTTGAGGAAATTAGCAAGGGAATTCTGCGTGCGACTTCCACTTAGGATCCTGATTCGATGGTCCCCATTGGCTGAGGCCAATTCGTATGTGCCCCCAGCGCTGGCTTTGTACTGAGTAAATAATACACCTTGACATATTTGTGGTGTAGTTTTCCAAAACAGAGATGATGCCGTTGTGATTGAAAAAACCTAACTTCACTTAAAAGTGTAACTGAGTTTATAGTTGTGTTTTGTCTCTCTGTCTTTTCTTAATCAGTGTATCTTAAAAGTACAACTGACTATGTGCCTATTGATCTATATCACATAAAAGGCTGGAAACCACTGGTTTGATGCTTAAATCTTAGTGTTTGTTAAAATTTCAAACATGGTCTGGAATATATTCCCCCTAGCATACGTTTAATTATCAAATGAAATATCTTTGTCACCTCCTCTACGTCTTGAGTTTTTTCAGTGTTTATAATTAAACTGTGATAAGTATGAAGCTTTGCACTTGGGCTTAAAAAAAATCAACAGTGTAATGATAGAATGGGAGAGATTTCCTTAACAGGAGCATACTGGAAGAGACTTAGAAGTTTTTGTTATTCTTAAGCTAAATATGAGTCAACAGTGGCTTTTGTTGGGAGTGGCTTCCGAAACGCTGATGCAGTCTTAGCCTGCATTTAATAGAGTATGGCATCTAGAATGAAGTGGGTGGGTGATTTTGCAAACCTAGGACACCTGGAAACTGGCAAGTCCAGAGGTCATGTGAGCCTCAGGCCCAGTTTGAACAGGACTCTAGCTTTGTTTTTCTGCAGCACTTCTTGCTCTGCCCTTTTTTGTGCCTGGGCTTCATCTTTGGAATGTTTTACCTCATGGGTCATGAGATTGCTGCCTGATGAAACCCAAACTATAGACATCCCTCTTCCCATTTTGGGGAAAGAGCCTGGTTTGCTATATTCTCATAGCCTTGGCTCACTGTATATTTCTGAACCAGTCATTGAAGCCAAGATAATGGGATTATGCTAATCTGAACCAAGATTCTCGTGAAACTAAGTTTGGACATAGTCTCATCCAAACCTCATGGTACTTACACAGTGGAGAAGAGGTGACCCCTCAAAGGAATATCTGGGTGCTGTTAGGAGAGGGAGAGAGGACTGGAAGCTCCGTGGGCAACCACAGGCCTTCTGCAAACCTCTTTAGCCCCCTGTCAGAGACCCTCTAGAGAGCCAGGCTTTCGTTCCTGCCTCACCTGAAAAGGCATGAGCCAGCTGGACTCTACACGAGGATGCTGAGAGGACCAGGAATGAAGGCCAGCCAAGAACTGCTGCAGGAATGAGACCATGGATTCTGCCGCAAGATTCTGGGACACATGTGCTCATGACCATCAAGAACATAGAACCTGGACAGGAGAGGGACAGCATTGCTTGTTCATGTGTGTGTCTCCAGAGTCTGCTGGGGTCTCTGGCATGGGATAGGTGCTGCGTGCATTTTCATGGATAGAATAAATCTGAAGGTAGTAAGGGTCCCTTTCCCAGAGGGTGTTCTATCGGGCATTGGCTGACTCTCTGTTGGGGAGTTACAGGAATTGTCGCCCAGATGCGGTCAGACTACATGGTTTGATGAGAATGAAACAAATGACTGGACAGGCTGGGCATGGTGGCTCACATCTGTAATCCCAGTGCTTTGGGAGGCCATGGCAGGAAGATCAATTGAGGCCAGGATTTTGAGACCAGCCTGGGCAATGTGGCAAGACCCTGTCTCTACAACTAAACAAACAAAAAACCCAAATGACTGGACAGAAAGAGACTTTTGACTTAAGAAGTTTGTGAGGGCATAAAAAGGCAGTGAGTATGGTGGGATGGCGTAACAGAAGTCCTGACAAGTATGAGATGCGCAACCCTAGAAAAACAACATCCCTTCACCCTTATCTTTTTGATCTGAGAATTAGGAACAATAGTCATTGCCCTGCCGACCTCTCATGTTTGCTTAGAGCAAGTACGTTGTTAAATGCTGACTTGTTTTGTAAACTATAAAGTGTGGTTCCTATATGATAGGTTATTATAGTTGTCTTCTTCCTTAAAGACTCATCTTGAATATAAAGAAAAAGACAATGTAAGTTCAGTGCCCAGCACAGCATCGGGAACATTAGACATGCTCAGCGTATGCCCTTCCTGCCAACCTTGCACCTCTTCCTCCTCCGGGTTGGATAGGCGCTAACTTGTCCTCAGTCCTGCAGCTTGATCTGCAACTTTGCTTAATGATGCGGGTTAGAATTGAAATAGAATTATGTATTATTATTTTTCACATTCATTTTTGCCTGAGACAGGAGGTGGAGAGTGGTAAATTCAGAAACCCGCGAAGCGCAGTGCTTGAGAGACCCCATAGAAGCTACAGTCTAGCCCATTTGGCTTCTTACTTTGTTAGATTAGATAATCACACCTGCTGCTCCAGGCATGACTAGCCTAGTGGGAGTCAGGAAGGAAATTATTTCCCTCTGTTGATACCAGTTTACAATTGCCGACTGTCGCCAAAGGCTTTCAGTTTTAATATTTCCTCTTTGGTCCTCAGAAGTATCAGGCATTAGTCTCTGCCGGAAGCAAAGCATTGGTCACTTCCGTCAGAGGCGAATGTCTTGGCTGTCTATAATTACTCAGTCAGGTGCTTTCTGGGCATGTGTGAGCATTTGCTCAGCCAGCTTTTATTGCTTTTATGTTATTTGCTTCAAAAATTACAAGAGGATTTGCTGGGTCTGAGCAGTGACCTATTCAGTCCCCTGAAACTCTGTGGTTCTTCATGTAACCCAGGGATGTCTTGTAGGAGGTATGTTTGCTGTCCATGAAAGTAAAAAGTAGTGATATCTCTTTCTCTCTTTTGCTTCCTTCCTCCTAATTCCACATTCTTCTATTTCTTGGCTTCTGGCACAGTGGAGATACCTCTACTCTACATTAGGCATGGCCTTAGGGGATCCGAATTCTCAGGTCTTCCTCAATGGGCTGCTGTGTGGTAGACAGCATCTGAAGTGTGAATGGATAGAGAGCTCTTTGTAGATTGTGGCCAAATATTTACCCCTGGTTCATAGAGTATGTGTTTGCTGCCCTGGTCTCAGTATTGGTCTGGATGTTAGTGAACCACATGATCTTTAGGAAACTATGTGAATTAGGCTTAGTCCCTGACCTTGAGAAACTTATAGTTAGGGGAAAAGACAAACATATAAAAGAGAAATACACATTAGAAACATATTCTTTTTTTTTTCTGAGACGGAGTCTTGTTCTGTTGTCAGGCTGGAGTGCAGTAGTGCGATCTCGGCTCACTGCAACATCCACCTCCCGGATTCAAGTGATTGTCCTGCCTCAACTTCCCGAGTAGCTGGGACTACAGGTGTATGCCACCACACCCAGCTAATTTTTGTATTTTTAGTGGAGACAGGGTTTCACCATATTGACCAGGATGGTCTTGATCTCCTGATCTCATGATCTGTTCGCCTTGGGCTCCCAAAGTGCTGGGATTACAAGAAACATTTCTTTCTTTATGATACACCTTTATTAATCACCAGATATGTTTCAGGCCTTATGCTAAGTGCTTGGGAAATCGAAGTAAATTATAGTCTCAGATCTCATGGGGCATGGATGAAGGGTTGGGAGAAAAAAAAATAGGCCAGGCGTAGTAGC
The DNA here is from genome assembly GCF_008728515.1 of Papio anubis. Taxonomy (NCBI): domain Eukaryota; kingdom Metazoa; phylum Chordata; class Mammalia; order Primates; family Cercopithecidae; genus Papio; species Papio anubis. Next base: position 184,303,484 of record NC_044977.1, read on the forward strand.
TCACGCCTGTAATCCCAGCATTTTGGGAGGCTGAGGCGGGCAGATCACTTGAGGTCAGGAGTTAGAGACCAGCCTGACCATCACGGAGAAGCCTCATCTCTACTAAAAATACAAAATTAGCTGGGCGTGGTGGCGCATGCCTCTAATTCCAACTACTCGGGAGGCTGAGGCAGGAGAATTGCTTGAACCCAGGAAGCGGAAGTTGCAGTGAGCCGAGATCGCATCATTGCACTTCAGCCTGGGCGACAACAGCAAAATTCTGTCTCAAAAAAAAGAAAAAAAAGCATTGATTAATATTATCTCACAATTTCTGAAATTTGGGAGCAGCTTGGATGGGTGCCACAAGATCTGTCACCACATTGCATTCCAGGTATTGCTGGACTTGCAGTCTCACCGGAAGGGTGAACTCCGGGGAAGATCTACTTGCTACCAAGCTCATCACATGATGGTTGGCAGGATTTCTCACAGATTACTGGGCTGAAGACTTCAGTTTCTTGCCATGTGAGACTTTCCGTAGCACAGCTCACATGGCAGCTGTCTTCCCTCAAAGTGAGTGAGCAAGAGAGAGTCCCTGAGAGGCAAATCACAGTCTTTTTATAAGTTAATCCTGGAGGTGACACGCTGTTCCCTCTGCCTCATTCTCTTTACTAGAAGCGAGTCACCAAATCCAGGCCGCAATGAAGGGGAGGGGTGAGTACAAGCACCAAGGTATGAATACCAGGAGATGGAGTTACACAGAACCATCTTAGGGGCTGCTCACCACAGATTCCCCAGGTTTACATGGCTGTGCTAAGTGAAAGTGGGCGTTGCCTGAAGCTATTGAATAAACCCAGCACACCTCTGTGGATCAGTTTTACCTGAAGGCATTTTGGGGGGAAAACTCCATTTAAAACTCTTGAGAGAAGCATTGATACGTAGTAGTGCAGGATGTAAAATTGGCATGGCTTTTAAGAAGAAAAACACAAGTTTTCAATTCATGCTGTGTTCCCTTACCTCTATATTTTTGCCCTCCTCAGTGATTAGAGCTTTTTTGGTAGAAATGTCTAAAGGTTCTTGCTTGAGCCCTTTGCTGTATGCGTGAGACACCAAGACTTGGAAAGGCCACAGAGCCAGGGGTAGTCAAGGGAGGAACCATCTGCAGCTCCTCTCCCTGCCCCACCTTCCACCGCTCCACACAGTCTGTGCTGCATAATGAGTCTGCGCAACTTTTAGGCACATTTTCTCTTCTTTTCTCAACCTCTCTCCTGTCCCGGAAACAGATTAGGAAAAATAGGTCAAAAATTGGAATCTTGAGCTTTGATTTTGTCCTTTTAGTTAAATTTCAGGGGTCTGCATCTCCTGGTGGGCCATGCTGTGTCCTGAAAATGTGCATAAATCAATATTACACGGCTCAGACAGTGTGTCTCTGCAGTTACGAATAACATTTGTTTTAGGAACAGAGAGCTGATATACGACATTACTTTGAGACTGACAAGACCAGACATAAAATCTCAGCCAATACCCTTTGTCTGGCAGGGAGTTTCTTTTCCAGAGCATCCTTCTCTTCCCCCCACCAAAGCAGTCCTTTTCAAAATCAAGCTCTGCAGTTTATTTTATAGAAGATGACATGTTCCCTTAGAGTCCACCTTCACGTAACTAGAAAAATCAGTGGAAATTGGAGCCTTAAAATTATGGTCAAGCTTATTAGTGACTTTACAGCCAAAATGAGGAACGTGTGGCTTTGGTCACTGAGAATGTGGCTGGCCAGAATATCAATTCTGCTACCTACTCCATCGTCCCTTTCACCTCTCAGCATTTTTTTAAATACTCATATTATTATTATTATTATTATTATTATTATTTTTTTTTTTTTTTGAGACTGAGTCTGGCTCTGTCGCCCAGGCTGGAGTGCAGTGGCCGGATCTCAGCTCACTGCAAGCTCCGCCTCCCGGGTTTAGGCCATTCTCCTGCCTCAGCCTCCTGAGTAGCTGGGACCACAGGCGCCCGCCACCTCGCCCGGCTAGTTTTTTGTATTTTTTAGTAGAGACGGGGTTTCACCGTGTTAGCCAGGATGGTCTCGATCTCCTGACCTTGTGATCCGCCCGTCTCAGCCTCCCAAAGTGCTGGGATTACAGGCTTGAGCCACCGCGCCCGGCTATTTTTTATTTTTTGATGGAGTCTCACTGTCGCCCAGGATGGAATGCAATGGCACAGCTCACTGCAGCCTCTGTCTCCCAGGTTCAAGTGATTCTCCTGCCTTAGCCTCCCAAGTGGCTGGGATTACAGACGCATGCCACCACATCCAGCTTTTTTTTTCTTTTTTTTTTTTGTAGTTTTAGTGGAGAGGAGGTTTCTCCATGTTGGTCAGGCTGGTCTTGAACTCTTGACCTCAAGTGATCCACCCTCCTCGGCCTCCAAAAGTGCTGGAATTACAGGTGTGAGCCACCACGCCTGGCCAACTCTTCTTGTTATTAAAGTGTTTCTTACCAATTATTTCATTTTTATTAAAAGTACATAGTAGGAAATAGAGTTTTAGTTGACCAAGGACAACATGGTAAAGAGGAATTTGGAGTAGGAAGACTATCACATTAGTCACTGAATCCTACCTAGTTCACTTAGTTTTTTTTAACCTGTTTTCACTTCTGCAAACCATGGAGTGAACAGTGCCTCCTTCAAAGAGTCTTTGGTGCTCTCAAAGCAGCGTAATGTCTATAAAGTGCCTATTGAATGTGGTACTTCTTATGTAGTTGGTACACATTGAATGTTAAGTTTCTGATCACCTTAAGAGTCTGTAACTCTTTGCTGGAGATCACCCTTCGTTCTTTTCTTCGTTAGGCCATTATCTCATGTCCTGTTTACACTGTCCCCTTGGCTTGGCCCAGACCTGCAGCCTTTGTCTGTTGGTCACCCCAGATTTCATGCTTCCTGAATCATTAATAGCCTCAACATTTCTAATTTTGCATAATGACTCCCAAGACCTAACTACAAACATCATAATGTGCTCATGTTTTCTGATACCTAGTGACTCTGGGTACAAAATCTTCATCCACTGTGTTTCATTGGGAAGGCTTATTGGGCATCACTACTGGAAACTAAGTGTTGATTTTAATGACAAGACTGTTTAGTCCAGAGGGTGAACTCTACTCAGGTGCCATTAGCAACCTCTTCATCTGTAAATGGAAGTGTCTCTGGGACCTGCTCAGCTCTGACCCGCTTTGGGTCCTTTTTGGACTTCTTCAGGATGAGATCACCTCACCCTGGTTCAATGCCAACTGGCTTGAGTTATATCAGTTATTAAAAATGATCTAATATTTTCCTTTCAGATCTGGGGCTCTGGCTCATTCTATGATTAAGCCAGTGATTTATTTATAATATGGTACGAGATGGCTGCAGCCACTCTATGATGTAATCTAAGAATGACATGAAAACAAAATAGGCTTTTACATAATGAAAGTATTCCTGCAATATACTTTATAGCAAGACTTTTTTTCCCCCATTGAGAGTGGAGATATATTCTTTTTTTTCTTTTTCTTTTTGAGACAGGGTCTCGCTCCGTTGCCCAGGCTGAAGTGCAGTGGTACAATCTCAGCTCACTGCAACTGAGAATGGAGATATATTCTTTACTTTTCCTTCCACTCCTGTTTAAATCTTCTTTTCCCATTTATGACACTTAAGGCCTTTAAGTCAATTTTTAAAAATCAGGATTCACAACTCCTCAAAGTCTCTGGTTACTCTTTTATTCTTGTCGTTTTCTTCATTCCCCATCCCCCACTGCCACCCTCCATGGCTCTGTGTGTAGCTGCTGCTCAACCCCTGCTCAGCACTCCACAGTCCTCACCATTCCTCTGCTTATGCTGTTTCTTCTGCTGGAATGCTCACCCCAATCCTAACTTTTCTTCTGCTAAAGGCATACTTCACTGGTTCCTAAAAATAGCATCTTTCTATAGCCAGCTCAAATTCACATCTTCCTTCAAGCCTCCTGTGCTGTTCCTGCTCCTTGTCAGAAACCCTTTATCTGTACCTCTTATGGAACTTAGTACAATAGCAAGCCCCCACCCCTACTCCAAGGGCTATTCACAGACTGTCAGAGTTAAGGAGGAGAAATGACTTAGAGGAATGGGGTGAGGAGCTTTGATAGTTCCAGGTCTGCTCGTAATAGTGAGACCTGGTCAGTCAGTCATGGCTCATCTTTGTGGTTCAGTTTTTCTCCGCTGAGGAATGAGTGGTTTGGATTTTATTTAACATGGCCAAATGATGTGTTGGTAGTGGTTCCTTGAGGTACTATGCTGAGAAGGACTCTGAGGCTGCATCCTGACTGAGTTAATGATCACTTAAGAATATCGCCATGGTTGTGATCAGGGAGTAGAGAGTGAAGGCATATGAGAGGTATTTGGGCTGCTTTTGGACTAGGTGATTTAAATGTCTCTTTTTGTTCTACCTTCTGGATGCTTTCATTTACTGACTTGTA